>NC_090825.1:133195000-133822500 GCF_028021215.1 Eschrichtius robustus
CCTGCGCAGCCAGCGGGGGCTCTTTGCTGCAGAGACCCTGCTGGGCATGTGCCTGGACGTGTGTGAGGGCATGGCCTACCTGGAAGAGGCATGTGTCATCCACAGAGACCTGGTAAGAGGGGGGAGGGCAAACCCCTACAGGTCCGGGGTGAAGGGGCATGTCCCACTGAAATGTAGAGCTACGAAGACTGGGAATGCATGAATCAATAACAAGGCATAAGCCCTCTTCCTTTCCCTCTCAACTTCTTCCTTCCTCCACCCGCTGTGGGATGTCCTCATGGGACTCAGATCTGGGCTCTATTTCCAGCCCCACCTCTAACTTTCACCCTCTGAGTTGGAGTTTACATTCTTTCTAAATAAAGCTGACAGCCTCTCCTTCTTAACCTCTCTGTGTCTCCTTTTCCTCTTGGTAAAATGAAAGAAATTGACAAGCACATGTTTCTCAAAACGTTATCCAAGGATCTACCAGGATCATATTGGGGTGATCCTAGAACCATCCTCAGAATCTCTGGGGTTGAGGCTTGGGAATATTCATTTTAACATGTCCCCCCATGGGATTTGCAGGAACATTAAAATTTGGGACTCATGGATCTTTTCTTGGTAAGGGCTCTTCCAATCGAATTAGGGACCATGTACCATCCTTACTGAGGAATAGTTTTAAGAGAATTAGCAACTTCAACACATTCTGATTTTAGTCAAATGGGTGATAGCTTCTTCATGTCATCCCTGAGGTTAATATCAGGTTGCACTGGAGTTTACAGTTGGTTACACAACACCACGGACGTTTCTTCTGATTAGGATCCCAGGAATGAAGATGAAAGACCAGATTTACTCATCCTGATAAAGGATCTTAACATTCAACTTTCCATCAGGCACTAGTGAAGCTTAATTAGCACTTGTGAAGCTCCTCATTGCTTCTGCACAGCAACACATGGAAAAGCAAAGCAGCACATGGAAAAGCAAAGGACTGTGATTATAGGAGACTCCTTAATTACTGATTACCCACCAAGTTTTCCTTTCCCTTTCGTTTGCCTGTCTCTGCTCCAGGCTGCCCGGAATTGTTTGGTTGGAGAAAACCAAGTCATCAAGGTGTCCGACTTTGGGATGACAAGGTAATACGGACCTGTGGTGCCGGCAAAGTCTCAGGGATGGGATGCAGGCCACCAGGACACTCAGACGATCTCTCTCCACTCTCTCGCCAGGTTCGTCCTTGATGACCAGTACACCAGTTCCTCAGGCACCAAATTCCCGGTGAAGTGGGCGTCCCCGGAAGTCTTCTCTTTCAGTCGCTATAGCAGCAAGTCGGATGTGTGGTCATTTGGTAAGTGTCATTCTGGCCCCACTCCCACATGACCTGGGACTGTGGGCCAGCTGTTTTATTTGTCAAATTCAGGCAGCCTTACTTGCCCTGAACACTGGATGGTGAGGGCGTCCCACTGAGAGTCTGTAGAAACAGCTCTGAAAGGGATGAAGGGGCCCTCATTATTGTATCTATTCTTGGACATGTTTGAAATAGGGGCAAAAATAAAAGTGAAAACAGGATGCTGGTGATAGCTGCTGTGACATCAAAAGCTGGAGTCAGGAGATAAGAATATGAGCCCTTGAGAGCAGGGATCATGTTTTTTCCAACATTATATTTATTCTCACATTTATTCCCACATTTCACTCTCAATAAAGTATTTTACCCATTCATTCAACAACGATTTATTGAGCATCTACTACATGCTAGGAGCTAATTTAGGTGCTCACAAAGCAGCGGTACATAGGATAGAAAAGGCTCCTATTCTCTTGGAGCCAAGTTTTAAGGGGAGACAGTAACAATCATGTAAACAAGCTAACAAATATGTGTATAAGATAAAGTCAGGTAGCGGTAAGTGCTATGAATAAAACAAAAGAGTAATGGGAAAGAGAGTAACTGGAATGGAGGGAGGGTCTGTTTTAAATAGCAGGGTCCGGGAAGGCCTCTCTGAGGAGATGACTGTTGAGCAGAGAGCTGAATGATGAGAGGGAGCTGTCTCCATTTGAAGGTCCAGGGAACAGTGTCTCTAACAAAGGAAGCAGCAAGTGCCAAAGCTTGGTGTGTCCAAAGAAAAGGGGTACTGACTTAGTGGGAGAACTGTAGGCAATGAAATCGGCAGGCCATGGTAAGGAATCAGAATTTCTCATAAGTGCAAATGGGCAAGAATGAAAAGACAGAATGAATGATGCCGGTGTGGCAAGAAGTACTAAATATTCTTGCTGGGTGTGTCATGTCTTTTTAAGCCATAGTTTTTGCATATTAATGTATACACAAAACTATACTGGACAACCTCTTTGACTTGGATTGTAAGAAGGATTCTACTTCGGACAGGAATAGTTTGGAGTTTGATGTTGTCATTCTATGTGAAGGGAAGGTTTGCCAAGTATATTGACTAGCAGTAGAAACCAGGGAGAAGATGACTAATTAAATCTCTTAGGAGAAGAACTAACTAATCTTCTCCAGCATTTTAGAACATCCATTTCCAACAACCAAGTGATTTTTGATTTTGAGTCCTAAATTGTTCCTTAAAGTAGTCACCCTGTTCAACAGGCCTAACTATGACTTTGTTAGTCAAATTTAAGGTACAGAATGAACTTAGAAGAAAAAAAACTGCGCTTGAGCAACCTCACATTCTCTTTTCCCCAGTGCATATAACTAGGAAGGGTACGGCTGATGTGTGGCCACTCTCTATCGGTACGGCGGGTCATGCTGCACCAAGCCAGGTGTCCCATAAAGAGATGTTTGCAGCCATGGCCACTTTGTCACATTCACCTGCTGACTCGGAATGGGGTTTATTCTGCCACAGGTTGTCAGCCTAGGACTTTGCTGCTGCACCTTATAATTAGAGGGTTGAGCTAAAGTCCATCCCTTCCTAGGATATGTCATCTGAAGTGTCCAAAGATGAGATTGACTGATGGAAGCAGAATAGAGGGGTGAGAAAAACTGGGGTGGCAAACCTGAGAAACAGAAACCTGGATGGAGGAGAGCTTTTGCCTGCCTCAAGGCCACTGGGCTTTGTCACGCATTTTGAGGTTTTTCCCCTAATTAACTGCACTATATTTTTAAACATCTTTATTGGAGTATAATTCCTTTACATTGTTGTGTTAGTTGCTGCTGTATAACAAAGTGAATCAGCTATACGTATACATATATCCCCATATCCCCTCCCTCTTGCGCCTCCCTCCCACCCTCCCTACCACAGCCCTCTAGGTGGTCACAAAGCATGAGCTGATCTCCCTGTGCTATACAGCTGCTTCCCTATCTGTTTTACATCTGGTAGTGTTTATATGTCAATGCCATTCTCTCACGTCATCTCAGCTTCCCCTTCCCCTTCCCCGTGACCTCAAGTCCATTCCCTACGTCTACATCTTTATTCCTGTCCTGCCCCTAGGTTCTTCAGAGCCTTTTTTTTTTTAGATTCCATATATATGAACTGCACTATTTTAAACTAGTCAACTAACCTCTTTGGGCCTTACTCAGTTCCTCAATGCATCACAAGGTTTGCGTGAAAGCAACTGTTTTCCAGCCAGCTTTCCCCCATTTTCCAAAGAAATCTCACTAGAAATCCTGGCATCTTGGGGTGCTAATTGATCTTATTTACTGAATTTCCAAAACTCCTGAGGCATTTCTGAGGATCCCTTAGAAATTCTAATCCAGTTGTCTGGGCTGGGGCCCAGGATCTGCCATCGGAACAAATTTCTGAGTTGATTTTTCAAAACTTCAGATGTTTTAGGGATCATACTTTGGAAAACTCTGCCCTCAGGATCTCTGGACTATGCTTTGAA
This sequence comes from Eschrichtius robustus, assembly GCF_028021215.1. Classification (NCBI taxonomy): domain Eukaryota; kingdom Metazoa; phylum Chordata; class Mammalia; order Artiodactyla; family Eschrichtiidae; genus Eschrichtius; species Eschrichtius robustus. Next base: position 133,198,805 of record NC_090825.1, read on the forward strand.
AACCACTGGATTAGGTGATCTGCAAGCTCTGTTCCCACTCTGACATTCTATGAATAGATGAGTACATAATAAAGCTGGGTGTAACATTTCTACTGAGGGCAAAAAAAAGAAAAGGGATTAAATCAGAGGTCAAAAATGGACAACTTAAAGAGTTTTGCTTGGTTAACACAGTATTCCTTTTAAATCAAATTGAGTTTATATTTTAAAACTCCCAATTTATGACTTATCTTTAAAAAAACAGAAAATGTGGCAATTCAGAGCCCTCATTCCCATGTGCCCTATGCTGGCTGGAGCTAAATCACAGCTGCCCCTTTGGGGACAGAATTTTTGACCTCCAGTTTTTCACAGTCCTCCCTAGTCCCTATTATGCAGACCTCATCCACTCCATTCATCTATATCATGTGTAGACATTTGAGTTTACATCCCCTGCAACTTTTAGTAGTAACATTTGAGTTAGATATAACAAAGGGCTGAGCTTGAACATTCTTCACCACTAGGAAGGTAGGGAAATCGCTCTTCTTTAGAAATAGCACAGGCTTAATAAGCCCCAGGTGGCTTTTGATATTGTACTTTATGGAGGTAGGGAAATCACTCTTCTTTAGAAGTAGCACAGGCTTAATAAGCCCCAGGTGGCTTTTGATATTGTACTTTCTGGAGGTAGGGACTTGAATCTTAATGTCAAGGAGTCTGTGATTTCTAGAGGTAAGTTGGTTTGTTCGCTATTTAGGAACTTTATCACTAGCTGTTTTGATTCACCATTTCTCATAGGTGTGCTGATGTGGGAAGTCTTCAGTGAAGGCAAAATCCCGTATGAAAACCGAAGCAACTCAGAGGTGGTGGAAGACATCACCACTGGATTTCGGTTATACAAGCCTCGACTGGCCTCCTCGCATATCTACCAGATCATGAATCATTGCTGGAAAGAGGTCAGTAAAGGAAGTGGTTCCCCCCCCCCCCATTATAATCTGCAGTTTCAGGGTCTGCCTCCATCCCTGAAGAAAGGAACCCTCTCAGAGGATGAGGCAGTAGGGATGACAAAATAGATTAGCAAGAAAGTGATGTTGAGCATCTATTAACTAAAGGAGTTACTCATCCCTGGAAGAGCTGGCAGGGACCTTAAATGTTATTTGATTTGTAATATAATGTCACAAGCCATCAACATACTGTCAGAAAGGAAGAGTGGGGAAGGCCTATGTCAATTTTTTGAGAAAAAAAGCATCTGTAACATCATAAAACCATTAAATATCCATGAAGTTAGTTCTATAAACTGGTAAACAGAAGTTCACTGATGCTGTGAAACTATTAAAATGACTGAATTAAAATTCATTTTATTCATACAACAATTCAGAATGGGAGCCAATTACTCTGCGCCCTCCCAGACATCTCAGTTATCCTTGGGTGGCAGGCTATGCCTTAAGCCATATCAGCATGAGTGTTAGATGTCCTTGGGTGAGTTAGCAAATTTTAAATTTCAACCACAGTTGAAAGTTGCTGAATAGAGAATTAACACAAATTTGGATCATGGAAGGGTAACGGGGGATTTAAAAAGTATAGGATACTTGGGTTTTATCTCAGTTTTATCATTTCTTAATCATTAATCATGGGCCATTCTCTGAACCTCCTTTTTCTTACTGTACGATAATTAAATAATGTTTGCTCTGTAAGTTCATAGAGCTTTTGTCATCAGAAACAAAGAAATAAACCATAAAGACATAAGGAAGCGTACAAAACAAATCTAGTCCACTTCTCAAGGATTAAATACTATAACAATTATGATAGCTGACATTTAGTACTTTTTTCTTTCTTAAATAACATTTTGCATTAGTGTGGTACATTTGTTACAATTATTCTACCACCACTGATACATTATTATTAACTAAAGTCCATGTTTTACATTAAGGTTCACTGCTTTTTTTATACAGTTCTGTGAGTTTTGACAAATGTATATCATGTAACTACCATTATAGTATCATACAGAATAGTGTCACTGTCTTTAAATGCACTGTGCTTCACCTGTTTATCCCTTCCCCTCTTCTTCCCAAATCCCTGGAAACCACTGATCTTTTTATTGTCCAAGTTCTGCCTTTGCCAGAATGTCACATAGTTGAATCATACAGTACGTAGCCTTTTCAGATTGGCTTCTTCCATTTAGAACTATGCATTTAAGATTCCTCCATGTCTTTTCATGGCTTGAGAGCTCACTTCTTTTTATCACTGAATAATATTTCCATTGTATGGATATACCACAGTTTGTTTATCCGTTCACCTACTGAAGGACATCTTGGTGGCTTCCAGTTTTTGGCAGTTATGAATAAAGCTGCTATAAACATTTGTGTGCTAGTTTTTGTATGGACATAGCTCTGCAGCTCAGTTGGGTAAATATCTAGGGGTGTGATTCCTGGATCATATGATAACACTATCATATGAAAATGTTTAGCCTTTTAAGAAGCTGCCAGACTGTCTTCCAAGATGGCTACCATTTTCACTTTCCCACCAGCAATGACAGTTCCTGTTGCTCCACGTCCTCACCAGCATTTGGCGTTGTCAGTGCTTTGATTTTAGCCATTTTAATAAGAATATAGTGGTATCTCATTGTTATTTTAATTTGCAAATCCCTAACATATGATGTTGAGCATCTTTTCATATGTGTATTTTCCATTTGTATATCTTTTTAAATGAGGTAACTGCTTAGATCTTTGCCCATTTTTTAATAGGATTATTTGTTTTCTTGCTTTTGCGTTTTAAGAGGTCTTTGCATATTTTGGATATAAGTCCTTTATCAGATATGTGTTTTAAAAACATTTTCTCCCAGCCTATGGCTTATATTTTCATTCACTTAACAGTGCCTTTTACAGAGCAGAAGTTGTTAATTTTAACAAAGTTCAACATCAATTTTTTTTCTTTTATGAATCGTGCTTTTGGTGTTGTATCTAAAAACTCATTGCCAAACCAAAGGTCACCCAGATTTTCTCCTATGTTATCTTCTAGATGTCTTATAAGTTTTGCATTTTATATTTAGGTCTATGATCCATTTTGAGTGAATTTTTTTGAAGAGTGTCAGGTCTGTGTCTAGAGTCATTGTATTGCATGTGGATGTCCGATTGCTCTAGGACCGTTTGTTGAAAAGACTACCCTTTCTCCATTGAATTGCCTTTGCTCCTCTGTCAAAGATTTGACTACATTTGTGTGGGTCTATTTCTGGGATCCCAACTCTATTCCATTGACCTCTTTGTCTATTCTTTCACCAATACCATGCTCTCTTGATTACTATAGCTTTATAGTAAGTCTTGAAGTCAGGAAGTATCAGTCCTCCAAACTTGTTCTTCTTCAGTATTGTGTTGGCTATTCTGAGTCTTTGGCCTTTCCATATGGAGTTTAGAGTTGGTTTGTCAGTATCTACAAAATAACTTGCTGGGATTCTTGTGATTGTGTTGAATCCATACATCAAGTTGAAAAGAAATGACATCTTAACAATAGCAAGTCTTCCTAACCATGAACATGGAATATTTCTCCATATATTTAGCTCTCCTTTGATTTCTTTCTTTAGAATTTTATATTTTTCCTAAAATAGATCCTATACATATTTTATGAGATTTATACCTAAATATTTTCTTTTTTAGTCTTACTTAGTGCTTATTTTATGTTGCATTTTTATATACGATTTTATTTAATTCTTATAACAATCTTATGAGATTGATAATATTATTATCCCCATTTTACAGATGACAAAACTGAGGTTCAAAAAGGTTTAGTAACCTGTTCAAAGGTCACACAGCTAATAAGTGGAAAAGCTGTGATTCAAAAGTAGGCCATATGATTCCAAAATACCTGCTGTTAACAACTAAGACATAATGGCCTCAAATACAATATATATAGAAGCATATTTAAAACTCAGCAGAGGGGACTGCTGTTTAACTCTGGTTTGCTTTGGAATTAGCTATGACACACAAGTACAAGGAAATCACAGAGTTCTTTTCTTCCCTCTCTAGAAACCAGAAGACCGGCCACCTTTCTCCAGACTCTTGAGTCAACTGGCTGAAATCGCAGAATCGGGACTTTAAAAGAGACTCAGTGCCAGGCCACGGGCTGCAGATCCTGAGTGGGGCAAGGAGGTCTTCCCACCACAGAGCATTAAAAGCTGCCACCATCCCAGGACTCCTCAGAGGCAACTGGCCTGTGGCGCCAGTCCCTAAGCTGCCACGGAGGCAGCGGCCTGACAGAGGCGGGCACCAGGCCACAGGCAGGTGGCTCAGCCACTGAACTGGGAGCAGGGCCAGAGCAGTCTGTACCCTTCCTCCAGCCTCTTATCTTGTGTGGAGCGCAAACCTCAATCGACAGCTTTCAAGCGACATTTCTTGCACTTCTTAGAGAAAGGGAGAGATGGGGCAGGACCCTGGATTATTACACTTATTGTTATTTTAAACATGGACCTAAAGTTCACGGTCAAGGGATTTTTTTTATTTGACCTGACAACACAGAATCCCAGGATATGGGGCAAGATGAACAAGGAGCATGACTCTTTTTCAAGGAGAACTAGTGAGTTAATGAAAGTCACAAAGAGTAAGCTCTGCCTCTGTGATGCTGTCAGCCACAGCTTCCTGCCTTAGAGGATGATGGAACAGCTGCTCACATCAGAGGCCGGATATTCTGAGAAGCAGCTTTATGAGGTTTTACTCGTAGAGTACACTGCCACCTCTCTCCTTGAAGGGAGCGTAATGGACTGGGGTGAACAATTCCGATCTTACTGCTGGAGTATTGGGTATCTGGTGTCTGGGCAGAAAGAAGGCATCAGATGGTGGAAGCACCTGGTACAGGGAGAGGCCTTAGGTTGTAACCACTTGGATGCTCATTTACTACCAAGCCAAGCAAGTGACTCTGCGTCCCTTTCTGTGCCCAATGCTTCCACAGGCATCCTGGGAGGAAATCATGGCTTCCGTAAACACTGACTTACTGAGGCCTCCAGGAATCAGTCCCCTCTCTGCATTCTTCCATCCTCATCAACAGAGTGCAGACTTGTGCTGGGGAGTGTGGCCTGGCAGAGAAACTGAAGCTTGTTTAGGCCCTAGAGATGTGCGACTTTAAGGTTGAGACTTCCAAGTCTCCCCAGATTCTAAGAGAGGAGTAAGAGGTCTGTTCTTGCTCAAACCATCTGGATGGGAACTGAGTCAGGCACCGAGTGGGGGGCTTCCAAGATGCACAAGGATGCCTACTGTTGATTGAGCACTTGAATATGTAAAGTGAATATGTACTGAGCTACAAGCCTTAACTGCAGAATCTCAGTTCACCCTGAGTTCACACCAGGCCATGAGATATTATTATTATTCCCATTTTACAGATAATGGAACTTAGGCTTTGAAAAGCTTGGACACCTGCCTGAAGGGACAGAGCTAGGAAGAATACAGCCCACCTCTGTCTGACTGCAATGCACAGTTTCTCTATTTTTATTCAACACTGCCTCCTACTGAGGGTGAAAGGGATTGCTGAGGAGGTAAGTACAGTAAGAGGGGAAAGTCCTAGAGAGCCAATAAAGAAGCCAACACAGCACCATCAGCAAGTAAAGTTGCTCCTGCATAGACCAGTGTGGTGGGCGGTGTAGCCCTCCAACTTGGAATAGGATCTTTTTTTCCTCATCTGTATCCTCACCTTCATCAGAGTTAATGACATTGGAGGTACTAAAGGAGTAATTAGCCCTTTGATTCACTCAACCCACCAGAGTCATATTGCATGAAGCAATTTGTAGATGGGCTTCAAAGCAGCTTTAAAAGATTCTCCTGCAGAAGTATAAATACTTCCTTGAATTATCACTTCAACATTGAGCCGGCTGCGGTCTTCTTGGACACTTTCTGGGGGAGGGTATTCCCTGATGTAAGAGAGATTTAATTTTCCTACAGTGTTCAGGGAAAACTCTTTCTGGATGGTGTTGAAAGCAGCTCTTTCTAAAAAATCATATGATATTTTGACCGGCTGAAGATGCAGATGTACAACTTTTAAGTATAATTATTGTGAAACTGGTAGCTTCAAAAAAAACCTATCATTCAGAAGATGATATTTCTCAACTTATCCAAAATCATCCCTGTTTACTTTTTTGGCATTTTGTACATTCTTTTTTGGAACCTTTAATTAGAGATGATTTCTGGAACATCCAGCCTAGAAGGAAAACATCAGAATTGACTGATTTCTGTGGTATGGTTTAGAAAAATTCTCCCTTACATGGTATTATCTTGTTCAAGCTCAGAATCATTGAGGCTTTAACTTAACATGGGTCAAGAGGTTACCTCTCAGTGTCCTGCAAAATAGACTTCTGCCTATTTGGTTTTTGGCTTTTTTTTTCCCTCTCACATTTTGAAAATGGTGCCATGTGTTCACAGGGAATTCCCCTATGCAAAGTTTTGGTTCTAGATGCATTTTATAGATTTTGCATTGTGCCCTTTTGAGACTATGTATTTATATTTGGATAGATTGAATATTTATTAGTGTACAGTGATTGCTAATGTTCACAATTAAAATGTTACAAATATCTCTTATGCTTTGTAAATCACACCAAGTTAAAGGTTGGGTCTAGCAAATAAAGCTGTGCATTTTAGTAAATATGGTATGTATAGCCTGGGGCCATATTTATCCCAATGTCAGACAACCAAAAGTTTTCCATAAATAATAATGGTTACATAGTTTCACATTCCACAGACAAATAAAGACTATACATCATTCAACATTGTTTCACCAAGTAAATATCAAATGCTTCCTGTGACCTCTGACATGCTGTGCTGAGTGCTGCAGAAACAAAGATGAAAAAGACACAGTCTTTACTTTTAAGAAACTCCAGGTATGGTTGGGAAGGCAGACATATAAACAAGTAAAATTATAATACAGCAATTAGAGCAACAACAGAAATAAGGTCAAAGTAGAGAAGAGCTCAGAAAAAGTGATGGAATCTATTGGGCAAAAGGCGACATCAGTGGAAACTTCCTAGAAAGTTGCTACTCAAAGTGTGGTCCCCGGACCAGCAACAACAGCATTACTAAAGTTGCTACTCAAAGTGTGGTCCCCGGACCAGCAACAACAGCATTACTAGCTTGTGAGAAATGCAAATTCTGTCTCCACCCTGAGATCCACTGAATGGGAATCTACATTTTAACAAGATCTACAGGTGATCATCTGCACATTAAAGATTGGGAAGCACTGTCACAGAAGATACCATGTCTGACTCAGTTTTGAAGATGAATTATGCTTTTTTTAGGCAAGCCAATGGGCAGAAATAAGAGAAATACTTTCCAGGTAGAGGGATAGAGGAAACAAAACATATTGGGAAGCTATTATCAGTTTACCATTGCTGGGGCATAGGGTGTGTGTGTGTGTGTGTGTGTGTGTGTGTGTGTGTGTGTGTGTGTGTGTGTGTGTGTGTGTGTGTGTGTGTGTGTGTGTGTGTCTGTGGGTGTGAGAAACCGGGGGATATAAGACGCATATATCTGTCAGATTGCTTTGCTGCCTCAGGGGGTCAGCAAGGGTGAGGATAATAGAAGGGGTAGACAAGTTTAATCTAAGGCTATAAATCTAGACAAGGACCTAGATTTTAAAACACAAAAAATGTTGGAACTCTAGTTGTAGAGAGGAAAAATGTCATTGAACAAGGAGAGAAGGTCAAATTTGTGTTTAAAAATATATTCTGGCAGCAGTGTGGAGAGTGGATTTGAGAGAGGCAAAGCTGGTGGAAGAGAAACCAATCTGGAGTGATTTTTGACTTGCTCCTAGTACCAAATTATTGTTCATACTCATTCTGTCATCTGCTGTGTGGGTGACATGTGGAAATTGTAATTCGGAGTTCTTAAGCCACAGTTGGACAGCAAGGCACAGCTGTTCTCCTCGCTCTTAAAATCCCAGGGAAATAAGGGCTGGGTTATTATAGTTTTGGTGTCTTGAGCTCTCCCTGTACCTTTCAGTTCACCAAATGCCCACGTCCACTGCAGGAGGCCAGCTCATGCACCCAGAGGACCAGCAGGTACCAGTGAGAAAGCCTGTGGCTTCCACACAGTCCTTTGTGGGACTCACCTCTGGGCTTGACTCCCCCTGGCGAATGACCCAGAGAGGAAGCTTCTAGAGCAGGATGGATGAACAGATCGGCTTCTCAGAGAGCATTTATCCTGCAGACCCTACTCTGCCTGGAACCTCCCAACACACAAGACCACCACACTCAGGAAAAGGCAGAACATACCCCATTCAGCAAGATGGGCAGTGTGTGTGTGTGTGTGTGTGTGTGTTTGTGTGTGTGTGTGTGTGTGTGTATGAGAGTGTCTTCAGTGATTTTGCAATTCTTCCCAAGTCATCATGAGTAGTTGGTCTCTGGGATAACTGAATCATACAGATACTGTTAGGAGGAGTTTTAGAGATCATTTGTTACCATTCACCTGCTAGTACTTGGCACTGTGTCAGGTGTATACGATGAATAAGATATCAGTTGAGGACCAAACACATCACAGTCAAATTAAGATAATTCAAGGCGAGCCTATTTCAAAAGGACTATTTAACACAGTGTGGGTTTAGAAGAACCATAGTAAGTAGTACAGAGGCAAAGAACAGCCAAGGAGCAGTTACCACCCCTAGGCCCAAAGGGATGAGGAACGGGAGTGGTCACTTGCTTGTGGAAGCAGAGAGTCACCTGGAGAGAGGTGCCTCGAGAGGAGAGGACATTTAGTGAGAGACAGAGGAAGCCCAAGGCAGCAACACAAGGAGGAGGTTGTGGAATAAATATGCTGGCCCCCTCTCCTCCCTTCCCCCCATCAACTGCTGGGGTTTCTTGTTGCCCGAACCCAACTGGAAGCCAGAGGACAAAGAAATCCTAGTAGAGTAGTCCACAGAGGTCAGTCTGCAGGGGCGAGGGCAGGGTGAGAAGAGTGAAGTAGGTCTGGAGGAGCAAGAGAAGATATCCAGGGCTTCCCTGGTGGCGCAGTGGTTAAGAATCCGCCTGCCAATGCAGGGGACACGGGTTCGAGCCCTGGTCTGGGAAGATCCCACATGCTGTGGCGCAACTAAGCCCGTGCACCACAACTACTGAGCGTGCGTGCCACAACTACTGAGCCTGCACTCTAGAGCCTGCAAGCCATGACTACTGAAGCCTGGGCGCCTAGAGCCCGTGCTCCGCAACAAAGAGAAGCCACCACAATGAGAAGCCCGCACACCACAACGAAGAGTAGCCCTGGCTCACCACATCTAGAGAGAAGCCCATGCGCAGCAACAAAGACCAATGCAGCCAAAAATAAATAAATGTAAAAAGAAAAAAGAGAGAGAAGATATCCAGTACACATGCCAACCCTTCTGTAAGAAGCCTCAGGCTAGGAAAAATGTCCAACACATAAATAAATACAGTTGATTTTATGCTTTGCAGATTTTATACTTGCAACTCGCCTACTCACTAAAATCTATCTGTAACCCCAAAGTCAATTCTTGCAGCCCTTTCACAGTCATTCATGACATGCCCATGCCCAGAGCAGAGAAAAATTTGTCACTCTACATGCACATTCCCAGCTGAGGTCGAACAAGGCGAGGCCCGGCCTTCTCGTTTCAGCTCATACCATAAACTAGTGTCTTTTCTGAGGTCTGTTTAGTGCCAAATTTTTTGCACTTGTGTACACTTTATTGGTCATTTTGCTGTTTAAAGTGACCCTCAAGCATAGAGCTGAGGTGCTGTCTTGTGTAAGTGAAAGAAGGCTATGATGTATCTTACAAGGAAAACATGTGTTAGATGAGTTTCACTCAGCATGAGTTATAGTGCTGTTGACTGTGAGTTCAATGTTAATGAAGCCACAATACATACTAAACAAGGTGTTTCTGAACAGAAATGTGCATAAAACAAGGTTATGTGTAAATCAGGTGACTTTATTAAACATAACCACTGAATGATGAGAATCAACTGTGATTGCAAAGCACTGCTGTAGGTCATCTGATGGAGCAATGGTCACAATCCAGTGAGAGCACAGAGAGTGAAAATACCCAAGGAAGCAGGGAGGGCTTCACAGAGGAAGTGATATTTGAGCTGTGTCTTAAAGGGTAAATGGGAGTTCCTAAGGAAGGGAGGGTCTGGAAGAACATTTCAGGCCAGACAAACCAGCATGCATAAAAACACATCTTATTCCACCTTCTTCCCTTGCATTATTTTAATGTTAGGACTGGGAACCTTGGGGCCCGAAGCCAGCAAGTGCTGGAGAATCAGTTAAAGGAAACTGATGGATTATCGTTCCTCACCCTTCAGGTTCACATCTACCCACACCCCTCTCTACCCATCTAGAGCTAACAAGGAATTCCTGATCCCTTTTCATTTTCTCAGACTCATTTTGAGTACAAATGTCTATAAGCTGAGACAAGATATACAAACATTTACTTGCTTTTCTGTTGTGTATATCTCAAAGCACTTTCCCATTTAAGATGATGTTTGACCTCTCCAGCAGCTTTCACATGGAAGGGTGGGTGAGGGGGTCTCACTTGACAGAAAAGGGAAGTGATACACAGCATGCCTGAGGTTGCAGAGCTACTCAACACAAGTGAGATTAGAACTCAGATCTTATTCCAAGTCCTGCATTCTTCCTAAAGACCATGCCAAAATTCAAACAATGGTAATAATAATAAAAACAATAAAAGCTCCCATTTTTTTAACATTTTTATTGGAGTATAATTGTTTTACAATGGTGTGTTAGTTTTTGCTTTACAACAAAGTGAATCAGCTATACATATACATATATCCCCATATATCCTCCCTCTTGTGTCTCCCTCCCACCCGCCTTATCCCACCCCTCTAGGTGGTCACAAAGCACTGAGCTGATCTCCCTGTGCTATGTGGCTACTTCCCACTAGCTATCTCTTTTACCTTTGGTACTATATATAAGTCCATGCCACTCTCTCACTTCGTCCCAGCTTACCCTTCCCCATTCCTGTGTTCTCAAGGCCATTCTCTATGTCTGCATCTTTATGCCTAATCTGCCCCTAGTTTCTTCAGAACCTTATTTATTTATTTTTTTAGATTCCATATATATGTGTTAGCATACGGTATTTGTTTTTCTCTTTCTGACTTACTTCACTCTGTATGACAGATTCTAGGTCCATCCACCTAACTGCAAATAACTCAATTTCGTTTCTTTTTATGGCTGAGTAATATTCCATTGTATATATGTGTCACATCTTCTTTATCCATTCATCTGTTGATGGACATTTAGGTTGGTTCCATGTCCTGGCTATTGTAAATAGTGCTGCCATGAACATCATGGTACATGTTTCTTTTTGAATTATGGTTTTCTCCAGGTATATGCCCAGTAGTGGGATTGCTGGGTTGTATGGTAGTTCTGTTTTTAGTTTTTTAAGGAACCTCCATACTGTTCTCCATAGTGGCTGTATCAATTTACATTCCCACCAACAGTGCAAGAGGGTTCCCTTTTCTCCACACCCTCCCCAGCATTTATTGTTTGTAGATTTTTTGATGATGGCCATTCTGACTGGTGTGAGGTGATACCTCATTGTAGTTTTGATTTGCATTTCTCTAATGATTAGTGATGTTGAGCAACCTTTCATGTGTTTGTTGGAAATCTATATATCTTCTTCGGAGAAATGTCTATTTAGGTCTTCTGCCCATTTTTGGATTGGGTTGTTTTTTTTTTTTTTTGATATTGACCTGCATGAGCTGCTTGTGTATTTTGGAGATTAATCCTTTGTCAGTTGCTTCGTTTGCAAATATTTTCCCCCATTCTGAGGGTTGTCTTTTCGTCTTGTTTATGGTTTCCTTTGCTGTGCAAAAGCTTTTAAGTTTCATTAGGTCCCATTTGTTTATTTTTGTTTTTATTTCCATTTCTCTAGGAGGTGGGTCAAAAAGGATCTTGCTGTGGTGTTTGTCATAGAGTGTTCTGCCTATGTTTTCCTCTAAGAGTTTGATAGTGTCTGGCCTTACATTTAGGTCTTTAATCCATTTTGAGTTTACTTTTGTGTATGGTGTTAGGGAGTGCTCTAATTTCATTCTTTTACATGTAGCTGTCCAGTTTCCCCAGCACCACTTATTGAAGGGGCTGTCCTTTCTCCATTGTATGTTCTTGCCTACTGTATCAAAAATAAGGTGACCATATGTGCGTGGGTTTATCTCTGGGCTTCCTATCCTGTTCCATTGATCTATGTTTCTGTTTTTGTGCCATTACCATACTGTCTTGATTACTGTAGCTTTGTAGTATATAGTCTGAAGTTAGGGAGCCTGAGTCCTCCAGATCCGTTTTTCTTTCTAAAGATTGCTTTGGTTATTCGGGGTCTTTTGTGTTTCCATACAAATTGTGAAATTTTTTGTTCTAGTTCTGTGAAAAATGCCATTGGTAGTTTGATAGGGATTGTATTGAATCTGGAGATTGCTTTGGGTAGTACAGTCATTTTCACAATGTTGATTCTTCCAAGCTAGGAACACGGTATATCTCTCCATCTGTTTGTATCATCTTTAATTTCTTTCAGCAGTGTCTTATAGTTTTCTGCATACAGGTCTTTTGTCTCCTTAGGTAGGTTTATTCCTAGGTATTTTATTCTTTTGGTTGCATTGGTAAATCGGAGTGTTTCCTTAATTTCTCTTTCTGATTTTTCATCATCAGTGTATAGGAATGCAAGAGATTTCTGTGCATTAATTTTGTATCCTGCTACTTTACCAAATTCATTGATTAGCTCTAGTAGTTTTCTGGTGGCATCTTTAGGATTTTCTGTGTATAGCATCATGTCATCTGCAAACAGTGACAGTTTTACTTCTTATTTTCTGATTTGGAGTCCTTTCATTTCTTTTTCTTCTCTGATTGCTGTGGCTAACACTTCCAAAACTATGTTAAATAATAGTGTTGAAAGTGGGCAACCTTGTCTTGTTCCTGATCTTAGTGGAAATGGTTTCAGTTTTTCACCATCGAGAACGATGTTAGCTGTGGGTTTGTTAAATATGGCTTTCATTATGTTGAGGAAAGTTCCCTCTATGCCTACTTTCTGGAGGGTTTTTATCATAAATGGGTGTTGAATTTTGTCAAAAGCTTTCTCTGCATCTATTGAGATGATCATATGCTTTTTCTCCTTCAGTTTATTAAGATGGTGTATCACGTTGATTGATTTGTGTATATTGAAGAATCCTTGCATTCCTGGGATAAACCCCACTTGATCATGGTGTATGATCCTTTTAATGTGCTTTGGATTTTGTTTGCTAGTATTTTGTTGAGGATTTTTGCATCTACGTTCATCAGTGATATTGGTCTGTAGTTTTCTTTTTTGGTGACCTCTTTGTCTGGTTTTGGTATCAGGGTGATGGTGGCCTCGTAAAATGAGTTTGGGAGTGTTCCTCCCTCTGCTATATTTTGGAAGAGTTTGAGAAGGATAGGTGTGAGCTCTTCTCTAAATGTTTGATAGAATTCGCCTGTGAATCCGTCTAGTCCTGGGCTTTTGTTTGCTGGAAGATTTTTAATCACAGTTTCAATTTCAGTGCTTGTGACTGGTCTGTTTATATTTTCTTTTTCTTCCTGATTCAGTCTCCGAAGGTTGTGCTTTTCTAAGGACGTGTCCATTTCTTCCAGGTTGTCCATTTTATCGGCATATTTTTGCTTGTAGTAATCTCTCATGATCCTTTGTATTTCTGCAGTGTCAGTTGTTACTTCTCCTTTTTCATTTCTAATTCTATTGATTTGAGTCTTCTCCCGTTTTTTCTTGATGAGTCTGGCTAATGGTTTATCAATTTTGTTTATCTTCTCAAAGAACCAGCTTTTAGTTTTATTGATCTTTGCTATTCTTTACTTCATTTCTTTTTCATTTATTTCTGATCTGATCCTTATGATCTCTTTCCTTCTGCTAACTTTGGGGTTTTTTTGTTCTTCTTTCTCTAATTGCTTTAGGTGTAAGGTTAGGTGTTTATTTCAGATGTTTCTTGTTTCTTGAGGTAGGATTGTATTGCTATAAACTTCCCTCTTAGAACTGCTTTTGCTGCGTCCCATAGGTTTTTGGTCGTCGTGTTTTCATTGTCATTTGTTTCTATGTATTTCTTGATTTCCTCTTTGATTTCTTCCATGATCTCTTGGTTATTAAGTAGTGTATTGTTTAGCCTCCATGTGTTTGTATTTTTTACAGATATTTTCCTGTAATTGATATCTAGTCTCATAGCATCGTGGTTGGAAAAAATACTTGATACAATTTCAATTTTCTTAAATTTACCAAGGTTTGATTTGTGACCTAAGATATGATCTATCTTGGAGAATGTTCCATGAGCACTTGAGAAGAAAGTGTATTCTGTTGTTTTTGGATGGAATGTCCTATAAATATCAATTAAGTCCATCTTGTTTAATGTATCATTTAAAGCTTGTGTTTCCTTATTTATTTTCATTTTGGATGACCTGTCCATTGGTGAAAGTGGGGTGTTAAAGTCCCCTACTATGATTGTGTTACTGTCGATTTCCTGTTTTATGGCTGTTAGCCTTTGCCTCATGTATTGAGGTGCTCCTATGTTGGGTGCATAAATATTTACAATTGTTATATCTTCTTCTTGGATTGATCCCTTGATCATTATGTAGTGTCCTTCTTTGTCTCTTGTAATAGTCTTTATTTTAAAGTCTATTTTGTTGGATATGAGAATTGCTACTCCATCTTTCTTTTGATTTCCATTTCCATGGAATATCTTTTTCCATCCCCTCACTTTCAGTCTGTATGTGTCCCTAGGTCTGAAGTGGGTCTCTTGTAGACAGCATATATATGGGTCTTGTTTTTGCATCCATTCAGCCAGTCTATGTCTTTTGGTTGGAGCATTTAATCCATTTACATTTAAGGATATTATCGATATGTATGCTCCTATTACCATTTTCTTAAGTGTTTTGGGTTTGTTATTGCAGGTCTTTTCCTTCTCTTGTGTTTCCTGCCTAGAGAAGTTCCTTTAGCATTTGTTGTAAAGCTGGTTTGGTGGTGCTGAATTCTCTTAGCTTTTGCTTGTCTGTAAAGGTTTTAATTTCTCTGTTGAATCTGAATGAGATCCTTGCTGGGTAGAGTAATCTTGGTTGTAGGTTTTTCTCTTTCATCACTAAATATGTCTTGCCACTCCCTTCTGGCTTGCAGAGTTTCTGCTTAAAGATCAGCTGTTAACGTTATGGGGATTCCCTTGTATGTTATTTGTTGTTTTTCCCTTGTTGCTTTTAATATGTTTTCTTTGTATTTAATTTTTGATAGTTTGATTAATATGTGTCTTGGCATGTTTCTCGTTGGATTTATCCTGTATGGGATTCTCTGCATTTCCTGGACTTGATTGACTATTTCTTTTCCATATCAAGGAAGTTTTCAACTATAATCTCTTCAAATATTTTCTCAGTCCCTTTCTTCTTCTCTTCTTCTTTTGGGACCCCTATAATTTGAAGATTGGTGCGTTTAATGTTGTCCCAGAGGTCTCTAAGACTGTCCTCAATTTTTTTCATTCTTTTTTCTTTATTCTGCTCTGCAGTAGTTATTTCCACTATTTTATCTTCCAGGTCACTTATCCGTTCTTCTGCCTCAGTTATTCTGCTTTTGATTCCTTCTAGAGAATTTTTATTTCCATTTATTGTGTTGTTCATCATTGTTTGTTTGCTCTTTAGTTCTTCTAGGTCCTTGTTAAACGTTTCTTGTATTTTCTCCATTCTATTTCCCAGATTTTGGATCATCTTTACTATCATTACTCTGAATTCTTTTTCAGGTAGACTGCTTATTTCCTCTTCATTTGTTTGGTCTGGTGGGTTTTTACCTTGCTCTTTCACCTGCTGTGTGTTTCCCTGTCTTCTCATTTTGCTTAACTTACTGTGTTTGGGGTCTCCTTTTCGCAGGCTGCAGGTTCGTAGTTCCCATTGTTTTTGGTGTCTGTCCCCAGTGGCTAAGGTTGGTTCAGTGGGTAGTGTAGGCTTCCTGGTGGAGGGGACTAGTGTCTGTGTTCTGGTGGATGAGGCTGGATCTTGTCTTTCTGGTGGGCAAAAACACATCCGGTGGTGTGTTTTTGGGGTGTGTGTGACCTTATTATGATTTTAGGTAGCCTGTCTGCTAATGGGTGGGGTCGTGTTCCTGTCTTGCTAGTTGTTTGGCATAGGGTGTCCAGCACTGTAGCTTGCTGGTCGTTGAGTGGAGCTGGGTCTTAGCATTGAGATGGAGATCTCTGGGAGAGCTTTCGCTGTTTGATATTACGTGGAGCTGGGAGGTCTCTGGTGGACCAATGTCCTGAACTCGGCTCTCCCATCTCAGAGGCACAGGCCTGACACCCGGCCGGAGCACCAAGACCCTGTCAGCCACACAGCTCAGAAGAAAAGTGAGAAGAAAAGAAAGAAAGAAAGAAAAAAATAAAATAAAAAGAAATAAAGTTATTAAAATAAAAAATAAAAGAAAATTATTTAAAAAATTAAAAAGTAATAAAAAAAAGAAAGAAGAGAGCAACCAAACCAAAAAACTAATCCACCAATGATACCAAGTGCTAAAAACTATAGGAAAAAAAAAAAAAAAAAGGACAGACAGAACCCTAGGAGAAATGGTAAAAGCAAAGCTATACACACAAAATCACACAAAGAAGCATACACATACACCCTCACAAAAAGAGTAAAAGGAAAAAAATCTATCTATCTATATATATATAAAAAGGAAGAGAGCAACCAAATCAATAAACAAATCTACCAATGATAATAAACTCTAAATACTAAACTAAGATAAACATAAAACCAGAAACCAGTCAGTCACATACAGCAAACCCCAAGCCTACAGTTGCTCCCAAAGTCCACCGCCTCAGTTTTGGGTTGATTCGTTGTCTCTTCAGGTATTCCACAGATGCAGGGTACATCAAGTTGATTGTGGAGATTTTATCCGCTGCTCCTCAGGCTCCTGGGAGAGATTTCCCTTTCTCTTCTTTGTTCCCACAGCTCCTGGGGTTCAGCTTTGGATTTGGCCTTGCCTCTGCGTGTAGGTCTCCTGAGGGCATCTGTTCTTCGCTCAGACAGGACGGGGTTAAAGAAGCTGCTGATTAGGGGGCTCTGGCTCACTCAGGCCGGGGGAGGGAGGGGTACAGAATGCAGGGCGACCCTGCAGAAGCAGAGGCCAGTGTGACGTTGCAACAGCCTGAGGCGCACTGTGTGTTCTCCCGGGGAAGTTGTCCCTGGATCATGGGACCCTGGCAGTGGCGGGCTGCACAGGCTCCCAGGAGTGGAGGTGTGGATAGTGACCTGTGCTTGCACACAGGCTTCTTGGTGGCTGCAGCAGCAGTCTTAGCGTCTCATGCCTGTCTCTGGTGTCCGCGCTGATAGCCATGGCTCATGCCAGTCTCTGGAGCTCGTTTAGGTGGTGCTCTGAATCCCCCCTCCTCGCGCACCCTGAAACAATGGTCTCTTGCCTCTTTGGCAGCTCCAGACTTTTTCCCGGACTCCCTCCTGGCTAGCTGTGGCGCACTAGCCCCCTTCAGGCTGTGTTCACGCAGCCAATCCCATTCCTCTCCCTGGGGTCTGAACTCCGAAGCCTGAGCCTCAGCTCCCGGCCCCCGCCCGCCCCGGCGGGTGAGCAGACAAGCCTCTCGGGCTGGTGAGTGCTGGTCGGCACCGATCCTCTGTGTGGGAATCTCTCCGCTTTGCCCTCTGCACCCCTGTTGCTGCGCTCTCCTCCGTGGCTCTGAAGCTTCCCCCCACCTCCCCCCATCTCCTCCAGTGAAGGGGCTTCCTAGTGCCAGAAGTGCAGGTCCTGTCCCTATTTTTTGTCTCTGTTTTTTCTTTTTCCTTATGCCCTACCCAGGTACGTGGGGAGTTTCTTGCCTTTTGGGAAGTCTGGGGTCTTCTGCCAGCGTTCAGTAGGTGTTCTGTAGGAGCAGTTCCACATGTAGATGTATCTCTGATGTATTTGTGGGGAGGAAGGTGATCTCCATGTCTTACTCCTCCGCCATCTTGAATGTCTCCCAAAGCTCCCACTTTTGATCATATATGATGGCTCTTCTTACTGTGTTACATTGATTGTTTCATTTAATCTTCCAAGGACCCAAGGGATAGAAACAGTTATGATCGTCTCAATTTTGTAGCTGAGGAGTACGGTGCTCAGCAACTTAGGAAAACCATTCATGGTCCCATAATTAGTAACAGACAGAATTCGGGCTTGAAGCTAGACCTGTCTGTTCCCGAATTCCATGCTCCCAACCATTCTGTGGGGTGGATTATAGGGCCACTATGCCAGCCTCTGAGAATACAGCAGCACCAACCTCATTGTACCTCGGCTACGTCGTTGCATTCCAAATCTGGTTTGGAATACGCTCAAACTCTCCTCATCCGTTCTCATCCAAAATTATGGTAAATAGTATTTGTTTAAATAAAGATGAAAGGTCCTTTGCTGTCAAGTTCTATGTAAAATGTCTGACCTTCAGGGGAGGCCAGTTCTCTAGAAGTCGCGGAAGCGAGCAAAGTGAGAAAAAGACAGCAGAGAAGAGAGGGAATGCATTTCCAAATGACCCAGGACAGAGCTGCAATGTTTCAATAGCAAAAAAGCCCCCAATATTTCATCTATAAAACAACAGAGCTACTTCTGAGGATTTTGTGAGGATAAAATTTGCCCATCCATACATAGTACTTGGCACAGAGACTAATCCCAAATAAACATCCAATAAATGTTAGTGTAGAATATCTGCTTTAACAAATTTTCAAAGAAGGAAATAGGCAACCCAGTTACCTATGGAAAGACCTGGGTCTGGGTCCAGCCAGCCTTGGGCAACCCTTCCCCTCTCTGGGCCCCAGTTCTTTCATCTGTAAAATGAGGCAGTTTTGAGCAAGTGGTCAGGTTTTATCTAATGGACGATGTAAATTGTGTAACTGACCATCAAGTTTCTCTTTTCCTGCTAACTACACGAATGTTTAACTACACAAACCAAATGTGTGAGCCTACTGTAGCAAACCCAAAGCACATGGAGAGAGTTTTTGTATCATTCACATTTTCTCCATCTCATATCCCTTTTCCTTTAAAAAAAAAAATTGTTACTGATTTAAAAACATTTTAATACAATGTGTCTCTATAACTGGCATTAAATGTGGTTTTAGAATAAGGTGACACAGTAATGAAAACATGGATTCTGTTTGGGAGGGGGGAAATGAGGCTATATATAATTTTGGTTAAAAGTTAAAAGCATAAGTTTTGGTTTCACTACCTTGAGCAAGTTATTTAACCTGCCTTAGTTTCCTCAATTATAAAATGGGACTAACAGTTATAGTTTCCTCATAGGATAATTTTAAATATTAAATGAGATGCACTTGGTAAATGCACTTGGTAAATGCACTTGGTAAATGTTAGCCATTATTATTAATATTAATATTTATGTTTTCTCTCTCCAGAACCAGTTCTTATGCCCATTTCAGATGCACCACTATCGGTTTCTATGAAACAGGGTCTGCCGATGGATTTTAAAAGGAGACGTAGATGTCCTGACTTGGGGCTTTTCTAAAAACAAGGCAATGTTGCCACACAGAGAACTGCAGTGCGTGGCCCACAACTTTGCAAGTGGCGAAGCAATTCTCACCTTATAGCTGTGGTCCTCTCATTGCCGATGGTGCAGCCTGGGGTTGGACGGGAAGGATATCTGAAGGCAGTAGACAGATGGCTCCAAATTTCAATGGCAACGTGTAAGCTTTCACTTTCGATTATTCATTCAACCCACTTTTACTATTATCTCTATTATTTTACATAATAGAACGCCTGTTAGGTACTAGGCGCTGAGGATGCAATGGAGAGCAAGACACATCTCTGCTCTGTTAGATTTTATGTTCAAATGGTGGTATGCAGGCAAGTATGCCAACAATTACAACACAGCATAACAAGTGGTAAGGTAGAGGAAGTCCAGGGAGTTATGGGAGCATGGACGGCTGACCCTAACCCAACCCAAACGTGGAGGGGTCATGGAGGAAGCAACAGCTGAGTGGATACCAGAAGGATGACTAGAAGGTAGGCACCATTGTGGGGGGAAAGTGTGGAAAGGGTAGGGAAAGGAGGAGAGATCATTCCAAGCAAAACAGCCTAGCTTGTGCAAAGGCCAAATGCAAGAGAGAACACAGCAAGTTTGGGGAACTAAAAGATTCCTCTTAGCTGAAGCACAGCGAGCTTGTTCACAGCAGAAAAGACTGGACAGGTAGACTCCAGATCATGGAGACACTTGTAGGCCACGGTAAGGAGGTTTGGCTCCATCCTGCGAGAAGTGAGGAGCTAGTGAATGCTTTAAGCATGGCAGGGGCATGTCCTTTGTTTTAACTCATGCAGTCTTCCACATGCAGGGGGACCTTGGAGTATATCCAACCTACTTCACTGTACAGATGGGGAAACATAGGTGAAGTGACTTATCTAAGATCACTTAGTTGCAAAACCAGGACCAAAAGGCAAGCCTCTGGATTTCCAAAACAGTGGTTTCAACAAAACCACATTGCTTCCCCTTACAAGCAAATAGAATTCAGGGGCCAGGGAATTATTTTTGCCCAAGATCTAACCAAACATATACATAATCGTCTTTTTTGTTTTTAAGCAATGTGTTCCTGCAAGGTGAAAAGACAAGGAAGGAACCACAGGGAGAAATATGTCTTCCAGAAATCTACAGCATCTAAAATAATACGCCGTATAGAATGAAAATCCAATCTCTCATTGTTAGATACTTGTAATCACTGACACCCAAAATCCCAAGGATCACAGCAGAAAATTAAAAATTAAAAAAAAGAAAGAAACCTCACTTCTGTTTTTAAAGCCATCCTCCACAAACACACCCACAGCTTTCTCACATGGCACCAGGGACAGAATGTATATATATATATAAGTCATCCTTTCTGAAATAGCAATTTAAATTAGAATGAGTGATGTAACATCAAACCACAAAGGATCATGAATCCTGAGTGCTAGGGAAACGATGTGAGATCAGGTAGGGCAAAGGCTTCCCACAAGTTCTTTGCTGAGTGTTAAGTAATGTGGCTCCTCTATAAATAGCCCCTGATAGGAAGAGCTGAGTGATTAACTAGAAATTTGTGCGCCCTTTGGAAATATTTCAGAAAGGTTCCCCTGTAGCAAGACTTTACCCCTTAACTTTAAAAAGTTTCAAATGCTTTCAAATTATTTACCTTGTGAAGTAGGAAAGGCAACTCTTATTCCCCACATTGTAGATAAGGTGGCACCTCAGGAACAGAGTGGTGAAGTGACTTGCTCAGGGGTCCCAAGGTTGGAATTCGGTGCTGCCTGACTTTCACCTGGTTTGAGGGCTCACCAGGCTGCATCTCCATGAGAACCGTTTCTTTGCAGACTTAGAGCAGATAAGTCTTGAAGAGAAAGGTGCCTGTCCTCTCAGTTTTTTCCCGGGCTTTGCCAGTAAATACTTCCCGTCACTATGTATTTGCCTTTTTGTCCATGAGGCAATTAATTCTTCCTGAAGGAAGCTGAGGGAGATCCCTGCTTCAAAGAGGGCAGCTTCAGAGATTTGGCCCCAGGGAAGTGAAAGGGAGGGTGAGAAGGTAATTTTGAACAGAGGAACAGCATTTGGCATCAGACTCCATTGGTGGAAGCCCCCTCTCCCCAACCCTCAGGTTTATTTTCTATCACTTCACCCTGTTCTTCTTCTTCACAGAACGTCTCTCAGTTGCAACTGGACATTTGCTACGTACATTTATTCCCCGTCTCTCCTAATAGATGATAAGCTCCAAAAGTGCCGGGGCCTGTCTTTTGTACACCAGTGCCTACTCAGCTCCTGGCACGGTGCTTGGAACAAAATAGGTGCTCGATAAATATTAGGGAGATAAATGAGCACTTGGAAATAATGTGAGATCAGTGAGGTCCGAAAGGAGCCCAAATCTTCAGTCCTCCTACTGCTGCAGGTGTGGTTGCCAGGCCTGGGGGGGTCCTGGGGACAAGTTCTCCCTAAGCGGCGCGGCTGGCTCTCCCGGGGCGGGAACCCGGGTTGCAGGTCCGGGAGGCGCCGGCCGCGCAGAGGGGCGCGCCCAGAGCCCCTGGCCGCAGCCATTTCCTGCTCTTTGTGTGACAGCCGCAGCGGCGAAGGGGCGGGATACCCGGGGCGGAGGAGGAGCCGCGGCGGTTGGAGGGGCGGGGCCGAGGGCGGGGCCGAGCGCGGCTGCAGCGGAGCGGAGCCGGGCAGAGCATCCTGCGCCCCGGCGCGGGCCACCGCAGTAGGCTCGGGCCGCTCCCCTAGACCTGCCGCAGACCCAGGTAAGCGGTGCTGGCAGGCCTTGGGGCCGGCGTGGGGACTGGGATGCTGCTGGGGATGGCGACGCGGCCGTAAGAATGCTCGAGGGGCCGGCACCTCTTCTCCCAGCCCCGGGGGTGTGCTCAGCACGGCGGCTGGGCTAGCGCGGCCTGGGGGCCCCCGAAGCCCCCGGAGGCTGGGCCTCCGGCCCGGAACAGCTCCCTGCCCCCTCTGGCCCACCCTGGGCCCCGCGGCGCGTACCCCCTGCGGGAGGCGCTGACGCACGGCGGAGCTGGGGCGCGGCGGCTGTGGCAGCAGCAGCAGGTGCGCGGCCTGGGCCGGAGCCGCCGGCCGCGGAGTAAGCGGCGCTCATCCCGAGCATCGGAGACACCTGCAGCGGCCGCGAGCCCGGCGGTGGCGGCGGTCTCTCCGCGCCCAGGTACTGCAGAGCGCCGGCCGCCGCCTCTGCCGCCCCGGCCACCATCACCTCCCGCAGGGCCAGCGAGAACCGCCTGGGCCCGCCTGGCAGCGGCCTCGGGTACACAGAGCCCTTCAGTGAACGTGAGATGGGTGGGGCGAGGGGCGAAGAGGCGGCGTTTGGGGGTGGGGGCTTTAATGAGAGAGGAGGCACGCCTGACCCGCTTTGAAGCCTTCCGGCCTAGCATCACTCTCCCTCCCGGCTGTCTGGGGGCGGGGGAGGAGGTAGGGGAAAGGAGGTGAGTGGGCTGACTCCTGGGGAAAAGGTTGGGTTTTCATGAGCTCTGAACAATCGGGAAGATGCCTACCTGTCTGTAGTAGGCTTCTGCTTTTCAGGGCAGCCCTCCCTCTCCATGGGTATACAACGTCTGAAAAGGAAGAGAAGGGCGTGCTCTGCGTGTGGCAGTGGGGACGGCGGCGGGAAGCCTGGTCCGAGAGGAGTGTGGTTGTATTGAGAACCCTGAAGAAGAGAAGGACGCTGGGACTGCCCAGGTGCCCTCCCCAGCCCAGGGAATTTGACCTCTGCTTGCCTAGTTTCCCCAGCACAGCAGGAAGACTAACCAAGGGCTGATGGGCTCTTACAGCCAGGCCAAGAAGGGGACAAGTATCTTTTCTTGCCGGCTCCCGGGCACCTCCTGCCTGTGCCCCCTTTAGGACAGGGGGTGTCTTACGTTACTTTGGGGCACAGGCCCTGTTGCAAGCCGTGCTGGCAGCCATGAGATCACAGATGTTGGAGGGCAAAAATCTAGGTTCACATCCCTGGCAGGATGGTGAAGGCCTTGAAGGTTGTTTTCTCCACCATCAGACCTTCCTTCTCTGTGACCCTCCCTGAGACTGCCCACCTCCAGTTCCGTACACTGTCCTGTGCTCCACCATCCCCCCACCCATTCTCCTGTGTCAAAAATTGTTTTCAAGAAAGGAGCCAGTGAACACATTTATTCTCAAGAGCTAAATACACAAGAATTCCCCATTAGACTCAGGAGGTGTTTTAGAAGTCGTCTGACCAGAAAGGAAACAGAGGCTTAGAGGCATTTTAATGGGAAACAACGCTTTAAGTAAATAATATTTGATATCTCTAATGGTGGAATTTCAGGCAGTGGGCTGGAAGTGGGAGTGGGGAACTGGGTAGCAATTTTGGGGAACAGCTTGATGAAATGACACCAGTTAGCAGCTGTAGGCTGTTTGCTTGCTGCAGGGGCAGCTTTGGCCCTAAGGGCAAAAATATCATAGGAGTAGTGTGTGTGTGTGTGTGTGTGTGTGTGTGTGTGTGTAACTAGTCAGGGGTTACTGTCACTGGAGGGTATTGTGGAGCTCCCAGTGTACACTTGGAGGAGGTGAAACTTTCCTATAGAGAGTTACTTGTTGGCACTGGCTACCATCTGCCAGGGCAGCTCTGAGGCCACAAGGAGAGCGTGTTATTGCTCACAAAGCCAGTGCCTCTGGCTAGTTCTGCAGGCTGAGCCTCTGGCTGGGGGCATTAGCGCTTTGCTCACTAAGCTTCTTTATTATATTTCCTGGCCAGTTCTGACTGGTTCTGTAGGCACCCAAGTCTGCCTTATTCAGTCCCTGCTGGTAATGGAAAAGGAAAAACTCATTTTAGGCATTAGGCCAATAGTAGGGTGTAAAATCCACCAGGATCGGAGAGTTTTACTCCATCCAATCAGAGGCTGGCCCAGAGAAGACAGTAGGCAAGAATTTAAAAACTGGAAAAGGGTCTCGGGAGAACAGTACGTGTCCCCTCTGATATATCATGCCCTCTCGGACATTCAGTGGGCCTCTGCTGCTGTCATTGACCAGCAAGCCGAATTAGGTGATGAATAGGCAACAAGCTAATTGACATTGGGAGCAGCACTCCTGGAAAACAGTGCCGAGCTCCAGTCTCCATGTTTGAGGATCAGCCTACACTCTCAAAGAGGTTTCTTTTGGCCGCTGTTGGCCCCAGGGTTCCACCAAGAGCTGCACAAAATGGCCTTTTATAGCCTCCATGTGGCCACTGTAACAATGAGTCTATTTCTTTACTGGCGAGTATTAATTATTCACTTGTAGTTGACGAAACCAGGCATCAGTCACCTTATTGGAGCCTTTGTAAAAGGCCTTTGGTCTTATTGTTCTGAGGAGCAAAGCTAAGCCTAGGGTCCAGAGGATGGACCCTGCATTAGTAGTGGAGGTGGGGCAAGAGGGTAGAGCATACTGTCACCTCGGGCAGTGACACGGTGTGCCAGCTGTGGTGGGGAAGGAGCTGGTACTTAATTGGATGCTCTAGTAAACAAGGGATGCATGCAAATGCTATGTAGAGTGTCTAGCACATAGTAAGTACTATTATATTTATATGTTTATCGTTATAATGTATTAATTACATAATCATTAAGAATGTGGCTCATGCCACATTATATATTGTGTGTCAATTTAAGAAGACAGATCTTTTGTTGTTGTCATTGTTGACTCTGCTAAAGGATTCCGTGGCCTTAGAAGGCCTCCCACAGTGAAGGTTCCACCCTGGTCACTCAGCAGACACCTCATTGCTGGTGGCCATGTCCAAGAACAGCACACCTGTGAGTTGGCTGGTGTAAGTCTTCATTGCTGGGGATGAGGAGGGATAGGAGTTCCTTGACCTGCTAAGAGGAGTCCCAGTTTGGGGGAGGAGGTGTCGTCAACCCCGAGTTCTTACCAACTGTTCTACCTCCGAGCCTTCCTGGATTTTGCTTTTCCCAGGGGAGTTGGTCTCTGTGACCAAGGAACCCAGCCCCAGGTTGACCTGCAGAAGGTAGCCAAAGAAAGCGTGATAAGATGTGGTGTCAGCAAGGGCTTCAGCTGGGAAGTGCTCCTGAGTAGCACACTGAAGGTGGGTATATCTGGAGTAGGAAGAGAGAAGGGGGAGGGAATATGCCCAGTGGAAGCCCAGAGGTAGTTCTCACATTTCAGCACAGATCAGGAAGGACCTCTTCCTCTGTGTACATTCAGCATTTTGCAACCCAACCAAAAATGTTGAAGGCGTGCCTCGCTTCCCCCAGCGGACAAAGCAGTACCGTAGTCTTCGGACACAAGATTTATCCCTGACTTGCTGTGTGCCTTTAAATCAGCCTCTACCTCTCTGACTTTGAAAACTGGGGAACCGAAAGCAGCCTGCCCAGCTTGTTGCCTACCTGTTGGCCACAGGAGCCTGCAGATGAGATAATGTTTGTAAACCTCAGGCTGAGAAGAAAAGGCCCTGGAAACAGAGGAGAGAAGGAGGTTCCTGAATGTGTGGCTCCTTTGGATGGCTGCCCTCCATTCCTAAAGGAACAATTTATTAATTATATATTGTGTGTCAACTTAAGAAGACAAATCTGTGGTCTCTCTGCACCACTGAGCCAACTGAAAGGGAAACTGAAAGGCACTTTGTGATTCACAGATTCCTTCTAGGGCCCTGGATGGTCTTGTCTGAACAAAGACACTTCAGAATTCAGTCAGTGCGTGTGGGACGCCTCCCAGGATGCAAAGATGTCGGGTACTGGCTGCCTAGCCATGGCCACTATGCTAAGCACGGTGTGTGATGTGCCTCAAAGGACCACCATTCAAGCCATACTTCTTGGACCCTGGCAACAGAGGCAAAAACAAATTGGGTGCAAATTCTTGAAAGAAATTGTTTTGAGAAGGCAGAGGTTGGGTTCAGGCAGAATTTCTTGCAGGGATCATTCTGACTGAGTGGCATTTTGGTAGACTTGCAGCAACTCAGGAACAGTACAAGCAGAGAGGAAAGTAAACATGACCTGGAGAGATGCCCGATAAAGACCCAACGATGACTTATCAATAGGTCTTTTGATTTTGTGTTTGCATCATCATTAAGCCATCGTAGAGCAGTGGTTCTCAGACGTTCATCTCATCGTGGAGCAGAGAGACGTTTAGTGTGTCCGTGGTGTGTGGTCTCTGTCTTCTAAATAAGGCAGGAGATGAGGTCCTCTGCAGAAGTTAAAGGTGGTGGACTGGTTAGGAAAGTGCGGGAGATGTCCGGAGATTTGGAACAGCTGCCTTTGTGGGTGGAATAAGAAATCAAATGGGGATGAATGAGAGCATTGTCTAACTTTACTGAAGGCCCAGCTGAGATCAAAGAGAATCTGCAGGGCTGACCCCCATAGAAGACACTCAGTAACTCAGTGTTAAGTGAAGGGATACCTGAGAATGATTTTCTATTTGTGCTTTTAAATTGTGATGGCTTAAGACCAATTCAGGTAAGGTATGAATGGTGAGACAAGAATTCAAAACTCAGGGTCAGCCATCAACCTCCAAGTATGCTATACCTTCATAAGAGAAAGAGAAATGAAGTTCTGCTTTTTATTTTTTGAGGTGGAAACTGTATGACAGAAGAATTTTCTAAATATATCTCTTCAGATTCTTATAGTAATAAGGCTGACTTAGATATTATGGTACCTTAGGGGACCATGATGTTTAAAATTTTTTTTTTTTTTTAATCAGAAGACATGAATTTTGGCCATTGGCTCTTGTATCCAACAAATAGTTCATGA
Organism: Eschrichtius robustus; assembly: GCF_028021215.1. NCBI lineage: Eukaryota > Metazoa > Chordata > Mammalia > Artiodactyla > Eschrichtiidae > Eschrichtius > Eschrichtius robustus. The sequence goes on from NC_090825.1 coordinate 133,225,943, forward strand.
AGTGTTAATTAAGCAAGTAATGCCTAGGATGTGCCCAGCTCTGTACTAGTTGCTATGGGTCAGACCCCCCAAAAGATGACAGTTATCCTTGCCATTTTTGGTGGTGCAAAGAATTAGTAAAATATAAAGCAGTTTATAATGCAATAGGAAATTGTGGACTCCAGACTGTGAGTGCTATGGGAATCCAAGAAATGAAGGTTGTGGTGGAGTTCGGCTGGTCAGACCTTCATGGAGGGGGCCTGTCTTGAATTGGGCCTTGACAGTGGTCAAAGGTAGGATATGAGAAGGGGAGAGGACAGTCCATTAGGGAGCGGAGAGAGTTTGAGCAAATGCACAAGGCAAGAATGTCCATGGGCAGGTTTATGGCACCGTAAGTACTCTTGCCACAGTGGACAGGCCGTGTTGGGAAGCATATTCTTGAAGGACGTCCTTTGGATGGAGTGTCTCATTTATAGTCACAGTCATTTGCTTTTGAGTTGGAATGACCCTGAGAGAGGTTCAAGTTCAGTGATTCCTAACTAGTTGTTTTTGGGTTTGCTTTTGTTTTTTCCTAAGTACATTTGATGGACAGTATCAACATACTCAGTACATCACACCCAGCAGCCATTCCCCTCCCCAGCTCTACCCCATTTTCTCCCACTCAAGAAAAGAGATGAACATGCAAACAACGATACCATGGGAGGACTTTGAACCCTCCCTCACACATAATAAAAAGCACCTTGTTTGCAAACCTCACTAGTCAAACTGTTACTGGGACAAGTTGCCGCAATAACCATCGCAACAGAGGTTTTGCCATCATGGTTGAGAAGCACTACTAGACCAGCCTTCATATTTTACAGACAGAGAAATTGCCCTTTTAGAGTGAGGGAAAGTGTGGTTTGGGGGCCTATGTCAGTCTTCAGGCTGAGCCACATTCGAGTTGCAACTTCACATCCATGAAGCTGAGGTTTGCATGCCCCGAGCCGGTGGTCGAACTGAAGTCTCGCTCTTTGTTTCCACAGCAGATGCAATGGCTTCCCTTTCTGAGTTTTAGCAGGTGCCTCTGAAAGGCAGCTCCTCTCCCCAGACACAAGTCACGTTGGTGCCCCTCCTGTGGTGCCCTGTCACAGGCCCCAGCGGGAGCAAATCAGCACGCTGCCTTCTGTGGCATGACCTCCCCTCCCAAGAGGGTGGGATCTGCCGGGTTGGGTTGTCAACGGAAAGGCCTCCTCAACCCTGGCAACACAGGAAGCAGCTGAGTGAAACGGCAAATGGAGTGGCAAGCCCTTTAGCCCCGCCAGGATCTTTTTCTTTGCTATAAACAAAGAGGAGGGTAGGCCTTCTCCAGAGACCCAAGTCGAGGCTGACTTGGACTTCTCTGCTGTGACCTCAGGTCCCCTGTGTGGAGAGAGGCTGCAGGTGACGGGACCTCTGGGCCTAGGAGACCCACAGGGAGGGACTTACATAGCAAAGGCTGCCTGAGACAGAGCCGTGGACTGGCCAGCTGTCTGACTGCCAGCAAGGAAGCCTTGAGTTGTTGTCTTTTAAAGTAAATTTTAAATTTTTGATCAAAGCAATACACGCACATGCTTAAATGAATCAAATAGTATTGAAAGACTCACAGTGAAAAACAAGCATCCAGTGCCCACCTCCCCCAGAGGCTGCTGCTTTTAACTTACCATTTCTTCCAGTAGTTGCCTCCAGATCTCTAAATGATATGCTTATGCTGCTCTTTCTTGATTTATCTATTCTATGTGTCATCTATTCACTTCCCGCTGTGATGGATGAAGATTTCGCTTTCTGACACCATCCGCCTCTCTCCCCTGCCCTCATCTCCCAATATAGTAAGAGCTCTGTTTTAACCCAAATCATATTTAAAGCATCTCCCTTATTGAGACGTGTAAATGATGACCACGAGAGAGCCAAGTAATGTCCTTTGATTGTAGTATTTCCTTTCTTACGTGGATTTTTGTTTTACTGCAGAATTCTTCCTCCCTCCTTCCCTCCCTCCCTCCCTTCCTTCCTTCTTTCTAATATTCCTCTTTTTCTTTTACGGCGCTGTCATATCAGTCATTGTGTCAGGTCCCCTTGTCTTCCCAGGAAGTTGCAGTGTTAGCCCAGCTCAGCCCCGAACTAGCCAAGGGACCCTGCCCAAGTCCTCTCGTGTCTCGACCTCAGTGTCCTTCTAGTAAAAAGAGAGCTCGGGTAGGAGGCCAGAGACCCATCTTGTCCTCATTCTAAACCTCAAAGCCCATCACCCCACCTCAGAGATCTGTACGTCTGAGGAGTCTCTCCTCCTGGGCGGGGCAACCCCAGGCGCTGGCAGGTGGCAGTGCCACAGAGACAGGCCGGGGAGGGGCCTGGTTGAGGCCCTGCCTCACGGTGGTCTGCTCACCCTGCGCTGTAGGGGCTGCGCCCTGGGGAAGCGTGGCTGCGTCTCTTGCTCTCTTTTTCGCCCCAGTTCATTTTCATCCAGCACAGTCTCTGCGCGTAGAGGCAGCGTCATACCCCCAGACTCCCCCGGCTCCCGCCCCAGCTCCAGCTCCCTTTGCCCCACTCCCGCTTATGTTCCATATACCCAAAGTTCCCCAAAAGCGGTCATACAAATACTAACATTTTTTGGTAAAAGCTTCATTGAGATATAGTTCACGTATTGTACAATTCACCCATTTAAAGCATATAGCTCAGTGGCTTTTAGTATATTCGCAGAGTTGTGCAACCATCATCACGATTAATTTCCATAACATTTTCATCACCCCAGAAAGAAACCTCATACCCTTTAGCAACACCACCTCTTTCCCTCAGTCTCTACCCTGAGGCTAGGCAATTACTAATCTACCTTATATCTCTATAGATTTGCCTATTTTGGACATTTCCTTTAAAAGGTATGTTATGCTTCTTTCACTTAATGTAATTTATTATTTCCAAAGTTCATCTACATTGTAGCATGTATCCATAATTCATTCCTTTTTGTGGCTGAGTAATATTTCATGGTATGGATATACCATATTTTTTTCATCTGTTCATCAGTTGATGGATATTTGAGTTGTTTCCCCTTTTTGTCTATCACAAATAATGCTACTATGAGCATTCATGTACAAGTTTTTTTGTGAATATATATTTTCATTTTTCTTACGAATATACCTAGGAGTGGAATTGCTGGGTCTTATGGTAATTCTGTGTTTAAAAACGTGAGGAGGGACTTCCCTGGTGGCACAGTGGTTAGGAATCCGCTTGCCAGTGCCGGGGACACGGGTTCGATCCCTGGTCCAGGAAGATCCCACATGCCGTGGAGCAACTAAGCCCATGCGCTGTAACTACTGAGCCTGCGCTCTAGAGCCCGCGAGCCACAACTACTGAGCCTGCGTGCCACACCTACTGAAGCCCATGCGCCTAGAGCCCGTGCTCTGCAACAAGAGAAGCTACTGCAATGAGAAGGCCGCGCACCGCAACGAAGAGTAGCCCCCACTCGCTGCAACTAGAGAAAGCCTGAGCGCAGCAACGAAGACCCAGTGCAGCCAAAAATAAATAAAATTTTAAAAAAAAATTTTTTTTTTAAACGTGGGGAACTGCCGAACTGTTTATCAAAGTGGCTGTACTATTTTACATTCCTACCAGCAATGAATGGGGGTTCCAATTTCACACCCTCACCAACACTTGTACTTACCTGTCTTTTTGATTATAGCCATTTTAATAGATGTGAAGTAATATCTCATTGTGATTTTGATTTGCATTTCCCTAATAACTAGGAATAATAATCATCTTTTAATGTGATTATTGGCCATTTGTATATCTTCTTTGGAGAAAAGTCTGTTCAGATCCTTTGCCTATTTTTAAAATTGGGTTGTCTTTTTATTATTGAATTTTAAGAGTTCTTTGTATCTTCTCCATGTTTAGCAGATATATGATTTCCAAATATTTTCTCCCATTCTGTGGATTGTCTTTTCACTTTTTTTTTTTTTTTGGCCATACTGCACAGCTTGTGGGATCTTAGCTCCCCAACCTGGGATCGAACCTGGCCCCCAGCAGTGAAAGCACTAAGTCCTAACCACTGGACTGCCAGGGAATTCCCTCTTTTCACTTTTTTGATGATGTCTCTTTTTTTTTTTTTTTAAATTTACTAATTTATTTATTTATTTTTGGCTGTGCTGGGTCCTCGCCTCTGTGCGAGGGCTCTCTCCAGTTGTGGCGAGCGGGGGCCACTCTTCATCGCGGTGCGCGGGCCTCTCACTATCGTGGCCTCTCTTGTTGGGAGCACAGGCTCCAGACGCGCAGGCTCAGCAGTTGTGGCCCACGGGCCCAGTTGCTCCACGGCATGTGGGATCCTCCCAGACCAGGGCTCGAACCCGTGTCCGCCGCATTGGCAGGCAGACTCTCAACCACTGCGCCACCAGGGAAGCCCAATGATGTCTCTTGAAGTACAAAAGTTTTAAATTTAATTTTGATGATGTGTAGTTTTATCTTTTTTTTATTTCATTGTTTGTGCTTTTGGTGTCATTACATATTCCAAAGTCACAAGTGTTTACTCCTGTGTTTTTTTCCTAGGAGTTTTATAGTTTTAGGTATTACATTTAGGTCTTTGATCCATTTTGAGTTAATTCGTTATATGGTCTGAGGTAGAGGTTAAACTTCATTCTTTTGCATGTGGATGTCCAGCTATCCCAAAACCATTTGTTGAAAAGAGTATTTTTTCCCCATTGAATTGTCTTGGCAACCTTGTCAAAAAATCAGTTGACCATAAATGTTATCTTTGGATTCTCAATTCCGTTCCATTGATCTATACTTCTGTCCTTACGCCAGCACCACACTGTTTGATTACTGTAGCTTTGTAGTAAATTTTTACATCAAGAACTGTGCATCTTCCAATTTTGTTCTTTTTCAAGATTGTTTTGGCTATTCTAGGTGGGTCCCTTGAATTTCCATATGAATTTTAGGATCAGTTTGTCAATTTCTGCACAGAAGCCACCTGGGATTTGAATAGGGATTACGTTGGATTTATATCAGTTTGGGAAGTGTTGCCATTTTAACAGTGTAAGTCTTCCAATCTATGAAAATGGGATATCTTTTCATTTATTTGGGTTGTCTTTAATTTTTTCAACAGTGTTTTATAGTTTTCAGAGTATACATTTTACAATTCTTTTTGCTGTATTTATTCCTAAGTATTGTATTATTTTTGATGCTATGGTATATAGAGTTGTTTTCCTAATTTCATTTTTATATTGAGCATTGCTAATGAACAGAGATATAATTGATTTTCCTTATATTCTTATATCCTGCAACTTTGCTGGACATGTTTATTCATTCTAATAGTTTTCTAGTGTATTTTTTTGGATTTTCTACATACAAGATCGTGTCATCTTCAAGTAGAGATAGTTTTACTTCTTCCTTTCTAGTGTGGATATCATTTATTTCATTGCCTTTCCTAATTGTTCTGATACCCTGGCTAGAACCTCCAGCAGAATGCTGAATAGAAATGGAGAGAGTGGACCTCTTTGTCTTCTTCCTAATCCTGGGGGAAAGCATTTAGTCTTTCATCATTAAGTCTGATGTTGGCTGTAGCTGTTTTTGTAGCTGCCCTTTATCAGGTTGAGAAAGTTACCTTCTGTTCCTAGTTGGTCGAGTGTTTTTATTATGAAGGAGTGTGAGTTTTGTGAAATGCTTTTTCTGTATGTGTTGAGATGATCCTGTGGGATTTGTCGTTTATTGCATTGATATGGCTTATCACATTCATTGATTTTTGGATGTTATTGTTAACCCAGTCTTACATTCCAGGGTGAATTTCACTTGGTCTTGGTGTATAATCCTTTTTATATGTTGCTGGATTTAGGTTTTGTTGGGGGGACTAACATTTATGATGCACTTTCTACCTACCAAGCTTTTTACATGGGATAACTCAGTTTTCAAAGCATATGAGGTAGGAACTATTATTATTCTTTATATCAAAATGAGGCACGTGAGGCTCAGAAACATTATGCCATCTTCCTAAGGTCACACAGCCAGGTAGCGGCAGACTCAGGACTCTAGTTCACTACCACACTAAACCACCTCTAATGAGCATATCAATGGTGGACGTGAGATGATTTTCACATGGCACTCAGACCTGTGTTTGTTTTCATTGTTTTTTATTTTTTGTAGTTTCCCTCTGCTTCTCTATTAGTGATTATGATATAAAGCTTTCTTCTAAAATATATTTATAAAGTAGAAACAAAAAGTCTATTTAGAAAAAATACTAAGTAAATAATTGCACAGGCAGTTTATGGATATGACTGCATATTCTGTGTTGATTTAAATTATCTATGTTATTAATAATGAAGGAGAAGGAATGGGAAACTAGAAATGAAGACATGCTAAGTCATCTCTTTCCTCCCGTGTTGTCGGGGAATTCAGGTATTTTCACGTGTTCTTTCATCCATCCAGTACTTCCTCAGTGCCTCGTCTTTCCTTGGCACCCTACTAAGGTCTCCAAGGTTTTCAGTGATGGGTAAGAAATGGTCTCTGGCTTCAGGGAACTTGCACATGCATGCATCGTTCTGTTCTGGTTTGGGGGGCAACATATATTTTATTTCGTGGGCAAACTCAGATTGAGTGCTAGTGGCCACTTGGAGTTTTGTATTTCACAAGAAGGATTCTGAGGCTACCCGTGGACTCATTGAGAAATAGAGATGTTATCAATGAGCAACATTTGCCCTGGTATGGGAAGAGGAAGTAGCCGTACTTTGGAATTTTTTCCTTGCTCAGTCAAATGCTGCTCCAAATGTTTTTTTTTGAGGGCGACAGTCTAAGCCTCCCTTAGATTTATTTTTATATTTATATATTTATTTACATATTTACTTATATATTTTTTATTTGCAGATATAACGATACATATGCATTTATTTTTTTTAACTTTATTTTTATTTATTTGTTTTAGTGGAGAGATTTACAGACAAGGAAAATATTTCTTGGCCTCTCATGAAACCCGAAGGTGACAGTTACCTAATCTTTATGGCTTGACAGAGTCTTACTCTTCAGAGGAAGGAAAAGGCAGCCAAGTTGGAAAAAAAAAAGAAAGTAAAGTGCTTGGGACCTTTCAAAAAGGTACAAAAGTGGTGCAGTCTAGAAGAAAGGGCTTAGAACTGGGAGTCGAGATATCCCATTTCTGCCCTAACTCAGTCACTAGTAGTGACCATGTGACCGTGAATGAACGTTTTCATTTCTTAGCAACAGTGTGTCCTCCCTAGAAAAACAGCAAAAATAACACCTGTCCCCTCGAACCTGCAAGGGTGTTATGATTGAGGAAATCAAAATGGAAGTTCTATAGAGTTAAGAATTAGTGTAATATTTCTGATGCCTTCCTCTTGTGTAGGAGAGTTGCTGCAATGTTTAATTCATCCATTCGCTCTCTTAAAAAGAGGCCATCCGACTAGCTAATATTTCCCGAGTGCTTGCTGTGTGCCTGCTGTTGGGCTGAGCATTTCACGTGCTGTAATGTTATATAATCCTCATAATAAATCACTGAGGGCAGGGACTATTATTAATCATCGCCCCTTTACAGATAAGGAAACGGAGGCTCAGAGAGGTTAAGGAACTTACTTATGGTTATGCAGCTAGGAAGTAACAGATGGCAGATATGAACACAGAACTCGAGCTTACCCACGATACTTAGCCTAGTTTTCCATGTCATTAAACCTTCTGACTTTTTTCGTTTTTCTTCCAGAAAGTCAGTCAGAAAATAACAATGCAGATCTTTTGCTTAGAGAATAGCAACCTGCATTCCCAAAGCCAGGCTCTCCTAGTGCCCATCCTGCGTCTGTGAGGCCCCTTGCTTCTTGTTCAGGATCTGTCAGTCATCTCAGTGGGGGGGTGGAGGGGTGGAGGGGTGGAGGGGGTCGGGCACGGGGCCTACAAGACCTTCTCAGAAGCAGATTGCCCGAGAGCCCAGTGTTATTACTACTCGGTGAAACCAGGCCCCTGAGTTTCAGTTTGTTATGAAGATGCTGAATTTAAATCTGCCATGAATGCCCCACATTGCAGGTTGCAGCTCTGTCTGGTAAATGGTGCTCCCAGAACAGTGTTAGTTTTTTTAATATTTTATTAATTTCTCTTCCAAAGTGACAAAATGACCACGTGGTCGTAGACTCCATATTAAGAATTCTTCTCCTTCGGAAGACTGCATAACAGGCAGGACACTTGCGCCGGAAAAGAAGTACTTATTTTCATGTATACCTCTGATAAAATTTCCGGAATGTTTTTTCTTTCTGACTGATGTGGAGTTGGCAGTGACTTCTAGCACTTGGGCTAAAAATGTCTGATTTCCTTCTCCCTTAGGCAGTGAATGATCCACAAAGAAACAGAGAAATCCATTAGAGAAGCTGTATTTGTAATGGAAATAAAGACTCCTAATTTATTGGCTCTGTAGGTCGTTCACTTATTGAGTCTCATCAAGGGAAGGACGGGGGTATTATTGTGTTAAAGGGGAAAATCTTAAGGGTTATTCTGGTAAATGAGTATTTTAGAATCTGAGAAGCCTAGAAGAAACCCAGGTAACAGGAGGAAGGAGAAGGTAAAGATCATAAGTAGGAGTCAGGGAAGACAGATTAGACCTGGGAGTGTATACATTGAGCTGGGAGTTTTTATGGAACATTTCTGACATATTTAAAATTGGAGGGACTTCCCTGGCGGTTCAGTGGTTAAGACTCCGAGCTTCCATTGCAGGGGGCCCAGGTTCAAGCCCCGGTCGGGGAACTAAGATCCCACATGCTGCGTGGCGTGGCCAAAGATAAATAAATAAAATAAATTAAAAAATAACATAAAATTGGATAACAAATTATCATAAATCTCTATGTGTAAGCATCACACAGGATTGACAATTATTAACTTTTAGCTGATTTTGTCTCATTTATTTCTCACTCTTCCCCCATCTGATATGATTTGGAAGCAAACCCCTGTATCCTTTTATCCATATTTTAGTAGGTATTTGTCGAAGATAAGGACTATTTTAAAACATAACCTCAATATTGTTGTCGCATCTAAAAAATAATAACAGTTTCCTTAATACTGTCAAATATCGAGTCAGTAACTAGCCAGAGCAATTTTCCTGTTTTCTCATATATGTTACAATTTCATCTTTATGGTGGTTTGTTTGAAATAAGATCCAAATGAAGTAAAACCATGTGATAGTCTAAGTCTCTTATCATCTATAACTTCCCCCTCTATCTCTTTTTTTTTTCCCCTTGCACTTTATTTGTTAAAGATGCTCAGTCATTTGTCCAGCAGACTTTCCCATAGATTGTATTTTACTGAGTACCTCACTGTGGTGTATTTTAACATGTTCTGTCCTCTGTATTTCCTGTCAGATTGTATCAAAGGCTTGATTAGATTCAGGTATTTTGTTTTGGGTTCAGCACTCTTTGTAAGGTGATGGTGTGTTTTTCCATCAGGAGGTGCATAATATCTGGTTGTCCCTCATGTAGTGATGTTAGCAGCAGTTGGTGATCAGTGCCTACATCCATTTGTTCATTAGGGGTTGGAAACTAGGGATATTTTAATTCTGTGAATATTTCTGGGGGAAAAAAAGAAATACCTTTATAAAGAGAAGCATCTCTCTCTCCTACAATTCATTTATCCAGTGGTACAGTTGGTATAGGAAAGATTGGTTCAATGTTTGCTTCTTTCCTTTTATTTATTGATTTTCAGCGTAAAAGTTGGTTCACAGGCATCCTCCAGCAGTAACAAAGGCATAAAACCAAGTTTTTATTAAGTGTCTTTACGATCTCATGGATTCGCATATATTTGATATTGTTTCAAGTCCCTTGAGTTGTGCTAACTGGTGCTCAGATCACCCCATCTTTGGCCAATGGAGGCTGCCTCAATTTGGCCCCTGGGTCCCTTTGACACAGCCCTGGTAGTCATAGATAAATAGTTGCTTCTAGGCCTTTCTTATAAGACAAACCTAGGTTCCAAGCCCAGCTCCAGCACTTGCCAGCCCTTGACCTTGAAAAGTGACCTAAATTCTGAGCTTCTGTTTGCTCATCTGTAAAATGGGAATAATCATAGTACTTACCTTTTATAAGGTTGATGCAAGATTAAAATAGCTGAGTGCTTGGCAGAGTGACACAGAGTAATGGCTTTAAAATGTTAGTTTTATTATTATTTGAATTAACGAAGAGAATTATTAGGGCTTTGGAGCTTACAGATCATTATGCCCTGGACAATCATTAACTCTTCCTGCAAAATGGACTTAACATTAATGTACTAAAGAAGACAATCTTTTCTGTGGATTGGCAAATGGTTTTGCTGTAGAACTGAATGCCACACTTAGAATTCAGGCCAGAGAAGAGAGCAGAGGAAGCAGCATAGGTGTGGAGAGGGCCTGAAACCACCCCTGTGAGGCCAGGCACCTGCAGAGGGCAGAGGAGGCAGTCACTTCTGAGCTCCCCCGTGCCCTCATTGGATGTGGCCTTCACTGTTGCCATAGCGCGTGACAGGGAGGTGAGTTGAGAACTCAGTGAAGTGTGAAGCGGTAGTCAGCAGCTCAGCCCCATCTGCCCTCCCAGCCGGGCCTAAAGGAGACACAGGGGCAGCCTGCGTGGGGTGCACTCTGCAACTGTGTCAGCCCTTCACAGCCTGGGCCCAGCTCTGCTGTAGCTGGTCCTTTTCTGCCCTGGCCTCTGACACCACATTTCCTAATGAGTGAGGCAAATTCTCTGACACTCTGAGACTCCAGCCCTGAATCAGGTCTCAGGCTTCCCTGGGATTAGGGATGGGGAGGGAGGGAGGGCGCTCTCCGGAGTGCAGTCAGCCTTCTCCGTGTTTCCTCATTCGAATATGCTAAAGGGTTAGCAGTTGCTGCCGCTGCTGCTTATTATTATGTTATTAATCTTTTTTTAAAACTCAGTTTTCAGATTTTTGTTCACCTAGTCTACTATTTGTTTTGTTTTGCTGTTTTTTGCTTCATTTATTTCTGCTTTTGTAATTAGTAATCCCTGCATTCTCATTTTTGGGGTTGATTTTTATCCTTTTTTAGGTTTTTGAGTGGAAAATTCAGTTCATTTAATTCTGCTTTCTTATTTCCTATGAAATGCATCAGGACATTTATTCATGCTCTCTTTCAGTTCTAAATATTTTATCATTTCTATTTGAATTCCTCTTCAGCTATGAATAACCTAGCAGTATGTTTTTACAAATTTTCATAGATATGGGGTTTTTTCTTTGCTGTAATTTGCATTATTGATTTCTAAGTTTATTGCACTGTAGTCAGTGAATGTGACTTCTAGAAGGTCATATTTGGGGGAACTTGTGAGAACTTGTTTTATGCTCTAAATCATGATCATTTTTAATTAATGTTTCACGTATGCTTTAAAAAATGAGTATTCTGGGCTTCCCTGGTGGCGCGGTGGTTGGGAGTCTGCCTGCCAATGCGGGGGACACGGGTTCGAGCCCTGGTCTGGGAAGATCCCACATGCCACGGAGCGGCTGGGCCCGTGAGCCACGATTGCTGAGTCTGCGCGTCTGGAGCCTGTGCTCCGCAACGGGAGAGGCTGCCCGCGCACCGCGATGAGGAGTGGCCCCCGCTTGCCGCAACTAGAGAGAAAAGCCCTCGCACAGAAACGAAGACCCAGCACAGCCATAAATAAATGAATGAATTAATTAAAAATATATATATATACGTCACATTTGAAAAAAAAAATGAGTATTCTGTTTGCTGAGTGCTGAGTTCTTAAAATAGCAGTTAGCTCCTTTTAGGTAGGTGCTGTTTAGAACCTCTTCAGCTTCACTGCCTGGCAAAGTTCTCATCACAGCCGCTGTACTCTGCCAGGGTATGAGACACAAAAATGTCTATTTTGGGCTGATTTGTTTGGTGTGGCTCACAAAACATACCATATGTCCAGGCCAAGGAAGACAATGGCTCTAATGATTTTGCAAATAAGGTTAAGATTGCTGGAGTCTGAATTCTTTGACTCCCAGCTTAATTTCAAACTCTGGTTTCAAGTTGATAATCTTTGGCTCTCTCAATCATGGATGTTTGTGTTACGCAATAATTTAAGAGTAGAACTGATAAATATCTTCTTGAATAACAAAAACTGGAGGCTGACTTTGGCCCATGTTCTAGCATCAAGCATAATTTGAGGTCCTTTGCTCCTGGTCACTGTGGTTGTATGAGTGTCACATAACTTCTCTGAGCCTTGTTTTTCCATCAGTTATGTGGTTATGAGACCACCTGCCATCAGAGGGTTGTGGTGAGGCTCAGTCAAGGCAATAGACATAAAAAAGTACTTCGTAAACTGTAAAGAGATCCTCAGATATCAGGCACGGGTTGAGGGCACCACGTGAAGAAGTAGCAAGTGGAAGCGGTCTCGGTGCGTGTTCCTTAACTCCCCGGGTTCTCCGGAAGGAGCCTGGACAGGGTGAGCTTGGGAGAAGTGTTTGAAGGCCCCTGAAACTCTCCGTTTCCTTCTCTTCCATCCCCCCAGTGCGGACAACAGAAACTGCCGCCATGACCACCCACGTCACCCTGGAAGACGCCCTGTCCAACGTGGACCTGCTGGAAGAGCTGCCCCTCCCTGACCAGCAGCCATGCATCGAACCCCCGCCTTCCTCCATCATGTACCAGGTTAAGTCCTCCCAGAGCACCGGGGCCAGATGGTGGGGGGTGGGATCAGGAATTCTGGGGATCCCCTGAGAGGGTTTGCCCTGAAGGCAGAGGGAAGAGGGATGCCTGCATCTAGAAGGTGAAAGGTCGTCCGCTGATGGAGTCCCTGGTGCACTGGTGGAGCTGAGTGTAAGCAATAGATAAGCTAGTAAATGTACACCAGGGCTGTTTCTCTTCCCTCGGGGAAGGCTTGTTGATCCGTTCTGACCCCAAATACCTTCCCGGCTGTTCTTGCTGCAGCACCAACCAAGGTTTTGGCAGCTCTGACCTCATGAATTAAATATCGCAATTTAGAAACCCCTAGAGCCTGCCTGGGTAATTACTTTTCCTTCATGTATGTGAGAAGAGGTCTTCAACTCCCCACAGCCGATAATGGCTCCGGGAAGCCAGTCACAGTTGTTTGCTTTTGCCTGAGAGGCAAGCTTGTGACAAACCATGGTCAGATTGCTCAAAACCGCGATCCCACCTGGGCATGGTGGGAAGGGCATCGGTGCAGCCGTAGTCAGCCTTGCAAATAGCCCCTTGTCTGGGTGTGCTGGGCGAGTATACCATGTTATGAAAGAATTAGTTAATTGGAGATTTTTAGCTTTTTAGCTGCATTTGACCTTTTGAAAGTTCTTGGACTGCTAAATGAGACCAAATATAAATGCATAGTATATTTTAAATTTCATTCAATGGCTAGATTTATTAAGCACATGCCTGAAGGTTCAACTCATCACCTTGGTTTATTCACATTTTCTAACCCAGATTAAATTTTAATTATGTAAATATCTTTTTTTATTATTAGCAATACAGCAAAGTATAACAAATAAAAATTTCCCTGTAACTATGTCTATATATATACACATATATACACCCACACACCTTTTTACCATGTATATATATAATTTTTTTTTTTTTAACCAAAAGAGAATGGCACTATATTATGTTGCTCTATGATTTGGCTTTTTTAACTTAAAATTTATTATGGGTATTTTTCCCGACAATACTGCTATGCTACCACACTGTATTTAACCACCTCATAGTACTTACAAGATAAGCCCATTGTATGGATATACTATTATTTATTTAGCTTTTTGCTGTTAATGGATATTTGGATGGTTTCGTTTTTTTATTAAAAAAAAATACTGCAGTTATTATTCTTGTACAGATGTAACTGCACCCTCAGGCAAGTATTTCTGCAACTGCTGGATCAAAGCAGTGTACACCTTCACCTTTTGTTTTAATATCTTCATCTTTCAAAAATTTTTTTTATTTTTTATACAATTTTTAAAGTTATTACAAAATATTGGCTACATTCCCAGTGTTGTACAATACAACCTTGAGCCTATTTTACACCCACTAGTTTGTACCTCCCATTCCCCACCACTGGTAACCACTAGTTTTTCCTCTATATCTGTGAGTCTGCTTCTTTCTAAAAAAAAAAAAAACACGTCTTCACTTTTAAGAGCTTATTTAGGCTTGTGTGGTTTAAGCCTTTACTTCCGAGGCTCCCTGGGTGAACCTGATTACCCATGGGAAGCAGATGCAGGCCCTGGCTGTAGCCAGCTCCTGCCCAGTGGGATTCAGGGTGGGATTTCTTGGCGGAAGATGAGAGGGTGATGTGGAGATAGATTTCCACAGAGAACTTGGGCATTTGTTGGCAGCAGTTTATTCCCTGGACACCCAGCCACCTTGGACGTGTTTTCCAACCACCACATGTTCCTGTTCTCTAATTCCTGCAGGCTAACTTTGACACAAACTTCGAGGACAGGAATGCGTTTGTCACAGGCATTGCAAGGTACATTGAGCAGGCTACAGTCCACTCCAGCATGGTAAGTCTCTGTGACCTTCAGGGACAGACGTGCCCCCTGCTGGTGGGGGCGGGGCTGTGGGCAGCTTCTCTCGCCAGGGGCATGTGCTGTTCCAAGACACTCTGCCTCAGATCCATCTCCTCAAGCCCATCCTCATGCCCCACCCATCCCCTCTCAGCGCGTGGAGGCACACTGTTCCGTATCTTCCAGCCTTGCAAATCCTGCTCACCTTTGGGGCCTGAACTATATTCCCACTGTTCACTTCCCTGAGCTTCTCTAGCTTTGGGGGTTAACAGTTGATTAGATCCTGCCTTGTTTTATGCTTTATAGATAGATTACTGGCTGTGTGGAATTTTGGCCCTTGACCAAAGCACAAAGTTTCTCAAAAAAGGTTTGGAGTAACACATTACTGGTGGCCTAAATCATTCATAAAGAGGGACCAGTTGTTTGATGGGTCTTTGTCTGACCCATCTGTGAGGGTACCCTTCCTTCTTGGGCTTTCATTGATTTCATCCTCATGCATCACTGACATTTAAAGAATTCCAAATTTCTCATTCACAGGTTCTGCCTGTGGCTCAGTGGACCTTTCTCACTATATCAGCGATAACCTAAAGCCTGTCTCACCACACCCTGCCCATTTATCCAATAAATATTGTGTACCTGGTACCTGGAGAGACCCTGCTGAATGCTGGAGAGGGGGATATGCAAGGACCGATGGGGCTGGTCTTGGTTCTCAATGAGTCAGGTAGAAATAGACAGGCTTACCACATTTTCTGTGCAGATATTTTAAATGCATTGTCTTAATTAATCCTCACCTCAACCCTTTGAAGGAGGTTCTATTACAATACTCATTTTATGGGTGGGGAAAACTGAGGTCCAGAAAAGTTAAGTAACTTACTCAGGGTCCTGCCACTGACAAATGGCAGAGCTAAACCCAAATCTGTTTGACTACAAAACCTGTGCTCTAGATGTCTCTTTGCAGACAAATAAAAAAATACAAAGTTAAAGGTAAAAGGCATGGTGAAAGTTCAAAGTCTTTAAGGGCCCTGAGAGGGTCAGAGAAAGCTTGATGAAGGAAGTGGGTTTTGAGTAGAGCCTTGTATACTGTACACACACACACATATTATAGCCATATATTATATATATATATAAATATATATATATATACACACACACACATATATATATATAATATATGGTTATTATATATACATAATATATATGTAATATATATATATATACCATATATAAATGGTACTTTAAACTATATAAGGTTTTCTTATACATGGTATCATTGGAACCTTATAACAGCCCTGTGACTTGCAAAGAGATCATTATACCCATTTTAGGGATGAGAAAACTGAGACCTAGAGAAGTTAATAAGCAGGTTGCTCATGATCCCACAATTAGTAAATCACAGGGTTGAACCTAGAATCCAGGACTTAAGATTCCCAGCCCTGATCTCTTTCCGCTGACCTCTGCTGTCCCGCACAATCAGAATTTTATCTGTCAGGGATGAGATGGAGAGCATCTGGCTGGTGGAAGCAGCATGAGGAAAGGCACAGAGGCAAAAGGCATAGAGACTGCCTGGGTTTGGACTGTAAAGTACATATAGGGAAATTCTTGGTGGTATTTATCAAAAATTAGATAAGGGTCAGTGCATAGAGGATGTCTTCGTTTGATAGAGCTGCCATAACAAAATATCACAGACTGGGTGGCTTAAGTAACAAATTTATTTTCTCCCAGTTCTGGAGACGAGAAGTCCAATATCAAGGTGTCAGCAGGGTTGCTTTCTCCTGAGGCCACTCCGTGGCTTACAGACGGCCGCCTTCTGGCTATGTCCTCACACGGTCTTTTGTCTGTGTAGGCACATGTAAGGTGTCTCTCTGTGTGTCCAAATTCTGTCAGATTGGATGAGGGTCCTTAATGGCCTCATGTTAACTTAATCATCTCTTTAAAGGCCCTGTCTCCAAATATAGTCACATTCTGAGGTCCTGAGGTTAGGACTTCAACATATGAATTTGGCGGGGGGACACAAGTCAGCCCATAATAGAGGGCTTTAATTCATTTAATCAAAAATCAGTAGCAATGGGAATTTTTCATTGATGGGAGAAATGTGAACAGAAATACACTTGAGGAATAAGTTTCATTTGTTAGTTTTGTGCAGAACAAGTGGTAGGGAGGCGTGAGTGAGGCGATAGTTAAAGTTATCTACGCTGGAGGTGTCAAGGGCTGGATGAGGGCAATGGCGTGAGGGATGGCTAAGGGGACATGGATACGAGAGGCACTGGAGGTTGACTCCGCCTGGCTTCACAGTGTGCTGGGTGCTGGGGCCCATGGGAGTGACAACGATGCTGACTGAGGTTTCCTGGAAATACCAGGTCAGGGACACCAATGGGGAAGTCAGAGGAAGGGCCGGTTTGGAGGCGGATTGTATTCGTTTTCTATTGCCGCTGTAACAGAAGATTATCACAGATTTGGTGACCTAAAACAACACAAAGTTACTTGCTTACCGTTTTTTTGGTCAGAAGCCTGGCATGGGATCTTACAGGGTTAAAATCAAGGTGTCGGCAGGCCTGCGTTCGTTTCTGAAGGCTCTAGAGGAGAATCTGTTGCCTTGTTTTTCCACCTTCTAGAGGCTGCCCGCATTCCTTGGCTCAGCCCCCTTGCATCCAGCAGTCACACCACTCCAATCTCTGCTTCCATCCTCACAGCTCCTGGTCTGACTCTCTCGCCTCCCCCTCTCACTTATTAGGACCCTTGCCATTACACTGGGTCCACCAGATAACCCAGGATGACCTCCCCATCTCAAGGTCGCTAACTTAATTCCATCTGCAAAGTCCCTTTTGCTGTGTAAGGTATTGTTTTCACAGGTTCTGGGGATTAGGATGCAGACATCTTTCTGGGGCCACTATTCTACCGACACAGGGATAGTGCTGATATGGTTGTAGGCAGGGTCTAAGATAGGGTGTACCGTTGATGTTCGTGGATGAGGCCAAAACTTCACTTCCTCAACAATATCCTCCTTGTACCTTGCTAAATCTTTCTCTAGAGTAGCTTTATCAGCAGCAAGAGGCTTCATTAGATGTTCATCTTCTTGTATTTCTCCTGCCCACATTGGGGCAAGGTGAATCTCTCAAAGGGCAGGATAGCCAGAGAAAAGAGGAGGAAGAGGAGGAGGAGAAAGTGTGTAATCCACGTAATTGACCACCTATGAGGAACAGTCAAGGGTTCTTTGCTGGGGCGTGAGATGGGGGCTGAGTGTCCAAATAAGTGCTGAGAGGTACAGTCTGTCACTATCTGAAATTTGAACTGAACTCACATTGGGTTTAAATTGTGGACTTAACAGAATCTTATCAAGGTAAAGGACCTGAGAGATCCTTAGTCCTACAGCTGTCAACCTAGGCTGCACATTGGAATCACCTGGAAAGCATTAAAAAACACTTATGCCTGGGCCCCCTCCCCCAGAGATAATGATTTAGTTCCAGTGGAGCCCAGCCTGGGCATCAGGCGTTTTCAAAGTAGCCCAGGTGACGAATGTGCAGCCAGGGCTGAGAACCAGTGATTTAGGCCAACTCTTTGCCTCTAAATGAGAAAACCATGACATTGTCCAGATAAAAGGCGGGTCCAAGCAGAGCCAGGACCAGAACTCAAGTTTCCTGAAGCTCCATCCACCACACCATCCTGGCCTCTACATTCCAGGCATGATTATACAACAAATCTGACTGATGGTCAGCTGAACTGTCCACAAGGCAGAGTCCACATCATTCTTGTTCACTGGCCTGTTTTCAGCACATAGCACCAAGCCAGGGACCCGTGAGGGCTCAGTGCAAGGTTCACTGGATGAATGAATGGGACTATACCTGCCAGTGGGCAGTTTGGTGCTGATAAGTAGACACGTGTTCCCTATGCGTTACTGTCACTTCCCTTTTCTGACACGTGTTCTGAAGCAACGGCAGCAGGAGACCCACAGGCTTGATCTTGGTTCTCTGTGGTCTCAAGCACAACATGTTACTGATTTAAAGAGTTCTCTAAATTAAGAATTGAAAGTGTGACTCGTCAGCGACATTTGCTGTTGAAAACAAAACTTTAAAAAGTAATAAGCTCCAAACTAAATCTGATCTTGTGCTAGGAAGATATTATGAAATAGCTATGATGTGTGGGATAAAAAATAAATCAGTAAAGGTTCATTTTTGTATCTATACAAACATTCACAAAAGAGATGGTCTAGTAATACTCTTTTTATTGTATTTTTTGAGACGTCCTTCATATAACAAAATTCACCACTTAAAGTGTACAATTCATTGTTTTAATAGTAGATTCACAGTGTTATACAATTACCACTACTATCTAATTTCCATCACCACAAGAAGAAACCCCCAAACCTTTAGCAGTCCCTTCCAGTTCTGCTCTCCCCCAACCACTAATCTACTTTCTGTTTCTATGGGTTTGTCTATTCTGAACAGTTCATCTAAATGGATCATATAATAGGTGGCCTTTTGTGTCTGGCTTCTTTCACTTAGCGAAATGTTTTCAAAGTTCGTCCATGTTGTAGCATGGATCAGTACTTCATTCCTTTTTACAGAAGAGTACTATTCCATTGCATGGCTATACCACATTTTGTTTATCCATTCACCCGTTGGGTTGTTTCTGTTTTTTGACTATTAGAATAATGTTGCTGTGAACAAGTGTGGAAGTTTCTGTGTGCACATATGCTTTCATTTCTCTTGGATACATACCTCAGAGCAGAATTGCTGGGTCATATGGTAACTCTGTGTTTAACTTTTTCAGGAACTGCCCTACTATCTTTTCCCTAGTAACACTCTTAACTCCCTTTACAGATTACCTAGCGTGTATGTATGTTTGTATTGTATTTAATTCTCATAAAATTTTCTGAGGTTGTTATTGTCATCATTATTAAACAGATGACTAAATGGAGAATTTTAGGTTAAGTGATTTCCTGAAGGCCAAAGGGCTAAGAAGTGATGAAGCTGGGATTTCAGCCCAGATATTTGGACCCTGAGATTAGGGCTCTTTCCAATGAAGCACTTACTAGGTGAGGTGAGTCACCAGATTTGTGTTTCATCTGCTCTGTTGTTAGTTTTTCCAGCTGCTTTGTATTATTTTTAAAAATCTTAATCTTGATCTTAACCATCTTCCTGCTTATGAAATAGTAAAGTGGACTCTTATAAAAGAGCAGACATTATAGTACCATGTGATGTGAAAAGCGAAAGCCCCTGTTTATCCATCCCCGCAGAGAGCTTGCTATTCATAGTTGTGGTATGTATTCCACCAAAATATTTTTCCATACACAATAATATACTCTCATGATTATTACTCTGTGTTTTTTAACCTATCCGCTGTACATACTGTTTTGCTGCTTGCTTATTTTCTTGCTAACTGTTTATCTGGAACAACTTTTGCTGTTGGAACTAGTGGATCTGCCCCTCCTTTCTGAGGTAGCCATCTGTCTTTGAAAAATGTGTCCTGCTTGTAGAGCCCTTGAGTGTCTGATGGGGATAATTTAGGCCAGTGCTTCTCAAACTTACTGTGCACCTGGGAGTGTGCGTCCCCTGGGAATTTTACTGAAATGCAGATTCAGATTCCATAGGCCCAGGGAGGGGCCTGAGACTCTGCATTTCTAATAAGCCCCCCCCCACCCCCCACCGGGGTTCCTGACACTGCTGGTCCACAGACCAGACTGTGAGTCGCGACGACGGGGGGCGGGGGGCTGTTGAAAAGTCTTGTGGTGCGGGAGCAGTTTCTCCCTACTGAGCACGTTCTGCTTTTCAGAATGAAATGCTGGAGGAAGGGCACGAGTATGCGGTCATGCTATACACCTGGCGCAGCTGTTCCCGGGCCATCCCCCAGGTGAGACAGTCCTGCCCCTTCAGGGGGGGCCTCCACCCTCCACCCCACCCCCGTCCAGATTACTGACCTTCTCCAGGCAGCGGGGAGTGAAGCAGGGCCTCTTACCCAAGGGGTGCGCTGAAAACATTCAGAGGGCATCCCGTAAAACTGACACCAGCTTTTAAACATTGCTCAGTATTCTTTTACTTTGAAAGCAGTATATGCTAACTGTACAACACCCAAACCACTGCAGAAAGGTAGAAAGTAAAAAGCAAGACATCCTCACCCCTCCCTCCACCACCCAAATCCCCCACCTCCCAGCAAAGCATAATCACTGTGGATGCTTTGCTGCATATTCATCTGGCTCTCTTTCCTCAAACATCATGAATATTTCTGTGATTATGACTTTGTAAATTATTGTCATTTACAAAAGTGTGTTGTTTCCTATTTATACGGTTCTGCCACTTGAATTTTTTACACTGTATTCTTTATAACTGACTTTTTTCATGTTGACACACACAGATATTATTTTTACCGTTATCACATTATTCGTAGGTCCCACTGTAACCAAATCAACAGGCCACAGGTGTGTAAACAGAAACCATTCCTCTACCTTGCCCCCAATCCTAACCCCCAGAGGTAACTACTTATTAACAGCTTGGTTTTTGCACCCTTTCAGATTCTCTATACCTGTATTATATATGGATACACAAGCACACACACTGTTTTGTGTTTTGTTGAATAAAAACGGGATTAAATTACCCTTCCTGTCCTGCAGCTGTTTCCACCCATCAGTTTATGGTAGCAATCTTTCCACCTCAGGTCAGAGATCTATCTCATTGCCCCTACCAGTTACATAATGATAGTGTATGAATGCATCATACTTTATCCATTTAATCATCGACTTCTGGATGTTTAGCTTGGTGCTACCATTTTAAGAATTTCTATACAACAGTGTGAAGAATGTCCTTGTGTTTATTACCCTTTGCTCACTCTCCACTTTCAGTGATCTGTTAGCAGCCTTGGGTGTGCGTGCCGTGAACACATCTGCCACGGGATTCTGATGTGCTGAAAACCACTGGGCAGAGAAAATGGGCTTCTTAATGGGCCCAAGTATGGCCAGTGGACTTTGTCCCAAGTGCATCCAGAGCCATGGACAGAACATTTTTCTCTGCTTAGGATCAGGCAGAGGCCCCCAGATAGGAGTAGGGGGTACTGGGGTAGGAGTGGGGGAAAGGCGGCAGGAGGGAGACCGTGCAGCTCAACGTAGTCGTGTGTACAGCTCATGGTCGGGGCACAGAACAGACTGAAGGGGAGGAGGGTTCTGTTCTGGGGACCAGCTGGTTTCTTTCCTGCAGCCAGTGTCTGGGGAGCAGTTCTGCCCCCATCAGAATGTCAGGGCTACCGCAGCCTCCTCTCACTAGGTAACCATACCATTTATCATCCTAAATGAGGTGCATTCAACAGTGAAAACGGGCCCTGTTAATAAGACAGCAGGTGTGAACCAGAACTGCCTGGGCAAACCAGGGTGTGTGAAACCCCCTGTCTCCCCACAGGTGAAATGCAACGAGCAGCCCAACCGAGTGGAGATCTATGAGAAGACAGTGGAGGTGCTGGAGCCGGAGGTCACTAAGCTCATGAAGTTCATGTACTTTCAGGTGAGGGGTCAGGGCGGGTCTGGACTAGGACACCTGAGAAGGTCCCCACACTTCTGGACACTGGTACTGGATTTCTGTGCCATGTTATTTATTCACTCGGCAAACACTTTCTAGTGCCCCAACCCACCCTGTGGTGAGCGAGACAGACAAGCCCCCTCCCTCCATATAATTCACATTCTAGTGAGCAAACGAGTGTGTTCTGGGTGGGAGGAGAGACTGACAATGAACAATACACAACAGAACAAGTGCTGTGAATAAAATACAATTAAAGAACCTCTGGCATGGAGGGTGTCTTCGACATGGATGCAGCTTTAGGGACGGCCTCCACGGAGGTGGTGTTTGAACTGAGATCTGTATGATGTGAAAGAGGCTGGCAGGTGATGATCCAGGGGAAGAGGGTTTCAGGCAGAAGGAACTGCAGAGGCAAAGGCCCTGAAGCCTCAAGGAGCGTGACATGTTTAAGAAATGGAACGAAGCCAGGGAGGCTGCATAGTGAGCAGGGGGAGTGAGAAAAGGTGAGGTTGGAGAGGCAGGCAGGGACCTACTCACATAGGGCACTGTAGGCCAGGAGAAGAATACCTGGATTTTCTTCAAGCACCACGGGAAGCCGCTGGAGATTCCCGGTGACACGATCTGATCGAGGCGTTCTGGCTGCTGTGTGGTTGATGGATGGGAAGTGGGGGGCAGCACAGGTGTCAGGGGCAGGAGGGGAGAAGAGTGGCAGCAGGGAGACCAGTTGGGAAGCCAAGAAGAGTGAGCATTTAAAGGAGGAAAAGAGAAAAGACAGCCAAAGCCTCCTGTGAATGAAAGGTAAGAGGGCAAGCTGGTTATTATGCTTATTTGGAAGCCATTCAGGAAGGCAGGCTGATGGCTTTAAGACCACCCTCTGCCCGGGTGGGAGTCCTGCCACACACTCTGTGCCCTCCACATGTATTTATGAGCCTCATAAGTAGACCTGCAAGCACTGGCTCAGGGTCTGCCCTGCGCCCAGCTCTGTGCTGGCCTTCTGGGGGAGGGAGATGGGAACATCTGGGGAAGGTGCAGATAGAGCCTCGAAGGCAGAGAAGCCCAGGGTTCTGTCGCATTCTGACTGTGTTCTGTTAGTTATTTCAGACCTCTGACAACTTCAGTTTTCTTACCTTGGAGAGAATGCCTATTTCACAGGTTTTCTCTAGGGATAAATGAGGTCTGCTTGTAAAGTGCCCTGTTTGTAGAGCCCTCATTACAGAGCAGGTTTAACAAAGGGCAGCTGCTGTTATTAACATCGTGCACCTGCTTTCGAGGAACCTAAAATCTCTTTGGGAAGGCAGGTTCAAGAGAGAAAAGCTGCCCCCAAACTAAGTATGTGCTAAACTGAGGGCCTCCTGACAGGAGGTGTTTAGAGAAGGGAGGAGCTGAAATAATCTAGAACTGTGCTGTCCAGTACCCACATATGGCTATCTACATGAATTAAAATTAAATAAAATTTAAAATGCAGATCCTCCATCGCACTCGCCTTTTCAAGTATTCAGTATCCACATATGATGAGTGGCTATTGTATTGGGCAGAGCAGGTATGGAACATTTCCATCATCCCAGAAAGTTGTGTTAGACTTAGACTCTGGAAGGAGGAAGTGTGGCTTGATCTGGTTTTTGAAGGCCTCCCTATCTCCTTTCCTTGCTTTATTTTTCTCCATATAGCACCTATCACATTCTAATATAGAGAATTTGTTTATTTTGTTTTCTGTCAGCCATCACTAGAATATAAGCTCCTTCTGGTAGAGACTTTTTCTTCCGTTTTGTTCCCTGCTTTACCCCAGGGCCAAGAATGGTGCCTGGCACGTGGCAGATGCTCAGTAAACACTTGTTTATTGGATGAATGAACCTCTTTCTCTGACCATCCCTCTCACTCTCCATCTCTGCCCCCTTATTGTGTGGTGCCTGCACTGTCCTAGGTCCTGGGATACACACATGAACAAGACAGTGCTTTCTCAGCAAGGGCGTGGTGAATGAATTCATTGGTTTGACTCACTTGGGGGCAGGTTCTGGGCTTCCCTCTAGAAATCAGCTTAGTATTTCAGCGCACCTCTGAGAAAGACCTCCGGGCAGGTTTGCCTTTCTCTAAATGTCCAGGCTCTGACTAGGGCCCCAGGGGAGGCTCGACCTCACCAGAGAGTGCAGTGGGGCACCCCACCAGGCCGCCCCATCCTGACCCGCTGCCCCTCTGCGTGCAGCGCAAGGCCATCGAACGCTTCTGCAGTGAGGTGAAACGGCTGTGCCATGCTGAGCGGAGGAAAGACTTTGTCTCCGAGGCCTACCTCCTGACCCTGGGCAAGTTCATCAACATGTTCGCAGTCTTGGATGAGCTGAAGAATATGAAGTGCAGCGTCAAGAACGATCACTCTGCCTACAAGAGGTCAGGGCCCCTCCCCCTCCCCCATCTTTCTGGGCCGCCGGCCAGTGGTCAATGGGAGGAAGAGGACAGAGCCCTTCTAAGAGACTCCTTCTCGGAACCAAGCTAGCCAGTCCGCAGACACAGTGGGGTTGGGGGCCTGCCTCTGTTTCTGCAGTTTAAGGAATAAGATGCAGAGCTGAGTTTTGGAGAACTGGGTCTTGGCAGGGTTTTCTGTCTCAAGGTGGAAGCAAATCCTCATTTGCCCCACCTGTGCAGCAGCAGCATTTTTCTGTGTCCCATGCAGTCTGAGATTATATTGTGATTAATATAATCATCAGATGGTCACAGGAGTCGTTCTCTGCAAGAATCAGAGAGCCAGTTCAAACTGCTTATGTAAAAGAAGAGACTGCGTTGGCTCCCAGAACAGAAAAGTCCTGGCCAGCCTGATCCAGGTACTCAGGTGATACTGTTGGTCTGGTTCCCTCTACCTCTCAGCTCAGCTTCCCTCAGTATCAGCTTCATTCTCAGGCAGGCGCATGCCCTGTGTGGCCTCCAGCAGCTGTAAGCGTCCCGCCAGCCAGTGTAGCGACCCCAGCCCCTAAGGACGGAAAGAATGCTCCTCCTTGCAGATACTTTTGCAGAAGTCCCAAGGAGGATTGTCGTTGCTCCAGCTTGGGTCATGTGCTGATCCCTCCATCAGACACTATACTATGAATGTGTGTGTTGGGGTGGCGCTGATGGGAGGGGTGCTCGTCCTTGGGGTCAGTTGGAGGTCAGTGTCAGCTCACAAGAAAGAAGGACTGAGGGGGGCGGAGGGGTCAGTCCTCTCCAGAAATTTGGATACAGCCACCCAAAAGTGGGGGAGGGCAGGCGAAAGCAGCCAATATACTTTGTGTTGGTTGAGGCTCAGATATGCTCCAAGGTGTCTGCACACATCTCTTGGGAAGGATTTTCTGTGTCACGGCTGAAGAGGGCCCCCCTCCGGAACGAGATCCTCCCGGGGCTCCGTGGTAACTGGAGAAAACAGACAACATACGGATCCTCACTGTTTTATCCTCCTGAGTGAATTGAAACCTGGGAGTTTCAACCCAGAAGACAGAGCCCCATTCAGAAATGGCAATTTCACAAAGATTCCATAGGCAGCTAGCTCATGGTACAGTATCTTCCCCACAAATTCTCCCCAGATTTGGCCAACTCCTTCCAACATGGTCACAGCCGACATGCTCTGTGGACCTGCTAGGGTCATGAGCAAGACAGGTGTCTTGTCTGTGTTCCACGGTCCATCGTGACACGGGCTGCACCACCTCCACCTCCAGGTCAGGCTGGAGAAGTCCCAGTGCTGTGGTTTTCTCCCTTTAAGTCCCGCTGTGTTCCCCACACCCATCATCCCTTCACCTGTAATCCCGTCAGGTTAAATAGACTTTGGTTTTCCATACAATGTTTAGAAACATTGAGGTTTTCCTGTAAATAACATAATACGCAACGAAAACAAAACATCCTGCTGCCTGCGATTCTTCTCCGTGACCTACTGTGCAGTTTCACTGGAGGTCACTGTGAGGCACAGGGATGCCCCTTTCGCTCTGTCCTACCACAGGCTGGTTGACGGGATGCGAGCTGCCCTTAAACTTTCCTGGTCTCTGAGCTTCAGTGCGTTCTTGCCTCCTAACTTCAGATACCCTTATTACAAGGGTGCAGACAGCTCCTAATGAAATGACTCCAGAACACGCTCTCCTTTGATGTTAGAGTCACTTGTGATGTTCAGAGCCCCTTAACCTCAGGGACAGTGTATCCAGGTTAGCTGAGAGATGGGGCCCATGAGGCCCGGCCGAGGCCGGCCGTGCTTGAGCATCCCTCTCTGCAACACCCCGTCCCAGGGCGGCGCAGTTCCTGAGGAAGATGGCGGACCCCCAGTCCATCCAGGAGTCACAGAACCTGTCCATGTTCCTGGCCAACCACAACAGGATCACCCAGGTGATGGCAAACCCATGTTAGTCCTGGCCTGGCATCCCACGACGCAGGCCAGGGCCTGGAGGTTGGGGGGGCCCACGAGCAGAGGAGCTCTGTCCAGATCATCCGTCTCCTTTGCCCTACTCAGGCTTTAAGCTGCAGACTTAAGTCTCCCCTCCCAACCACAGATGGCCCTTTCACCCTCTCCGGAGTTTGTTCTCTGAAAACCTTCTAGCCAGTGTTCTGCCCCTGCATCGGTGTAGATTGAGAGCTTGGGTTCTGGAGTTAGACCGCCTTGTTTTCTCATCCTAGACCCTCCACTGACCCACTGTGAGGCCTTGGGCAAGGTCTAAGCCTCAGTTTCCTCGCCTGTAAAATGGGGCTGTCGTTTTGCCACTCATAGGACAGTGGTGAGAAATAAATGAGATACTATATAAAAAGCCCTTAACGTGTAGAGCCTGATAGAGAGCAAGGACATAAAAAGATGTAGTCATAGTTACTGCCGCTGCTTTGCCAGGGTATTCCCACTCAGCTGTGGCTCTCACGCTCTGCCTGACTTAAAATAACCTGTCTTGTGCATCTGTCAATTCAACCTAAACAGGCACCAGCAGGAATGTCAGCAGGACCCAGGCCTAAACTTGAGAGGGGCTTTCAATCTTCATAGGGTTTCCGGGCTAAAATCTTTCTCAGGGCTTCACTGGGCCTTCGCTGCTCTGTGTTACCTGCAGAAGGCTCCTCAGTGTTGAGGCTTCAGGTTTTTTCCCGGGGACCCAGCCCCACGCCTGAGCCCCATGCACACCCTGCCGTGGGCCAGTGTGTCCCTTTGCAGAGAAGGGGCCTGGGGTGGAGACCTCAGGCCTTCTTGTACAGGAAATGTCTTTGTACTGCTGTGTCCTGCCAGGAGGGAGACACCTGCTGGCCCAGCTCTTCTCCACTGGGCTTGGTCTTCCCACCATCATCTGAGAAGATGTCTTGGGCTCAGTCCACACTCTCAAAGCTAAGCTGAGATTACCACCGGCCTAGCTGAACTGCTTTCAGCTCAGCCCAATAAAGCACTTTCTAACCATCAGAACTGCCCGGAAATACAATGGAAGGCCCCAAGGGGAGCAGGTCCCTGCCATGGGAGATGTGCAGGAGCTCTGACCAAGCACTGTGGGCACGTTGAGGAGAGGCTGCAGGCTCCCCTCCACCTGGGGCGGTCAGTGAGGCCGGGCACTGTCCCAGGGCCCAGCCGTGGCCCATCCTGGGTGGTGTGTGTGTGAGGATGCAGGACAGGGACTAACCAGAGGGGGGCACTGCTGTTTAGTGTCTCCACCAGCAACTGGAAGTGATCCCAGGCTATGAGGAGCTGCTGGCCGACATTGTCAACATCTGTGTGGATTACTACGAGAACAAGATGTATCTGACCCCCAGTGAGAAGCACATGCTCCTCAAGGTACAGCTCCCTCGGTCACGCACCCCAGGGCCTGGGCTTGCCCTCTCACCTCCTTCTTATTTAAAATCATTTTTTTTTAGTATTTCTTTCTTCTTACTTAAGCATTGGTACAGATCTTACTGCATAGTGTTTTGTAACCTGTTATTTGCCTTGAATATGTCATATACACCTTTCCAGACATCATTAAGGCTCTTTCTACAATGTGATTTTTAATGGCTGCCAAGTATTCCATTGTATGGGGACATTGTTATTTAACAGATCCCCTGTGGTTGGATATTTGTTTGCTAAACTGCATTGAAACTCTGTAGCACACCTTCGTGTCCATACTCTTGTTAAGCCAGACATCCTGGAGGAGAAAACTGCCAACTCAAGGGGGAGGCAGAATCTTCAAGCTTTTGCCATATTTTGCCAAATGGGTCACATTTGTTTCGTCAGTTTACAAGTTTCATTTTTTAATTGCCAAGTAATTTTTATTATTGTAGAAAATTTGGACTATACAGAAAAGCATAAAAAAATTGAATCTCTTGCAGTCTTTCCATCCAGAGATAACACTTTCAGCATTTTGATGTATATCTTTCTCATTTTTTCTGTGCTGATATATTTTCATATGTATGCAACTTACATATGCAATTTACATAAATTTTGTGCGCATGTAATTTTTATCCCACTTCATTAAATGCATTTGGAAGATTATGCAGCCCTTAAATAATGTCATACGGATGAGCTTTAATTTCTTTAGCCATTATTCTATCGTTAGCTGCTTAGATTATTTCTAATTTCCCTCTGGCAACAATAGCCCGGAAATGAATAATCTTCTCCATATTCATATGCATCACCCCTTTTGATTCGTTCTTCCCCAGAACCTCCCCTTTCAAAATTCCGCTGCTGGTTTGACTTTTTCTTCCTCTCCATGACGCCTCTTGCTATTTCAAGAATCCCAGCCCTGTTGGTGTTCCCTTCTTAACATTTCCATAACATCTAGATGAAGCTTGCAGGACAGTGTGGCTTTGTGTCTTGTTCACTCTGGCTTCCTCTGCACAGTCAGAAATCCGGGGAAGTCACCCAGAGCTCAGCAGTCTCTCTCACCCCCAGTGCTATGCCCGGGCAATTACCATAGCTCTGCCCAGAATTGCTGCTTCCACTAAGTAGGTTGCTAAACCCCAGTCCACCAAGCATCCTTAGATGCTGCCATCAGATTCTCAGGCCCTTCTTTTCTCTTGCCTGCCTTTAATACTCCCACGTCTCAGCTTCCCAACCTTCTTCCCTCTCAATTCTCTGCCTCCTCAACCTGGACTCCTGCACTGCTTGCTGTTTCCCTTGTCTCTGCAGTTTGTTAGTGAACTCAGATGCCACCAGGGAGCGCCTTCCACCTTAAATGGAAAAGTCTGGTGCACGCCCTGCGGAACTGCAAAATGCAAACGCCCATCCCCTAGTCCACTCCCTTAGGTGTCAGACGTGATTTATCCCCAGTCACATAGCAACTGTGTGCTGAGGGAAGCTGCTTTCAACCTAGCTATTCAGGCCTCCTCAGGCTTGCTGTACATTTGACAAAAAGAGCAAAATAAGCCAGCATTCAGGAAACTGTTGTATGGACTGGGATATCAAGAATCAGCCTGTCAACCTGCTGATAGGGCATTGCCAGGCAAAAATGTGTTCTTTTTGTTAATGAAGTCACCAGTGAGATTCCTTGGGAATCTTTGTTGTAGTTTCCTTGGAGAAAGGGGTGAATAGTTTCACATTCATTTACCATCTAGTGAGTATTCATCAAGTGCCTGCGATGTGCTGGGGCCCAGGGATGCAGCAACAGCACGACTCAGTCCTTCCTCTCAAGAAGGATCTAAGTGCATGCATGTTGCTGTCAGATCCCGGTTCAGATCCTGTCTCTGCAGCTTACTAGCTGTGTGACCTTGGCAAGCTGTCTAACCTCTCTGTGTCTCCAATTCCTCATCTGTAGAATAAGGTTATTGTGTGGAACTTGACTCTTAAGATTGTTGTGAGAATGAAGGATAACGCCTGCTAAATCCCAAAGCACAGACTCTGGCGCATGGGGGAGGACTCAAGAAGTGGCCGCCATAATAATATATGAAAGAGTCCTCTGCATTTCTTCACAGAAATCAAATTTCTGGTTGAAATTAGACCTATGGGTCCCCCCCCTTTTTTCTTTTTTTTTTTTGAAGACACATGGGTTTTTGTCACAGAATGTGTCACTACAGGGGATGTGTACACATACACAGATCTGCTTTTTTTGGTTTTTTGAAACTTTTCCAGTGGATGTGACTGGCTTCTGGCTCTGCCTCTTCTCACTCTAGGTAATGGGTTTTGGTCTCTACCTGATGGATGGAAATGTCAGTAACATTTACAAACTGGATGCCAAGAAGAGAATCAACCTCAGCAAAATCGATAAGTTCTTTAAGGTCAGCACCTGGGGCTGGGGTTGGGCAGGGGGCCCAGGGGTGGTCTCTCTGGGGAAAGGAATGAAATTAGCCAGCAAGTAGTGGGGCTTGTTGATTGAACTGTAGCTCTAAAGACCCCAAGAGGAGGAGAATAGAATGATAGGGCCTCCAGCTGCCCTGGGTAGAGGAATCTACACTATAGAAGGCATGTGCCTGAGTCTCAGGATTCAGCTGGGATTCGGCTGGGAGGCCTTGTGATTCTTTCCACATACTGCTTTTTCCTTTTTCTGAAATTCCTTGCCATCTAAAGAAAGAGGTGCGTCCCAGAAGACAGAGCCCACTTGAATTTTCAGTATATATCAGAGCCCACAGAAGCAGGAGGAATAAAGACTGGATTTTACATTGATTCACATTCGCAAGCGCACAGCCTCTCCTGGCCCACCAGAGGCCCCTCACTCTCCCTGCCTCTGGGCAGAATGCCTCATCAGCGCCCAGCCCACACTCAGTCCATCCCAGTGCCTCAGAGATTTGATCTTCTGGCCCCAAATCTTTAACAATAAAACCTTGTGGTTTGCCTTTGAGGTTTTCGCAAAGGGGTTTTCTCCTTTGGAAGTGAATTCCATGTTGTCAGTGTATTCTAGCATCAGGCATTTCAGGCCTGGAGTGGAGCCTCTGAGGTCAGACACAGGAAAACCAGGCTTCAATTAAAAGTGGAATCCCTCAAAGGTGTGGCCAAGCCTGGGTCCCACCGACTCTTGGAGGTTAAGAGGGAAATAAGTCACCAAAAGGCGTCCTGTGGCTTGGCTTGGCTTCTCTTCGAAGCTGAAACTTTCACTTTTCTCTGGAGCCGCCCAAAATGAAAACAGGGCTCATCTTGGGAGAACTGGCCAAATCTGCCTCTGCCTTAAATCCACATGAATGAGATGGAGGTGGAGTGGAAGACCACAATCTCACCTCACAAAGACCTACCTGTTTTAGTTTCGCTCTGCCACTTCATAGCTGGGTGACTTTGGGAAAGTCACAGAACTTCCCTGAAACTGAGTTCCCTGGCCCGAAAAACAGCAATGCTAAGGGTATCTACCTTATAGGGTTCCCTTGAGGATTCAGTGGGATCACATAGGTCAGTCCAAGCCCTGGGTTATAATCCCAGCTCCTTAGCTTCTAGCTGGTCTTTGTGAAAAGAATCACTTCAGCTGTCAAAGCTTCAGTTTGTCCATCTGTTAAATGGGAATGATACTAGTACTGACCTCACCCAGTTATTCTGTGGATTGAAATACTGTTTTCTGATTTGCTTAATAGACTATTTTTTAGAGCAGTTTTAGGTTCACAGCAAAATTGAGCAGAATGAACAGGGATTTCCCGTATACCCCCTGCCTCCACTCATACACAACCTCCCCCATTGTCAAAACTCCCCAACAGAGAGGTACATTTGTTATCGTCCATGAACCTACATTGTTGGCACATCATTTTCACCCAAAGTCCGTGGTTTGCAGTAGAGATAACTCTTGGCCTTGTGCATTCTGTAAGTTTTGACAAATGTATAATGATCTATATCCACCATTATGGTGTCATACAGAATAGTTTCACTGCCCTAGAAACCCTCTGGTTTTGAAGGGCTTGGCACAGTGCCTAGTGCATAAGAAGCAGACAGAAAATACCAGCCTCCCCGCCATTACTCCTGGTCTTCGGATGGGAATCGTCTGCCCTCTGGTGTTAGGTGTTAAAGGTTTCAACCACTTCACGTTGTGGAGTTTCTCAAGAAGGTCACGCCCAGCCAGTGGCATCTGGGCACCACTCGCAGAGCTCAAAGCAGCGAGGATCCTCGAATCCAAGGAAAATTCGAGCAGAAAAGACCCTGCCCTGGGAGGCAGGCCATCTGGTCCTCCTTCATCTGTTCTGCCTGCTGGGTAACCTTGGACAAGTCACTTTGCCTCTCTGGGCTCAGTTGCTGGAACATAGGGATGGTTGGAGGCACGGGAGGACCTCTACGCTGGCTGGGGCTCTTTGTGGTTACAGGGTCACACAGTGGCATCATCGGAAGCAGAAACTGGGGGTCATCCCAGAGGCACACACGGAGGCCTGTCTCCCCCGGCGGAAGGCAGCCACCTGGCCCCTCCCTCCGTGTCTCACGCACTGTATTTGCTTCCTTTGCAGCAGCTGCAGGTGGTGCCCCTTTTCGGCGACATGCAGATAGAGCTGGCCAGATACATTAAGACCAGTGCTCACTATGAAGAGAACAAGTCCAAGTGAGTGCCTGCCGTAATGTCTCTCGGCTCCCCCGAGGATGCCCAGCCCGGGCAGGGGGCCGAGGGGCCACTTCAGCCCCTCCCCCCTCCCCAGAGCCCTGGGCAGGTGGATTCTGTCCAATCACTGGCGCCTGGCAGAGGGGAGCAGTGGATGGTGCTCTGAGCGCTTTTGCACCTGCCCTTTGCTGCCAGGGTTCAAAAGTGCTCAGAGCACAGCCCCGCCCCTTCTCTGTTCCCGTGGTGGCCCACGCCGCCTGCAGGGGAACAGCAGGAGTCCTCCTTCCCCTGAGAAGGGGGAGGAGTGACCGACCCTCAGTGGTCAGGCAGAGCGAGATGGCCTCGTTCTTCATCACACTGGTTCTCTCTTCAGGTTTTGTGTCCACGCAGTAAGTATGCCGTGGAGGGTATTGTTCCGACGGTTCCAGCTGTGAAGCGGGTTGACGACCTCTCCTTAGGTTGTTTTATAAACCACCACTCTAGGTGATCTGAGCGAAGATCTGGGGTGTCAGCGCCTCATGGAAGTTGGGGGACATTCAGCTACAGTCTTGGCCACCCCTTTGATCTCTGGCCTTGTTAAGGAGGTTTCTGCCTGCATTTCCATACAGAGGGGGGCCGACCATCCTTTAGTCAGGGGTGAGGGTATTAGGTCCTTAAAAGTATGTAAATGGAGTGTCCTTGAACTCCACCAGCTTTGAGCCACAGCAGGTGAGTCTTGCCAGGGAAAGCTGGTTTAAGTCTTTTCATAACCCAGTGGCTGCTGGTGTATGAGGAGGTCTTTCAGGAAAAGCATGGAGTCCAGAATGCTGAACTCATTTCTTCACTTTTCCCTGCGTGAATTCTCGGCCACCTGAGGTTGGTTGGGAGTGGTGATGTGACCAGGATGGTGGTCAGAGGTTCAAGTGATGGTGTCCCCATCCCTACCCAAGGACCTCAAAAGAAAAATCATGCCAAAGTATAGGCATGAGGAAGTCTGTCACCATTCTGAGTATTCTCTGGAGCGCCCTTTCAGAGCTCCTTTTGAAATAGTAAATTCTCTCTACAATGCATATCTGCTTTGTTTGGTGTCCATGCTTAATCTGTCCACTGGGTCACCCGGCACCGATGGCAGAGGACAGTGAACGGGGTTGTCTTTTTTTCTCTTGGGGAGAGAGAGTGAAGATTCTCATTCATTCATTTCCTCCCCAATTTAGGATGTTTTCCCAAAGATCTCTTTCAAAAAAGTTGAGGAAAGAGTTGAGGAGAAAGAAGAGAGGAAGGGGGAGAAGATGAGAAAGAGAGACCAGTGCCTTTCAGAATGGCTGTGGTTTTCCTCTCCATAGAGAGCTTCCGTGTTGCCAGCTCGCTGTTGAAAAAGAGGCACAATCCCTTTAGTTTTCCCCAGTCCCGCCCATAGGCCCCCTCCAACGACAGCTTCAACCACAGGACGTAGTGCTGCCGGGGTCAAGAGATAGGTTTGGGAGGTCGCCTGCCTTGCTTTTTCTTTGCTTGGATTCCAGTCCTTTGCAGCCCTAGAGAGGCTGCAAGTCCCTCCCCGCTTACGTGACTGGTAAGTACTGTGGACACCCGTTATCTGGAAAAGCCTGCGATTGGGTCTTAGAGGAGGCCAGCCCCAAGCAGGAGGAGGAAGGGCTGTTCCATTCAGCCTGCAGTCCCCACAGCGGGATTTAGCAGGCACTCTTGCTGGTAGCTGGGACACCTCTTGGTCCACCCAGGAGAGCCGGCCACGTTGGCCGAGCACCAGGAGCAACGAGTGAATGGAAGGAGCCTGCCCCACGCAGGTGCCTAAGGCTGGGACCCACTCTGACCCCCCTGATTTTCTGCCCAGGTGGACGTGCACCCAGAGCAGCATCAGCCCCCAGTACAATATCTGCGAGCAGATGGTTCAGATCCGGGATGACCACATCCGCTTTATCTCCGAACTCGCTCGCTACAGCAACAGTGAGGTGAGCTCGCTCTGGCTGCTGGGATGGAGGCCCGTGTGGGCCCAGGGTGGGAAGGGGTGAGGACCGGCCAGAAAAGAGATGAGATCATGGGGAGTGGAGGAGTAAGGGAATACACACTGGAGGCATGGATTTGAGAGCCAGATGTAACTGGGTGTGATTCTGGTTCTGCTGCTGACCTTCACAAGTTATTCAACATCCCTGAGCCTCAGTTTCCTCATTGGCAAAATGGAGCTAATAGTATCTGGAAAGGTTCATTGAGAGGATTAAACAATATGATGCATGGAAAATGCATTGTGCCTAGCAGCTAGTAACAGCCCAGTAATTGTTAGTCTGTGCATGATCTAAACCGTCTCCACCCTGGATGGCAAGAGAATCAAGGTTCTGAACAATCATGGTGGTAACACCATCTAAATATTTTTAAACTACAATTATAAATAATCATTGTAATAAGCCAGAAAATACTGTTAGCAGCAAAATAAGGTCATAAAGATCTCCTGTGATCCCACTAATTACATTTTTACTGGCACTGGATTTTTCTTTTCTTCCTCTTTTTTTTTTTTGTAGGGAAGCATGATCGGTGCACAAACCTCAGGAAAAATACAGATAGGCAGAAGGAGGGAAAATCAATCATGTAAAATCCTTCCACCCAGAACCAACTATGATTAACATTTGGATGTATATATCCTTCTGGATCTCTTTCTGTATAAACCCTTCTAATTAATATATATATTGGTTTAATAAATATAGGTCTCCAGATTTGAATTCCCTTGTTACCTGGAGCTCCTGGAAGACTCTGCACTACCTCGCATATGCCCACTGGCTCCACCATGTGGCCGATGGCCATAGTTACACTTTCCAAAACCCAAACTAGGGAAATGTCTTTGATCCAAGGGCATGATATTTGAAATGAGAACAGCCAGATAAATGCAGGTGGTGTGGTCATTAGACTAGTGGCCCACATTCTCAAGAGGGCTTCTGGTGGACATGGACCAGGGTCAAGCCCAGACCTTTGGCTTTCTTAACTGTATGTGACAATGAACTGAACATAAGCTATGGGAATAATTTAAGTGCTGGGGACCCCTTCATTCCTTGTCCAGTTTTGGTATGATCTATGAATGAGTCTGGCTCAAAGCTATTTTTAGAATTATACAGCTTATACATGTGTATGTACAGACCACTCTCAGTATTCACAGCAGTTATATTCTATAAAGTGGCCGTCAACACTAAATCAGCAAGTACTGAACCATCGCTCTTTGAGAAAATACAGGGTTAGGTTCCTGTGAGCTTCCGATCACAAGTGTTTCCATCAGCTGGTTTTTAATATATAACCTTATTTTACATGCGTTTCTGCTTAAAGACGCCTTATGTAATATATATTGTTGATTTGTTAGCATTAAATCGCAGCCAACAACACTATAATTCATGCCTGCGCAAAGCTTATCTAAAATGCATATTTTCTCCATAATGCCCATCACAGCCTCCTTTCTCATAGGGGCATAGACAGAAGCATCAGCACTGTGCTTGGGGGCCCTTTTAAATAATGAAATCACCAGTAAAAAGTATAAGAATGTGGAAAATGGGGCACTAAGTAGACCAGGAACGGGACACTTGTGTACAGTAGGAGCCGAAACAAGAGAGCAGAGAGTTGCCTTGTTCAGCCTCAGCTGGGAACATGACTCAAATTTTTTCCCACTCTGCACATGTCTGAAACTGACCATGAAAGCACTGCAAGGATTGATCTTGAGGTTACAAATAAATTTTAGTGAATAGGGAAATTCACAAATACAGAATCCACAAATAATGAGGACTGGCTCTATATGTATATATACACACATACACATATATACACATATATCTATGCATATGCACAGTATACATACATATAGTATTTCACTGTGGAATATTACATGTTCAAATAGATGTTTATCTTCACCAGTGCTTGTCAGTCCGTGAGTCATTTCTAAATGAGTTGTGAAATCAACTTAGTGGTTTCTAATTAGCATTTTGGTATGAAATGGAATAAAAAATCAGAGGAAATCTCAAGTATTGAGCATAAAGTTGCTTCGTGAAAAATGTTCATGCCTACATTGAATACCTCTAAGTAGGTGCGTGTTCCTGAGTTAGTATATAGTATGCACTTCGTACTGTAAATCGCAGACCCGAAAGTCTGAAAGCTGCTGCGCTGCAGTCAACCAGGGTCGTTGTGAGTGGGCCTCTGGCGTCACACCACCTGAATTTGAACCCTCAATCAATTACAAGGCATGTGGCCTTTAGCAAGGCACTTGTCTGAGCCTCAGTTTATCTGTCAAGGGGTATAATAATAGCACCTCCCTTGCAGTGTTCTTGGGGGAATCAGTGAAATAAGGTAGAAAAGTGCCAGGTGCGTCGACAGGGAGGGTGACAGCTGATGTTCCCCAGGTGGTGACGGGCTCCGGGCTGGACAGCCAGAAGTCGGACGAGGAGTACCGCGAGCTCTTTGACCTGGCCCTGCGGGGCCTGCAGCTCTTGTCCAAGTGGAGCGCCCACGTCATGGAGGTGGTAGGTGTCCCAGGGCAGAGGGGCTGCCCCTTCCCGGCCCCCTCCATCCTGAACTCTGTTCACTTGGAATCTGTCTGTCCTGCCTCTCTCTGGCACTCTATTTTTTAAACAGCTTTATTGAGATATAATTCACACACCACACCATTCACCCATTTAAAATGTAAATTTGTTAATTTTTAGTATATTGCCAGTGCTGGGCAGCCGCAGTCAAATTTAGAACATTTTCATCACCTCAAAAAGAACCCGGTACATTCACCCCCTATTCCCTATCCCTGCAGCCCTAAGCAGTCTCCTTCTGTCTCTATGGAGTTCCCTATTTTGGCTATTTCCTATAAGTAGAATCGTATCATATGTGGTTATTTGTGTCTGGCTTCTTTTACTTCACGTTTTCAAGGTCCATCCATTGTAGCACAAATCAGTATTTCGTTCCCTTTTATGACTGAGTGATAGTCCGTTGCGTGGACTCTCCCCGTTTGGTTGATGCGTTCACCCGCTGATGGACACGTGGGTCTCTCCTCTCTCCCCAGTACTCCTGGAAGCTCGTTCACCCCACGGACAAATTCTGCAACAAGGACTGCCCGGGCACGGCCGAGGAGTATGAGCGAGCCACCCGCTACAACTACACCAGTGAGGAGAAGTTTGCCTTCGTCGAGGTGGGTGCTGACTCCCTGCGTCTCCTCGCCCCCCACCCCCTAGGCTGCTGCTGTGTCAGCAGCTGTAGGGCTTCCTGGAGGGGTGCTGGGCCGGGCGGCAGCCATGGGCTTCATGTGCATGCACTTCCCTGCCCCCTCCTCCCACCCGAATTCATCTCTGTCCCAAGTTGTTATTTCAGAAGCGGTGAGAAACGCATTCTGTTCTTAAAATCCCAAA
Organism: Eschrichtius robustus; assembly: GCF_028021215.1. Classification (NCBI taxonomy): domain Eukaryota; kingdom Metazoa; phylum Chordata; class Mammalia; order Artiodactyla; family Eschrichtiidae; genus Eschrichtius; species Eschrichtius robustus. Next base: position 133,263,599 of record NC_090825.1, read on the forward strand.
GAAAGAGTCACTCCATTAGACAAAACAGCAGGGACAAAACATGTGGCCAAAAGACATATAACAAATGCCCAGACTGAGGAGTGGTTGGAGAACTTCAGATCGAAACTGAGATGAGATAGAATGCTGACCAGTCAGGATGGTAAAGATCTAGTAGATTGGTGATGTCTGTTGCTGGTTGAAGTGGGATGTAGACCTTCTCAGATACTTTTGAGTGGCCAGTCCACATTTTACAGGCTTTCTATGAGGGCATTCTGATCATCTGTATTCAGATTTTTAACGGGCATACCGTTTGGCACGTATATATCTCAGGGAAATAAGCCAACTGTGCCGAGACATATGTAACAGACATTTATTGCCGTATTGTTTATAATGCCAAAATATGTGAAACAACTGAAATGTCCTTCAATACGGACCAGGTGAAATAAATAAAGGTACAGCTATATCATTGAATACTATGCAGCCACTAAAATGGATGTACTGACATGAAAAGATATACACAGTATATTGTTAAGTTAAAAAAGAAACAGGTTAAAGAGCGGCATGTAAAATGATGCCATTTCTACTAAAATTAATATACTTTTGCACATTTGCTCAAGATGGAAGGACATAAGTGTATATATTTATATATACCAAACCATTAACAGTAGTAATTTCTAAAGGGAGGATTCTACTTCCTGCTTTATTTATAACCTTCCGATTTGGTTTTTTTGTCTGATTACAAAAAGATATGTCTGTGAGGGTGACGGAGCTCATTCTTGCTGGGTTATGAGTGACAGCTACGTCTTTCATGACCCTCTGAAGCCTAGAAGCCAGAGACTTGGATGCTACCCCTGGACCCTTCATCTCTCTGAGCCTCAGCCTCTTTGTCTATAAGATGGAGCTGATTACCTTTAGCCACTTCCATCCCAGCATTATTGTTGAAAATCAAAGCGTACCAGAGATAATGATGTAGATGAGCAGTGAAGGCTCTAAAGCGTCATACATATTAGGGGTTAGAGTTTCTCTTTAGCTGATCTCCAGGCTGCACTTTAAAGAACTGAGGCTCAGTGGGGTCATTTCAGGCAGGTATGTGTTCCTGAGTTAGTATATAGTATGCACTTCCTACTGTAAATCGCAGACCCAAAAGTCTGAAAGCTGCTGCGCTGCAGTCAACCAGGATCGTAGTGAGCGGGCCTCTGGCGTCACACCACCTGAATTTGAACCCTCAATCAATTACAAGGCACGTGGCCTTTAGCAAGGCACTTGTCTGAGCCTCAGTTTATCTGTCAAGGGGTATAATAATAGCACCTCCCTTGCAGTGTTCTTGGGGGAATCAGTGAAATAAGGTAGAAAAGTGCCAGGTGCGTCGACAGGGAGGGTGACAGCTGATGTTCCCCAGGTGGTGACGGGCTCCGGGCTGGACAGCCAGAAGTCGGATGAGGAGTACCGCGAGTTTAAAATGTAAATTCATTAATTTTTAGTATATTGCCAGTGCTGGGCAGCCGCAGTCAAATTTAGAACATTTTCATCACCTCAAAAAGAAACCGGTACATTCACCTCCTATTCCCTGTCCCTGTAGCCCTAAGCAGTCTCCTTCTGTCTCTGTGGAGTTCCCTATTTTGGCTATTTCCTATAAGTAGAATCGTATCATATGTGGTTATTTGTGTCTGGCTTCTTTTACTTCACGTTTTCAAGGTCCATCCATTGTAGCACAAATCAGTACTTCATTCCCTTTTATGACTGAGTGATAGTCCTTTGCGTGGACTCACCCCGTTTGGTTGATGCGTTCACCCGCTGATGGACGTGTGGGTCTCTCCTCTCTCCCCAGACAGATTGTAATCACACTTGGCATTGAGCTGAGTGGTCCTGACCTCCTGGCACTTCCACTGCAAATAGTCAGTCTGGAAGACAGTTGCCCAGTCATCACTGGGGGAGAAAGTCCTCCTCAAGCCTATTTATATAAAATGAGACTTACAGTCAAAGAGGACATACAACTTTGTAAAACTTTATACCTTTCTTTCCTTAATAAAAGCAATGCATAGGTACCATAGATAGTTTAGAAAATGCTCCCCTCAACCCCACTCCTACACTCACCTTCCCACAGTCTCAGAAAATCATCCAACCACAACCACCAGTGGCATTTTCTGTATTTCCTTCTAGTCCTTACTTTACTATACATTGAGAGGTTTTGTAATTTTTATTTTGTTAGTAAAACATGTAAAAATAAATTTAAGAAAAGTAATTCTGGGGGGGCAGTGATGGTGGTGGGATGAATTGGGAGATTGGGATTGACATATATACACTGATATGTATAAAATAGATAAGTAATAAGAACCCGCTGTATAAAAATAATTAAATTAAATTTTAAAGAGAGAAAAGTAATTTTACGTGGCATTTAACAACACTAAAACAAGGCAAAAATATAGTAACCTGCACCACCTCACTCCTCCCTGAATCCCAAAATAGGAAACATCTTTTCACCTCGTCAAGCTATTTCTTCTGGTATTTATCTCTGTACTTCCACTAACAGCCTGATGGGGCTTTTCCTTGGTTTTTCAATTTATGGCATTTTCTATTGATTTCCTACTTTGGGAGAAAACAGTTTAGTTCTTTCATCTCTACCTCCCATTCCCACCCCCAATACACCCAGTTCCTTTCTCCCATCTTCCCAAAGTGGCAATTTAACACTTTTTGGTTAAATTAATAGTTGCTCTATATTACTATAACTGAGTAACTGTTAATTGCTGAGTCCTGTGGTCTAATAGGAATACACCTCTTTTCTGGCACAGCTTTTGCCTTTTTGTTTGGTAAGTTTTCTATGATCCAATCAAAAAGGAGCCCTCAAACATACCAATGTAAAACTTCCTACAAAAGAGCTAATCACAATCATTATTTTATGAATTTATTACTCTTTTTTTCCTTGGAGCCATTCCCGCTGAAGCCCCTTTTCCTTCTCTCCAGTCTGAACTGATTTTGTCTCTAGATCTGTTGTTCAGTTACTGATCTGAGATATCTCATCATCATTACCCTGGGATTCCCTTTGTCCCTCTCCTGTATTGGACCCCAGGGCTGACTCTCTCTTTATATTGGTGGAGTATATCCTCCAAAGCTTTCTAAGAAAGGGATTATGGGGGAAAATATTTCTGAGATCTTGAATATCTGAAAATGTTTTACTTCTAAATTCACTCATAGTGAGTGGCTAGAGAATTTTAAATTGTAAATAATTTTTTCCCAGAATTTTGAAGGTATTATTCCATTGTTTTCTAGCTTTTAGTGTTGCTGCTAAAAAGTTGGATTCTAGTCTAATCCCTGTTTCCTTGTTATTTTTTCCTCTGTATAATTTTTTAATAATGGCTTTATTGAGATATAATTTATATATAAAAAAATTCACCCTTTAAAGTGTACACTTATTTTTAGTATATTCAGAGCTGTGAAACCATTACCACTGCCTAATTTTATAACATTTTTGTTATCCGCCCCAAAAAAACCCATACCCATTAGTGGTCATTTGCCATTCATCCCTTTCGCCACCAGCCTCTGGCAACCACTAATCTACTTTCTGTCTGCATAGTTTTGCCTCTTCTGGAGATTATATTTAAATGGAGCCATATAATATGTGATCCTTTGTGACTGGCTTCTTTCACTTAGCATTATGTTTTCAGGGTTCATCCATGTTCTAGTATATATCAGTATTTCATTCCTTTATGATTGAATAATATTCCATTGTAAGAATATATCATATTTATATATTCACAAATTTTGGTTGTTTCAACTTTTTGGCTATCATGAATATGCTGATATGTACATTCGTGTGCAAGTATTTGTGTGGAAATATGTTTCATTCTCTTGAGTATGTACCTAGAAGCAGAATTACTGGGTCACGTGGTAACTCTATGTTTAAAAATTTAAGGAACTGTAAAACTGTTTTCCAAAGCAGCTGCACCATTTTACATTTTCACCAGCAGTGTGCGAGAGTTGCAGTTTCTTCATATCCTTGTCATCACTTATGGTCTTTTTTATTTTAGCCATCCTACTTGCTGTGAAGTAGTTTCTCATTGTGGTTTGGACTTGCATATCCCTAATAACTAATGATATTGAACACCTTTTCATGTGCTTATTGGCCATCTGCATAGCTTCTTTGGAGAAATGTCTGTTCAGATTCTTTGCCCATTTTTTTTTAGGTTATTTATCTTTCTATTTTTGAAGTGTAAGAGTTTTTATATATTCTGTATCAGAAAAAGCCAATTAATTCACCATGGTTACCAGGAAAACAGGGACTGTTTTCTAAAATGCAGCCAAATTTATGAGCCAAAATGAAAAAGAGGAAGAAGTTTTATCATGCATCTTGTTTTCCAGAACTGGTATATTTAAAAATATATCAATATTCAAACACCAAAAAAAAGAGTTTTTATATATTCTGGATACAAGTCCCTTATCAGACATATAATTTGAAAAAATTTTCCTCCATTCCATGGATTGTCTTTTTATTTTCTGTATGGTATCCTTTGAAGCACAAAAGTTTTCAACTTTGATGAAGTTCAATTTATTTTTTCTTTTGTCACTTGTGCTTTTGGTGTCATATCTAAGAAACCATTGCCTAATCCAAGTTCTCAAAGATTTACTCCTATGTTTTCTTCTGAGATTTTTATAGTTTCAATTCTTACATTTAGGTCTTTGGTCATTTTGAGTTAATCTTTGTATATGGTGTGAGTAGGGGTCCAACTTCATTCTTTTGCATGCGGATGCCCAGTTGTCCCGGCACCAGTTGTTGGAAAGAGTATTCTTTCTCCATTGAATTGTCTTGGTACTCTTGTCAAAAATCAATTGACTATAAATGTAAGGGTTTATTTCTGGGCTTTCAGATCTCTTTCATTGATCTATATGTCTTTTTATATGCCAATACCATACTTTTTTTTTTTTTTAATTAATTAATTTATTTATTTTTGGCTGTGTTGGGTCTTTGTTTCTGTGCGCAGGCTTTCTCTAGTTGCGGCGAGAGGGGGCTACTCTTCATCGCTGTGCGCAGGCTTCTCATTGTCATGGCTTCTCTTGCTGTGGAGCACAGGCTCTAGGCGTGTGCGCGTGGGCTTCAGTAGTTGTGGTTCGTGGGCTCTACACGCGCAGGCTCAGTAGTTGTGGCTCATGGGCTTAGTTGCTCCGCGAGCATGTGGGATCTTCCCAGACCAGGGCTCGAACCCGTGTCCTCTGCATTGGCAGGCGGATTCTTAACCACTGCACCACCAGGGAAGCCCAGTACCATACCGTTTTGATTACTGTAACTGTGTAGTAAGTTTTGAAATTAGGAAATGTGAGTCTAACTTTATTCTTTCGTTTTCATCTGTAGAATCTTATAGTCTCATCTCTTTATCACAGTTTTTCTGAAGTTTCACCGTGAGGCATCATGATGAGGGCCTTTTGCATTCATTGTTTGGGACACTACATAGGCCATTGCAGTATGGAAATACAAGTTCCGTAGGTCTGGGAAATTTTCTTGAATTTTAATTTTGATAATTTCGTCCTCTCTGTTTTCTCTGTTCTGTCTTTCTGGGTTTTCTATCCGTCAGATGTTGGATGCCCAGGAGTTAGTGTCTAATTTTCCTGTCTTTTCTATCTTATTGCATATCACTTATTTTTGTTCTGCTTTATGGGGTATTTCCTTAATTTCCGTTTTCAACTCTGTTAGTATTTTTTATTTTGCCTATAATATTTTAAATGTCCAAAAGCTCCATCTTGTTCTCTGAATGTTTGTTTTTTTTTTAGTCGCACCCAACTCTTGTGTCGTGAATGTGCTATCTCCACGAGGATATTATTTTTTTTTCAGTCAGCTTTACTGAGGTATAATTTACATTTGGTAAACTGCATCCATTTAAAGTGTATAATTCACAAAGTTTTGACAGTTGTATATACACCTGTGAAACCAAAAACACAAGATGCAGAACATTTTCATCTCCCTTTAAGACTTCTTATGCCATTTGCAATCCATCCTTCCCTCCATCCTTGGCCCTAAACAATCACACTTTTTGTCACCATAGATTTGTTTTCATTTTCTAGAATTTTATTAAGTGGAATCATATAGTATGTATTTTGTGTGTGTGGCTTTTTCACTCAGCATAATAATTTTGAGATTCATCCACATTGTTTTTTGTATCAGTAGTTTGTTTCGTTTCATTGCTGAATATTTTTCCATTGTGTGGCTATTCTACAATTTGTGTATCTATTCAATTGTTGATAAACATTGGGCCATTTCCAGCTTTTGGCCAATGTAAGCAAAGTTGCTTTAAATATTTGAGTATAAGTGTTTGTGTAGACATAGGTTTTTATTTCTCTTGGAATGGTCATATTGGAGGTGTATGTTTAACTTTTTAAGAAACTGCCAAACAGTTTTCCAAAGCGGGTGTACCATTTTATATTCCCACCAATTATATGTGAGGGTTCTGTTACACACGCCCTCACAGTTCTTGTGTTGTCAGTCTTATTAATCTTAGCCATTCTAATGGATATTTAGTACATCTCATTGAGGTTTCAATTTGCATGTCCCTGAAGATTAATGATATTGAGCATCTTTTCATGTGCTTATTGGCTATTCATACATCTTCCTTTGTGAAGTGTTATCTATTGAAATCTTCTGCCCATTTTTTAAAATTAGCTTTCCATCTTCTTACTATTAAATTGTGAGAATCTTTATATATTCTAGATACAAGTCCTTATTCACAAATACGTTGCAAATATTTTTTCTAATCGGTGACTTTGCCTTTTCATTTTCTTGGGGGGGGTGCCTTCTAAAGAGCACCTGTTTTTAATTTTGATGAAGTTCAACTTATTTATTATTCTGTGGTTTGTGATTTTTTTGTGTTCTAGGTAAGAAATCTCTGCCTAGCCCAAAGTTACAAAGATTTTCGCTTAGGTCTAACAGATCTGCATACCCTTCTGTGTTTGGAGTTATTCTCAAAAATCTTCATTATTTTGTCCTTCCTTTGTCCCTTATTTCCTAGTTTCATTGCCAGCCAGGAGCCCAGATTCCTTTATGACTTAACATTCCTTTAGTGCTTCTCTCTCATTATTTCTGCACTATAAAGGTTCTCTTCAGCAAAACCATTAGACTGTTGGTTCTAGTGAAAATTCTTACCTTCTGAACTATTCTCACTATTTCTCCTACCTCGAATGTTCTATTTCTTCATTTACAGTTTGGAGGAACATAAAGGCTTAGCATCTAAGCTCATTCATTCATTTACTCACTGCTTTTCAAGAAGAATCTCTTGAGGGCCCACCAGGGCCCCGGGCCCCAGGGATGGCGCCTACACAGCGTGCCAAGCCTCACCCCTGCAGTGCTTAACAGTCTGGTGCAGAGGGAGGAAATCGACCATGTCATGAGGGGTGTGACAAGTGTGGCAGTTGTCAGGAGGCTGACTTGACAAGGCTTTCCCCTCTGAATTCTTTTTTCTTTTTTTAACATCTTTATTGGAGTATAATTGCTTTACAACAGTGTGTTAGTTTCTGCTTTATAACCAAGTAAATCAGCTATACGTATACTTATATCCCCATATCTCCTCCCTCTTGCGTCTCCCTCCCACCCTCCCTATCCCACCCCTCTAGGTGGTCACAAAACACCGAGCTGATCTCCCTCCCCTCTGAATTCTGAGCTAATCTAGAAGTTAGCACTTGGGGCTGACGGGGGCCAAAGGATCAGGTTTGGTAAAGCTGGACCAGAGAATGTGACTTCACTCAAGGCCACACCAGGCTTCCTATTCCTCCCCCATCCCATGAAACTTCCCACTGGGAAACAGGCAAAGCAGCTGCATAAATATACACCTCCCATCCTCGGGATGGGGAGGGGTGATTACCGCAAGGACAAGACAGGCACCCAGAGGAGAGGACACACCCCACAGGCAGACAGATCCCAAGTGAGCGCCAAGGTCAAAGTGACGCTACACACATCATAGTCACCTGTCTCCCCACCTCTGCAGACAGATAAGTGAGTTAAGGGGCTAGGGAGGAGGTAAATAGAAGGGCAGAAGCCTTTCCCCACAAGACTTCTGCAGGAATCCTATTTTATGGACTCAAGCAGCAAATGGCCAAATCATTTCAAAAGCAAAGATTGTAAAAATTCTATAGAAAGAAGTTCTATTTGATATTGTCTGTGGGTACATGGTATGTGGAGAGACCTCTAAAAGTCAGAGTGCTACTCAAAACATGGTCCATGGACCAGCTGCCAATTGTCACCAGTCAGCGGCAAGATGGGGAGCTGGTGCCAGAATGAAAATCAGCTGATGGTGAAGCACACACGCAGCGTGTGGCTGACGTCTTTGCTTTGTAGCAGCACTTCCTTGATGAGGGAAGCGGAGTGCTGATTTCTCTTCTGGCACACGTTTCCACCCAGCCGTGAACTGACCCTCTGAGTAGCACTCGCCGGCCTCGTGCTTCAGGATGTCTCCTCCAGCACCTCCCCGGAGATGTGGTGAGGGTACCGGACAGACAGGTGTGCCAAGGCACAGTGAGCCTGACCTCCATCTGTGCCTGGCCAGGTGATCGCCATGATCAAAGGCCTGCAGGTGCTCATGGGCAGGATGGAGAGCGTCTTCAACCAGGCCATCAGGAACACCATCTACGCAGCCCTGCAGGACTTTGCCCAGGTGACCCTGCGTGAGCCCCTCAGGCAGGCAGTGCGGAAGAAGAAGAATGTCCTCATCAGGTGGGTCTTCAGACGACCTTTTTCAGGGGGCACATCCAAAATCGGGGGTGCTGGGTGCAGGCCACAGAGGACGTTCCCAGCTCAGTCAGCTTCCAGGGGAGTGTCTGAACACAAACGGACCTTCCAGTGAGTTCCAGCAAGTCCTATGAGGCCCTTTTAGGACATTGGACATTTGGGATGGATTAAGCCTCCGTCTCTGGGTTTGGAGCCCATATCCACCACTGTCTAGCTGTGTGAACTTATTCATGTTACTTACCTTCTCTACACCTCAGTTTCCCTCATTTGTAAACTGTGGATGATGATGGTACCTACACCATAGGCTGTTGGCATGATGAAATGAGATAATCCGTGTATAGACCTAAGCACACAGCAGCATGGAGTAAGTGTGCAACACATATAAGCTACTATTCAAGTTTTAAATATACAGAGATTTAAATGGACTAATGAAACTGTCCTATAAGCAAAAAGACAAATAGCCATCCTTCACTCAGGTTCTCTCCGACTGTGTGGGCTCAGAGCTGAGTTCTCAGACAGCCAGTGGGCATCAGAATCACTGGGGCACTTGTAAAATGCAGACTTCTGGACTGCATCTCAAATCTGTTAAGCCAGCATCCCTGGGGATGGGGCCCTGGAGTGAGCATGTTTCACAAGCATGCCAGGAGTTCTAAGGCACGTGGTCCTGGAACACCATGGACTCTAGAAACAGGCTTGCAGTGCCTCTTTTCCAGCTGGTCTGAATCCCGGTTCTTCCTTCCCCAGTGTCCTACAGGCAATTCGGAAAACCATCTGTGACTGGGAGGGAGGCCGAGAGCCCCCCAATGATCCGTGCTTGAGAGGGGAGAAGGACCCCAAAGGTGGATTTGACATCAAGGTGCCCCGGCGTGCCGTGGGGCCCTCCAGCACACAGGTAAGCAGCTCCAGGCACAGACCAGCTCTGCTGACTCAGAGGCCAGCCAGGTTATGGTAGGTCATCCTGGCTGGACCATGGGGCAGTGGGGCTGGGGGGGTCCTCAGGTAGGAGGGGCAGGGTCAAGCGGCTGCTCTAGTCTTATTCTGCCATCTTGTTTTGATATAAGAGGGAGGACCACTGACTTAAGATTCAGGAGACCTGGATTCTAGTCCTAGATACCTGTGTGACCTCGGGCACGTTACACAGATCTCTTTGTGCCTCAGTTGTCTAATCTGGCAAATGGGGGTAATACCAGGACTGGCTATCCTAGCCCTGTGAAGTACAGGTTCCAAAGTATAGGAGAAGTTTAAAGTGGAATCTGTATGCATCTATCCTGTCCCTTTTTAATGAACGCTGACCTCCGCTTCCCCTGTAGTGATGACCTAGCTTGGGAATTCCCACGTTCTGCCTCTGACTTGCTGTGTGATCTTGGGCAAGTGCCTTGACCTCTCTGAGCTCTGGTTATCTTCTCCGTTAAATGAAAACTTTGGATGAGATCACGTTACTGACAAAACACCGCTTTTGTTATTCTCCGTACCCCCCCAAAATCACAAGTATCCAAAGCCCTCGACCACTTAGAGAAAGTCTAATAATCAGAGATATTCAGAGTTGCCAACCGGAGCTTTTTCAACAACGAGAGGTTGTCTGTGGCTTATCCAAAGTAGTCGTTAGAATTACAGAAAAAAAAAAAGTAAAGAACCTAGGCATCTCAGTTAAATCCTTGCCACCTACTTAAGGATAAATAGTTTCTGGTAGGCTTTTTGAGGTATTGAAAAAAAGCATATGGTCCCATTACAGCTCTTAAAGGTCTTACAGGCCCCGAAAGCCCCAGGCTGGGAACTCCTGCTTCACATGACCTTTAAACCTCTCTCATCTCTGAAATCCTGATTCCTTGAATCATCTGAGATGAGCCATCTGAGGCCCACCCCTGAGGCTTCTCACTGTGTGTGTGTCTGTGTCTGGCACGGGGTGGGAGCAGGGAGGCGGCACCGGGGTGAGCTGGTTCTCAGCACTGGCGTCGTAGCTGCCCTTGGCCCGCAGCCCGCAGACCCCTTTGCACTTATCTTGCCTGCTCGAGAGACGTGGAACTTCTCAAGGAAGCTTCTACAAACGGTTCTGTGTCATGCCAAGGGCCAGAGACCTTTCCAGTCCAGAATGGCCTGGAGGGGCTGAGCAGGGCTTCTGGGTGTTGCTTCCGGGCGAGGCAAAAGAGAAACTGGAAAGGAGGAGGTCGCAAAAGGGGGTCAACAGGCAGAGAATGAGAGAGGGGTGGGGGGCAGGGAGGGAGAACGGAGTATTTATAAAGATAATATGAGAGGGAGTGTCACCAACAGTTAGGGCCCCCCGACACCCCCAAGTCATGTTAGGGTGGCACAGACGCACTTGATAGACTCCTAGACAGTCAGCTTGGAAGAGCCCTTAGAGACAAACTAGTCCCAAACTAGTTCCTCCCCCTATTTTGCAGATGGGGAAACTGAGGTCCAGAGAGGGGAAGTGACTTGTCCAAGTCACAAGGTGAGTTTAGATGGAGTTCGGACGAGAACCAGGTCTCCTGACTCCCACCCTGGGGCCCTGTTAGGGCCTTGGGAGCGCAGTAGACATGGCATCTGGCAGAGCTGGGAGGTGACTGTTCCGGTGAATTAAATGCTTTGTTTAATAAGAGTAGGTGGGGAAAAGGTTTCCCCTCTTAGGGATGAATTGGATTTTCAAATAGTTAGAATTTGGTACAAATCAGTCGACACCCGCACAGACTGGATTGAAGACTCCTTTCTTGGAGGACTCCAAAGGCCATCATTAGAGCAGTGCCTCTCGAGTCTTAGGGATGGTCAGCCGTGCCCACCGACAGGGCTGCAGAGGGTGGGCTGTCTGATAAACCCGCAGCTCCGTAGTTCCTTCACCACAAAGGAAAGTGCTGTGCCAGGGATGGCGTGCCACTCCTTTCTGTGGCCTTGCTGCCCAGCCCAGGCCAGGCGCGTGGTGGGTGTGGTCCTAGAGGAGATCAGAGGCGGCCAGGATGGACGTGGTGGCAGAGGGAGGTTGGAGCATCTCAGAGGTGGTCGGCAGGTGGCCTCTAGCAGTCGTGGCGGCTTTCCCACCGTATACAATACCTCTTGCTTTTCTCTCTCTCTCTCTCTCTCTTCTCTCTCTCCCTCTTCCCTGTCTCTCCTGCCCTCCCATTCCCTCCTCCTCTCTCCTATCTATGTCTTAGGCCTGCCAGTGGTCCCCGCGGGCTTTGTTTCACCCCACTGGTGGCACACAGGGCCGAAGAGGCTGCCGATCCCTGGTATAACACCGCCTGGCTGGGTTGGTTGGGTACCCTTCTCCAGGAGGCAGCAGGAATGGACTAGGCTGGCTGCTCACGGCCCCTTCCAGCCCTAAGATTCAAAGACACATGATGTGGAAAGATGTAGATTAGCACTTGCGCCTTTTGCACTTAAGGCCCTCTGTAAGCAGGAGTTAATTGTCTAGTAGGCCTCCTGTGTAAGTACCGATCTTCACCTGCTTTCCACCCAGCATTTCGGCAAGCTGTACCATGCAGCGGATGCCTGCAGAGGCGCTGTCCCTCGGTCTTGAGGGTCGGAAACCTGAGGTGGTGGGGGGCTTGCTCTGACCCTACCCCATTTCACAGTTCCTTGGAACGTCAGAGCTGAAAGGGACTGGTTGGAGAAAGCAACCTCCTCACGTTAGCAGATAAGAAAACTGAGGCCCAGAGTGGGACTTTGTTGCCCAAGGTCACACAGCAAGTCAGGGGCGTACCTAGCCTTGAACCCCATTCTTTTGACTCTGAGTCCAGTGCTCCACCCCTGGTGCCACCGTGGCTGTCCAGGGTGACGTGGAATGAGGTTCTCCTCTGATGCCCACGCCCTTGGCCAAGCAGAGCAGGCAGGACCCTGGGCCTTGAAAGACCTGGTATTACCAGGTCCTCCTACCCGGGAGGCCGCCAGCCCCAGGCAGAACATCCTGCCAGGCTGGCCAGTCTCCCTCTTGAAGGTTACACATTCCAAATTTACTTCTCCAACCCTAAACTGGTGCTTCCTTAAGACAGTGCTTTTTAAGGGCAGATATCTTCAGAAAAAAAGAATAGAAGCACAGCACAAAGCGACCTTTTCCCTTGGACGGAGGGCCAGCCCCTGACCTTCCCATCTTCCTTTCTTTTTCAAGCTGTACATGGTGCGGACCATGCTTGAATCGCTCATCGCAGACAAAAGCGGCTCCAAGAAGACCCTGCGGAGCAGCCTGGACGGACCCATCGTCCTCGCCATAGAGGACTTCCACAAGCAGTCCTTCTTCTTCACCCACCTGCTCAACATCAGTGGTGAGCCGCCCTGTCGGGGGCAGGGGGAGGGCTCCCAGGAACTAGAGCGGCTAAGGCTGTCGGGCCAGAAGTTGCAAAGAGACGTGATCATCTACCCAAAGGGGCACATTTTGCCACCAAAGAAAAAAGGCACACTTTCCAGTAGACTCTGGGAAAGGCCAGGCTCAGTCCAGCTATTCTGACTCAGCTAAATCTGGTAGATATTTGTAGCTAATTTGTTACGAAGTTCCCAGTAAAGCGGGATCACAAACAGGTGACACCCTCAGACACACGCAGGGACCAGGTCAGCCTTTTGCTTTTAAGCAGCAGCTCTGAGCTGATTAGTGCCCATTGCTCCTATCAAAGGCGGCTCCCGGACTGCACCTGGATCCCAAGTCCCCCGCTCCACCTCTCCTGTCGGTGGGATGCATGTGCAGCTGGGACAGGGGTGGGGAGTGGAGGGAGAGCAGCATCCCAGGGTCCTGGGAGGTTGGTATTGAAAAGAGTGATCTTAAACAGCCCAAACTTCTCCATAGGGAGCAGCCTAGGAAGGGTCTTCAGGGCCTCTGTAAGGGATCCATAATTATCACAAGCAAGGGTCATGGCATGGCTGCAGTCCAGTTAAAAGCGGGCACCCGTAGATCTGTCTTGACACTTACAGCGAGCACACTTTGACACTTAGATAGCATGTTTTCAGGATGGCTTTGTAAGGACACAATGGAAATTGTAGGGGCATCTAAAGCTCTAAAACATCACTGCCCCCCGCCACACACACACACACCCACACCCACACACACACACACACACACACACACACACACACACTGCTGGGTGAACAAACACTGTCTTCTTTTTTTTTTTTAATTTTTTGGCCACACTGCGCAGCTTGCGGGATCTTAGTTCTCCGACCAGGGATTGAACCCACGCCCTTGGCAGTGAAAGCATGGGATCCTAACCACTGGACCACCAGGGAATTCCCCAAACACTGTCTTCTAAATAGACGTTAGGCTGGCCTTCAGGTACAGGAGAGCAGGGTCTACTGATCAAGTCATATTCGTGAGTACCTGCTCTGTACCTAGCACAATGAAAGAGGAATAAAAGTTTAAAAAATCCCAGTAAGAACTAAGATCTTCGGGTGCTTCCCATGTGTAACCCAAGGCTCTCTCCCTTATGCTTCCAGAAGCCCTGCAGCAGTGTTGCGACCTCTCCCAGCTCTGGTTCCGAGAATTCTTCCTGGAGTTAACCATGGGCCGGCGAATCCAGTTCCCTATTGAGATGTCCATGCCCTGGATTCTAACAGACCATATCCTGGAAACCAAAGAACCTTCCATGATGGAGTAAGAGGCAGGGTTGGGCCAGCAAGGAGGTTCCCGAGGTGCAGGTAGAGGGCAGTTTGCCAGCCAGCGAGCCCTGTTCTTTCCAGAACTTTCCAGATGAGGCAGTGTGCCCCACCCAGGATCAAGTCACCACCAGATGTGACTCAGCCTTGCAGAAAGGTCCAGAAATCTACCAGCCCAACTGCCCTTCCCAGACCTTGTGAGTCTCATAACAGCCACGCTGGGAAAATTATCATCTCTTGGGGTAGGGAAGCTAATGGCCTTAACGGCCACCCGATGTCTTTTAGTCCCAGACTAATTTTTTTCAGGCCTTGCATTTATTAACATCATGGACTTTGATTTCTGTGGGCAGACAGTAAAGTAAGTCATTCCTAAGTGGAGGCTGGAAACATCCTAGACCCTGAAAGGGTCTCTTTTTCCTAACTCTGAATTTGTTCACCCAACTGTTCATATTTCCTAAGCAAGTTTAAATCTGCCTGCCTTAAGAGAGATCATTAGTGAGCTACTGGCCGTTGTTTTTCCCTCTTCAGATACGTCCTCTACCCTTTGGATCTGTACAACGACAGCGCCTACTATGCTCTGACTAAGTTTAAAAAGCAATTCCTGTACGATGAGATCGAAGCTGAGGCAAGTGATTGCTTCTCCTTTTGTTCTTCTAATCCTGTTACAAGAGTCTGGACTTTGCAGATCTCTAGCTGGGCACAAAGTGGGGTGTCTTAGTCCATTTGGGCTGCTATAACGAAATACCACAGACTGCGGGGCTTATAAACAACAGAAATGTATTTCTCACAGTTCTGGAGGCTAGAAGTCTGAGATCAGGGTGCCAACCTGGTCAGGGGAGGGCCCTCTTCTGGGTCCCAGACTTCTTGCCATGTCCTTATGTGGTGGATGGGGCCAGGGAGCTCTCTGGGTCTCTTTTATAAGAGCACTGATCCCATTCACGAAGGCTCCATCCTCATGACCTCATCACCTCCCAAAGGCCCCACCTCCTAATTCCATCACCTTTGGGGGTTAGGATTTCAACACATGAATTCTGGGGGGGACACAAACATTCAGACCATAGCATGGGAGTTCAGTGACTTGCTTTGGAGACTGATCTTTATAAACATCATGATCATCAAAAGGGACCTAGAACAGGATGATAGTCTTTCTTTTTCAGATGTTTAGGGATGGCAAACGTTAGAACTGCATGGGTAAAATTAACTTCTAATGGGTCTTTTACAGTTGGATGAATTGGCTAATAATAATAACAGTAATGCTACCTATCAATTATTATATGTTTACCGTTTGCCAGGTATAGTACTAAGCACTTTATGGACATTTTAAATAATCTTTACAGTAATTTAAGAAGTGTATGCTACTGTCTATTTTACAGATAATAAATCTTAGAGTGTTCAAGTATCCTTACCCCCACATCACACAGCTTACAGAATCTCATTCTAGTACTGGTAGGATGGAAATAGCCATCCTCTCACCTGTGAAGCTGTTGAATAGTCGCTCAATGGCTTTATTTCTGAAATCGTCAGGAAAGGCTGGGATATGCTGCAGTTACAGGCAATCACACGTTCTTAGCAGCTTGGGACCAAAGGTTCATTTCTCCATTGCATGTTGGCTGGGGGCTCTGTTCTATGTAGTCTTTAATCTGGGATATTCACTAGTTGCCCTGGCAGGGGGACGTGTCGGGGTGAATCATACTCCGATACTTAAAGCTTCCACCTGGAAGTGACACATGTCATTGGTCAAAGCAAGTCTCATGGCAGTGCCTCCTTTCAAAGAGGAGCGAGGAAATGCAGTCCTACCACGGGCCGGCAAGGACCAGAAACAGGGCATCAGCAGCCCTAAGGGCTATGAAATATCTCAATTTTGTCATCTGGAAATTGGAATGAGAGTCTCTGCTCCACCTAAGAACATGGGATTATATAAACGTAGAATGAGGCCAATTGTCACACAAATATAAGGCATTCTTATTTATAAAGGAAAGATGTAAGTGTTTTAGGACAAGCATTACCACCAAATTAGTTTGAAAGTTTATGTATTTCAAAGAAAATCTAGTAGAGATGCTGCTTTCTTTCTAAATCTTCCAGTTGCTATGGGAGTTGAAAACCATCTGGACCCCAATGCAAATCTATCCTGTTTGTCTCCTGAGCAGTACACAAACTTGGAAAGAAAGATTCCAGTAGACAAGTTAATTGGTTGCATCTCAGCTTGGACAGGTCCATTTTCCGATAAGATTTTAGACAGTCATGTTCTCCAACAGGTTGAAAACAAAAAATCTAGAGTGTCATATGTCCAAGTGACATTTTAAAAATAAATGTCAAGAAAGCACACAGACAAGCCCTGGGTAACACTGGAGGCCATGGAGCAGAAGTATAAATTGAGACCTCGAGCTCATGGCCTGCCCCCCTTTCTCTTCCCATCTTCAGACTCTGTTCTGAACCAGGAAGGGCCTGTGTGGATACACAAGCTTTGTCTCCCTCCTGTGCCCAAAAACGATGGCCCCTTGGCCAACCCCAGGCCCTAGGGGTGCACACACCTGCAGTGCAATCCACCCTCAGGGAGGAACCCAGGGAAAAGAGCACACAGGGCCTGGAAGGGACTTGGGTTATTTGGGCAAGAATATTCAAAGCTGGTTATAGAAGGGGGGCATGAGTTGGGCACCCTGCCCTGGATCCTATGGGTCCTTTGCCTGAAGGAGGCCCCCTTAGGGATCCTTGAAGCTCAGACTCCAGGGCAGAGGCCTTGGTTACCTGCATATGAGGACAACACTGCACACAGCACTGTGTTTTTATGTTCAGAATAACATTTAGTGTGTAAAATAAAAGATACGAAAGCTCTTTGAATAAAGAGTTAACCTTATGGAGCTGGGAGTTTGGTGCGAAAAGGATTGAAGATTAATCACCTAAATACAGGCTATTTCCTTTGAAGTTATACTGTTACCCTGCTACTATCAGAGCCCATCTCTTTAACGCCCCACCTTTGGCCGTTCCCTGCTCTTGCCATCTTTGGAGGATTTGGTTTCGATCCTCTAAGTCTGCTGTGAACTTTCTTCTCACCTGAGCATCACATTCTGCCACTGACATGATGAAACACTGAAAAGGCAAGAGGGTCTCTTATGCATTAAAAACCAAAGATTTTTAAGCAAACTGGTTTTAAAAAGAGGTTTTAAAATTTTTAATGACCATCAACTTCTTCATTTGCAAAGCAAGGTAAAGTAAAATAAAAGGAAAAGACAAGAAATTCTATCGGGAGAGATGAGGGGACTGATATGTGTAATTACAGGATGTGAAGCCCTATCTGTGGCATGCCCCCTGGGCAGGCACCTTGTAACAGCCAGGAGGGGACCAGTGGGGACGGTGGTTCCTCAACAGCTTTTTGAATTTTGCTCTCTTTGTGCCTGTTGAGGACCTTGAGAGCAAGGGACCAGACTTCCCAAACTTAGTTGGCCACAGAATCTTCTTTTTTTTTTCCTGCAAAGCATCTTGCTTCACCTCACACTTCAGGCAGTCATGCACCACTGCCCCCTTCAGTTGCTGAAATTTCTCTAATGAAGCCGACAGACACCATTGACATTTCCTGCTTCTTCTTCACCAGGTGAACCTGTGTTTTGATCAGTTTGTCTACAAGCTGGCGGACCAGATCTTTGCTTACTACAAAGCAATGGCTGGCAGGTATGAGAGCCCCAGGGCTATGTGCAGCAAAGCTTCCTAAGATTGCCACCTGGAAGGCAAGGTTCTCTGTTGCAAAACCTCCCTTCTCCTTTAGGACCTAAGGAAATCTGAGTGATTCCGTGGGCCTGGATTTGGTGCTAGAATGTAGGAGAAAGGAAAATAGGCAGATGTGGTGCTAGATCTCATGGAGCTTACAGTCTAGTGAGGAAAACAGACATTAATAAAAACTACTGAATGCACAGTGACAAGGGAGGTTCCTATGAAGGACAAGCTAAGGGGAATATATGACAGTTAAACCTGAACTAGTCTTTGGGATGGGTGACTGGAAGGGCTGTCCTGAGAAAGTAACATTTGAGTTCACATCTGAAGTTGATAGGACTTGATTAAGTAAAACTGGGTGAAGAGTAGGGCTAGAAATTGCAGGCAAAACAAACTACTTGTGCAAAGTCCCTGTGACAGAAGCATAAGATGAAGAGCATGCCTACTTCTACTTTGTAGGGCTGTTGAGAGGATTAATGTGAATTAGTACACGTAAATGTCTCATTCACGGACCACAGAGTGGGCAGGCTGCATGGTAAAGCTGGGCAGGTAGGCGGGGCCCAGGTCTTGCGGCCTTGTAGGCATTTGTCCTAGGAGGAGTGGAACACCACGGGATAGTTTCCAAAGTATGACAGTGACCCAGTTTGATTTTTATTTTTAGAAGTTTGATCTTTTAAAAACATTAAACTGTAGAGAATGGATTGGAGGTGAGCAAGAATGGGAGTATGAAGGCCAGACAGAAGGCCAAGGAAGAGGAGAGGTCTGGGCATGTCAAGTTTTACAGGCTCATTCGTATTGTCAGTATGGGTTGATGTAGACCCCTGAGAATTCCTGGGTTCGAGGACCCCATAATAGTACTGGTCAAAAAAACCTGCCTACATAGATAGATAGATAGATAGATAGATAGATAGATAGATAGATAGATAGAGATATTTCCCTTTTTATTGGAAATCCAAATGTACCGACCAGTAATTTCTAGGATTGTTACTTTTTTCCCTACAATAAAAATTTGCTTTGTTTTGCTTTCAACAACTTGAGTTGTTCTGATGTATTTCAGACAGGAGGTGGTGTACAGATGCACAAGTGTCTGTTAACACAGAATGTGCATTAAATGAAGTGAATGGCTCTTAAGGATGTAAACTATAGAAAGCATATGCATAGGGTTTCAGGGAAAGCGCAGAGAACACAGCCTTTCACAAAGGAGTCACTTCACAAGTGTCTGGATTGAATTGCATGGGGTTCTAACAGTGAGCTGGGCTTCCAGCTTCTCTAAGATAATTTTCAAATATGCTGGTCCATTGTCTGTGTAAACAAACTCCGACTTGTCAAACCCTGGGTCCTCTATATATTTAGTTTACAAAATATCCTTATCTGAAATAGGAATCTTAATCTATATCTCTCCTTATAAGGTCTGTGGTTTGTCAAAGATACGGGAAGTTGGGGGAGAGTGCGAGAAGTTGGGAGAGTCAGAGAGAGCACAGGAGGGGCAGAGTGATCTAGATCATTGCTTTCCATCAGAAATATAATGCAATCACAAATGTTGGGTCACAGATGTAATTTTAAATGTTTTAGTAGCCACATTTTAAAAATTAATTTAATACTATATTTTATATAATCCATTATATCTAAAATAGTATAATTTCAACATGTAACCAATAAAAGTTATTAAGGAAATAGTTTTCAATGTTTTTTTCCTAAGTCTTCAACATCTAGTGTGTATTTTATGCTAATAGCACATCTCAGCCTGGAACCGCCACGTTTCAGGTGCTCAGTAAACTCACCTGGTGGGTGGCTAATGTATTGGACAGTGTAGATTTAGATGATGTCACTTTCCTGCTTAAAACCTTTCCGTGGCTTCAATTACATCTAGAAAACATCTAACCTCCTTACTGTGCCTTATATCGTCCCCCATGGTCTGGCCCCTAGACTAACTTTATAAATTCATTTTTGCACCATACTCTCCAGCACACCTGCTCCTTATCTACACTGACCATTTTTCCTTTTTCTCAACGTACCAAGCTAATCATGCCTGAAAGATTCTTCCCCCAGATCTTTCCATTTTTAGCATTTAGGTCTCTGTCCAACAGAACCTCTTTAGAGAGGCTTTCCCTGACCTCCTAACACCAAATGATCCTGTTTTATTATTTTCAGAGCACTTATTACTCTGCAATCCATGGCTCAGTGTAAAAGATCATAATAGAACATCTAATTCATAGGATTGTTGTGAGATTAAAAAGGACTCTCTGCATGTACGTGTATGCCTGGTGAATAGTAAATACTATACAGCTATTTACTATTATCTGAAATTATTTTATTCCTCTGCTTATTTATTTATTTTCAGTCTCTCTTTACTAGAACGTAAGCTCCATAAGGACAAGAACTTTGTATCCTCGGTACCTAGAATGTTTCCTGGGATATACTAAGCAGGCACTCAATTGCTTTTATGGTGAATGAATAAAAGCAAGAAAGCATCTCAACTTCTGTGTTGCCTGTCTTTAACGCAGAAATTCTATTTCACATATTGAGCTTTTTGGGCTGAAAAAAATTAGAAGAACTTTGCTCTAGATCAGAAAAAAATATTTAAAATATATAAGATAGCACTTCATGAGTAGATCCTGTGGTTTGAAATACACATGGCTGGGTGATTGATCACCATCTACCGTCATGTTTACTGGCTTATTTCACTTTTATCCCTTCCAGTGTCCTGTTGGATAAACGTTTTAGGGCTGAATGTAAGAATTATGGAGTCATCATTCCATACCCACCATCCAACCGCTACGAAACGCTGTTGAAGCAGAGACACGTCCAGGTATGGTGACAGAGGTGGAATGGGCAGGAGAGAGGAACTGTGACGTTAGCCTAGAGATTGGAAATCAGGACTGCTTACCATCTTCCCTGGGTATTGCCCCGCGTGGGCTGCTGACTGGATATAACACCCCCTCAGAATCTTACAGTCAAGAGGCATTGGGCTTCCTTTGGTTCAAGTTCTAGGCTTCTCAGCCCAGCTGCCTTTCACCTCTGATGAGTAGCGGCCACCAAAGCCTTTGTCCTCCCATCATAAGCTGCAGCCCACCTCCTTCAGTCGGGACTAATGTTCAGAAATGCGTATATCTACCCCTGAACAGAGCCCATTATGGTTTGTTTTTGTGGAGTTAGTCTCTGTTAACATTTGACCCCAGATGTAGAGGAAATTCTGCCAGGAGCTAGAAACATATCCCTGCTTAAAAATGTTCATGTGAGCCTGGCAGACAAAAATAGGTGCTCCAGCAGACCTTGCATCCTACTCCTAAGCCCTGCTGTCAGCCGCACAGTGTTGAAATGGCCTTCATGCTGTGACCTCTGCATGCTTATCCTGTGGTTCACGTGTTTGTGGAGAAGACTTGGGTGAAGGGAAGCAGGGCTGAGACTGAGAAGATGCCCTGGATAAAGAGGAGAGGATTTGCCCTGGATAAAGAGGAGAGGATTTACCCTGGAAACCCTGGATATTCCCATTGCTCTGAGAAATCTAAGAGAAATGGAGAATCGTAAGAGGAAAAACACATTTTCACCTCTGCCAACAGTAAGGGCTCAAAGAGAGTTTTTCCTTCAGCCTCTCAGAAGATTACAGCTATCAGTTACCAGTGCAGCTAGAATTAGTCACAGGACATTAATCCTGAGGGCTTTGTGTGTGCTATAAGGAGCCTTAGTCAGTTGGTGGAAAATCTCTCCCAAAAGGGAAGCAGAAAAAAATTAAATAGTTAAGAATAATCCTTGGGCACCTAGCAAAGTGCAGTGCACGCAACAGGTACTGAATAAATGTTTATTGCTATCTACGTAGCATCTGCAGTAATGTCCACGTGTACCCCAGTGGAAATTATCCTAAGCTATATTTTCCAGCCTGTAGTCAGCCCTTCTCCTCACGCTTTTAAATTCATCCCCGTAAAGGTACACGGTAGGCCCTCGCTGGGGGGATGGCTACTCCCTGGTGACTCTGAACTGGGGCACAGGACGGATACAGGAAGAACTTCAAGGGTAGATTCAGGATGTCAGCAATGCATGGGGTACCAGAGTGTGTCCTGAGCCTCTTCCTACAGTCTGAATGCATCGTATTTTTCCTCAACTTTTTTTTTTTAATATATCTTTATTGGAGTATAATTGCTTCACAATACTGTGTTAGTTCCTGTTGCACAACAAAGCTAATCAGCCATATGCATACACATGTCCCCATATCCCCTCCCTCCCATCCTCCCTATCCCACCCCTCTAGGTCATCGCAAAGCACCGAGCCGATCTCCCTGTGCTATGCTGCTGCTTCCCACTAGCCAACTGTATTACATTCAGTACTGTATATATGTCGAAGATACTCTCACTTCGCCCCAGCTTCGCCCTCCCACCCCATGTCCTCAAGTCGATTTTCTGTGTCTACCTCTTTATTCCTGCCCTGCAACTAGGTTCATCAGTACCTTTTTTTTTTTTTTTTTTAGATTCCATATATATGTGTTAGCATACGGTATTTGTTTTTCTCTTTCTGACTTACTTCACTCTGTATGACAGACCCTAGGTCCATCCACCTCACTACAAATAACTCAATTTCGTTTCTTTTTATGGCTGAGTAATATTCCATTGTATATATGTGCCACATCTTCTTTATCCATTCATCTGTCGATGGACATTTAGGTTGGTTCCATGTCCTGGCTATTGTAAATAGTGCTGCCATGAACATCGTGGTACATGTCTCTATTTGAATTATGGTTTTCTCCGGGTATATGCCCAGTAGTGGGATTGCTGGGTCATATGGTAGTTCTATTTTTAGTTTTTGAAGTAACCTTCATACTGTTTTCCATAGTGGTTGTATCAATTTACATTCCCACCAACAGTGCAGGAGGGTTCCCTTTTCACCACACTCTTTCCAGCATTTATTGGTTCTAGATTTTTTAATAATGTCCATTCTGACCTGCGTGAAGTGATACCTCATTGTAGTTTTGATTTGCATTTCTCTAATGATTAGTGATGTTGAGCATCCTTTCATGTGTTTGTTGGCAATCTGTATATCTTCTTCGGAGAAATGTCTATTTAGGTCTTCTGCCCATTTTTGGATTGGGTTGTTTGATTTTCTGATATTGAGCTGCGTGAGCTGCCCTGTATATTTTGGAGATTAATCCTTTCTCAGTTGCTTCGTTTGCAAATATTTTCTCCCATTCTGAGGGCTGTCTTTTTGTATTGTTTATGGTTTCCTTTGCTGTGCAAAAGCTTTCAAGTTTCATTAGGTCCCATTTGTTTATTTTTGTTTTTATTTCCATTTCTCTAGTAGGTGGGTCAAAAAGGATCTTGCTGTGATGTATGTCATCTAGTGTTCTGCCTATGTTTTCCTCTGAGAGTTTTATAGTGTCTGGCGTTAACACTAAGGCCTTTAATCCATTTTGAGTTTATTTTTGTGTATGGTGTTAGGGTGTGTTCTAATTTCATTCTTTTACATGTAGCTGTCCAGTTTTCCCAGCACCACTTATTGAAGAGGCTGTCTTTTCTCCATTGTATATTCTCGCCTCCTGTATCAAAGATAAGGTGACCATATGTGTGTGGGTTTACCTCTGGGCTTTCTATCCTGTTCCATTGATCTATATTTCTGTTTTTGTGCCAGTCCCATACTGTCTTAGTTACTGTAGCTTAGTAGTATAGTCTGAAGTCAGGGAGCCTGATTCCTCCAGCTCTGTTTTTCTTTCTCAACATTGCTTTGGCTATTCAGGGTCTTTTGTGTTTCCATACAAACAGTGAAATTTTTTGTTCTAGTTCTGTGAAAAATGCCATTGGTAGTTTGATGGGGATTGCATTGAATCTGTAGATTGCTTTGGGTAGTCTAATCATTTTCACCATATTGATTCTTCCAATCCAAGAACATGGTATATTTCTCCATCTGTTTATGTCATCTTTGATTTGTTTCATCACTGTTTTATGGTTTTCTGAGTACAGGTCTTTCGCCTCCTGAGGCAGGTTTATTCCTAGGTGTTTTACTCTTTTTGTTGCAATGGTAAATGGGAGTGTTTCCTTAATTTCTCTTTCTGATTTTTCATTGTTGGTCTATAGGAATGCCAGAGATTTCTGTGCATTCATTTTGTATCCTGCAACCTTACCAAATTCATTGATTAGCACTAGTAGTTTTCTGGTGGCATCTTTAGGATTTTCTATGTGTAGTATCATGTCATCGGCAAACAGTGACAGTTTTACTTCTTCTTTTCCAATTTGGATTCCTTTTATTTCTTTTTCTTCTCCGACTGCTGTGGCTAAAACTTCCAAAACTATATAGAGTGGTGAGAGTGGACATCCTTGTCTTGTTCCTGATGTTAGTGGAAATGCTTTCAGTTTTTCACCATTGAGTATGATGCTTGCTGTGGGTTTGTCATATATGGCCTTTATTATGTTGAGGTACGTTCCCTCTGTGCCCATTTTCTGGAGAGTTTTTATCATAAATGGGTGTTGAATTTTGTCAAAAGCTTTTTCTGCATCTATTGAGGTGATCATATGGTTTTTATTCCTTAATTTGTTAATGAGGTGTATCACGTTGATTGATTTGCGTATATTGAAGAATCCTTGCTTCCCTGGGATAAATCCCACTTGATCATGGTGTATGAGCCTTTTAATGTGCTGTTGGATTCTGTTTGCTGGTATTTTGTTCAGGATTTTGACATCTGTGTTCATCAAAGAATAACACAGTAAACACACAGATATACTTTGTAGCCAGATTCATGATTATTCATGTTTTAACCACATTTGATTCACTTTCTTTTACTCATGTATGTGTTTTTTCTCTCTCATAAATATAGTAAGTGTAGTTTAAATATATGTTTATAGTATATATAATTTTAAAAACATATTTTCATATAAATATTAGGTTGACCAAAATGTTCATAACATCTTACAGAAAAATACCAAATGAACTTTTTGGCCAACCCACTATATTAAAATATATATTTTAATATACATACTTTTTTCTTAGCCAGTTGAAAGTAAGTTGGAGACATATGACACTTTACCACTGATACCTCAGCATGTATCTCCTAAGAACAAGGACATCCTTTCATCATCCAAATAGAATTATCATACTCAGGAAATTTAATAATACTGTTTTCTTCATAGAGTCCCTATTTGTCCTGGTCATGTTCTTTATAATTTTAGTACAATTTCCTATCAGTGCATTGCATTTAGTTGTCACGTGCCTGTGCAAACAAACCTTAAGTAACCTTGTGTCTCCCTCTCTCTCTCTCTTCCATGCAGCTGTTGGGTAGATCAATTGACTTGAACAGACTCATTACCCAGCGCATCTCTGCCGCCATGTATAAATCCTTGGACCAGGCCATCAGCCGCTTTGAGAGTGAGGACCTGACCTCCATCGTGGTAAGAGATGGGGGCCCTTGTGAGTTCTGCTCTGGGACTTCTCAGACTAGAAGCCTCATTGGGGGTTGTTGTTAGCCTGGTACTGAGCTAGTTACAGAGAAGCAACGGGTCTCTTTCTCATCTGAATGAGACGGGGAAAAAAAAAAAAGATTTAAAAAGAATAAGAGTAATCTTACCTTCCTGGTTGCCTAGAGGATGGGAGTGGAGGGGGGATCTTGAAATCTCTAGAAATGGCCAGCCCTGGGGCACAGCTGCTTGTCCTTTAGGATTCTACAGCTCCAGAAAGTAGCTGGCTGGTCCTAACAAACTAGGGAAGGTTACACAGCACCGTCAGCTTTGTGGGTATGCAGTAGTCTAGAGCCCACAGAGTCTCTTGACTGGTTTAATGCTCTGCTGTCACCATCTTGGAATTCTTAATCATTTTCTAACAAGGGTCCCCACATTTTCATTTTGTGCTGGGACTTGCAAATTATATAGTTGTTCCTGATGCACAAGCATGGGACAGGCCTGCTACCTTCTTTTATTAATCAGCAATTTGAACTACTCTCTGCTAATTCTTTCCAAGAACTAGAATAACTTGATTGATCAGTCTTTCAGTGAATCAAAGGAAGCTTTTAATGCTTCAAAAGCAGGTGAGTAGAAGGAATGAGAGAAGTAGAAAATCACCACTAGAACACCACAGTAGTAATGGTTGCAGGCAAGATCCAGTAACAGATGCTAAAATTAGCGGGCAGAACTTTGAGAAGAGTATTTTATGATTCTTCTTATTATGAGGTTTCTAGAATAGTGAGATTTATAGAGACAGAAAGTACAATGGTGTTTGCCAAGAAATGGGGAGTTAGTGCTTAATGGGTACAGAGGTTCAGTTGGGGAGATTAAGAAGTTCTGGAGGTGGATGGTGGTGATGGTGGCACAACAATATGAATGTGTCTAATGCCACAGATGTGTACATTTAAAAGAGTTAAAATGGTAAATTTTGTGTTATCTATATTTCACCAAAGTTTTAAAATTACTCAAAAATTTTAAAAAAACTTAGAGAAGAAAAAGCATTCTTACATAGTCTCGAATTATCTCCTTCAAGATATTTATTAATTGCAAAGGGAAGAATTCTGATTTTACAATGGGGAAATCTAGCAGACACCATCTTTTTTTTTTTTTTTTGCAGAATATTTGTTATTATATTTATGTTTTCTCTTTTTTTTAACATCTTTATTGGAGTATAATTGCTTTACAATGTTGTGTTAGTTTCTGCTGTATAACAAAGTGAATCAGCTATACGTATACATATATCCCCATATCCCCTCCCTCTTGCGTCTCCCTCCCACCCTCCCTATCCCACCCCTCTAGGTGGTCACAAAGCACCGAGCTGATCTCCCTGTGCTATGCGGCTGCTTCCCACTAGCTATCTATTTTACATTTGGTAGTGTATATATGTCCATGCCACTCTCTCACTTCGTCTCAGCTTACCCTTCCCCCTCCCCCTCCCCGTGTCCTTAAGTCCACTCTCTACGTCTGTATCTTTATTCCTGTTCTGCCCCTAGGTTCTTCAGAACCTTTTTTTTTAGATTCCATATATGTGTATTAGCATACGGTATTTGTTTTTCTCTTTCTGACTTACTTCACTCTGTATGACAGACTCTAGGTCCATCCACCTCACTACAAATAACTCAATTTCGTTTCTTTTTATGGCTGAGTAATATTCCATTGTATATATGTGCCACCTCTTCTTTATCCATTCATAGCAGACACCATCTTAACCAAGCATGAAAGGTTAATATCACCAGAAATAAGGTATATTCATGTATCCCCTGATATGTATGCATAATGCAAAATGCATAATCTCAATCTAATCATGAGAATATATCAGATAAACCCAAATCAAATGGTATTCAAAAATGAACAATGCTTTTCAAAAGCATCCAGAACATAAAAGACAAAGAGATACTGAAATCTGTTAGAGATTGGGAAAGACTAAGGAAACATGACAACTCAGTACAATGTGGGATTCTGGATTGAACCCTAAAATGGGAGAAAAAAAAAACCTTTGTGGGAAAAAATGGTGAAATTTGAATAAGGTCTGTCATTTAGTTCATAGAATTGTACCAATGTTAGTTTCCTACTTTAGGTAACTTATGTAAGAGGTTAACATTGGAGAAACTGGGTCAGGAATATGCAGGAAGTCTGCAGTTTTCACAGCTTTTCTGTAAGTCTAAAATTATTTCAAAATAAAAAGGGTTTTTTTTTTTTTTTAATGGACAAAGTGGTTTTTTAAAAAGGGACTGGGACTTCCCTGGTGGTGCAGTAGTTAAAAATCCACCTGCCAATGCAGGGGACATGGGTTCGATCCCTGTTCCAGGAAGATCCCACGTGCCACGGAGCAACTAAGCCTGTGCGCCACAACTACTGAGCCTGTGCGCCGCAACTACTGAAACCCACGGGCCTACTAACAAGAGCAGCCACCGCAACAAGAGAAGCCACCGCAATGAGAAGCCTGTGCACCACAGCAAAATGTAGCCCCCCCTACTCACCCCAACTAGAAAAGGCCTGCGTGCAGCAACAAAGACCCAATGCGGCCAAAAAATAAGTTAAAAAAAATTAAATAAAAAGAAAGAAAGAAAAAGGGACTAAGAACTAGGACTCTAGCATCAGAAAGACCTTGGGGTCCCAGTCCTGGCCCCGCCACTTAACTAGCTGGGTGATCTTGGGTGAGTTACTTATCTTATACTGCAAGCCTGTAGTACAATGGAGGAAATGTTAGAATCCACCTCATAGACGTGTCGAAAGGATGAAATGAGATACTGCCTGGAAAGAGCTTTGCATAGTTCCTTGCACTTAAAGAAAATAGCTTATGAAAAAAGAGAAACATAGAAATTTTGAGCTACAAATGAGGTGCTCTCAGGGTAGATTAGCAGAAGCATTTCCAAGAGAACTTGACCCAACTGCCCACCTAAGTACTGGGTCACTGACTTTGAGAGACTATGATATAGCACAAGTTCTTCTGGGAGATCTACTTTAAGAAATATCTTTCTTTCCCAATGTTAACAGTGATTATCTCCAAGAGGTGGGATTTTTGTTTTTATCTTCTTTGTTTATCTGTATCTTCTAGTTTTCCAGTAATGAATGAGCATATCTTATGGAAAAACTGGTTTTGGGGTGTGTGTGGGTATCTATGGCCTCTTCCCAGCCCTTGAAAGGCACTGAATGTTCTTTTAGCTGGGAACAAAATCAAAACAAACAGTGAAAGCCTGTGTTTGTCAGGTGAGGGCAACATCCCCCAGGAGAGTAGCCACTTCCCATGAAGCCCATGAAGAGGAGAGCCCAGGGATGCTCTCTCCTGTAGGGTCAGGAGGCCCCCACTGCCTTGGCTGAGAAGCCTTCTGCCTCTTCTGAGAAACAAAGCAAAGGATGTGCTCCCCTCAGCCCTTCCCTCCACCTTAGAAGCTCCGTCCTGAGATAGGGGAGGGGGTGGCTTGATGCCCAGTTGGGAGGGTTGCAGAGATTTCATTGGTCGGTGGCCCTCATCCTACGCAGCTGAGCAAATAGATTCTCGGAGGGATCTGATGCCAAAGTTGAGAGCTGGCAGCCTGCAGGCTGTGTTTTATTTAGGCTGCGAAGCATATTTTAAATTTGGAGCCAACACTTAACACTTGGAAGAATTCGAATAAAACTGCAGAAGCTCTGGCAACCTCAGACCAGCCTTCCCAGATGGCAGCAATTGCCTAGAAATGACTAGACTTTCCCATCGGCTGGGCTGGGCTCTCCTGGGTTTGCCGCAGGCCCTGTGGCACAATTCATTCATGAGATGACCTACCAGGCCTTGCTGTGCCTGAGTTTGAGACCCCTATTCTCCTGGCCCGCCTGGACCACAGAGCTGGTTAACGGCCAAGTGCGGCTGACACTCAAGTTTTCTGGTTCCCGTGGAAAAGCCCTTTCCACTACTTCACAGAAGTTGCCCATTTGGGTGTTTTGTTTCCCCAGTGCTGCTTCTCTGTTGCCCCCCAGTAAATCGGCTTTACTACAGAGAGCTGACATCCTCTCAGAAGGCACCTGGACCACCCCTGTGGCCTTCTAAACCTCTGTGCCTTGATGCACTGAGCCCTGCATCCCTCAGGCAAGTGCCCTCTTCTGATTGAAAGGCTGGAAGTACACGGCTGATGCAAAACACAGTTTGTATTACGTAATAAAAACTCCTGTGGCATGGCGGAAGAAGTGGACCTACATTTCCAGCACCCCCATATCAGCGGAGTCGAGCCCTCTCTCCTTCAGTCTCTGATGCACATCTTTGAGACCGTTAAAATCACAGAACATTAGAACAGAAATTGTTCAATCCCAGTTTGTCATCTGTAGCTCTCTTCATGGTAACAGGGCACCTCCATGTGCTAAGGGACTCAGTGATCTTAGAAATAAAATCATGCACATTCATTGCATTTATTTATTTATTTACTTACTTACTTACCCACCCTAAGTGAATAGGAACAAAAATGCCATCCAGCTAGCTAGGCCCCAAGAGATGGAAGCAGAGAGCTGATTCTGTATTTCCACCCTTCATTTACTTCACGGTGCGCAGTGACTGGAAACTTACTCTTCCAGCTACCATTCCAGAATTGCAATCCAGATCTTGGCCTTCTTTCAAGAGATGGAAGGATCTGCCATCACTAAGCCCCATTCTGACGTAGTAACAAATAATCCGATGGCGTGAAGTAGCCGCTCCACCTTTATCTGGCAGCGGCTCTCCAATTTGCCACGGACAGCCCAGCCCGGGGCTCCCTCCTCCCCCTGCTTGTCTCACTTACCTGCAGCCAGTTAAGGCTGCAAGCTTTGATACAGTATTTTGACCCCGATTTAGAGCCACAGAATCTGAGCTTCAGAGAGACGAAGCTCCAAGATTGGACGCGTGGTCTGGGTCTACGACACTCTGGACCCCAACCAGAGTCAGAGGGGTCTTGTGGCTGATGAGAAGAAAATTGAGTCTCTGGTGTGAGGCCACCTCCTGTGACTGTAGACAACTGGGCTCCAAGGCCCAGCTCTTCCAGCTGGCCCTCTGACCGTCCCACCTCCTGGCCACACTCTGGGGAACTGCCTTTGCCGACGTTCTTTTAGCTTTTATGTTGTAAAGCCATCTTTGCTTTTCAAAGGGCTTTCTCAGTCATTGCTTCTTTATTCCAGGCAGCTGTGTCACAGGGGCCAAACACACGTGATTTGGAGTCAGAAGACCTGGGATCACATTCTAAGCCCTGTTCTGTATTCACTCTATGACCCTGAGCAAGTTACTTCACCCTCTGAGCCTCGGTTTTCCCCTCTATGAAACAGGGGCAGTCATACCCACCTCAAAAGTTGGCTTAACCACTACAGTATAGGAGTGTCCTAGAGCATCACAGAGATGCTTTCTGCACAGGATTGTGCCTTGAGTCTCTTTGATAGCAATAAAGCAAGGAATTAAAGCCAGCCCAAAGGATTTTATCCTTTTTACTTCCTAGCAAGTGCAGTGACCTGTTCTGTCCAGATGTTATCCACTCTGCTCCTATTCTCTGCCTGAAGGTTGGATTCCAAATGACCAGGGCCCACAGCTCATGCACGTCCTTGGTCCACAGCTTGCAGCCAAACCTTTGCCAACATGTGTAACCAACCCCTGTGTGACTGAGGGGCACAGGAGGAGTCCAGAGGAGGGAACGTTCTGCCCCCAACTGTTTTTTAAATTTCTATAGTATACAACTGTTAAGAATGTGAACTTTGGAGCCCAGCTTCCTGGATTTGAAGCCAAGTTACTGCACTTCTTAAAGCCTAGTTTCTATATGTATACAGTAAGAACAGCCATCATGCTGACCTGATAGGGGTTTTTGAGCATGAAGTGAGTTAACACATATAAAGTGCTTAGAATACTGCTTGGCATGTATTAGACTGAACCATAAAAAATTACTAACATTGAGTGGTGTTTGACCTAAAAAACAGTAGTTTCACATGGTCCAACCTAATTGTAAGTACCTAGTAGGTGGTAGCTCTTTTGATTGCTTTCTACAGGGTGGAGGTAGAGCCTCTGGTGATGGATGGATGTTCACAACTTTCCTTTACTTTACTTGCAGCTCAGAGGGACAAGCTTTTTCCTTACTAACCTAGAAGCTGGAGAGCAAGTAGTCATGCTTTTCTACCCAGGGGCGGGGCAGACAAGGGATTCGCACATGGTCTGTGGGCAGGCATGCAGCCTCCCTGGGCATGGTCTGGTACTTCCTTCACTCAGAAGAAGGGAACGTTGCATACTACTGTAGCGGTCCTAGTCCCATGCTGGCCGTTATAAAGTTGTCTGAGGGGCCCTCACCTGCATGAAAGACATCCGTCAGATAATGGTGTCTGCGTGCAAGGCGCGTGTGTAAGTCCTCAGCAGCCGCGGGCTCTCTCTCTGGGCAGGAGCTGGAGTGGCTGCTGGAGATCAACCGGCTCACACACCGGCTGCTGTGTAAGCACATGACCCTGGACAGCTTCGATGCCATGTTCCGGGAGGCCAATCACAACGTGTCTGCCCCCTACGGCCGCATCACCCTGCACGTCTTCTGGGAGCTGAACTTCGACTTCCTCCCCAACTACTGCTACAATGGGTCCACCAACCGGTAAGGGAGTCTCTGTGCAAAGCAGAGTGGGGGTGGCGGTAGAAGCAGCCAGCTGTCTCCTCCAGATGAGCCCTCTCAGTGTCATCAGGGCCTGGCTCACGGCCAGCATAGAATAAGTATGTGCCAGAGTCACGGAAGGGTCTGGGAGGAATCCACACACTTAGCAAGATGGACTTCCGGTTCTCTAAAGATTTGGGACTTTCAATCCTCTTGTGCAGAGATCTGCACACTCCAGCCCACAAGACACCCCTAGTTGCCAGCTCTTTTTGTTCAGCCCGTGAGCTAAGAATGGTATTGATATTTTGAGATGGCTAGGGAAAAAATCCAAAGAATTATAATTTGATGACAAGTAGAAATTATTTGAAATTCACAAAGTTTTATTGGAACTCTGCCATCCATGCTCACTCATTTACTGTTATGAGAATGTTTATGGGTGCTTCCATGCTACAGCAGAGTTGAGTAGTTGTGACAGAGACCATCTGGCTGGCAAAGCGGAACATATTTCCTATCTGGGCCTTTATAGAAAGAGTTTGCAGCACTCTACTCTTGAGGAAACCAAACTGAGGGTGGAAGGTCCAAGCCCTGGAGAAGGCTGTTTTCAGGCCCACCCTGTTCTCGACTTTCTTGACCACTGTCTGAGCAGCTGCAAGCCCAGAGTCGAGCCTGTGAACCTGGATTACAGTGTTCCCATCTATGAAAAGGAGATAGGAGTTAAACGGGAGTCTGTCAGAAGTACCTGTATAGGCCACCGCCTAAGAAACAGTGTGGTTGCACCTGATCAGGAAGGGCTCCCGCTATATCATGTCCCGTGAAGAATAATATTAGGACCCAGTTAACTGCTGCCGCATCTCTTTTATTCTACTAGTTTTGTCCGAACTGCCATTCCTTTCACCCAAGAACCACAAAGAGATAAACCCGCCAACGTCCAGCCTTATTACCTCTATGGGTCCAAGGTGAGTGGTCTTGCCTGTGTCCTACTTCTAAGAGGAATAGTGAGCAAAAGCAGATAGAAGAGTGTTCCCCAAATCAGAAAAGCAAGAAGCATGGAGATACAGAGGCAGCAGTGAAATCCAGGCAGAAACAACTGGAAGTATATTCATCTTTATTTGTTCACAGCTAGCAGGGGTGAGGGTGAGTGCAGACCTGGTGGGGCTGGATTCTGGGCAGGAACAGTCTGGGGGGGACTTTACGAGGCAAGCAGGGAAATAGGTGTGTGGGTCTCCTTGTCTTGGCGTCCCATCTCCTCCTGTTCTCGGTTGATTCATTGCGGTATCATCCTGCGATTCGGGGATTTTGTGCTCCGTGAAGATGAGGGATTTGCAGACAGGAAGCAGTTGGGAAGGTGGAGCTTTGAAGGAAATCCCAGATGGCCGGAGTTAGAGCTGAGAGGTCTCCTCCTGTCTCTTTGCTGCTTTGTTCACAATGCCAGTCCTGACACTAACAAAGCTTCCCAGGTGGTGCCTGTTCTGGACTTTCAGTCCTTTGCCATTCATTAAACGGACATTCCTTAAGCCCCCACTGTAGGCCAGATGCTGGGCAGGTTCTCCGTGCTGGGAATTTAGCAGAGGTTGAATCTGACGTATCTCCACCCTCCTCCAGCTCCATTTCCACACCCGGGGTGGGCACTGGGGAACACCCTTCACAAAATCTTACCATCACTATGACATATGTAGGAGATCGTTTCTTACCCTGCAGGTTTGTGTGGGAGAACACCACAGAAAGGGTGCAATAGCTCAACAACAACAGCAAAAAAGCCAAGATTTTTTTGTGTGTGACGGATGAAAAATGGCCACCTTTGACCCCATTTTCACAAAGTAAGCACAGATGGACTTAGAAGAAGTGACTGGATAAATATAGCATGGTTAGAAAAGGTGCTTCTCTAGGTCGGGGAGCCCTAGATTGGGAAGTGTGAGGAACCAAGATGAGTGCCCTTCACTTGGGCCTGAATGTGGGGCTTAGGAAGTCTTAGGATGATGCTGAGAGAGTACAGGTGTCTTCTCCAGAGCAGCCAGTCTGGTCAAGGCAACTCTCTCAAATCAGGGAACCCTTACAGACAGCACTGTAGACAGTTCACAGTCATGGCATGAATTAACAGTCACTCACAAAGTAACTCCCTTTGCAATACTCTTTCAAACCTTGCTGATTATATCAAGGAGCAAGTCTTATGTTGGTGCTAATATGTCTTTAATACCTTTCCAACGACCGCTAATCTCCCTTTTGATCAGAGATGAGAGAGCAGGTCCTGAGCTCAGAGTCCTTGGTAGGGAATAGTATCCAAGTCAAATTTAGTATTGTTTTGTTTTCATTCTATTTATTATGTCTCTTCCCTTCTATTTATAGCAGGAGGGTGCTGGTTTTTCATTTGGGGAGTAGCATAAGGCTATGTTTTAATAATAATCGTAAAGATAGTCTGTGGTTTAAAAAAAAGTGAAGATGGGGTACAAAGTGGTGTGCGGTTGGCTGAAAGTTGGAAAACACTCCAGAGCAAGGCTTCTCACATCTTTCCAAAATAATGCCCCTCAACAGCAGAGGAGACTGGACGTTTGCCTCAGCTGACTGAAAGCATAACTAAAGAGCCCATCTTCAACTCAAAAATCTCCTGGAAGTTTTGTGTTTTATTTAAGTCATGCAGGTTTCACTTTCTATACCATAATAATATTCATGGTTGTTTTAATATTGAAATAATGCTTTTAGTTCCTAACTGAGCCCCCCTACCCTAAATGGGCACTCCTAAGAGATGCCGTGTTCCTCCCTTTGCACACCAGGGGGTTATATGTTTTCCAGCTAGAGAAGCTTTGTCAAAGGGCATTCATCCAACCAGGTGGTCCATGTGTCAGAGCTCAGACATTTGAGGGGAGGCGAATGGGTAGTCTACAGATGCGTTTTTACCAGAGACCTGCTGCGTGGAGGGCTTTAAGCTACCTGATGTGGGCTGCCTCCCCTCCACCTCTCACTCCCCAAAAGGAGGCAGTGCGGCAGGATGAACACCGCCCTCCCTCTGCAGGGCACCCACGTCGGGGGCATCCTGTTCGGCCGCTGCGGCTTCTGGTTCTGCGTCAGCTCCGGAGTTCTTGCGTGGCACTTCCACCAGGGGGAGCCCCTGCAGGTCTTCCTCCCCCTGACCCAGACCCGGGGCCTCCTCTGGCCATCTCACCAGGCCATTGGCTTCCTCCATGAGGCCGGCTCTGTAAGACCATCGAGGCTCATGGCAACGGATACACCAGAACTGGAGGCAGATGAAGGCTAACACTGCCGTGAAGCAGGCCAGCAGAATGGCCATCAGCACCCAAAGGGAGATCTGGGGGTCCACCAGGGAACTTCCAGCAGCCAGTGGACTCTTATCCAGGGTGTGGAACATGGTGCAGTAGTGCCTGTAGGGGAAGAGGATCTTCTTGCAGCTGACGCACAGGAAGTAGAGAGTGGAAGGGTTGAGGTGTTGCAGCACCGCAGAGCTGATTGTTCGAGGCACCTTCTCCTCGTGGTGGAAGCTGTAGCGAAGATAGCCAGAGAAGATGCTGTTCCAGTTGGGCCTGTACATAATATGGTAATAGTCCTCCAGGC
Organism: Eschrichtius robustus; assembly: GCF_028021215.1. Classification (NCBI taxonomy): domain Eukaryota; kingdom Metazoa; phylum Chordata; class Mammalia; order Artiodactyla; family Eschrichtiidae; genus Eschrichtius; species Eschrichtius robustus. The sequence goes on from NC_090825.1 coordinate 133,299,085, forward strand.
AGGGCTCCGAGGACGACCAGGAAATGACGGCTCCCGTATAAGAAACGTTCCCAACCTCGATGTTCATCTCGATTCTGAAACCAGAATCAAAGTGCAGAGTGTCATCTCCTCATTTAAGTGTTTATTTATGATAATCATAGCCACCATGCATTGAGCATTCGAGATGGGGACTAATATGGACCCCGATTTACAGACAAAGAGATGAAGGCCAAGAGGTGACAGTACTCAGCTAGGCAGAGCCGAGAAATGGCAGAACCACGGTTCAAATCAGGGCTGTCTCATACCAGAGGTGGGGGCCTTCAGGCCCAAGAGAGATGCACCCACATCCCCCAGCCTCATCCTGCCGTGGCTGAGATTCTTTAAATACAACATTGTTCCCAAACCTTAAAAAAAAGAAGGGGAAAAAAGACAATGAAAGGAAAAAATCAGCACAGCCTCAGAGTCTCCACGTTAGTCACCACGGGTCTGTGACCTCCAGGTCAGGCAGTTGTTTCACTTAAAATTTCCCTCTGGAACTCCTGTTTCTGCCCCAAGTGCTGTGAGCTCATTCATCTAGAACATTCTGGCCACCGTGTTTTTAGCCTCCAAGTGCCGTAGCCAGAGGAGATTTGCGTCGTCACTCAGCGGCAGCTGATTTCTCCCCAAAGCCTCTGCTCAGGTTTCGTCCATTCGTTAGCTTTTTTCAAAGCTGAATTACCCAGGAAATGAGTTTCACAGGTCAAGATAATCAGCTCCGAATACCAGCATAACTGCTACTGTTTGATGCCTGCTGGTTCTGTGACTGTTAATGATGGTAATAACCAGCAACAGCGAGCAGTTGCTATGTCACAGGTCACTAGAAGCTCAACATATAAGAATAAATATCCTTTATTCATCACACCCTCTGAACTAGATTCCCATTCTACAGATGAGCAATCTGAGAGGAGCAATCAGCTAACAAGTACAAGACCCAAAGCCACGTGACCACTGGAGTTACTAAGGCAAGGCTGCCGGGTTTAGTCATAGAATGCTACTGCAAAATGAGGTGCTGGTGCTAAGACAGGGTTGCTCTTTTTCCCGACACGTGAAACGAGCCCTCTTCAGGTCGCCAGCCCTCTCGCTTTGCTAAAAGTGTGCCATCTTCGAGCTTTTTAGTTTCTTTTTAATTCTCTGTGTTTGAGAGAGATTGTTCTCCTCCGCTGAATTTCCCCTGAGCTAAAATTCAGAGACAGCCATAGTCAACCTGTGTATGTTCACGGATAGATCTCACCCAGCTCAGTTCTCTGCCCCTCCTCTCTCACACGAAACGCAGAAGGTTTCATTGCAGATTGCAGTGACAGAGGAAAAAACAGTCGATCAGATTTTAAGCTGAATTGGATGTTAAGCCACACTGACTGCGATTACGAGCTGCTTTCTCTCCTCCCTGCTTCCCTCCAACCACCTGTGTTTGTGCCCGTGCTCCTAGAGGAAGTGAGCTGCAGGAAGATGCCGAGCAGTGAATGATTTTTCAGGCCTTCTTTTTCTTCTCTATGGATGACAGTGACCTAAATTGCTCAGGAAGGGGAGTTCCTTTCCGTTTGGCTGGAAATTTTCTCCCAGAAAAATGGGGGATGAAAGGGACAAGGCAGGTGTGCTCAGATCCCTCCAGCGAGAGTCTTTGCAGAGGACACTGAGTGTCTGCGCTCCCTCCATGGGTCTCCTTCTCATACACACCCGTCCACCCCGCCACACCCTTATAAATAGGGACCACAATGAAAAGAGCTTAATTCATTACTTACGATACAGAGGCAATAGCCCTCATAAACCCCCTTCCCTCAGGAGCGATCAGGAATGCTGTTTCTTGTCATGAATCTCTTCTCCTGTTTGCCTCACATCTGTGCTGGCTGTCTTTGCAGACTGAGTTTTCTACAGCAGGCATTTTGAAGAGCTTTCTGTCAAGATGCAGCATTCACAGCTTTTAGGACTAAGTGTCTCCCATTATTTATTTCTCTTCCACTGCTTCTGTTTCTAAATCCCCCCTATTTTTAGCTGTTCGTATTACTACTGCCTGACCCTCCTCCAAGCGGTGTGAAAGGAAAAGCCATTTCCATTTCCAAGAAGAGCCATTTGTGTCCCTTACCTGGTGTTCACAGTGGATCCGGTTAGAATGCAGCCCTCAGAGGCAGAGTGGACCAAAGCTGAAGGATGGTGCCTTCTCCCCTCCTCTGCTCTGGGCTCTCCTTGATGTCTCTCTCACCACTGTCTGAGTAATTCCACTGTCGCCCCCAACGCTCACATTATTCATTTCTTCAGATCAGTATCATTCACCATGGCAACCAGCAGGCATCTGTACGCACGATGTTTCAGGGACCAGTCTGGAAAGGCTTTTGCCCAGTGAGAGGAGCTCTCATTCCTTTGGCCAAAAAAAAAAGGCAAACAATCCCCTGCACACTGATCCTCAGAATGGCACTAATTCTTCAAAGTCTCCTAAATTGTGTCTCTAATAAGCTAGTTATCATTTTTCTCCCCATCTAGACCTTCTTTGGACAATGGTTGCAAATGCAAAGCTGTCGTTCTCTGTTTTCCCACAAGTAAAACAGTAATTACATCCTCATCCCCTCCCACCCCACCCCACTGCCACCCCACCTCCTTACCCACCTCTATACCCTCCTCTTTCTTTATTCTTGCCTCCTGTGGCATTACCTAGTTGTATGCCACTGGTCAAGACACTTTTATTCTCTGGGCCTCAGTTCCATCATCTGTAAGGCTGATCGCTTGGGCTAGATCAGGATGTCAGGTAGAAAACATGAGTGCCACCCCCCTGCCCAGGCCTGAACCCACGTGAGGCTTGCTGAACTGCCAGGACACTCGTACTGAGTTGGTTTGAGCATTCCCCACCTCTACCCCTCACCAAATTCAGGTCCACCCAGAACCTCAGAATGTGACCTTAGTTGGAAGTAGGGATTTTGTGAATTTAATTAGTTAAGGATCTGGAAACGTTATCATCCTGGATTTAGGGGGAGCCCTAAATCCAATGACTGGTGTCTTTTTAAGAGAAAGGAGAGGGAGATTTATATACAGAGAGATGCAAAGGGTAGAAGCCATGTGAAGACAGAAGCAGAGATTGGAGTGATGCTGCCATAAGCCAAGGACTGCCAGGGACCTGCAGGAGCTGGAAGATGCAAGGAAGGATTCTCTCCTAGAGCCTTTGGAGGGAGCGTGGCCCTGCCAGCACCTTGATTTCAGGCCTCCAGAACTGTGAGAGATTCTAATGTTTGAAGCCACCATGTTTGTGGTAATTTGTTACAGCAGCCCTAGCTCCGATGGATTTAGACCTGAATCATATAACACAAATTAGGCATTTTTAAAAGTCATCTTTTTTTCTTCTTGGTTCTTGGCCAAAGTATCCCAGTGGACCCATGAAGGTCTCCTTTTGATTCACATCAGTGATAATCAAAAAGTTATAAAGAGTTGCCCGGTGAGTCACAGACCCTCCCCAGGCCAAGGGTCTCTGTGAGGCGTGGGGTCTCGGAATGCCCGGTGTCCCTCAACTAGACACTTGCTCTGTGCTTCCCTCCCGTGGCATTCAGTTTTCCCAGAGGTCTGTCTAGAATCTGCTGTAATGCATGTTAATGGCGACTCCCTGCAGAGCATGAAAGCGTCCTCTCCACAGAAAGGCCAATGCAGTAGTTTGCAGATGCCTTTTGAGAAGGTTATTTTGAGGGGAATAAAAATAACCAGCGTTAGGGGGCCTGTGGAGTGACGAGCTGGAGCTCAAGCCTTTGCCCCTGAAAACAAGAATTTATTTTTAAAGCTCCTGGATGCCATTTTTCACCCTGAGCTTTTTATCTGAGAAGTTGAGACACTTGGAGGATATGAGGCCTAGAAGTCCTCTTGGTTCACAGATCCTGAGAGAAGAGATGGCTTTCCTCAGGCCGGGTTACTGATTAGTGGCAGAGCCAGGAGTGGAACCCGGGTCCCTGACTCCAAGTCCAGGGCTCATCCTTTTCCTTTAGGCCATCACCATTCCCCAGCAGCCCCCAGAGAAGCCAGTGAGCCCTTGTGGATGAGACGGATCGTCTGGGGACACTTGGCTCAGGAGATCTCACCCCAACCAGGCTCACTGTCTTCACCTTCAGGCAGGACTCCTCTGCAGTCACCTGAGCGGCAGCCCCTTCAGCTGTTAGGCCAGGTGGTCTCTGGTTGGTTTACACCAGTAGTAAATCACTGCCAGAGGAAACCAGCCAAGAGCGGGACCCCTGCTCCCTCCCTGAAGGTGGCAGTGAAGGGACAGTGAGAGAGCACACCTTGGTCCCAAAGCTGATTGGCACCCAGGGGCTGAAGTCCCCAGGCTAGGTTCAAATCCTGACTCTGTGGCCTTGGACAAATTTTCTGACTTTCCTAGGCCTTGGTTAACTCTTCTGTAAAAGGCAAATATCAATACTACCCACCTGATAATGTTGTAGCAGTGAGACGAACGCATCTCTGTAGCGCTGAGCTTAGGAACAGTAGCCATTATTATTAAGAAGAAAATGTCCGTGAGTCGGAGCCATTTCCTGAGTTGGTCATAGCTTCATCCAGAGGCTGTAATGGACAAGGTTTGCACTCTGCATGAGGCTGCCTTCCTTTTTTCTCCCCTTGAAACAGCTTTATTTTTTTTTAATGTACATGCTCGTTGTACATAAAGAGTATCAGAAAGTTCAAAGACAGCAGTCAAAATCCTATGACACAGAAATAACCACTGAGAACATTTCAATGCATGAGAAAATGTATTTCCTCATCTTACCCGTGGGGAACTCTTTGAGGTAGGCCGTCTTATCACCATTGTACAAAGGGAGAAACTGAGGCTCAGAGGGGTTAAGTAACTTGACCAGTATCACAAAGCTAGGCTGTGGCAGAGCAGGGCCCTACGCTGAGGTCTGTCGGTCCAGAGCCCAAGCTCCTAGCCAGCCTCCTTGATGCACTGCCATTCTGCTGGGTCGACCTTCAGTCATAGGTGGTCAGCAGTAGCTCTTTGCCTTGTGGTTGACTTGTCAGAGAGCTAGAGGCAGGACTTCGCAGTTTGGTGGATTCCAGGGTGATAGGAACAGGCGAGGAATTAAAAGACCTCAGAGGAAACACCCAGCCACCGGAAGGTAGCCAGCAGAAGCAGGGAAAACATCAGCTACCTTTGGAGAAATTCAGTCAGCAAGTGTTTCCTCTTCCGGAGTTTGGAGTCCAAGTACCCCTGCCTAAGAGCTCTGTCACTTAGGGTTAGGGGTAATATTAAATGTAAAGAGCCTTTAGCAACTGGTCTGGTAACTGAAATTAGTATATGAGTGGAAACTTTAAAAATATCTCTAAGTAATTAACTTGTAGAGAGTCTATCATAAAACAGCCTTGCAAGTGATATAGATTGTGGCACAAATCATCCCTTAAATTATACCAATAACTTCCCAATAATGTTTTGGTCTTTAGAGATTGTGGGTTTGGTCTTTTGTTTAATGTCATCATCGGTATCTAAACATTGCCCTATTGTGAGCCTTGATTCGACCTCAGCGGAATTCATCATACACACCAGGACTTCCCTGGTGTCTAGTGGTTAAGACTCTGTGCTTCCAATGCAAGGGACGTGGGTTCAATCCCTGGTCAGGGAACTAAGATCCCACACGTCTCACGGCGCAGCCAGAAAACACACACACACACACACACACACACACACACACACACACACACTGTTTCGCCATTAAAAAAATGTGCATCTGTGTCACACATTAATAATATGCTCCAATTCCTGAATCAGGATTATTTCTTGAGATCTCATAAAGGTATCATTTTGTGCAGGATGGATTTAACCAAGCTTGATTTTAAGTGAGACATCCTAAACAGGGTACATAATTAGTTTCTAAAGGCAGACATTGATTGTAGCCTGAGTCAGCTAGCAGGATTGGTTCAGTATAAGAGATTTGTAGCAAGTTTCCAATGTCTCAAGTCATGTCGCATTCCTGTTTTTCTTTGCCAAACCTCAGAAAATGCCCCGGCTCCCATATTCCCACATTTTCTCAGTAGGGCCCAGCCTCCTATTGAGCCAGCAGGTCAGATGGGTGCCCTGCATGGGTGTGTGTGCATGTACTTTCCAGCATGTGTATGTGTTTCCTCCTGCATGGGTGTGGTGTGTTTTTGGCGGGGGGAGTTGGGGAATAAGGGGAGCTTGCTCACTTAGAAGGAGGATTTGAATTCTGCTCATTTCATGCTGGTCCTTCCTGAGCTTGGGCCATCAACTGAGGCCTGAATGGTCCAGACCAGAATCCAAGACTGATGGAGGAATGTCAACAAGAGGCCTCCTATGTGCATTGAGCGGGTCTGTAAGGGGGTTTTTTTTTAAAGCCCTGTGTGTGATACAGCAATTCCACAATTCTTCTTCTCTGCCTAGAACTGGGGAGAGCTGCTGAACAGTTTCCACCTACCCAAATATATTTTTATTTGTGCTTGCCAGGAAGTGCTAAGGGAGACTTATATTAGAAACTCCTTGGGTGGGAGTGCGGGTTAAGAAGACCGCTGAGAAGGATGAGCGCCCGGAGGACCACACTGGAGCTTGCACCTCAGAGGGCAGTTAATAACACATCTATTCCAACCCTCTGTCCCAGGCAGGGCTCCCTTCTAACACCCCTATGTCATGTGTCTCCGTCCTTACCCAGCACAGTCTGTTGTTGGACAGCTCCTATTTTTATAAAGTTCTAAATATTGAGCAAAATCTGCATTTTTGGGTATGTTCCGTCAGCTGGTCTCAGCTCTGCCCTCTATCACATCACTGTGTAGGATACACCATGTTGTATGAAATTGTACCCCACAGATGTACTCTCCACATTCAGAGAATCATGACTATAGCCAAAGCTGCTGGGGGAAACTTGACCAGGAAGCTGTATTTTCATAGTCTTTACTTACCAAATTACCAAAACGAAGGAGTATGAAGGGCTGTTATTTCAGTGGGTGCTTCCAGCGTGCCAGGCACCATGCTAAGTGCCGTATGTATGTCATCTCATTTAAACCTCCAACAACCCTACAGGAGTTGGTATTATTATCTTTACTTAGGGAAGACCAACGCTAAGAGAGTTTAAGTAATTTGCTCAAGATCATCTGGCTAGTAAACTGATGGAACTGGAATTTGAAATCAGGTGTGCCCACCCCAGTAAACAACTCTGGACTCAGACAAAGCAAGAAAATAAGTCAGAGAATCATACAGGGGGAAAAAAGTAGCTGATTGCTTTTTGTTCCCTCCAGGGATATCCATTGAAAGCTCCCTGCTGCTCAAAAGTTCCTTTCACAGGATATTTGAAAGAAGACTGAACATGCCCAGAGCTTTACTGGGTTCAGAGGAGAGGCTGCAGCACCTGGTGTGGGTGGGGAGTGAGGAGGCAGCTCTCTTGGGGGGTGAGTCCATGAGGGGCCCCTCGGGCTGTGAGCACAGCCCAGTCATCCTTCTCACATGCCTGTGCAGGCTTAAGCTGCAGCCCTCTTTGGGAAGAAACTCAAATCATGTTTTTTAATCTTTGAAAGCAAATGTTGGGAAGTAAATTAGGCTATGATATAGCCCAGTGGGCTTTTTAATTTACTTTTGTTTCTTGACGTATAATCATAAGCAATAAAATGCACTGTCCTAGTTCAGGCTGCTATAACAAGAATACAGTAACTAGGTGGCTTAAACAGCAGTGGTTTCTCACAGTTCTAGAGGGTGGGAAGTCCAGGATCGAGGTGCCAGCAGATCCAGTGTCTGTTGAGAGCCTACTTCCTGGTTTGCAGACAGCCTTCTTCTCATCGTATCCCACGCGATGGAGAAAAGAGACGTAGAGCTCTCTCATGTGTCTTCCTACAAGGGCACTAATCCCACTGATGAGTACTCCACCCTCATGACTTAATTACGTCCCAAAGGTCCCATCACAATAGGGGTTAAGATTTCAACATAAGAATTTGGGAGGGACACAACCATTCAGTCAATAACATGCACAGATCGTAAGTGTACATATACTTTCATGAATTTTGAAAAATGTATACATGTGTGTAGTCAAGAACCCAGTCAACATGTAGGGCATTTCCATCATCTAGAAAGTTCTCTCATGCTCCTTTCTGGTCACTCTCTTTCCCCCACCAGAGGTAAGCCATGGTGTATCTGGTGTTTGTTTTATACCCACCTCATCCTTGGAGAGGAAACAGGAGACTACAGAGTGGGCCTTTGATTACAGGGCCAGAACTAAGATGCACTCACTTGGGAGGTTGAGCACCTTGTACCATGTGTGCCCTAGCACCACCTCACTCACCTCTCCCTGGTCCCAGCCCTCTTTGGCAGGGTGGCCTGTTACAGAGACAGTGAAATGGTTTGCTCCATACACAGAAAATTACATGGGCTGGCCCCATGGTTGACTAAATCAAACTCAACAATTCATATACTCCAGGATTTGCTGACCGTCAGCTCAGTGAACATCATGCTTTTAATCAGTTATATTTTCCCTCCCTACATAAACCACTGCTGCCCCATACCATTTAGAAATCTTTAGTAACTACCTGCAAGGTATCCCTCCCCCAGGCTCAGGCAAAATTTTGCTGTGACGGCACACCAGTGTTGAGTGCAGAACGCTGCTTTCTCACATTCCAAGCCTCCCCATATATAGGCATTAGCTTACCAAGAGAACTGTTATTCAGCCTGCTGGATGAGTGGGTGTTCTGATTCCTCACGAATTCTTGTTATTAGTGGGCACTCTAATTGTGTTCCTCGTGTATCCTCATTATTCAAGGGTACTATAATTGTGATGCTTGTTTTGTAAAGTTTAGAATAATTCGTGTATAGTAAAACGTACTTAAGGCAAAACCTAGACTGAACATAATTAAATCTTCCCTTGATGGCTCCAGAGTTGAGAATCTTGCAGAACTCCAAAAGCATCATTACAGTTCCTATTTAATTCATGTAGGATTTCTAATTAGCCAGCTTATAGAGAATTTCAGCTAATAGAATATCAGATGTGGTCTTTCCATATTTGCATGTTCTGTGTACAAGATTTTTACAATTCCCGATAGGAAAACTATACTCAGAACTAAGGTTAGAAGTGAAGTTTTTTCTTAAAAAAAAAAAAAAGGTTATGGTTTACGTAATAATTCAGCTTCCAAAGTTCACCACTGTAGGTAGAGGTTAAGAAAATGGCCTTTAGAATCACACCCACCTGGGTTCAGATCGGGGCTCAGTTACCTATGAACTGTGTGACCTTGCGTAAGCTACTTACCACCCTGAGCCTCAGTTCCCTCATCTGTGAAATAGGGCCAAGAATTGCTTGGATCACGGATCATATACATTGGTTGCGTGGATTAAATGAAAATGCACTCGGAGGGCATCATGAAGCCTGGCATGAGGTGCTCCAGAAGTGGCAGCATTTCAAAACAAAGTCAATGATAACCTTAGTGTATCACCAGCTAGGTGAGACCAATTCAGAGCCCTTTATTTTGGCCCTGTATTCTCAGACAGAAAGATCTTAAAGAGATCCCACTAATTCAGCGATGGCATCTCACGGGGTCCAGAGGACAATGAAGGTGGCCCCCAACCAGCACCCAACCAGAGCAGCTCTGCTTCTGTCTGTTTCATGTACTTGTTTCCGTGGCATCTTTTTTTTTTTTTAATTGCTAATCAAAAAGCTACAGAACTGCTGTTGTAATCCAACCCCCTTATTTCACAGGTGAAGAAACTGAGGCTCAAAAGGCCAACGTGATTTTCCCATGCACTCAGCGGAGGTCTCCTGCCTCCCAGGCCTCTTGGTTCCCAAGACTCCTCCCTGTGATAGATGGAGGCGCCTCAGAGTAGAAAGAAGGCAATGTTGAATCAGCTGTTGAGTTCTCACATGGTCTTTCCAGCCAGTTCCTAGTACTGAAAATGCCCCCCTAGAGAAAAGAAATCATTTGTTTTACCCTCATCTCATGGCTCAATTGTGAAAGTCCTGGTTTGTGTGTGGACAGTTGTGGGTAGCATGAGTCCTGTTAAAAACATATTTACCTGGAGGCCCTTTGTCCTCTTGTTAGGGAACTGCTGCCCCATCTGATGACCTTCGCTCGATCCTGTGGTCACTGACCACCGTTCTCTATGAGCAGCTTGCAAAATGTATTTATTCATAGGGGTCCCCAGTGAGAGAACAAGGATATCAAGTTTCTATCCTTTGTATGATTGAAACACCTCCTGCCAGGACTCACAGAATGCCCATTCAGTTCTCCGCCACTGACTTGGCCACATCCTCTGTTTTCCAGCCTCTCAACATTGCCTACAGCCACATCTACAGCTCCTATAGGAACTTCGTGGGACCCCCTCATTTCAAGACCATCTGCAGACTCCTGGGTTACCAGGGCATCGCTGTGGTCATGGAGGAACTGCTGAAGATCGTCAAGAGCTTGGTAAGGAAGGAGGCCTGGGACGGGCCAGTAGGGTTGAGAGGAATGAGGCTTGCTTTCACTTTTTACCTGGCCTGGAAAATCGAGTCAGAGGCTCTTCAGCTCTGTCCGTAGGAATCACCCAGGGAATCCTTTGCCCTTATCCCCTGATTCCTCTTACCTGTCACTCTGTAACATTTCAGTGCATCTTCTGACCTGTGGCTTTGACTCTCCTTCTCTGACGCTGAACTCACTCCTAGTACTTACTAACTGAACTCAGCAATCTTGATTTTGACTTTAAGGCCTACTAATGACCACTCATACCCATCTCCTGTGCTGCATTATCTAATTTGAGCATGACAAATCCATGACACATGTGCTACCATTTTCCCTCCCATGCCCATGGCAGACATCTCTAATAAATCAACACGCTTCTCCCCCTTGGAATTTCTTGATGACTGGTGTTACCAATACTCCACTGGCCTCGAGGGAATTCCATAGACCTTTGCCACCATTCTATGTCCACCCCAAGTATGGCCATCTGAACCTTCATTTAATTCCCCAGGACACTGCTGCAGCAAGGCTGAAACATTTCTACAAATTTTCTTAAAATTTTGAGATGACAAAAGAGAAATAGATTAATGCATATCCATGTCAGGAATAGCCAACAGGATTCACCTCTTAACTCCAGTCCTCTGGTAGCAGCTGTGTATAACCAGGGGTTGTTCCAGGTTGTGAAGCTAAATTTAAGAAGGAAGATGTGGTAATTGATTAAAGATGTCTGCCTGGGACACAGGAGGGATGAATGTGCCATGCATTTTCCACGCTTAAATTAGATATTGTCTCAGTCTTCATAGCTCCCTGGCCCCATTTCATTTTAGATCTTAGTTTGGATCTCATGTAAGTACTCCAACCCCAGGAGGGACCCCATGCCTAGAAATTGCCCTCCTTGAAGTCTGTAAGCCCAAGGTAACACTGAGAGCATTCCCTTTCCTGTCTTACAAAGGCCCATGTTTCCTTACAAAGGGCAAGGGGGCTGCCCGCCACCTTTAGGAGACAGCCTGCCTCTCAGGGAGCAGTGCCGTACTATCTTAGGCAGCTAGGGCTGCTGTGACAAATATACCATTTGGCTTCACCGACAAATGTTTATTGTCCACAGTTCTGGAGGCTGGAAGTCCAAGATCACAGTGGCAACATGTGAGGACCGTCCTCCTACTTCACAGCCAGCTGCCTTCTCTTGTGTCCTCACATGGCAGAGCAAGAGAGATGTCTCTCTCTCCCCTCTCTTCTTATAAGGGCATTAATCCCATCGTGGGGGCTCCACCCTCATGACCTAATTACTTCCCAAAGGCCCCATCTCCAAATACCATCACACTGGGGATTAGGGTTTCAACATATGAATTTGGGGGGAATACAAATATTCAGTCCATAGCACTTACCCACGGGTCTCAACAGAACCTCCATATGCCCCAGTAGCCCAGCGTTCAGCCCCAAGATACACATATGCAGCAGCGGTGGATTATATTTCACTCATCTTGTACTCTTCTTTTGTCAGCTCCAAGGGACCATTCTCCAATATGTGAAAACACTGATCGAGGTCATGCCCAAGATATGCCGCCTGCCCCGGCATGAGTACGGCTCCCCAGGTTGGTGACCAGGGGAACCAGGGGAGGGGTGTGGTGATAGGAAAATAGTCCAGACCCATCCCACTGTGGAAGGAGAGTCTGGCCATCTACCTTGAAGTATTTGCTTCTCTAACACGGCAGCAAGCTGTCAGAGCACTGGGTTTGCACCCTACCTCTGCCACTAAATCACCTTGGACCATTTTTAATCCCCCTGAGTAATAGTATCCTCTTCCATCAGTGAAAGTAAATGATGCCCACTGGGCCTGCTTCACAGCACTGCCTGGAAGCTGGAAGAGGTCCACAAATGAGAGAACAGTTAATCATGAATAGCGAGGTATAGCTGTAAAGGTCTTCCTTAGTTCAGCACGTCTACATTCCTTCCTCCATGTGTCTATTTGAAAGAGGCCGGTGCCCCAGGTGTGGCATAAAGTGACATTTCTAAGGTAAGTCAGGAAATAGGAGTTTTTGCCACTCAACCTCTGGACAGAGAAATAAGTCTTTCCTTTCCTAATAGTGAAGGCACATGGACTGAATTTAGGGCCTGAGGGGTGGGGAAAGGTGGAGACTATGAGTTTGGCACCAGGGGTTTTTTCTGAATACCAAGATGTCCGGCACTGGGTCAGTGTGAATCAGAGTAGGAAAGGGCTGGGGCCGAAAGCTCTAGTTTTCGTTCCTAGCTGCGCCACTTAGCTGTGTGAGTGTGGACGTGCCACTTACCCTCTCTGAGCCTCATTTGAAAATGGGGATAGTTGTGCCTAGTCCGTGGTATCGTTACGAGTATTACATGAGATCCTGCAGGGAGTGATTAGCACGAACCTCCAGCTGACCATCCCCCTGCATCTCCCAGGGATCCTGGAGTTCTTCCACCACCAGCTGAAGGACATCATCGAGTATGCAGAGCTCAAAACCGACGTGTTCCAGAGTCTGAGGGAGGTGGGAAACGCCATCCTGTTCTGCCTGCTTATCGAGCAAGCTCTGGTGAGTCCTGAACCCCGAGGGATTGGCACGTCTCCAGGCTGGAAGGGACCCCCCCCCCCACCAACCTCAACAGATGCCCGAGGCCCCTCTAGCGCACCCCGCCCAGGAGCCCTGCAGCTTAGTTCTGTGCTCTTCCAGGGCGGGCACACGCTCCTCTCCATTCCATTGAGACCACTCCGACCATTCGGACACTGGGGGGAAGCAAGCCCTGGAGTCAGACAGGCCTGGGTTCCATCCCAGACCCCCTCCGCTAGCGGCAGGGCCTCAGCGGTCCATCGGAGCCTGGGTTTTCCATTCACTCCCTAGACACATGGTAACTCCTGGCTGCCACAGTCTGGGCACTGCACTGGGGCATGCAGCGGTAGCCGGGCCCCGCCTCGTGTCCTGGATGGTGGAGGGCAGACCTGCACTGAATGAGTGTTTACACAGAAACAATGTGTTTACTGTCCCAGCAAGTGCTGCGAGGGATGAGTGCCAGGTCCGGTCCGATGGGAACCTAAAACCTGGTGTGGTCTTGAGGGTGAGGGAGGACTTCTCTGAGGAGATGACCAGGAATTGGCCTGGTGGAGAACTAGAGACAGCTGTTTCAGGCTAAGGGAAGGGCCTGTAGTGTTGTCTCCTTCTGTTGTGATGGAAGACAGTGATTCTACCCTGCAGCGCAGTTTAAAGGCTGAAAGGAGATAAGGCATGTAAAGTGAGTACAGTAAGAACCAACTAATTGGTCAGAGTTATCGTCATGGGCAAAAGCACGAGTGCCTGTGCTTCCACCTCTCGGGACCACACAGAACCAGCGCTCTCTTTTCCACCGGGCCAGCCCTCATGGCTTATTCACAGAGGCTGCGTTCTCCACACACTCCCAGCGCTCTCCACTTTGCTCTGGTCCCGTGAGGCGTCCACAGGTGGGCCCAGCCCTCCAGGCGCGGGGTGACTGGTGCAGCCGGCACAGTGGAAGGTACTGCAGAGGGGTGTTGCGTGATCTTCCGGACGCGGCAGGAGCATCTTCCAGCGTCCATTCCTGCCTTCCTCTGTCTGCACACACGTTCAGCAAAAGGGTATTGAGAGCCCGCTCGCTGCCAGGTGCAGTCCTAAGTGGTGCGTAAGTGGCCATGAATGAGAGAGACAAATTATTACCGTTTTTGTTCTGGAGAGGGAGGCGACTGAAGCAGTAAACAACCAGAGACATGAATGCAGATGGTACGTGCTGTGAAAGAATAAACAGAGAAACAGGACAGATGGAGAGTCACGGGTGCCAGGAAGGCTGTGTTGTTTTTGGAGAGGATGGAGCTTGAGGTCTTTCAGAAATGGAGAGAACCCTGGAGTGAGCTGCAGTGAAGAGGTGATGTCGCCCAGGTGGGGGCTGAGGTGGGAGAGGTGGGTGGCCTCAGTCCTGGGCTGCGTGGGCCCCGCGGGAAACCTTAGGATGCTGTGAGATGGAGAGTGGGGGGTCTGATTTACTTTTGTAAAGGCCCTTTACCTGTTGGGAGAAGCAGCAGCTGGAAGGTGAGTGAAGGGCAAGGCTGTTTGTAATTGTTCAGTCCAGGGGTCGTCTTGGAGGCAGGAGGCACAGGGAGAAGGGCAGGAAAGGGAAGGAATTTGGAAGGAGGTGGAACAAAGGTAGAGAGAGGTGGGAAGGAAGCAGTAAGAGCAAGATCTCAGAATAAGAGCCCAAGAGGATTCCTGCCTCGAACCGAGTGAGCTGCGGCAAGCCAGCTCAGTGCACACCTCGGCATCCCCATCTCTGCAGCCAGGGATGTGGACCAGCTGCTCTCTCAGACCCTTCCCACCTGACGGTCTCTGAAACACAGCCTGATTTGCTCTTCTTCTGTGGGGAGTAATAGCCTCTCTGTGCCCCTTTAGATGGACTCTCGAGACAGCTAAGTGTTCCTCTTCGTGCTGACAGGTTTTTAACATGGTTCAGTGGGCCTGGTTGCTATGGCAACGTAGCCATCAGAAGTCACAGGGATAAGATACATAGGCGAAACCGCTCAAGGCCACAGGAAGAGGAGCACCAGGAGACGTGGAGGTGGGGGAGGGCGGGTCCCTGAGGCCTCAGTTCCTAGTGTCTCTCGTCAGCGCCGCCTTTCATGAGGAGCATCAGTTAGCTTCCCCTGTATAGACCCCAAACGGCAGACTGTGGATGAGGCTACAAGGAAAGGAAAATTCTGTCTCAGGCATCCCTGCCTGGGTGGTCAGTTGCATATACCACGGAGGACAACAGGACACTCACATCAAAGACCTTCAGAGCTGAGAGAGACTCCGACAGTATATATGTCCCAACCCCCTCTATGCATAAGTGAGGAAGTGGAGAACCAGAGAGGGCGCAACTTGCCTGAGGTCACACAGCACATCAGCAGCAGAGGTGAAAGAACAAAAGCGAAGGTTTCTGGTACTGATCCCAGTCCTTGGGGGGATGGGGGTGGGGAGGGGACATAGAATCAGGGCTCCCCGAAGCTGTGCGCTCTGCTTTCTACTTAGACATCTGGGGAAATTCCCAAGCTAAGACAGTGCTTTCCGAGATTAGAATGAGGCAGGAGCTTTTTAATTTATGAAGCTGGAATTAAATATTCAAATGACATGTTGATTGTTCTCATTAAATAGGAGGACTAATAACAAAAAAACGAAAGGAAGAGGGGAGGGAGGGAGGAAGGAGATACTCTTAATATATGTCTGTAGAGGAAGGGCGATTTAAACTGGAACATCTGTGCTCTGGAGGACTGTGTAACAGTCAAAAAGAATAAAATATGAAAGTGGCTTGGCACATACAACATAGAAAATGGTGAAAGACATAATATTGAGTGGAAAAAAAGTGAGTTCCAACACAAGACGCACATTATGATGCCATAAAGTAAAATAAACAAAATAAAGCTCACAAAGTAACCCTGCATTGGAAAAAAAATCTAGGAAAATCATCCCAAATAATTCAGTCATTTTTCTCTAGGTATCAGGGAGGGAGCTAGGATTAGAGGTCAACAGGGACTTTTGCCTTATCTGGAATGTTGAATTTTTTACAAGGGAAATAAATTCATGATTATCATTGAACTAAAAATTAACTTAAAAAATACGAGTAGTATATCATAGTTTCAGAAAAACTGGAAGGACTCTGAAAAGTACAAAGTAAGAAGCCTTTTACCCGCTCGCGTTGTCTTTTTCTAATGTTTTCAGGGTTCTGTCCTGTTGTGGGTTCCATATCAGTATATATGCTACAAATACCTTCTCTTACTCTGTGACTTGCCTTTTTTTTTTTTTAACAGATTATTAATATATCATTGATTTGTGGATGGAGAGAATATAAATTGAAAAGATTGATTGTCTGGACAAAGATATATTTTCTTCTTTAAGTTCGGTGCTTATAAAAAATTCAGGGTGCAATATCAGTACCGAAAAACATGTATGTACCTATGGGATGGGTTGTTTGTTTACTTGGTGTTTTTAATGAAGGTCTAACAGGCGTACAGTAATACAGTTGACCCTTGAACAACATGGGGGTTAGAGGTGCCTACCCTCTGCATAGCCGAAAATCTGTGTGTAACTTTACAGTCGGCCCTCCATATCTGCCGTTCCATATCCCTGGTTCCAATGTGCAGATTCAACCAGCCACGGGTCTTGTAGTACTGCAGTGTTTACTATTGAAAAATATCCATGAATAAGTGGACCCACACAGTTCAAACCCATGTGTTCAAGGGTCAACTGCATATGGAGTATGCAGTTTTCTCACTGCGTAGACTAGTTGAATCATCCATTTTACTGTGGATGGATGTTTGGATTGTTTACAGCTTGATACCATTATGAATAAAGATACTATGAATGTTCTTATACATTTCTTTTGGTGGATGTACGCTCTCATTTTTGTTGGGTAAATACCTAGTAGTGGAATGGCTGGATTGATGTGTAGACATATGTTTAGCTTCAGTAGATACTACCAAACAGCTCTACGAGGTGTTTGTACCAGTATATACTCCCGTTCAGCAATGCATGAGAGTGTTTTTTCTTCACATCCTCATGACCGGTTGGATTTGTCTGTCTTTTCAGTCATAGCCGTTCTGGTGGATATGTTGCGATATCTCACTCTGGTTTTGATTTCCCTGATGACTGAGCTTGAGCTTGAATGATGCTGAGCTTCTTTCCATATGGCATTCCCATTTGGACAGCCTCTCTTGTGAAATGTTGTTCAATATTTTTGCCTATTTATTACTGAGTTATCTTTTCCTTATTGATTGGTAGACATGATTTATATATTATAGATACATGTATTAACGAATATATTTCTGTGGCATGTCTTCTGATGAGCAGAAGTTCTTAAGGTTTATTGTATTTACCTTTTCTTTTTCCTGTATGATTGATGCTCTTGTGACTTGTTCAAACAAGTGTCCCCTACTCTTAAGTCATGAAGATATGTTATCTTCTAAGAGTTTTAGAGTTCAGCCTTTCCAGGCGTAACAGACCTTTAAGTCTATTATTCACCTGGAATTGATGTTTGTGTTGCGTGAGAGGTAGAAATTCAATTTCATTTCTTTCCAAGTTGTCTCCACACGACTGATTGAAAAGCCCTGTTTCTCCCCACTGTGCACAGTGGTAGTGCTGTGTCTGTTATTTATCAAGTGTCCACAAAGGGCCGGTCATGGCAGGCTTTTAATAGATACTTGTTGAATCGAATCTGAAATGGACCATATTTGTTAGGTACCTATTTATAAGGCCGTTGTGTTTTTAAAGGAAACTCTGTTCCTAATGACTAGTATCTTTTACCCTGAGAAATCGTAAGGGAAATATTCCACAGTCACCAAGTTTTTGTTCAAATTTTGTGTGGTTTTCGAGCCATCAGCGCATTGTTCGTTATGCCAGCACACACCAGGAGAGGGCCCTATTCGCTCATGGGAGCAAGGGAGGGCCTGAGTCCCTGCGGAGACAGCCCTTCCGTCTGCAGGGCCTCCCACGCAGGACTTGAGAATGTTCCCTGCTTTGGGGCCTGTTGTTTATTTATTTTCTCCTCCTTATAGCAGAGTGAGCCATGGTTATAGTGGTCGGTCATGAGAGCATGACTTATCTTTACAGGACGTGAGGACAGTTCAGGCCCAAGCTCACAGAACTGAACGCTGGTCAGATGTGGGAGAGCTGTCAGAGGCCATCCAGGGCGGGTGTCTCTACATCAGCACCACTGACATTTGGGGCCAGGTACTCCGTAGTGGTGGGGCATGTCCTGCGCGTGGCAAGGTGCTGAACAGCATCTCTGGGCGCTGCCCCATGGATACCAGTAGTACCTCCCCAGTTATGATAACCAAAAATGTCTCCAGATATTGCCTAATATTCCTTTGGAGGACAAAACCTCCCCCGTTGAGTACCACTGATCTGGTGCAATCCCAGTTCCACATTTAGCAGATAGGAAACTGAGTCCCGGAGAGGGAGATAACATTCTCAGAGCTACAGCTACTCAGCTAGTGCAGGAGTTGAGACAAGAACCCAAGATCCTCACGATTCACATACTCAGGGCCAGAGAGCTGCTCTCCTGAGCTTTGCAGATTGCTCTGTTGGCTTTTGTTTCTATTTTTGTTTCAGTTCCAGCTCCATGTCTGACCCCTCTATCTCCTGCTTCCACTTTATAGTCCCTTTTCTTTCATTTTGCTTTTCTTATTGCATCAGTGAAATAAATTCGTGGCTAGAAAACAGAGAGGTGCAGAAAGAAGAAAACAAAAAGCACAGTCCCGCACCAAGATAACCACTGTTCACATTCCAGTGTGTTTACGTGCCAGCATATTAATTTTCCACGTATACATACATATATGTGTGTGTGTGTGTGTTTTACTTTGTTTAGTTGGAAAAGTAACAGTCACCAAGCTGAGAAGAGTGATTACCTCTGTGGGGTCTGAGGGAGGCAGGGACGGACAGAGGTTAGGAATCTTCTACTTTTACTCTGCACTCTAAATTATTGTATGAATTTAGTGCAGTAAGCTTTTATTGCTTTTTTTTCCCTTAAGAGGAAATACTCCCACGCTTAACAAATGTTCACACTCCCTGACGCATGGGAAGTTAAAGCAAAAGCCCACCCTCTACCACCCACCTCAGACTCTCACTCCATAGTCCACCTATACTTGATCCAGGGTTATTTTGCTCCTCACCCTGAGAAAAGATGCCCCCAGTTACACAGAACACGAATTCTGTCCCC
Organism: Eschrichtius robustus; assembly: GCF_028021215.1. Lineage (NCBI taxonomy): Eukaryota > Metazoa > Chordata > Mammalia > Artiodactyla > Eschrichtiidae > Eschrichtius > Eschrichtius robustus. Next base: position 133,318,183 of record NC_090825.1, read on the forward strand.
ACACCCAGCACCATCAAGTGGCTCCCCTCGGCCTGACTGTATGAGTGGTTCCTCCAGCCCAAACCCAGAACCCAGTGTTTTTCTCAATTGGAAACGAGCCAGGATTGGTGGGAAGGAGGCATCTTGACTCCCAGTAATACCTTTCCTTTCCGTGGCTTTACAGTTTTTAAATGTATTTACATCCTTTCAGACCTGTCATAATCTGGGAAACACACCTGTTAGGTACATCAGCACATCAGATTCCTGGCAAAAATGGCCTGTCGGTAAGAGTCTTTGGTTCTTCAGACATGACTGAGACCCCCAACAGGCCGGGCAGTGTGTGGGACTCCGGGGCTCACCGATCACTGGACACCGTGACTTCCCGGACGGCACTGTTCACCGTCTACACCCTCTGTCTTTCAATATGGAGGGCTAGCCCTCCGGGGCTTGGGCAGGATGATCTCAGGGCCTTTAACTATTTACTTACTAAAAAAACAGGAAATAAATTCAGCCCTCCTGTTTATTAACACAGCGCTCGACAGTGACAGCCGTCTAGAGTTGGTCAAATAAATACGTGCTAGTTGAGGTGTTTGCTCAGATTTTACTAATGAAAGTGTGTGGTCAAAAAAGTTTGAAGAGTGACCAGCCTATTTCAGAACAACTGAGTGAAAAGTGGCATCAAACAAGCGCTGATCTGTGGAACACAGAGGAGGGGTGGGGGTGATAGGAAAGATTTCCCAGGTGAGGGTCCTTTTTGCATCCTCAGCCCCAAATACAGAGCTCATTAATTATAGTCTCAATGAATGGGGGCAGGAACATGTCATCTCCGTCCTAGATGATGAGTAGAGACATGCCTGTTGGTCCTCTAAAATCTTCAGGATACCGCCATTCAATGGGCGACAGAGGCGGTCAGTCACCTTCATCCAAAGCCACCTCTGTCTTTGGAATATGCTATGCTGATGTCATTAACCTTGGCGGTAGTTGCCACAAAATCAGAGCCTTGGTTACTCACTTCTGTATTGATGACTTTTCTAGGACGAGACCCCAGTGGATAGAATGCCTAGAAGCTGAGGGTTCGGGGGTCGTTTGGTACAGTTTGCTCTACTAAGTGTTACAGATCTTCAGACACCCAGGAGGTAGTGTAATGGTCTCATTAAAATCACTCAAACTCCTAAAATATCCTGATGTCTGAGCCCCATCCCACTCCAAGGAAAACAAAATTTTCGCCAGTGGGGCCCTGGCTGAAATGCCTAAAAGCTCCACATTTGATTGTAATGTGCAGCCAGGGTGGAGAGCCCCTGTTCTAGAAGGCGTCTTCTGAACTAGTATTGCCAAAGCTTAGTTGTTGACGTGTTGTCGTCACAATTCTTGCCATACCTGCAGACCACTGGTCCTATTTGTATTTAAAGTAACTTTTCACCTTAAACCTATTTTAAAAGGAAACTTCATATCACTTCCATTTTAAAAAAAAGTATTCTCTTGCTGTCATTAGAAAGCAACCAGAATAATAAATTTCATCAAAACAAAACACGATGATATAATTCCTGTTGCTGTGTGCCTAGGCCCTGAGCTTGAGGCCTGCACTCTCTCTCTCTCTCTCTCTGTTAAAAACAGAGATCAGCAAATGTTACAGAAGTAGTAAGACCTGCTGGTTCCAAGTGGAGACTTTCTCATTAAACTTGTGAGAAAGATTAATAGGAAACTAAAAAGGAAAAAATGTTATCGCTGTGACTCAGTATTATGAAATTCCATTGCACTGTACCCGCATTTCCCACCCTCTGGAAAATGCCAACCTTCGATGACATTGACATGCATTTGAGGGAAGGAAAAGCTACTTTCGAGGTCAGTTTCTTGGCTGTAGATCTTTCCTAGTTGACCAGACATGATTCTGATCCAGAATCCAGGGCTACAGAGAGCTCCTGGAAGTGAGGGGCCCACGGAGCAGGAACAGACGGAGAATGCCTCAAGTGAACTTTCCACTGCACCTGGAGTCCCCACTGAGGGGCTGGAAGCTGCAGCTCGTACTTTCTGTGCAAAGGAGGGTCGTGGTGGATGTGGGAAGCCTCATTTCATGGCTGTTCCACATGCCCTGTATCCTTGGGGCTTAACATCAGTACGAAGGAAACACTGACACTGACATCTATGTGCATCCATATAAGGGAATGTTTAGACCGCTGGGCTCTCTGGTCAGGCCCTGTCCCCCGCCACCCCCTTCCTGCGGGAAAGCCAGGGTGGGGATTCCTGTGGGGTGCCCCACCTCCAGTTTTCCAGCTCATTTCTCCACGCTCACTTGACAGAGACAAGAAAAAAAAAAGAAGTGTTAGCGTTATTGTCTTTGTTGCCTCAAGACTCAGAATGTTATTTAAGAAAATACTGTTTTGAGAATGGTTTGATGATTCCCCTTAGGAAATCAGCTAAAACTGGTATGTAGTCATTCACCCAGAAACAGAGCCTAAAGGTAGAGCCTAATGCTGTTCTACAGGAATCTGACACGCGTAGGATCACACCGACCCTGTTTTTTTAAATATGTATCCTGAATCTTTATGGTTATCTGTTAACCAAGAGAAGTCAAACGCCCAGTTAGCCCCCTAGAGTGAGTGAGTTGGGAACATGAAGTTTTGTGGTATTTCATGGAAATCCCTAATAGTTCATCAGTTTTAAATTAAGTAAGATTCAAAAGGAAAATTTTAAGACTGAAAGCAATACAAAAATAAAATACTCACCCCTTGAATTTTTATGTGGGTTCCTTACAATACAGTATTTTTGCATCCTGACTTCAAAAATCTCTTCATGTTTACTTGCTCTGTTGACAGAGAGCAATTTTAGCTCTTACTAATCATCTAACGACTACTACTCTCAGAATCGTAATATGTTAGGGGTTGTCCTAAGCAATAGTAATAGTAAGTGGCACTTGGTAAGTGTGGCAATTGTCACCCGTTAGCTCCTCCCAGGGAGGACCCTGTGTACTGCAGCAGGAGCACACAGCAGTTCCCAAACGAGGGAATCACTGGAATACTTTTTGGTAGAGAAATTGCTTCGTCTTCACACTTTAGAAAACTCATCATGGTTGGATCCTAGATCCCCCGAAAAAGGCTATAAAAGAAACAGCTTAAGAGCAACCAGGAAATGTTAGTATGTTATATGATATCAAGAACTTTTTAATGTAGGTGATCATAATATTGAGGTTACGTAGGCAGATGTCCTTGATTTCAGGAATTGCATGCTGAAGTATTTAAGGCTGAGTGATGCAATGGCTTCAACTTAATTTCAGAGATTCAGTAAATCAGAGAGAGTCAAAGCAGATATGGCAAAATGTTCATTGGGACTCTACATCAAGAGTATAAGGATGTTCATTGTTCTTTCAAATATTTTGTATGTCTAACATTTTTCATAACACAAACTTGAGGGGTGTGTGAAGGAAACTGAATCATGGAATATGGAAAGTTAAGACGAAAAAGGGTCACATGATGTATAAAGAGGAAGAAAAGTTATGAGGGCTTTTGTTTTTTTTCAGCTACTTGTGCTAGTTGGTGGGACTTGCTCTTGGTAACATATGCCCCAGAGCTACTTCTGACCTCATTTTTTAAATTTATAGAGACATCTGCTAGTGCTGAACTCAGCCACGAGTCTCATGCTGCCCATCTGTTTGATTTGTGAGCAGGAAATAGCAGTTCAGGATCATAGAAAGCCAAAGCTGGGGAAGCTGGCCAGCCCAAATTAGAAAGAGGCCACTCGGGTTTGTGAGTACCGCTGGGAGAGCACGCAGGACACCACTGTCGGCTGCCCTCCTCCCAGGGGGCCCGTGGTAGGGAGACTTTCCCTCTGCTTCTAGGTCTCTGAGAGAAAAGAAAACAGTAATGCCTTCTCCCTGTACTCAACTTAAGAGACATGTTTTCATCCAGCTTCTTTGAGGGTCACTGCCTTTCCATTCTTGCTCTGGGTGGAATTTACTAGTAGGTAAAGCATTAGGGGATAAAAGACAGAGCTGATTTGCCCATGTAGCAGCAAAAAGGATCTTCATACCATTGTAAATCAGATCATGCAACTCTCCAGCTTAAAACTGACAGGTGGCTTCTCATTGTACTTAAAAATCTTTTCTTTTAATTTATTTCATTCAAGTATAGTTGGTGTATAATGTTTTGTTAATTTCTACTGTCATTGTACTTAAAATTCTAACTCCCAACTTTGGCCTGTGAGGCCCAGATTATTCAGCTGTACCTTCTCCTCCGACTCCATCTTTTATTAGCGCTCTCTCCCTGGCTGCACGATCCAGCTACATCAAGCACACGGCCGACTTTGAAGGTCAGACTAGAGATAAGGAATCTGAGGTACCCTGAAGATCTGCACCAGGACCAAGGCTGAATCTTACTATCCTTGGCTTCTACCCTATTGCTTGCTCACACTTACCCCTTTGGCATTATAATTCAAGGGGCACCAAGAGCACCCCCAAAACAAAAGCATCTCTTCTGCTTTCTATCACAGTATATGAAATTCTCCTATTAGAGACTTAATTTGTTGATTTGAAATGTTATCTGATCTTTAGAAGCCCCGCTAAAATACAAAGTCTGCTGAGACTGTTTGGGAGAAAGATAATGCTGTGCAAGCCAGTTCATTAGTGGGTATTCATTTATCAAATGGTTGTGTTTTTTTAAATTTTTATTTATTTTATTTATTTATTTTTGGCTGCATTGGGTCTTCATTGCCACGCGCGGGCTTTCTCTAGTTGTGGCGAGCGGGAAGCTACTCTTCATTGTGGTGCACAGTCTTCTCATTGCGGTGGCTTCTCTTGTTGCGGAGCACGGGCTCTAGGCGCGCGGGCTTCAGTAGTTATGGCACACGGGCTCAGTAGTTGTGGCTCGCGGGCGCTAGAGCACAGGCTCAGTAGTTGTGGCGTATGGGCTTAGCTGCTCCGCGGCATGTGGGATCTTCCCGGACCAGGGCTCGAACCCATGTCCCCTGCACTAGCAGGAGGATTCTTAACCACTGCGCCACCAGGGAAGTCCATCAAATAGTTTTGAGGAGTAGGAAGATCGCTCAGGAAAGGGTGTGGGGGAACTAAAAGATCTCCAGGCAAAAACAAAAAAAAACCAAAGAAAAACATTGAAGTAGAAACTCTGTGCTGTGCTTGGTAAGATGTTGATAGTATACACTAAGTGATAGAAATAGATTACAGAAGAATAATATTTTATATTCCATTCTTATTTAAAATATATGCTTAAATGTTTTATGCATGGAAAGACCTGGCAGGATAAACCCCAAAAGGTTATCAGTGATGACCCCTGGATGATGGGGTTATACATTTTTCGTTTTATAAACAAAAATGTATCTGCATCTTCTATTTTTTCAAAAATAGCCAGAAAGAAAGGGGCTAGAGTGACAGTTTTTTGTTTTTTTTTTTTATAAATTTATTTATTTTGGCTGCATTGGGTCTTCGTTGCTGCGCACAGGCTTTCTCTAGTTGCGGCGAGCGGGGGCTACTCTTCGTTGCGGTGCGCAGGCTTCTCATTGCGGTGGCTTCTCTTGTTGCGGAGCACAGGCTCTAGGCGTGCAGGCTCGGTAGTTTTGGCTCGCGGGCTCTAGAGCGCAGGCTCAGTAGTTGTGGTGCACGGGCTTAGTTTCTCCGCGGCATGTGGGATCTTCCCGGACCAGGGCTCAAACCCGTGTCCCCTGCATTAGCAGGCGGATTCTCAACCACTGCGCCACCGGGGAAGTCCCTAGAGTGACAGTTTTAAAAATATATCTAACACATTGCACGGTGACTGTATTTAACAGCACTGTATTGTATACTTGAAAGATGCTAAGAGAGTAAATCTTAAATGTTCTCACCGCAGCAATAAGAACAAAGATGGCAGTTGTATGAGGTGAAGAATGTATCAACTAACCTATCGCGGCAGTCATTTAGCAGTATATACGGGTATCAATCATCACGTCATACACCTTAAACTTACACAGTATTATATGTCAATGATCTCAGTATATCTGGGGAAAAAAGCTATGTCCACTAAATTAATAGTTTTTCAAAGGATGGTCTTTTCCTAGAGGCTGAATTAAATATTGGTTGCATTTCCAGAAGAAAATGACAAATGTCAAGTCAAATAACACATGTAAAGTGATTAAAATGTTGTTGTTGTTGATGGGCCTTAGAAGTCAGGGATAACAAATTTGTAGCTTGAGTGCCATTGCCCCTATTATACCCAAGGCAGATATTAATAATCCATCCTGCTGAGCCCAAGTATGATGTCAGAATCCTCTCTAGAAGCAGCCACTGCCTCTCAGTCATGGTTGGTACATGAGATGACCCCAGGGCCATCACTAGCACATATGTTGCCTTCAGGCAAATCATGAAGAGGTATCCTTTCTCAAGATCTTCCACATCCTTCTTTTGAAATATTTTCATAATATATTGATGTTTTTATGGAACAAAATACATCTGCTGGAAAAATCATTATAAACAATCGATCTCTGATGTCTATGATATGTTTGGGATGGGATGCCCTTGAACAATACACTATCTGCATAAACCATTCACAGCAGCCCTGGGTGATACTTTTTTGTCATCACTGCTAGAGATGCCCCCCCCCCCAAAAAAAATAAACAAATCCTTATCTCCCAAAAAAAGGAGTGGTCTGAGACCCCTGGAAACTGCTTCACTGTCCTGACATTCTATCACTGGAGTTTGTCCTACTTTGGTATCTGGGAGGCAACTGAAGTACCTACTTCCTCTTGGTCAGATGTACAGTCCATATAGCAATGCAATACGGCAAGACATAGGACGCTAACGAGGTATTATTAACCAGTCAGCTGTTTCTGTTTCAGGGCAGTAAGATGGAAGGAAGACTGTGGGTCTTTGTTCCAATTAAAACTCAGACTTAATTCCATTTTTTTCCCAGTCCATGAATTTGCTAATTTCACATTCCAGTGATTTGCATTGAACATAGTTCCCTGGGGCCTTTGCTGTTGCATTGGCCACATTGCAGGCCCAGCCTCAGCCTCTCCCTCCCAACACCCAACATTTGGGGTGTGCAGTCCAGTGGTTCTGAAGAGGTGTTCTGGGTGGCATGGTCCTCTGGGCTTCATGATGAGTAAGGGGAACTCAGATGATGAGGACATCTTCCACCCAGCAGGTTCTAATTGGTCACTTAGAGGTTTTAAATCAGCATTCCCAGCTTGAGACTTGGTACAGGCACACGGAAGTCCTCGTGCTTTTGTCCCTCTCAAGAAAGACCTATGTCCACTCAGCAGAGCATAATGAAAGAGCAGGGTAAGGTTGGTTTTAGGAAAGATGATTGTCCTAGCCCCAGTGCAGGTCAGGCCAGACCTAGATCAGCAAGAGAATTCTGAGAGGCCTCAGCTACAGCGTATCACACGTTTCTTTATTAGATAAGTATTACCGTATACCCTGCCTATATCCAAAAGGATATGCAGTGCCTTATACTTAAAGAAATTGTTTTGCTGAGTCTAGGGACGATGACACAGAATAAGACCAAAAAGGCATCAAGAGGCAGAGGGGAAGGCCAGGGTGTGTTACATGAGGCTCCCTCAGCCCAATTTCAGGTTGATTCCCAGGTACTCTCCTGGAAAGGGTATATCTTTGGACTCAGAAATCCTGGATTCAGGTCTTACCTCCGTGCTTGACAGCTATGAGCCTCTGGGGAAATGATTGAATCCCTGAGCCTTAGTTTCTACACCCCCAAAATGCTGGGGCTAGGTCCCTACTTCCCAGAGCCTTTGTGTGAAATGACCTTACCAGAGACCCCTCCCTCCTCTTCCCACAGCCCAGCAAGTAGGCTTTGACTCACCTTCCCTGGAAGTCGCCTAAAACTGAGGGGTCTGACTGCCTACAGCCCCGTCAGCCCACCCCTCCATTACTCGCCCGCTGAGCAAATGATTTCCTGCTCTCTACACACCAGCCATCTCATCTCCGATCTTATCTTCCCTCTGTCTGTGATTGCACCTTTTCTGCCCATCCTCCCAGGCCCATCTCAGGGCCATCAGTACCTCATTCCCCCCAGTTCTCGTGTTCAGCACACACTTTATCAAATGCCTGTTCTCTGCAAGACACCTGGTGTTATTTCTCCCTCCTCCAAGTCTCTAGAGCCCTTGGTTGCAGACTTCTTTTGCACCTAGTGATTCTGCTTATTTCCCAGTCACAGGTATCTTTAACCCTCCTCCCCTACTAGATTATAAACTTCATTAAAATCTAGTTTTTCCCGTCTTACCTGTCATCATGTTTCCTTCAGCATCCAGGCCCCACTCCAGTCAGAAAACAGTAAGCACTCAGAGGATGTTTGGTGAACTGAGGGAAGGAAGGAAGAGGGAGCACCAAGCGCATAGGGGTAGCATTGTGTCTCACACCTGGCTGGAAAGGTGGCCTGCCACCCCCGTTCAGGTGTGTATGGGTAGACACGGACGTGCCCAGAATTTATCAGTCTCCCCTTCATCTCAGGTACCACTTTGCACCTTGTCTTTCTTTGGTCTCGTAGAGTCAGAGGAATTGAAATATCTGGAAAGGTCTGGTCACCTGGGGAAGCACCTACTCACATCTACCCTTGCACTTGTGTTTCCTTTTTCCTGGAGTCAGTTTCCATCCTCGTGCTGATGATTCCCAAGTTCAGATCCACTCTGTGGACCCTGGGGGGCCCTAGGCCTTATGTCTCGTTGCCTTTTAGACATCTTCTCCTGAATGTCCACAGAAATTCACCTTGCCCGGATCTGATCTCAGCTGCCTCCTGCCTGCAAACTCACTGTGTCTTCTGACCCTGTGAGCAGCTCAGCATGGGTGTCCTTTCCCTTCCTCTGCTGTCATATCCAGTCTGTAGTTGGGTCTTTGATATCTGCTCCCAGCTCTCTGTCTCCTTTGCCACTGCTCCAGGCCCTGCGATCTCTTGCTTGGCCTATTCCAACACCCCTTTTGCCCTCCCCCAGTGCTTTTCTCTCTTGCAGCCAAAAGGTAAAACTGCAGATGTGATCATGCCACTTCCCTGATTAAAACCATCAGGATAGCGTCCAAACACCTAAGCAAGGCGTACAAGATCCTTCCTGCTGTGCCTCCTCCTCACCCCCTCCTTCCTCACCTCATGCCACCTTCCCCCAGCACTGAAAGCTTCAGTCTTATTCAGCTGTCAACCCCTCACCCACGGTGGTCCCTCTTGCTTTGGGGCCTCTCACAGGTGCTGTTCACCCTCACCTGTCCAACACTTAGCCCTTGTTCAGGTCTCAGCTTAGCATTTCCTTCTCCAGGAAGTCTTCCCTATCATTCTCCCCAGAAATCTGGATTGATTACCCCTATTATATATTCCTGTAGTTCCCCAATTGTAGCACTTAACTAGAACTACCCATTTTACCTGCTTTCCTCCTCATCTTGGTAAGGACCATGCATTAGGTCTGCCTCACTTACTGCTCTATCTCCAGCACCTTGCAGAGAGACTTGGTATAACAGATGCGTACTATTTGCTGAATGAATGAATGAATGAATGAATGGCTTAATTTCTGCTCAGGCTATATCCTAGTTAGAATGAAAGTGTTGAGAATTTGGGACGTCCTTGTTTGGTCTCTAGATAGTATTATACCCATGTTCTCTATATTCCTCTTATTGGCCTTTCATAGCAGGTAAAATGCAGGTCCTGAGTATGGGTAGTCCCTCCGAAAAGACTCTTGATCAGTGTTTGCATGGGATATGAGACACTGCTCTGGTTCTTCTTCACAAGCACCCTGGGCTGGGGCTGGATTAGAGAGCTCAGCCGGCTTGGTGAGGGACCTGAGTGAATAAGGGCTCTGATTAGTTTTTTAAAAGAAAACTACTGTAGACTGAAGGGTCTTGGAAGAGTCCTAAAAGGTGAATCTCGAATGGGGCTTTGCAGGGTGGACAAGAATGATGTGGTTTGGGAGGGTTGAGGAGGAAGGAATTTATAGGGATAGGTTGACCACGTGACGGTCTGGTTATTTACCTTGGAATCACACCAGCAGAACTTCAAAAATTAGTTGCCTGTGAAGAAATTGTCTACACAAATTCAGGATAGAAATTACCTCTGGAGTTTGGGGAGCAGAGGTTTCAGTAATTGCCTGTTTTTCAGCTAGAAGATGGCACAAGACTCTTTTCATTCTTCTTCAAACTGCATATGTATGTCACAGTTTTTAAGTTTAAAGAATGTTAGTTGATAGGACCAAAAACCTAGTAAATAAGCAACAAATGATGTGATCCTATCAGATAGGAGTGAGGCTAAAACGTTTCTCACGTAGTGAGATTTTAAAGTAATTTCCTTCTGTCTCTATTTTTAATAAGTGAATGTGTTTTTCATAAAGTGTATGTATAATGGGGGTGGGGGGTATATTTCAAGCTTCCCAAGGCTTTGGCTGCATAGGCGACTATGGGAAAGCAATGGGTGTGGGAGTGAGGTGGCCCTGGGTCTCGGTGTCAGCCCTGCTGCTTCCATATCACTGTGTGGACCTGGTTGGGACACTCCATCTCCCCAAGAGTCTCAGCGTCCTCACAGGTAGGATGGGAATTGTAAGACCTATGTCACAGGATTCTCAGAGGTGTAAAGCAGGCAACGGGTACAAAGCACCTGGCACAGAGTCTAGGGGAGGGACCCTTACAGACCATTTAATCCAGCCTCTTCATTTTGTTTCATTTAAACTGTTCTTAACTGCACACGATAAATCAAATAGTACAGATGAGCTTATGATGAAAAACATCATTCTTGGCTCTGCTGCACCTCTCCCCAGCTGCATCCCAATCCCCAAGGCAACCTGCTTTAATCCTTTCCGTTTCTAGTTCTTCTTTTTTTTTTTTTTTTAATTAATTAATTTATTTAATTTTTTTATTTTTGGCTGTGTTGGGTCTTCGTTTCTGTGCGAGGGCTTTCTCTAGTTGCAGCAAGTGGCGGCCGCTATTCATCGCGGTGCGCGGGCCTCTCACTGTCGCGCGGCCTCTCTGGTTGCGGAGCGCAGGCTCCAGACGCGCAGGCTCAGTAGTTGTGGCTCACGGGCTTAGTTGCTCCGCGGCATGTGGGATCTTCCCAGACCAGGGCTCGAACCCGTGTCCCCTGCATTGGCAGGCAGATTCTCAATCACTGCGCCACCAGGGAAGCCCTCTAGTTCTTCTAGTTGTTATCTCCATAACGCTTAGTAATATGAGGCTAACCTCTATTTCTTCATGAGCAACTTTAAACAATACTTATTTTCTCCCTAGTTGGAAAGATGAGACTTTAGCTCATTTACATCTGTTCCCTCTCTTCCTCTCAGTATTTGATTGTTACATTTTATTACTTGTATTGTTTTCCCTTGTAATCGGAGATAATATACTTATACCTCTGTTGCTTCTTTCAGTAACATTATTTAGTATTTTGACTCTTTATGTGAAAGATAAGGAAATTAACAGTCCTAACTTCCACTCCTAGACTTTTACCTCCTACCTCCTGTCAGCTACCCTTTTACTTTTATATTGGCACAGCTGTATTTTTTGTAACATTTGTATTTTGTTCTGCGTCTGTGATTTGTTCCTTAAGTGTAGCCTTAAAAAAAAGAGAAAAAAGACAAAAGTATTTTTCATGTTATTAATCCTATGCAAATATTGTTCCTTGCTGGACCAAGTGTCATGACCAAGGATTTTGTTTCCTTCCCTCTGATTCCAGCATCAAGACCCCAAAAGCCCTTATTTTAAAGTTAAGAAGAATTACTTTCAGAGGTTTTTCCCAGATTAATTTTTTGAAGTAATATATATTTAATGTAGAAAATGTAGTAAATACATACAAGTAGGAAAAAACAGGAAGGAAGAGAGACAGGAATAGAAAATTTAAAAACACCTGAAAATCCAGCTCTATGGAGCATTTACTAGAAATACTTCACATAGTGTTCATATAGGGTAATCAGTACATTGAAGGGAAAATACTTCTAGTGATAAGGGGAAACATCTATGCCTACATAAGAAAACCCAAAATAGGAAGGATTCTGTCCTAAGTCTCAATTCCCTTATGTGCCACAGACTTTCAACTTTTATTCCACATACTTATTGAGCATTTGCTGTCTGTCAGGCACTGTACTTACTCTTGGGAGTAAAATAGGGTCAAAAATAATCATTGTCCCTACCTTCCTGAAGGTTACATCCAGTAGGGAGAGGTAGATATTAACCAAATAGTCACATGTGGGCATGTATAATACAAATTGAGTTCAAATGCTGAAAGGAAAAGAGCTTGGTTCTTTGAGGACATATAACAATATATGTTACAATACGCATGGACGGGGACATATTGCAGTGGTCCAGGAAGTCTCCCTGGAAGGAATGATGCTTGAATTGAGATCTGAAAGAAGAGTGGGAGGACTTCCCTGGTGGTGCAGTGGTTAAGAATCTGCCTGCCAATGCAGGGGACATGGGTTTGAGCCCTGGTCCGGGAAGATCCCACATGCCATGGAGCAACTAAGCCCATGCGCCACAACTACTGAGCCAGCACGCCACAACTACTGAAGCCCGCATGCCACAACTACTGAAGCCCACATGCCAAAAGCCCATGCTCCACAACAAGAGAAGCCACCGCAATGAGAAGACCGCACACCACAATAAAGAGTAGCCCCCGCTCTCCGCAACTAGAGAAAAGCCCGCGTGCAGCAACAAAGACCCAATGCAGCCAAAAATAAATAAATGAATTGAAAAAAAAAAAAAAACAAGTGGGAATTTACTAAGCAAAGGAGGGGGATGGGAGAGATAGGTTAGGGAGCATTCCAGAGAGAAGGCAGAAATTCAGTGATGAATATGCAGACGGTGAATTCAAGTAACAGAAAGCTGCCGTGGCTGGAGCAGAAAGAGCTGGCAGGGAGTGGGGAAGAAACCCACTCTAGGTGGCCTTCGCAGGCTAGGGGCCGGGTGGGTTCCTAGCAGAGTGGAAGGCCAAGTGTCATGCTTTAGGATAGAGATTGGATGAGAAGGTGGTGGGCATTAGCCTAAGTGCCCACAGAGCAGTCTGTTCAGATCCCTGACACAGGCTTTTGTGTGCTCTGAACTGGACATTTTTATCAGTCGCAATGGCCTCAGCTCATGAATGCCAAACAAACACCTTCCACAAAAGGCATTGCAGGGTATGTAGCCACCTCATCATGCAAATGGCCACATAGCTCATCCTTGGGGACCTTCTAGGCAAATGCTTTCCCACCTCTGTGAGGAAACCACATCCTTCTCTTTCTTCACCTTCAGTAACAAATGGCATTACAAGGTAGAGAATACACAGGAAGCATGCCAACAGGAAGCACCCCCAAAGAACCTCTGGTCCTGCAGGTTGCAAACTCGAGGGGGAGGCGCAGGGTGCAGAAGGGGGGGTAAATGGAACACTCCTGTCTCCCCCAAGGAAATCTGGAGTGGAAGCTCATCATGTAAAATGAATAAAGCTACAACATTGGTCTTGTTGTAGAGGGCCCAGAACCTTCTTCCCCTTTCTCCATCCTCTAAGGTGGCTTCTAAGGTCAGTTTTATTCACATTAACAAAATAGAAAGTTGATATTCATGCAAGGGGGCAACTTTCCTAGTAAGAAGACATTTCTAGGAGCAACTGAAATTTTTGGAAGAAAAGTAAACAAGAAAGATAAGGAAACTTGGCAGTAGGGCTATGTGTACCAATCCTCTGCTTGGAATACTTGTGTAATTCCTCATTGCACTTAAATTCCAGACTTCATACCATACTATGAGACCTCGCATGATCTGGTCCCTCCCTTCTGTTAGGAACTAAGACCGTACTATGACTACCTGCGACACTATACTCCAACTTACTCTCTGCCCCAGGGCCATTGCACTTACCTCATATCTACATGGCTGGCTCCTTCTTTATTACATTCTCTACTTAAATATCTATCCCCTCAAAAAGGTTTCCCCTAACCACCCTCTCTGAAGTAGTCCCTTCCCCACTCCCAGTCACTCTCTAGCCTACCCTATTGTGTCTTACCACTATCTGAAATTTTCTGGTTTGTTTACTTCTTTTTATCTCTCTCAACTACAATGTAATTTACATGAGTACAGAGATCTCATTCAACATCATATCTGTAAAGCCTAGAACAATGCCTGGTACTCAATAAATGTTTGTTGGATGAATGGATGTAATAGTATTCTCATATATGGAGGATAGTCATGTGGATAAAAAAATTCATTTATTCATCTAAGAAACATGAGATAACAAATATTCATTCATTAATAAATAATTATTGAGAGACTATTATGTCCTAGGCACTGGGGATAAAAGGTAAAAATAGAAGTGGCATTCCTACCCTTAAGGAGCTCATAGTGTTGTGGTCAATGTGGAGAAGTGTGGAGAGAATCTAAGACATGAGGACTTACTGGTCATGGGACATGAGGAAGAGAGACGAAAAATGAACCCCGGGTTTTAGACTTGGGCAGGTGAGGAGATTATTGTGCCATTCTGGGAGCAAAGGAACCTCAGATAAGAAGGGGAGAAGAAGGTCAGCTTTAGAAATGTGTAGCTGTGGAATATCCAGTGGAAATATCCAGTAAGGAGGTAGATATCCAAGTCTGGAGCTTGAAAGAGAAGCCTGGCTGGAAATACAGAGCTGGTGAATCAAAGGCAGTGCTTGCAGACATGGGAGTAGGTGAGACAAAGTAGGTAAAATGAAGTGAGGAGAAAAAAAGAAAGAGGGACCTTGAAGAAAACCAACATTTAAAGGATGGTTAGAAGCCAAACCTGCAAAAGAATCTAAAAAGGAGAAATCAAAATAATGGAAACCACAGAACTCATTGTCATAGTAACTGAGGGAAGACAGTGCCTAATACATTAGAGATGCCATAGTACAAGGACTGAAAGGTATCCATTGAACTTGGTGACAGAGCAGCCTTCAGTAATCTTTGCCAGAGCCATTGCCATGGCGTGTTATAGCTGGGCATGACATTTTTGTTTGCTGTGAAGGGAAGTGAAGACTGGGAAATGGAGAGAGAGGTAGAAAGCTCTTGTAAGGTGCTCGGCCCTGAAAGGAGGAGAAAGATGGAAGGGTGGCTGAAGAATCTGGCTAGAAAAACACATTCAGTAATACTCTAAAGGGCAGAACAAGGATCTTGAATGGAAACTGCTGGGAGGCTGCCTTGGTTTAAAACTTTCTAACCATTAGAATTGTTCAAAAATGGGTTGGGCTGCCTCCAGAAGTACTGAGCTCTTGATTACTGGAGGTATCGAAGCATAGCCTAAATGTTACAGTATATTAAGAAAGAGTAAGGTGTTCAATCAGTAATCTAGGCTTCCACCATAAGAAACTGGAGAAAGAAAAGCAAATTAAACCCAAAGCAATCAGAAGAATGGACATAATAAAGATAAGAACAGAAATAAGCAAAATTGAAAGCAGAAACACTATAGGGAAATATAAATGAAAGTAAAAGCTGATTCTTTGGGAAAAAAATCAATAAAATTGATAAACCTCTAGCTAGACCAAGAAAAAAAAAAAAGAGAAGACATAAATTACCAGTATCACGTATGAAATAGGGATATCACTATAGATCTCACAGACATCACAAGGATAATAAAGGCATACTACAAGCAACCCTATGCCCATAAATTAAACTTAGATGAAAGGAATCAAGTCTTTGAGTCACAGAAAACCCCAAAACTCACTTTAAAAAAATCGATAACCTGAACAGTACTATAAGTGCTAAAGAAATTGTATACCTAGTTAAAAAACAAAAAAAGACTTCCAACAAAGAAAACTCCAGATACAGCTGGTTTCCCTTGTGAATTCTACCAAAAATTTAAGGAAGAAATCATAACAATTCCAGAAAATAGAAAAGAGGAGAACTCTTTCCAACTTATGAGGTCGGCATTTCCCTAATACCAACACCAACAACACTTGAAAACTCCAAATCAATGTCTCTGATGGATATAGAGTAAAAATCCCCAACAAAATACTAGCAAATAAAATCCACCAATACGTAAGAAGAATAATGCATCACAACCAAGTGAAGTTTACCCCAAGAATGCAAGGCTGGTTCATCATTCAAAAATCAATCCATATAGGGACTTCCCTGGTGGCTCAGTGATTAAGAATCCACCTGCCAATGCAGGGGACACAGGTTCGAGCCCTGGTCCGGGAAGATCCCACATGCCGCGGAGCAACTAAGCCTGTGTGCCACAACTACTGAGCCAGCACACCACAGCTACTGAAGCCCACGTGCCTAGAGCCAGTGCTGCACAACAAGAGAAGCCACGGCAATGAGAAGCCTGCGCACCGCAATGAAGAGTAGCCCCCACTGGCCACAACTAGAGAAAGCCCACGCGCAGCAATGAAGACCCAACGCAGCCAAAAATAAATTTTAAAAATTTTTAAAAAAATCAATCCATATAATTCACCATATTAATGAATGTAAGAGTAGCCTGAATAATCAGTAGGCAAGTTTTCAGATTATATGATGAATCAAAGGGTCTAAGCTTAGACATAGCAATAAAGACCAAGTTACTTGATTTACTGGTTTGGGGAGGAACAGATTAATTAAGAAAGTGAGGAAATTTCCCCTCTGGCTAAGAAACTGAGAATTACAGTCAGATCACACAGGTCTCTCTGGAGAGTTCAGTTGTCCTCCTTCTGTCATCCTCACTTCAAAGACTGAGGGAGTTGAGGGGTTTCTTTCTTGAGCAGCTGGCCTGCTAGATTTCCAGGATGGCCACGTTCTACCCATGCCTGGTTAAGAAAGCCAAGGGCCCTCACAATCCTGATTTTCTCAAGATTCTTTAGAATCCAAGAGTATCAGAGTTGAGTGAAGGCTGGATCTTACCTAATCCAGATCCCCACAGTTTAAAGAATAGAAACCAAGACCCATGGAGGGTGGCTCGTGTAGGTCCCCTTCCCCATCACTGAAATCCAGTGATCATGAGCTGGTCCCGGGACAGTAAGCCCATTTGACCATATCTTCCAGGCCTGCCCTCCCCCAAACTTTCCCCTCCAAACTTTGTAGTACGCGTTTGCTTTTAGCTTACGTTTATGCATAAAGAGTCCTCATTGAAACCTGTCTGGGTCCTAGTCCCTCTTCTCTCACCAGTTGGAGTCTGGAGTGGGGAAAAGCAACCAGACCCAGGCCTTCACACAGAGGCACCCTGCATTACTGGATTGGAGGATTGGTCTAGCTACCTGCGTTGAGCCCATAGGCCTCACAGCCAACCAGATGAACATAGTCTGGGTCTATCATCTCTATTTGATCCCACTGCCACGTTGAATTCTTTCAACAAATTCCTTATAAGATTGTAATGAGAATATACTGCACACTCATTATGTCCAGGGTCTGTGCTATGAGGCTATACATTCTCTCACTTCATCCTCACAGTAACCCATTAAAATAGGTACTGTTCTCATCCTCATTTTGCAGATAAATGAATAGGCTCAGAGAGGTTAAGCAACGTGCTTTAGATCCCACAGCTGGTTAAGTAGAAGTGTTAGGATTTGAACCCAGGTCTGGCTGACTCCAGTGTTCAAGCTTTTAGTAATGAAAATTCTTCCTGGTTTAAAATAACAATGGTTTTCTCTTTCTTTCCCTCCTTCTCTCTTTTCAGTCTCAGGAGGAAGTCTGTGATTTGCTCCATGCTGCACCCTTCCAAAACATCTTGCCTAGAGTCTACATCAAAGGTAAGACACCACTGACAGCAGCTAAGTGGCCAGTTTGAATTTGCACCTCACGCTCACTTAATCCCAGTAAACTCAGATGTGCGGTCAGAAATGGAGAAGGGGAGAGCTTTGGACAGCTATTGGGTAGTCACAGAATTGGAAAGGATGCTCCAGGCCTTGGTCCTTCTAGAACATCCCTAGTAAGTTGCTGTCTAGCTTGGTCTAAATCCTTCAAGTGATGGGGAGCTCACCACCCCATGAGGTAGATGATTCCACTGTTGGGCACAGATAATAGAACATTTTCCTTGTAGTGAGTCCTGACCACACTTGCCAGAACCAGGGAAAACAGTTCCACACGCTCCATCCAAGTACTGGAATACAAATACGTCACCAGGTCCTCGGAGAGCTCTTCCTTCCCCATTTCCCCCGGTGTGCCCTGAATCTCATTTTCTGCCTACTCTTCCTTTTGCAGAGGGGGAGCGTTTGGAGGTCCGGATGAAACGCCTGGAAGCCAAGTACGCGCCACTTCACCTGGTCCCTCTGATAGAGCGGCTGGGGACCCCTCAGGTACGATCCTCCTATCATGGACTCGGAGAACCAAAAGGAACTTTAAGAGGGAGAGAGAGCATTTGGTCCCACCTCCTCATTGTACAGATGGGGAAACTGAGGCCCAGAGAGAGAAACAGAAAGGCTGACAGCACACAGCCTGTTAGTGGCAAGGGCAGGTCTGGAATGAGTTTTGCTGCCTCTCAGGCCTGCACCCTGTATCATCTATCCCGCCAAGAAAGAAGGAAGTCAGACAAGTATCTGTTACTCCCCGTTAGGTATTACGAATTCTGCTGAGTTATCTCTCAGAATTAGAACCGCACGCCCTGTGAACCGGGAGTTCATCTCTGGGTATCTTCGCTAAAAAAAACTCTTACAGGAACCCAAGATGTTTACCACCGCATTGTTTCTCAAAGCCAAAAAGTGGAGACAACCTAAATGTCAATCAGTAGAGCGTTGACTAAATAAAATGCGGTAAAATCATTTAAATGATGAATACCTGCTACATAATAATGAAAAGAAAAAAAATCAGATCTAGATGCATCAGTGTGGACAGACCATAAACACATGGTTAAGTGAATAAAGCAAGTTGCACAACAGGTCATGGAGTATGATGCTATTTGTATTTTTTTAAACACATATCAAAAAACCATATTAAGTAAAACTTTTCCTAGGAAATGAAAAACACACAGTTCATAATGGTGGCAACCTCTGAAGAAAGACGAAAGGGACAGAGATGGGTGGGGAGATCAAAGAAGGCAGATTTATCGGTAATGTTCTAATATTTTTTGAAGGTCAATGAGCTCAGATGTTAATTCTGTAATTAGAACTCATTTTTACAAACCTGAACCTGTACATGGAGATGCGTAAAACAGGACCCCTGCCTTTGGGGAACTCACAAACCGTGCAGGCAGTCAGGAAAGAAGACACTTTGGTGGGGGGAAAGGGATGAAACAAAAAGCATGTGCTGTCTCCTTTCAAGTTGATTCAAGTTGAATCAAGCATTTGGTGGTGGGGCAGGGCACGGATCAGGGTAGGAATTCAGGAAGAAGAGAAAACAGGGCACTGCAGCGAGACAAGCCAGTATGGCTTGTTTTGTTAGACAAAACCCAAAACCGACTGTTTAAAAGGTTTAGGATTCAGATCCGCTCTTGGACTAGCATCCCTAAGGTCCTCTCTCCTGTTATCACAAAAGCTCATGAATCAGAAAAATTCTCATCCTCCGCAGAGGGCGGAAGGCGGCCTCTTCTCTCGAAAAACATGGCAAGTGTTGGAGCCCATGACAGGGCCCCATCTGCCCAGGTGTCACACTGATGAGCAGCCCCAGCCAGACCCCCTGCAGGCCACCCACCTCCTACTGAAAACAGTGACTAAACATTTAGTGACATTTGGGTTCTTTAGTCACCACAGAGAGAATGTAGATACTGTGAAATACGCACATTTTCTTTTTTGGCCTTCCGGGGCTGAACACAGGAGATCCTCTAAAGATTGCCTTCTAGGGAGAAATCCCCCAAGCCAGCGACATATAAATGTGTCTGCTCCACTGTTGGTGTCATCCTACAAGAATCTGGCCTCTCACACCCAGGCTTCGGCATGTGTTTCCACTTAGAAGTCTGTGAATTCCTTCCCTGTTCTGATGAACACTATTTCCTTGGGACTGATAGAAATCTCAATTTGTCAAATGCTGATATTTAACAAACAAAAGCCTAGACATTCTGCCGGAGAGGAAATGCCAGTTTTATAAGTCTCCCAGCCCTTAAGGAATAGTCCCAAACTTAGTCCTCCTGTAGACCAAAGAAACATTTTTTAAATATTAACTTCCAAGCTTGCTGGGTTTCAGGGAACTCACATAACTTCTAGGTGGGTGACAGGGAAATTCTGCTACATATTTAATGTTGGGAGAGTTTAACTGTGTTGCATTGCTTGTATTTGTTTCTAGGAAAAATTGAGGTGACCTGGTTTGTTGCCCAGTGCTATCATGAATAGAATGTTCTGTCAAGGAGTTGAAGGACTCCTCTTTCCAGCTTTACCCCTGAATTGTTGCATAATCTAGTGCTAGACATTTAATATCTTGGTCTTTGTTTTCCCATCTATAAAATGGGCGAATAGCTGATTTGTCTTTTTAGCTGAGCTGCCTTTCACACTTATTATGATAAACAAATAAGTAAAAAGCTTCTAAAAACCAGAAAGGAAAGAGCAAGAATGGAGATATTTTTCTCCAAAGTATCCTAAATGTAATCAAAGTACTCCATGCAGAAATATGTTTCCACATGATTTCACAGATGCTTTTTCTATACCCTTGTTAACTCAGAAAAGAATGGCAGAAAGAGAGAGAAAAAAATTCCCCGCTGAGTGGAACAGAAATGGCTAAAATTTATGTTAAACACACACATACACACATAGTGTGTATGTATGTATGTATGTATATATATATATATATATATATATATATATATATATATATATATATATGAAACACCAAGTCACAGATTGAGGGTATATGCAACAAACAATTTTTAGTGCACTTTTTCAGATTAGAAGGACACTCATATCAAAAGAAAAAAGAGGGCTTCCCTGGTGGCGCAGTGGTTAAGAATACACCTGCCAATGCAGGGGACACGGGTTTGAGCCCTGGTCCAGGAAGATCCCATATGCCATGGAGCAACTAAGCCCGCGCGCCACAGCTACTGACCCTGTGCTCTAGAGCCCGAGAGCCACAACTACTGAGTCCGCGTGCCACAACTACTGAACCCTGAGTGCCTAGAGCCCGTGCTCTGCAACAAGAGAAGCCACCACAATGAGAAGCCCACGCACCACAACGAAGAGTAGCCCCCACTCACCGCAACTAGAGAAAGCCCACACGCAGCAACGCAGACCCAATGCAGCCAAAAATAAATAAATAAATAATTAAAAACAAAAAGAAAGAAAAAAGAGCATGAAAGAAAACTCACAGCATAAGAAATATAAATGCCAACAAGCAGGAGAAAAAGTGTTCTGCTTTACCAGTAATCAATGAAATGTAAAAGAGAAGGATATAGCTCTTCATTTCGCAAGTTGGCTAAGAACTTTTCTTCATGATAATGAAGTACTGGTAAAGGCACAAGGAACAGACTTGACACAGACACGTGTACAGTGGTTCAGCTTTTCTTGGGACTAGTTTGTCACCATGTAGCAAAAGCCTTTTAAAACTGCTTATACTTTTTGACTGAATAGTTTTACTTCCAGGATTTTATCCTAAGAAGATAACCAGAGATAAGCTCAAAAAGTGTAATACTTAAGGATAATTACTTATGAGTTGTCTATAATGATGAAAACTTGTGAACAATTTAAAATAACCAACAGGAATAGAGAACTAAATAAATGACGTATGTCAATGGCCATTTTATGTAGCCGTTAAAAAACCATATTACTGAAGATACTAAAGGAAATTATTTTTTTTAGGACCAATATCTTAAGAGAAAAAAACAATGTAGATAGTGTGACCCAAATTGTGTTTAAATAGATACATATACACGCTCACATACATAAACACAAATAAATCATACATAAGTATTTTAAGAAAGCTTATCTGTGGGTGATGGGATTTATGGGAGATTTTTATTTTCTGATAACATTTTTACAATTTTTTTTCCAGATTTTACTCTTGTAGCTCATAGGAAAACCCATAAAGGTAAACAGTTTTTCAGGAAAGGGACAAAGCCCCTAACCATTACAGTCAAGGCCCTTTGGTTGGCTCTGGCTGGGGGATCATTAGAGTTCCAAGTCTGCCTGCAGGTTTATAAACCCTGTTGCTAATTATTTAGATCCTCCCACAGTTGTCAGGCCCTGAGGACTGATACAGACTAACTAAATGCCCAGGAGATTAACTAGTAAGCCAGAGCTCTCTGTATTAGTTTCTGAAGGAGAATATTCATGACTCGAGAACAAACGTGGGTTCTTTATTTACTGAGCATCTTCGCTGTACCAGGCACTCTTTCTAAAGTGGAGAGCCCTGGGCTTCCCTGGTGGCGCAGTGGTTGAGAATCTGCCTGCCAATGCAGGGGACACTGGTTCGAGCCCTGGTCCGGGAAGATCCCACGTGCCGCGGAGCAGCTAGGCCCGTGAGCCACAACTACTGAGCCTGCGCGTCTGGAGCCTGTGCTCCGCAACAAGAGAGGCCGCGATAGTGAAAGGCCCGCACACCGCGATGAAGAATGGCCCCCCACTCGCCGCAACTACAGAGAGCCCTCGCACAGAAACGAAGACCCAACACAGCCAAAAATACATAAATAAATAAATAAAATTTTAAAAAATAATAATAATAATGTAAAGTGGAGAGCCCTGTCAAGGTCCAGATACTACCACAGGGAGTTGCCTGGTGAGAACAGAGTCAAGCACTGGGGTCAGGGTTTTTGAAAAGAAGTATTTCTAGGTAACTGTGGCAGCTTCTCTGCGCTGGAGCGATCTTTCTCTGCCACCAGAATGAAGATGAGTCACCGTGAATCAGGGTTCCCTCTTGTGTTCGAAACACAGGTCGTCAAACTCTTCTTCCCCAATTCACTTTTTTCGTCCTAGACTTCTTTCAGTTTATAGCTGTCATCACAACTACACTGCTGACCCACATTCCTCACAGGCTCCAGCACTGGTGTTTCCTGATTTACTTCCCTCCACGGATTAATTTAATTGAGGCTGCCCTCTTTCTAGGGGCTGTAGGGTGTGGGGAGCGTGCAGGGAGCAGGCAGGCCGACTCCACCCAGCCACACTGTACAGTAAGCTCTCGGGCGGGCCCGCCCTCTGGGGAGCTGATCCCAGGAGTGCCCTGTGGACGTCTCTGTCTCAGAAGCCGGCCCTCTTAAGCTTTGTCCCTAGATTTGGAGATTGTACTTTGACCGTAGATGTTAATATCTATTATCTTTGCACATGGCTTTGAGACCTCTACCCCTAGATATTTTCTACTCCTGCAGATGGTAATGTGTTTTGAAGTACTAGTCTAGCCTGCTGATTATTAGAGATATAGTAACCAGATGCCATATGAGAAGCCAGTTTAAATTATTAAGAAAGATTGTTAACAGTGGTCAGAGAACTTCTAACGGGAGGAATAATCTGTAAAATCAGCAACAAATTTTTAAGAGTAACATATGCTTATTGTAGCACATTCAACTGTACAGAAGTAGTTATAGTAAAAAGTGAAAACCCCACCTGCTTCTCCAAGCCCATCTGTTCCCACAAGTGATGTTAATCCTTCTAGAATGTTTTACACTCTCACCACCCCCACACACACATACATGCGTACAGTTTTGTGTGTGTGTCTGTGGGATTGTGTTACTGATGTCTTTTAATAGGATTGTAGTATATGTCCTCTTCTGCAATTTGCTCTATTCACTTAACAATTTAATCCACAGATCTAGACTACTAGGATTCAAATCCCAACTTTTCCACTCACTGACTGCCTCTCTGAACCTCAGTTTCTTCTTCAATAAAATGGGGATAATAATGGCATCTTCTTCATGGGGTTTATGTAAGGAGTAAATAAGGTAAGTACTTAACAAATGCATAGGACAGGGCCTGGTGTATTGCACACACACTGAGTGTGTGCTAGTAGTAGTAACAGTACCGTAGTAACAATAGTACTAGTAGTAGCATCATCTCAGTCTTTTCAAAGGCTACCTAGCATTTCATTATACAGGTGGATTGAAATTTTTTTATACTATTCCTCTAGCGATGGCTCCTCGATTTTACTTACCCCAAGACTTCCCCCTGCGATTGAACTCAGGTTTATAAAGTTAGTGCCCTGCTCTGGGCAAGACCTCAGTTCTGGTGACTGAATTACAGATGCAGCCAGCTCTGGGGTTCGGGAATATCGGGTGAGAGGTAGAAAGTGGAGTCTGAGATGTGACTGGCAGGTTTATGTACCCTCCCGTTCCCAGCAAATCGCCATCGCTCGGGAGGGCGACCTGCTGACCAAGGAGCGGCTGTGCTGCGGCCTGTCTATGTTCGAGGTCATCCTGACCCGCATCCGGAGCTACCTGCAGGACCCCATCTGGAGGGGCCCCCCGCCCACCAACGGCGTCATGCACGTCGACGAGTGCGTGGAGTTCCACCGGCTGTGGAGTGCCATGCAGTTCGTCTACTGCATCCCCGTGGGGACCAACGAGTTCACGGCTGAGTGAGTAGCCCCAGGGGAGGCGGGGTCGCCCCCCAACCTGTTCATCTCCCACCCGAAGAGCCATCAGGCAGCCAGAGCTCAGCCAGAAAGGAGGGCAGGGGCGGGGTTGTCCGACAACGGTTTGTTGAGCACGTGCTTTACGTCGGTCAGGGTTCTAGGTGCTGGACATGCATCTGTGCAGAGCAAAAGTAGACAGCTCCTGGTATGTGGGGTTGACAGGGCCAAGAGAAGACTAGAAAATAGATATCAGGTGCATCGAATGAGGTCCCTTGGCAGCGAGGGCAGGAAGGACAACAGATGCCCATGAAGAGAGACAAGTGGATCATAGGAGTTTAATTCACAGACAACAGCTGAGCTGGAACACTGCTTATGATTCAGCTCTTAGAGGGGAGAAGGGGACCCCACAGGCAAGGCTCCAAGTGGTTGAAGACAGACATGGAGTGTGTGCGCCTCGGGGTCTTGGACCTCTCAGGGCCCGTCTTCACGGGAGCAGAAGCTGGGCCGATGGAAGGGGCAGGGGGGGAACCCTGGTGAGGGCTTGGTATTAAGACCTCACTGCCCACTCACCACCCACCCCAGCAGAGCTCCAGGGGTCGCAGAGCAGAGACGGGCTCCCCTGGCGGAAGGTGGGCCCCACCTTGCTCCTGAGGCCTCTGCTGCTAAAAAACAGGGGTGCCTTTGAGAGGAACCCAGTCCTGTTCGCAGAGAAGACAGAAGCAGAGCCCCTTCTCCTGTCACCCACCCAGCTACGCAGCAAGAACAGAGTGGTGAAGAGGGCAGACAAGGCCTGCCCTCCAGGAGCCAGGAGCTCTGGAGGAAACACACACGGGGGCCAGAGAGGCCTCCCCGAGAGAGTGGTGCTGGGAGTGGGATGGGAAGGCTGTTTCCAGAGCAGCTGCACTTTCCGCGACAGCGGTGGGGAAGCTGGGAAACCCCCCCAGTGGGCTGCGCTGCGTCGTTCAAGGACGAGTGATCCAGCCAAGAGATGCCCCACGGCCTCCCAGATTGCCCAGGTTGCTGTTGAGAGTTGGGGGCGCGCAGGCTGAGCTTCACCAGGCCCAAGAGGACTCGCAGCCCCCCACACCAGCAGCATCTGCTCATGCCCCCATCGTGTCCCTCCCCCAGCCCCAGTCCCTGCCCTCTCCGCCTACACTGGCCGGCTGGTCTCCTGGTTTGAAACCACCCTTCCCCTCACAGGTGTTCCTCTGGTTCCTTTCCAGAGCCAAGACAGAGCTTCATCAGAATTCTAACTGGCTACATAAATCTCAAAGGCTGGTTGGATTTTTTTTCTTGCAAATTTGTCTTCTTCAAAGCTGATTTTTCTTACATTAGTGGGGTGACAGACTGACACCTCTTTATGGCTAGCAGGGCTTATAATATGACCACAGTCCCAGGAACAAATGAGTCCACACTCACGGCTTCCCTTGTACCCATTCTGCAGATTAAGAGAATTGGCCCAGAGATGAGCCAGCTCACTAGCTGTACTGCTGGTCCAAGATGAGGGTCCCTTCCCCCTCTGTCTCCTGCTTCTCACTCCAGCTGCTTCCTCTCCCGCTCCCAGGCAGTGTTTTGGAGATGGCCTGAACTGGGCTGGCTGCTCCATCATCGTCCTGCTGGGCCAGCAGCGTCGCTTCGACCTGTTCGACTTCTGTTACCACCTGCTGAAAGTACAGAGGCAGGACGGGAAGGATGAAATCATTAAGAATGTGGTAAGCAGCTCGTGGCTGGGTCCTGGGAGTTGGGGCCCGGCCTGGCAAGCAGGCCTTTCGTCGGCAGAGGAGGGTGAGCTGCTTACGGAGGCCAGCTCCCCACACCGCAGGTAGGTACAGAGACATTCAGCAGCTGGTGACCTTCTCGTAAGAAAGCCGTGAGTCACTGGCTCGTAGCCCACTGGGATGAATCACGTCACCCCGCAGGGCAGGGCCAGCCTCCAGACCTGAAACACACCTTCCCTGTGCCAGTCAGACTCTGCTAGTGCTGCTTCGTCATCTGCACAAACTCTGACTGACTGAACACGAAAGTTGTGCAGCCACGGGGATGGGATGAGCGCTGTCATGTGTGGGGAAGGCAAGGCTGCTGCGGGAGCATCAAGAAGGGCTGTCTAAACCAGGCTGAGGGGCTGGGCGGGGGCCTCAGAAGGCTCCCCCTAGAGGCGATGCTTGGGCAAAGTCCAGAATGACCGGCTGCAAATAGCCAGGCAGACAGTGGGGTGCAGGATGGGAAGGGTGTTGTAGGCAGAGGGAGCAGCTAGAGCAAAGGCACAGAGGCGTGAGATGTATGGCTGGAGCAGAGGGTGGTCTGCAGCACCAGCTGAGGGGAAAAAGAGGCAGGAGCCGCCTCAGAATGGTTTTTTTTTTTTTGCTTTGAGGTAGAACATACGTAACATAAAATTTGCTGTTTTAGCTATCTTTAACTGTCTACTGCATTAAATTCACTCACCTTGTTACGCAACCGTCACCACCTCCATCTTCAGAACTTTTCATCTTCCCCAGCTGAAACTCTGTGCCTAGGAAACAGTAACTCCCCATTCTCCCTCCCCCCAGCCTCTGGTAACCACCCTTCCACTTTCTTTCTCTGTGAGTTTGACTGCTCTAGAGGTACTTCGTATAAGTGGAGTTCTCACTCAGCATAATGTGTTCAAGGCTCACCATGTTGTAGCATGTGTCAGTATTTCCTTCCTTTAAAGGCTGAATAATATTCCATTGTATGTATACACTGCGTTTTGTTTATCCATTCATCTGTCGATGGACACTTGAGTTGCTCCCGCATTTTGGCTGTTGTGAATCATGCTGCTGTGATCATGAGTGTACAAATAACTGTTCGAGACCCTGCTTTCATTGCTTTTGGGTATATACCTAAAATTGGAATTGCTGGATCATGTGGTAATTCTGTTTTTAATTTTTTGAGGACCACCATACTGTTTTCCATTGTGACCACACCATTTTACATTCCCACCAGCAATGCACAAGAGTTCCAATTTCTGTATATCCTCCCCAGCACTTGTTATTTTCTGTGTATCTTTGGAAATAGCCATTTTAATCTGTGTGAAGTGGTATCTCATTGTGGTTTTGATTCACATTTCCTTAGCAATTAGTGATATTAGCATCTTTTCACGTGCTTATTGGCTATTTGTTTATCTTCTTTGGAGAAATGTCTATTCAAGTGTTTTGCTTGCTTTTTAATGGGGTCATTTGGCTTGTTTTTTTGTGGTTTTTTTTGCTGTTATTTAATTGCTGGTGTTCTTTCTATACTCTGGATATTAATCCCTTATCAGATATATGATTTGAAAATGTTTTCTTTCATTCTTTGGATCACCTTTTCACTCTGTTGATAGTGTCCTTTAATGCAAATAAGTTTTTAATTTTGATGTATTCCAATTTATTATTTATTACCTGTGCTTTGGTGTCATATCCAAGAAATCATTGCCAAACTCAATGTCATAATGCTTTTCCTTTGTTTTCTTCTAAGAGTTTTATAGTTTTCACTCTCATGTTTAGGTCTTTAATCCATTTTGAGCTAATATTTTGTATATGGTGTAAAGTAAGAATCCAACTTCTTCTGCGTGTGGATATCCAGTTTTCCCAGCACCGTCTGTTGAGAGGACCATTCTTTTTCCATTGAATGTTGTGGGCACCCTTGTCAGAAATCATTTGACCATGTATGAAAGGGTTTATATCTGGGCTCTCTGTTCCATTGGTCCGTATGTCTGTCTTCATGCTGGAACCACACTATTTTGATTACTGCAGCTTTGTGGTAAGTTTTGAAACTCAAAGCGTTTTATGGTCAAGTTCACATTTCACTGTCAAGCTCTGGGCACCCATAGAAGGCCTCTAAGCAAGAGAGTGGCATGATCATTGAAGCATCAGGACCCCGGACCCCACCCTCAACTGAATTCTTCCCTTTCTCTTGATTTCTCTGTCCCCTCCTCCCATCCCTAACCTGCACATCCCCTGTCCTTCTGCAGCCCCTGAAGAAGATGGCAGACAGGATCAGGAAGTACCAGATCTTGAACAATGAGGTTTTTGCCATCCTGAACAAGTACATGAAGTCCGTGGAGACGGACAGCTCCACCGTGGAGCATGTGCGCTGCTTCCAACCACCCATCCACCAGTCCCTGGCCACCACCTGCTAGGCGGAAGGTCCTGCAAACCCTCGACCTGGAGGAGAAGAAGCAGGAGAGAGAAAGCCACAGCCAGCCTGCAACAGGGTCCGACTGGACAGTGTGTGGGATGGACCTGGAAGCAAACAAGAATCTCCCCAAACACATCTGCACCTCCTGAGGGCTGGGCCTGTGCATGCTCTCCCACGACATCTCCATGGTGGTTTCTCCATAGTGTAAATGAAAAAAAAAAAAAAGAAAAGAAAAGAAACAGGGCAGTATATGCTTTTTTCTTTTTTACTTTTTTTTCCCTCAGCTGTGTTAAGAGCCCTAGTTTTACCCTTTCTCCATCTCGTGGTCTCCTCCATCTGTGGTTGCTTCCCAAGACCTCCTCCTCAGATGGCGACCTCCAACCCGATGCCCACGTGCCACCCCAGGACCGATGTCTTAGAGATGGAGAAAAGAGTGTGGTGATGCCCCAAGATGCCAGCCTGGCCATGCGTCCACTTCCTAGCATCTTCACCTCCTCTGGCTCCCTCCCTCCACTTCCCAAGAGGGCATCTTCTTCTGCTCTGGACGCCAGGGATTCTACCACCAAGAGTACTCCCGGACCAGGCGCTGAGAGCCATGGTGAATGGGAGACGAGGTTCCTGGTATCGGTACTGTGGTAGATGGTGTTGTGGTGTTGCCTTTGACCTTCCATGGACTCCCAAAACCACATCCTGACTCCCCTCTCAGGGCACTCCTAGAGGGAATTCAGAAATGCATTCACAACTGGAATGGGTGAGTAGAATTGGGGTAAGAAGATGGTCAGGACCGCTATGTAGAAGCAGTATATATGAACACAGCCAGGGATTCCATAGTCCGAAACAGAAAGCTATTAGACCATCTCATCAGCTTGATGGTGAGAGGGTCCTTTATTCATTGAGCAAATGCTTAGTGAGCACCAAGTTTCACAGGGTAATGGACACTGGGGCTACAGCTTTGAACAGGCCAGGCATGCACTGCCCACAGCATTAGCCAGCGACCAAATTAGGGGCCACTTCTTGGCACAGAATCTCTCATCAAGGGAAACTGTCACAAGAAAGAAAATATTAAAGGGTTATTTTAATAGAAGTCAGAAACATCTTGGGGTCAAGGAGGTAAGGAATATAAATAATACTTGTCAGTGAGCTTTTAATACCAAAATATACCCCAAAGAGGAATCCTGTTCTAGTGAATCAGAACTTTTGTTGTCCTAGAAGCTGAAAGATTCCGGAGACATTTTATCTTTGGCTGTCAACTTCCTTGATGTTCCTTAACTTAGATTTTGAGGTATGGGGTATATCTCACAGGGACGTGTCTACTTCCGTTTCCCTGACTGAACCAAAATTCCCTGCAGAATCTCCTACCAAGCATGGGGAGACTGTTCAGAAGGACGGAAGCCTTTGGGAAGTGAATTTCTCATTGCAGAGCACCTCATCATCAAAGGGAATCTGTGACCCTGAGCTTGTAAGAACATATAAAGTGAGACAGCGGATATTTCTCCCCCGGCCCAGGAAGGAAAAGAAAGAGAGAAAATAGAACAGTAATGATCTGCTCCCTCAGGGCAGATGAATGGAAATGGTTTCCATTAACCACATGGCCCACTTCAACCCCATGACAAGAGCAAAGAAGTGTCCATAGCAAGAGGTTTGTGTTACCCACTCATGCTCACCAGGGAGGAGAGAGGTGGGGCTCGCCAAAGTATGGTCCAAAGGCCACATACATCAGGACCTCCTGAGATTAGCACGTTTAATGCAGATTCCTGGGCCCCATCTCACACCCATTAATTCTACATCTCTGGGAGCAGGGTCAAGAAATCTGCACTTGCCACAAGCTGGATTGTTCTGTTGCACATGAAAATCTGAGGACCACTGCTATAGAGGCCCCCTGCACTGCTACCCTTGGGCTTTGAGCTCCCTCTGAGCCATGAAAGAAAACATTTGTTGGGAAGGAAAGTGAGTCAAGGTGGAAGCTGTTAGATCCTCCTGTCTGGAGCTGCCACTTCCTATTCTGATTTCTCATTTTTTTCTTCTTGATGACCATAGATGTATCCCAAAGGCAAAAGTGAGGCATTACACCACATGGGAGAACCACCAGGTAAAACTCACCTTCAAAACCCACATAAAATTTCTAAGCTCCAGAGCCTTCCGAGTCTTCATTCCTGTCTGGGAACAGTAGCTGGCTCACTCTTTCAGATTAAGTCTGGCTATTAAGTCCTGGAGATCATTCTAAATCCTTGACCATTGCTTTGCGGAGATTTGGATCACCTGTTGGATGAGATTGCTATTTCAACAGCCCACCCCTCCCACCCTGCATTCATAGCCCTGAATTTGACCCTCTGGGCAGAATCCCATTATCCTCAAGAGATTTGATCCCAGTAAATTGAGGTCTTCACCTTTAGGAGAGACGATTTATTTCCCTGGCTCACCAGCAGCATTGATTTACGAACACCGAAAGGGTTTAATATTCTTTCCTTCCTGGTGTTACTGCCCACCCCCACTTTTGATTTTTTGTGTATCTAAGAACCAGGAAAAATAAAATCTTAGGTTTTAAAAGGTTAAAAAAAATTCTGTTTCAGAAACTGTCAAATGTACCATATTTGTATTAAGAGTTGTTGGGGATTTTTGTACAATGAATTTACATTTATTTATGGTGACTTATATTTACGCTTGTGATCAAATAATGATGTTAAATTCTTAAATCATATTTGCTATGCAGCTGAAGATGATATTTTGCTTTGTATTTTGGGGTACCTGTGTTGAGTTGATAAACATTTCCATCTCCATTAAAACTGCTTCCAAACTAGTGAAATGAGCATCTTGTCTTGATTCTGGGTCATATTCTAGTCGTCGTTGATCTGTGGAAGGCCACATGAAAACTGATGACTAAGGATACAACCTGAAAGAGAATGGAGGAGGATAAAGATAAAGAAGATAAAGACATTGCACCCTAAACTAATGGCTTGTTTTCCTTTCTCGCTGGGGGAATTAAATCTTTACAAATTGACTTGCACTGGGCAAGATATCGGAGATGGTTCCTGAGCCTAGGGGTTTCATAGTCTGACAGTGTAACTCTACAAACTAGATCCCTAGTTTTGTTTTTTGGGTTTTTTGTTGTTGTTGTTGTTTGTTTTTTATTTTTTTAATTGAAGTATAGTTGATTTACAATGTGTTAGTTTTAGGTATACAGCAAAGTGATTCAGTTATACATATGTATCCTTTTTCAGATTCTTTTCCATTATAGAGTATTACAAGGTATTGAATATAGTTCCCTGTGCTATACAGGTGTTTGTTATTTTTCTGTTTTATATATAGTAGTGTGTATCTGTTAATCCCAAACTCCTAATTTATCCCTTCCTCCCTCCCCCCATTGGTAATCATAAATTTGTTTTCTATGTCTATGAGTCTGTTTCTGTTTTGTAAATAAGTTCATTTGTATCTTTTTTTAGATTTCACATATAAGTGAAATCATGTGATACTTGTCTTTCTCTGTCTGACTTACTTCACTTAGTATGAAAATATCTTGGTTCATCCATGTTGCTGTAAATTGCACTATTTCGTTCTTTTTATGGTTGAGTAATATTCCATGTTTTGTGTGTGTGTGTGTGTGTGTGTGTGTGTGTGTGTGGTGAGCCTAGGGTTGGCCAAAAAGTTCACTTGGGTTTTTCCATCAGATCATATGAAAAACCCAGACGAACTTTTTGGCCAACCCAATATATATACACACACATATATAATATCTTCTTTATCCATTCATCTGTTGATGGACATTTAGGTTGCCTCCATGTCTTGGCAATTATAAATAGTGCTGCTGTGAACATTGGGGTGCATGTTTCTTTTCGAATTAGAGTTTTTGTCTTTTCCAGATATATGCCCAGAAGGGGGATTGCTGGATCATATGGTAACTCTATTTTTAGTTTTTTAAGGAACCTCCATACTGTTTTCCTTATTGGCTGCACCAATTTACCTTTCCACCAACAGCGTAGGAGGGTTCCCTTCTCTCCACATCCTTGCCAACATGTTATTTGTGTTCTTTTTGATGATAACCATTCTGACAGGTGTGAGGTGATAGCTCATCGTGGTTTTGATTTGCATTTCCCTGATGATTAGCGATATTGAGCATCTTTTCATGTGCCTGTTGGCCATCTGCATGTCCTCTTTGGTAAAATGTCTATTCAGTTCTTCTGCCCATTTTTTAATTGGGTTGTTTGTGGGGTTTTTTTGTTGGTTTTTTTTTTTAAAGGTATTCGCTGTGACTTTTTTTGTTGTTGTTGTTTGTTTATTTATTTATGGCTCTGTTGGGTCTTTGTTTCTGTGCAAGGGCTTTCTCTAGTTGCGGCAAGTGTGGCGACAAGTGGGGGCCACTCTTCATCGCGGTGCGTGGGCTTCTCATTATCGCGGCCTCTCTCGTTGCGGAGCACAGGCTCCAGACGCGCAGGCTCAGTAGTTGTGGCTCACGGGCCTAGTTGCTCCGCGGCATGTGGAATCTTCCCAGACCCGGGCTCGAACCTGTGTCCCCTTCATTGGCAGGCAGATTCTCAACCACTGCGCCACCAGGGAATTCCCGAGTTGTTTGTTTTTTTGATGTTCAGTTGTATGAGCTGTTTATGTATGTTGGATATTAACCCCTTATCAGTCATATCATTTGCAAGTATCTTCTCCCATTCAGTACGTCGTCTTTTTGTTTTGTTGATGATTTCCTTTGCTGTGCAAAAGCTTTTAAGTTTAATTAGGTCCCATTTGTCTACTTTTGGTTTTGTTTCCTTTGCTTTAGGAGACAGATCCAAAAAAAATATTGCTGCAATTTATGTCAAAGAGTGTTCTGCCTATGTTTTCCTCTAGCAGTTTATCAGTCTTACATTTAGGTCTTTAATCCATTTTGAGTTTATGTCTGTATATGGTGTTAGAGAATGTTCTAACTTCATCGTTTTACCTGTAGCTGTCCGGTTTTCCCAGCACCACTTACTGAAGAGACTGTCTTTTCTCCACTGTATATTCTTGCCTCCTTTGTCATAGATGAATTGACCATAAGTGCATGGGTTTATTTCTGGGCTTTCTATCCTGTTCCATATATACCATTTATCAATATATCCCTAGTTTTAAGAGGAAGCGTGGGAACTAATATTTAATGAGGCCTAATGTGCGTGGGCGCCATGCTAAATCCCATTCATCCATCCATTCCTTTGAATCAACCACCATCCCTTTTTGTGTTATATCCCACCTTTGACAAAGGGGCTATACAGTGTGTTTATTTTCACACAGTTACTAAGTGAAAGCTGGAATATGAACCCAGTTCCAAAGGATGGGCTTTTGCTGTTACACTATAGTAAATTGATCAGCCAGTCTGGACCCCAAAACTAGACTTCGAATTTGATTACTGGACTTTTGGGGGGCTTTGGGTCAGTAAGATTGAGCTAAGCCTGGTATTAGGAGAGACCCAGCATAGTGGCAAGGAAGTTCCCAGACTGAAGGCACCTGGAGACCTCTCACACTCATCGGAAAGGATGGCAGTAGAAGATCCCTAGAAGGATATGTTTAAGACCAGCACCAGTGCTTGGAGCCTCCTGTGTTACACAGCGCCTGCTTTCCTGAAGACTGCCAACAGAGATGAGTTCTAGGGCATTAGTGGCCCCCACTGCTGCAGCCTGGGAAGTCCTCAAATCTCTTGGGGCCTCAGGTTCCTCATCTTCAAGGTGGACAAAATAATCCAAGGTCCCTTCAAGCTCTGGTTTCCCAGTTCTAGGTCATTTCCTACTGGTGTACCTTGAGGAGCCTGACTACTTCACAAACTCAAAATCTTTCTCAGCCATGTGTCACCACCTCAAAGGGTTCTCATCATTAGGGCTGGTATATTTGATCTAGTGCCATTGAGCACTATTAGTCTGGAGAGATGCACAGTGAAAAGAAGATTCCATGTTCAAATAAATTTGGGGAATGCATCATGCTCTCTCCCCTCTTGAAGATCAGCAGTGCTCTGAGGAGTCCTGCAGAGCTTAATCAGCCTGGATTATCACCACATCTCCCAGATGGCTATGACCTCGGACACTCCTTTCTCTGCATCACTAATGATTCTCTCATGAAACATTCTTTGAAAACTATTGGACTAAGGGAAATCCATGTTAAGATAGTTTTTTAAATTCCCACAGGAGAAGAACCACTTACACATGGGCAGTCATGACCCTTGGGCACAATTAGGGAAGCAGGGACTTGGCAAAGTACTGAAGGAATTCAGGTGGAAAGAGGAAGCATTTTCATGATGGAAGAGCATAGCGTAGCTGAGTGGATTCACTTGCTAGGGTTGCCATGATGAAATACCACAGACCAGGTGGCTGAAACAACAGAAATTTATTTTCTTACCATTCTGGAGGCTACAAGTCCAAGATCAAGATGTCAGCAGGTTTAGTTTCTTCTAAGATCTCTCTCCTTGGCTTACAGATGGCTGTCTTCTCCCTGTGTCTTTACATGGTCTTTCCTCTGTGTCTGTGTCATAATTTCCTAAGGACACCAGTTACATTGGATTGGGGCCCATTTATATGACCTCCTTTTACCTTAATTTCCTCATTAAAGACTCTATCTCTAAATAGAATCCCATTCTGAGGTACTGGAGTTTAGGGCTTAAACATATGAGTTGAGTTGGGAGAGAAATTCAACCCATAACAATGGAGGAGAGAATAGATCTGGGAAAGGTGCTGTGTCTGGGGCCCTGGACTGTTTGAAGGCTGGGATGCCATTGCTTGAGAAACACTTCTTGAATGCTCACTATTTTCAAGCCTTCAAATAGAGGCTTGTAGGAAGAGAAAAGAGGGCTAGCCTACGATTTGGCTTTTTTTTTTTTTAATAAATTTGTTTGTTTATTTATTTATTTATGGCCACGTTATTTATTTATTTATTTATTTATGGCTGCGTTGGGTCTTCGTTGCTGTGCACAGGCTTTCTTTTAGTTGCGGCAAGCAGGGGCTACTCTTTGCTGTGGTGCACGGGCTTCGCATTGCAGTGGCTTCTCGTTGTGGAGCACGGGCTCTCGGCGCACAGGCTTCAGTAGTTGTGGCTCGCGGCCTCAAGAGTGCAGGCTCAGTAGTTGTGATGCACGGGCTTAGTTGCTCCGCGGCATGTGGGATCTTCCCAGACTAGGGCTCAAACCTGTGTCCCCTGCATTGGCAGGCGGATTCTTAACCACTGTGCCACCAGGGAAGTCCCCGATTTGGCATTTTTAGCTGAAAACCCATGAACTTTTTTTGTGCCTCATCCAGCACATAGTTTGAACTTGTGACTAGGAAACTTGGTTACAGGTGTGCCTGTAATGTCAGTTTTTGGGGGAACAAAAAATATCGTGTACAATATTTTATTGAGCTGTTCAAAGATAGAACATTTGATGAAACACATATCAGATTTTTCATTAAAACCACTTTTACACACTCGATGAAATTGCTGACAAGATACTGTTAAAGTAATTAGATTTAGTTTAGACAAGGTAAAAAAAATTCACTAAAAGAGTTCAGTAAAATCACAGAAGTCCTCAAAGAGTGAGCTGTGGTCTTGGGGGGAAATAAAATTAACTTTGAATTTACAGTCACTATACACTCACTGTGAACTATTGCTTACCATTATTAACATTACAAAAAATCAAGGGCGTCTAAATTTGTCTAAGAGGATCAAAACATATTTTGATAAATTTTAGAGAAACTGGCTTTCCCAAATGAAAATGCATGTGAAATATGCAACAGAAATGGCCTTCCAATGAAATATAAAGATACACAAACAATGAAACAAAAATATTTTGCATGACTAGGAAGAAGATGATTCACATACAAATAATTCCAAACTAACCTGTTTACAAACTACTTTTGGGCCATTATAGGTCAAAGTATCGTCTTGATTGAGGGAGGTCGGAACAAATTGAGCCGTGTACTGCTTTTAGGGAGGTTTTCTCATAATATTCCAGAACTGAAAGATTTGAAAGAACAATTCAGGAAATACTGTACCCTCTAGATACTGCTTTAAAAGGCAATGAAAACTGTAATGTAAGGGATTATTTATATAATAAATTTATTTAGTAAAATGTGAATGTTGTGTAATATTTTCTGTAATAATAATTATGCATGACCCCAAGAGTAGTTGAACGTGTATAAAATGCATAGTTAGTTTCTGAATCTAAGTGTTGCTTTAAAAACCTTATTGATAATTTCAAGTGCTACCACTTATCAGAACAGAATTTCTTCATATTGAAATCAATTTTAAAACTCTGAGTTTTAATGACTCAAGGAAGGTTGTCTAATTTGACATTACTGGCAATTGAATACAAATTATATAAAAATCTTGATGATAGAGAGTAGATTTTAAGTGTTCTTACCACACACCCCCCCAAAAAAGGTAACTATGTGAGGTAATGGATGTGTTAATTAACTTGATTGTGATGATCATTTCACAGTACATTCGTATATCAAAACATCATTTTGTACACCTTGAATATGTAAAATTTTATTTTCAGTTGTACCTCAATAAAGGCAGGAGCAGAGGGAATCTTTTTTTTTTTAATTGAAGTATAGTTGATTAACAATATTATATTAGTTTCAGGTTTACAGCATAGTGATTCAGTATTTTTACATTATACTCCATTAAAAGTTGTTACAAGTTAATGGCTATAATTCCCTGTGCTATACAATATATCCTTGTTGCTTATCTATTTTATACATAGTATATATGTCTTAATCCCATACCCTATTTTGCCCTTCCTTGCTTCCTTCTCCCCATTGGTAACTACCTTTTTTTTTTTTTCTGTATCTGTGGGTCTGTTTCTGTTTTGCTATGTACATTTGTTTGTTTTCATTACTAGATTCCACATATAAGTGATATCATACAGTGTTTGTCTTTCTCTGTCTGACTTACTTCACTAAGCATAATATTCTATCTATAGGTCTATCCACGTTGCTGGAAATGGCAGAATTTCGTTCTTTTTTATGGCTGAGTAATGGTCCATTGTATATATGTACCACATCTTTATCCATTCATCTACTGATGGACACTTGTGTTCCTTCCATATCTTGGCTATTGTAAATAGTGCTGCTGTGAACGTTGGGGTGCATGTATCTTTTCGAATTAATGTTTTCATTTTTTTCTGGATATATACCCAGAAATGGAATTGCTGGTAGTTCTATTTTCAGTTTTTTGAGGAACCTGCATACTATTTTCTGTAGTGGCTGCACCAATGTACATTCCCACCTACAATGTACAAGGGTTCCCTTTTCTCCACATCCTCACCAACATTTGTTATTTGTAGACTTTTTGATGATAGCCATTCTGACAGGTGTGAGGTGATATCTCACTGTGGTTTTGATTTGCATTTCTCTAATAATTATTGATGTTGAGCATCTTTTAATGTGCCTGTTAGCCACCTGTTATGTCTTCTTTGGAAACATGTCTATTCAGGTCTTCTGCTCATTTTTTGATTGGGTTGTTTGTTTGTTTATATTGAGTTGTATGAGCTGTTTATATATTTTGGATATTAACCCCTTGTCGGTCATATTGTTTGCAGATATTTTCTCTGTTCCATAGGTTGTCTTTTCGTTTTGTCAATAGTTTTATGTGCTGTACAAAAGCTTTTAAGTTTAATTAGGCCCCATTTATTTATTTTTGCTTTTGTTTCTTTTGCCTTAGGGGGCTGATCCAAAAAGATACTGCTACAATTTATGTCAAAGAGTGTTCTGCCTATGTTCTCTTCTAGGAGGTTTTATGGTTTCAGGTCGTAAATATATATATTTAGGTCTTTAATCCATTTAGAGTTTATTTTTGTATATGGTGTGAGGAAATGTTCTAATCTCATTGTTTTACATGGAATTGTCCAGTTTTCCCAGCACCACTTATTGAAGAGACTGTCTTTTCTCCATTGTGTATTCTTACCTCCTCTGTTTAGATTAATTGACCATAGGTGCGTGGGTGTGGGAATCTTGATTATAAAAACATAATAATGTTAAAATGAAGGCAAGAAAAATAAATTTTATAGAATAAATACATATTAACTTATGAATTATATCTCTCTTTATTTTAGCCAAGCCAATATCACTGCCCCAAGAGCAGAACACCCAGAAATACACAATGGTAATTAAATTCAGTCATCTTTGGAATTTTTTCCAACTTGTAGTCCATATAAAACCCATGACTTTATATATACCTTATTTTGTGTTATAAAAGTGTGTTTTGTCTTTAGGGAGACAGAGTGTATTTCATAACAGTTTAATAGTGTGATTTAGAACTCTTACTTATTTAAAGACATCTGGTATGTAGTACTTTTGCCCCTGACCCTGCAGACGTTGGGAGGGGGCTGCTCAGATCCTGCCTTCAGTTCCCCTAAAGTGAATAAGCCAGAGGTGGGAAGGGACAAAGACGCACTTCCCTCTGGGTGAGAGGAGAGTAACCAGCCCCCAAAGCCAGCCCCCACTTCCCCATCTGGTTTGATTTACTCTGATTTCCTCAGTCTGTGCTCCCCTCTCAGCCTGTTCCCCACGTTCCCAGATGCTGCTCGTCTGGCTAGCCTGGAGCTTCCGGCAGAATGGGGAAGGCAGAGGGTTTCCCTGGGAAAATATGCTGTGAGATGCTATCAGAGCTAAAAATATACGGTCCCTAAGCTCCACCCTCATTAGTTAGAATAAAACCCAGGGATTTCTGCCTTCTGGTGTTTCAGACCAACAGGAAAGGAGGAAATCAAAGAGCCCCTGGTTGGGGCATTTCTTAAACACTTCTGGCAAGGAGCCCAGCCCTGAGCTGCTGAAAGCTCGCTGGACTCATCGGGGCTGCAGTGGGGAAGGGACTGATCTCCTGGGTTCAGCCCATCCACAGCTGCCATGTAGTCTCCTTTAATTTGCTCCCCCTGTCACCAACATTCCCATCCTATACTCAAAGATCCAGGCTCAGAAAGCAATACAGGTTAAACAACCACACCAAGGGCTCTTTTCAGTTCATCCTGGGGTCCCAGGCCCCCTTGTCCCTTCTGAGACGCTCACACCTGCCCCTGTCTGCCAGGAATGCGCCCCTACCTCACCTCCACCTCCCCATCTTCACAGACTCAGGCCTTCCATCATCCTTCAAGCTTCACGTAAAACACCCTTCCTCCTGGAAACCTAGGTCCCAGTTGCTCTGTTCAAATACTCTCTGTGCATTCTCTACTTGACCTTCTTGCCATTTATCAGAATTATAATTCAACGTTAATTGTGTGACCGTTTCATGAATACAGTCCATGACTATAGAGATTGCATCCGTCTTGCTCACCCACCATAGGGCCTGTGCCTTACACAGCAGGTAACACATCGAAAGTGTTCCATCTGTGTCCGCTGATGGCATCAATCCCCCTGTCTCCTCAAAAAAGTTTGCCATGTAATTGGTGTCAACAAGTTAGCCTGCCTTAAAACAGCAGCTGTCATAGAAGAGAATAAAGGACTAATTGTCAGGCGTTGACTGCGGCCATGATGGTTGTACTATATAGGGCGGTAGGGAGGCCTGGGGTTGGGATAGAGGCAGGAGGGACTGGGGCAAAGTCCAGAATGCAGCAGAGTAAGGGATGGGCGTGAAGTCTGGGGGCAGGCATGGAGGCAGAGCCTGCTGGGAGTAGTTCATGGTGGTGTTCGTTTTCTCTCTCTTGGGAGCCTCCTTAGCCAAGAAAGGGGGCAAAAAGGAGTAACTGATTAAAAGCTGGGTTCTTGAAAACCCAGCTCTGCCAGGAACTAGCAAATTCTTAATCTCTCTTAATGTCAGGTTCCTTATGGATAAGACTAATAGTAGGGATAATACCTATTTCTGCTGTTACTGCAATAATCAAATGACAGTATGCATGCATTACCTTAGCACAGTGTTTTGGGGAATCAAGCACCTTCCTACTCTCAGTGCAAATGAAAGAGGGTGTAGCCCTGTATTATTGCTGCTTTAAAAAACTACCATGAATTTAGTGGCTTACAGCAGCACAAATTTATTCTTACAGTTATGGACATCAGAAGACCAAAGTCATCCAATGTAATCACTAGGCTATAATCAAGGTGTCAGAATTTCCTTGGATCATTGTGAGGGCTGGAAATGTTCTATATTCTTATGAGGATGGCAGTTACAAGGGCGTATACATATGTAAAATTACATCGATCTTCACACATCATTTTAACATTTGTGCACTATTTTTTATGAAGTGTTGCCTCAATAAAAATGTACATTTAAAAATTTAGGATTTTTTTCGTGTGGCCAAAAGCCAAGAATTGTTAACCTGAGTCCCCCTGAAATTCAGTGCACAGTGGTGTGTGTATGTAGGTGTGTGCATCTTTCTGTGTCAAGCGTTCACAATTTGTGTTAGATTCCTAAAGCAACGTGGGGCCCCTAAAAAGTTAAAAATTACCAGTGAAGCCTTTCCCTAAAATGGGGACCACTCGCTCATGGCTCTGCTGAGGTTTGACTCAAGGTCATACCACTCTGTGCAGACCAGGCATTCTGGAAATGCAGGATGGAATTGGAGAGGCATAAATATATTTATTGGACCTGTCACAAAGCAAACAATGACATTTTTCTTGGGCAGCAAAAAGCAGATAATTATCTCCAGTAGATTTTTAGCTCAATTTTAAAAAGGCAGCAGCCAATCCAGAGTTGGACAGCTCTGTCCCCACTCCTTCCCCCCACTGCCTCTCATCCCCATCCCCATCAGGGTGGAGGTCCTCCAAGGTGGAACGGCGGCTTGGCCCCCTGCCCCACCTGACAAGCCATGAGGAAACCTTAACCCACGCTCTGGATTCCTTTGGAACCTCTCTTCCAGGCCCAGCTTGCAAACCAGAATTTCCAGTGTGACTGTGTTGGCAGTAAGTTAATTAAGCAGCCAACAAGGACTGGGTGCTCCCCGCTGTGGATGTATCCAAAGGGGCAGGGCAAGGCATCTGGTCCTCTGTCTCTCTCCGTGGTAAGAGGCAAATGGGAGGGATGTAGCACAGAGAGCGGAGGCCAGCAATGAGAGTAAAAGCCCCATGGGGTGGGAATGCAGAAACTGAATGTATTGAGTGCTTAGTGGATGAATGCCAGGCTCTGTGCTATATAAAGACTTTACATAAAAGAATGGACTCTGATCCAGACAGCCTAGGAGTGAATCCCAACTCAGTCACTTTGTAGCTGTGTGGCCCCAGGGCCAGTCGCTTACTCAGTCTGTGTGCTTGGACCCTCCTCTGTAATATGGGTGTTACAGGAGTATCTACCCTAAACTCTTCCACATAGCTTCTAGGCTGGCTCCCGCCTAGCCCTCTGACTTTTTCCTTTTTTTTTTGATTGAGATACAATCCACTTACCATAGTTTATCCTTTCCAGTGTACAATTCAGTGGTTTTTCTTATGTTCACAAAGTTGTGCAACAATCACCTGTATCTAATTCCAAAACATTTACATCATCCCAAAAAGAAACCCCATACACATTGGCAGTCACTCCCTACTCCTCCTCCCCCCAGCCCTGGAAGCCATTAATCTACTTTTTGTCTGTATGGATCGACCTTTTCTGGACCTTTCGTATAAATGGAATCGTGTAATATGTGGCCTTTAGTATGTGACCTCTTGCATAATGTTTTCAGGATTCATGCATGTTGTACCAGGAGGTATCAGGCCCTCATTCCTTTTTATGGCCAAATAATATTCCACTGAATGGATGTACCACACCTTGTTTATCCATTTATCAGTTGATGAACATTTAGGGTCTTTCCACTTTGGGGCTATTGTGAATAATGCTGCTATGAACATTTGTGTACAACTTTTTACGTGCACATATGTTTTCACTTCTCTTGGGTATGTGCTAGGAGTGAATGATTTTATCTTGTATCACTCTCCTGCTCCTTGTCAAAAGGGCCTTCCTTCTATCTCTCAAACAAACCAAGCTTGCTTGTACCTCAGGGCCTTTGTATTAGCCATCCCCTCTGTCTGGAAGGCTCTTCCCCCAGGTAGTCCCATGATTCACTCCTTGTCAGTCACATCTCACTTTAAACGTCACCACCTCAGTAAGCCCCCTTCCCACACCATTTTATCAGTCATTCCCTGCCTCTTACCCTATTTCATTTTCTTTGTACCTATTATTACATTCTGATTTAATACTTTTAAATTTATTTGCATATTTGTAGGACATCTACCGTTTCTAGAATGTAAGCTCCAGGAGAGTAGGATCTTGTCCACCATGACACTAGCTATCCCCGGTTGCTTGAACAGTGCCTGACATGCAGTAAGCACCTATTAAACATTAGTGATCATTACTTGGTACCTCAGAGCAAACTTAGGCAGTAGGTCCTACTATTATCCTCATGTTACAAATGAAGAAACTGAGACTCAGAGAAGTTAAGTGACTTGGCCAAACTCCTACAAAGTAGGAAGTCCAGAGCCTGGGTTTGGTGCCAGGACTGTCTGGATCAAAGCTGGTGCCTCTTGTATGAAGCTTACTGCTTACTCCAGCTCCTGAGTCACAAACTGACTGTTCCAAGACTTTCTCTGAGCTTAGACAAGAGGGCAAGGAGGCAGACATGTGGAGAGTGTCTGATCTGGCAGCATCAAGATGCCTGGCCCCAGGGGCAGGTGGTAGGAACACCCCTCTCCTGGGAGCTTTGGCTGGAGAAAGGGCTCCTCAGAGCCACCAGCCAATCCCTGCCCCCCCCCACCACCCCCAACAGCAGGCTCTCTCAAGTAGCAGACCTCACCTCCAGTGCCACCGTCATTCAGGTGAACTTCGTTTTGCACAAACTCCAGCAGGGACAGTGGTAATTAACTAACTTCTTCATGCCAGGTGCTGTTCCATATATTAACTCACTGACACCCCCAATTAGCCTGATGAGATAGATGCCATATTGTCCGCATATCATCAAGGCCCAAGGAGGTTCAGTAACCTGCTCAAGAGCACCTGGCTAGAGAATGGTAGAGCAGGATAGAAGCCCAGCCTGTCCAACTCCAGGTTCCTGCTTTTAACCACTACTCCATCCTGCATCTCAGTGGTGAGTTTGAGAATAAGGCTTCATTTACAAAAGAATCCACCACCAGGTAGCTGTGTGACCCTAGACAACCCATGCAAGCTCTCTGGCCCTTAGTTGTATTATCTGCATAAACAGACAAGAATCAGCTTCTTTCCCAAGTGTGTTCCTTAGAACCAGATGTTAATAGTATTATGTGGGTTCCGTGTGGGTGGGGGGGTGGATTCCATGATCAGTGGGATTTGGAACACTCTGGGTTGAACCAAATTGAGCAGAATACTTTATAGCAGGACTTCTCAGGGACTTTAATATGCTAATAAGCAATTTGCATCTCTAAGAGGCAGGTTGAGGATGTAGCATTTCCCAAACTTTTTTGAACACAGAACAATGTAGAGAAGTGTTTCATGGAACACAATTTGGGAAACACTCATTAGAGATGCTTATTTAAAGGAAAAAGGCAGTTTTTCCTGAGATCAGAGAGAATTCTCTTCCCTTTCCTTACTTTCACTTTCTGGGAAGAGAGGGAACTGTAGACATTCATGGACCCCCTTCAGGCCTGTAGGGGACCTTTGGGGCATTTAGTGTGGAGACAGGAAAAGAAATACATTTACTAAGCCAGTTCTGTGAGTATGACCTAGGTTGTCTTTCATGATTCTCAGAACAGCCCTTTGGGGCAGGTTTAATTTACGAAGGTGGTATATTGCAGGTGAAAATGCTGTCTTTGGAGTCAAACAAAAATGGGTTTGGTTTGCATCTCAGCTCTGCCATTTGATAGCTGGATCTATGTGAACTTGTGCAAGCCCCCTAACTTCTCTGTGCCTCAGTTTCCATATCTACAAAATGGATAATATGACACCTACTTCAAAAGGGTATTGTGAGGGTTTGCTGGTATAATACCTAAGAAGCCCTTGCATATAGCAAGTATTCAGTAAGAGGTAACTTTATTACTATCATTATCATCATCATTATCTCTGTTTTACAGATAAGACCCAGGAAAGGTAATCACTTGCCTAAGGCCACACAGCTACCATGTGTGGCTGAGGTGAGACCCATACACCACCCCAAGCCTACTCTTCCTCTCCAGGATCCCCAAAGGAGGCTGAGCTAGTTCCAAGCTTGAAAATAAAACACCTCTCCCACCTCACACCGCTCATTGCATGCCACTTCGGAGTGTGTGGGCATTTCCCCTGAGACCCAGATGGTTCCAATTACATAGAAGTGTTCAGACCC
The DNA here is from genome assembly GCF_028021215.1 of Eschrichtius robustus. Lineage (NCBI taxonomy): Eukaryota > Metazoa > Chordata > Mammalia > Artiodactyla > Eschrichtiidae > Eschrichtius > Eschrichtius robustus. The sequence goes on from NC_090825.1 coordinate 133,362,729, forward strand.
ACTTGGCAGCATCGTGCCTGTGTTCCAGGGCTCTGACAGCTGGCCCTGGAGAACTGAGGAGGTCCTGAGCCCACGGGCATCCCTTCTAGAGCCTCCCCAGCAGGCAGACCGCGTGGAGGCCGAGGCACAAGTTTCCAGGCTCTTGCCCTGAATCAATGAAAGAGCTCCTTTTTAAAGAGGTTTATGTGTTGCCCTTTCATGTAACTTTGGAAAAAAGGTTTTGATGCCTACCCCCACCTCACCATCAAAAAGAAAAAAAATCATTAAAAATCCTTCATTTTCATAGCACATAATGTGGAAACTGAGACCTATGTGAGAAAGACCTGCCTCAGGTCCAGAGTGTTAGTGACAGAATGGGGCCCAGAACTCACATGGCCTGACTCTCTTTTTTTTTTTTTGGCTGCGTTGGGTCTTCATTGCTGCGTGCGGGCGTTCTCTAGTTGCAGAGAGCGGGGGCTCCTCTTCGTTGAGGTGCACGGGCTTCTCATTGCGGTGGCTTCTCTTGTTGCAGAGCACAGGCTCTAGGCACGTGGGCTTCAGTAGTTGTGGCACGCAGGCTCAGTAGTTGTGGCCCACAGACTTAGTTGCTCTGCGGCATTTGGGATCTTCCTGGACCAGGGCTTGAACCCATGTCCCCTGCATTTGCAGGCTGATTCTTAACCACTGCGCCACCAGGGAAGTCCGGCCTGACTCTTTTTAATACCAGCCTCTCAGACATCAGAGTCCAAGATGGGCTTATTTTTTAAAATCCAAAAGGGAAAACAGCCTAAATTTGTCCTTCATTTTTTAGTTGACTCTTCCCATTTTAGGATCAGTCTTCCCTCTGGCCATGAAGCTCACTGTGCCCCCTCCCTGTTCCTACATACCAGATGCTGCAGATCCAAAGAGGTGTAGAGGACCAGCAACCCCACGGTCCCCCACCCTGCGGCTGCTGACCAGCCAGAGGCAGGAACGAGGATGAGACTGCCTCAGTGCTTTGAGGACCCACTCAAATCCCAGCTTAGCCACTTCTTATCTGAGTGACCTTGAGCAAGTCACCAGACCTCTCAGAGTCACTGTCATCAGTTGTAAAACTAGGATAACTTCATGTACCTCATGAGATTGCTGTAAGGATTAGAGGTTAATACGTGCAAAGAACCTGCAGCACAGAAGTTGTGCAGCAAGTAAGAGTTCATATCAGTATTATTATTTTAACTCCAGCTGGTTTTAGGTAAGATCTGAAGTTCTTTTCCATACACAAAGTGCATTAGGCTCTCTGCACACCCACACCAAGGCCAAGCAGTGCTGCCCTTCCGCATACATTCCTCAGGTGAGCTCTGCTCTCCGTTGTAATGTGAAACCCCTTCCACCTGTAGGCAGATATTCTGATGGAGGATCCCTTAAACACGGTGTGATCAGCTTGAGAAGAGCGGTCAAGAAATGGCTCCAGAATCAGGCTGCCGAGTTTCATCATGGTCCCACTATTTAATTGCAGGCTAGTTACTTGACCTTCCTGAGCCTCAATTTTCTCACCTCTGAAACAGGAATCATAGCAGTACCTAACTCATAGGCTTGTTGTGAGGAGTAAATGGGATAATGTGTGTAAAATTCTCAGTGCACCGGCGCAGCCTTAAAAAGTGACCAAAAAGTAATACCTCTTATTATTTGCCCTAAGGTCAGCCCTTTCTGCCCAGAAAGAAAGCATAGTAGTAGATTAAAGTGCTGGATTGGGATTCCAGTGACTTTGAGTGAAGTACTGATTCTGCCACAAATTAGCAGAGTGATGTTGGGCATGAACTTGCCCCTGTCTGTGCCTCAGTTTCCCCATCTGCCAACTAAGAGGGCTGGATTCCTTGAGCCCTTCCAGCTCTAACTCTGAAGGATGGCTGATGAGAAGATCGTATGGCCACTCCATGTAGTTTCTGGATGGTCCCAGTGTTCCCAGCTACCCCATACAGAGGAGGACGAGGAACAGGTCTGGGAAGAAGACCCTGGCCTCCTCAAACCAGTGCCGTGGTTAAGAGCACTACTCTGGGGTTGCCCAAGCCCAGCTTGAAATTCTGTCCCCACCACTGTGTGTGACCTTGGTACAGTCACTTCACTTCTCTGAACCTCAGTTCCTTCATCTATAAAATGGGACTTAACATGGTACCCAGAGTAAGGGATTGTAATGACCAGGTGAGACAATGCCTGCAAAGTTCTTAGCATTCAGAGGAAGGACTCAGTGTGCTGTTTTAATAATCATGATTGATGCCAGTTGCACGTGGACCTCATCTCTGGGCACGGTGCTCTTCTTAGGGCCAGTCTGAGTGCACTTGTGTCCATCCCAAGCATTATTTCTTTTTTTTTTAAATTAATTAATTAATTTATTTATTTATGGCTGCGTTGGGTCCCCGTTGCTGTGTGCGGGCTTTCTCTAGTTGCGGCGAGCGGGGGCCACTCTTCGTTGCGGTGCACGCGCTTCTCATTGCGGTGGCTTCTCTTGTTGCGGAGCATGGGCTCTAGGCGCGCGGGTTCAGTAGTTGTGGCACGTGGGCTCAGTAGTTGTGGCTCGCGGGCTCTAGAGCGCAGGCTCAGCAGTTGTGGCGCACAGGCCCAGTCGCTCCGCGGCACGTGGGATCCTCCCGGACCAGGGCTCGAACCCGTGTACCCTGCACTGGCAGGCGGGTTCCCAACCACTGTGCCACCAGGGAAGTCCCCCAAGCATTATTTCTTAACGCTCTTTATGAGCATAAGACAGTAAAGCTCTTTTTGAGGACAGCAGTCATCCTGGGGAACCACGTGGAAGAGAAGGGTAGGCCGGCCTCTGCATACCGACCATCTAGATTCCCATGATTCCAGGTTGGCTTGAAGGAGGAGACAGCCCTCTCTCCTTCCCCTCCCTGCCCAGAAGACCAGCTCTCCAGGACTGAAAAGGACCATAAGCTACATCTTTTCCAGCCCTTTTACTTGGTGTAGGATGCCAGGAGAAGTGGCCTACCCAGGTGTCATGGGATGTTACTAGACTTGGGACTCTAAGTAGTTTGTGTGATATTGAAGAGAGTGTCTACATTTGATTCTTGGCTTCTCACGGAACAGGCTGTGTCCTCACTGGACTGGAAAAGGGGATAATAATAAACCTTTGCTTCCCAGGGTTGTTGCAAAGATTAAAGAAGGATGCATATAATATATAGCAAGCCCTCTATAAATAGCATTCCTATTGCTCATGTCTCTACTCTATATTCCTCCCCCAGTGCTTTTCGGCCGTACCACACTGGAAACACTCAGTGCACTGATTTTGGGATTTCCTTTCAGCTGTGAAGGTGTGTGAGAGTAGTAGCATTGGTCTGGAGTACCAGTCTGGAAACCTGATTGGAACCCTGACTCTGCCTCTCTGTTGCTCTGTGACCCGCCACTGGTCATCAAGATCCTCTCTGGCCCTCAGTCTCTTCCTCTGTAAGAGCACTGTCCAACAGAAATAGAATGTGAGCCACAGTCTATATATAGTTGTAAATTGTTCAGCAGCCACTTTATAAAAAGTAAAAAGAAGTAGAGAAAATTAATTTTAACAATATATTTTACTTAACCCAGTGTATCCAAGAAATAATCATGTCAACATGTAATCAATACTAGAAAATTGTTTAATGAGATATTTTACAGCTTTTTTCTTATTAAGTTTTGAAATCTGGATGATTCTTGATCTGGGGTGATTCGGGCAATTGTCTGGGATGTTTTTGGTTATCACAACCAAGAGGGGTAGAGGATGGCAGGTAGAGGTATGTGTGTACTCTTGGCATCTAGAGGGCAGAGACCAGGTGTGATGCTAAACATCCTACAGTGCACAGGACAGCCCCCCACAGAGGATTATCTGGCCCCAGAGGTTAACAGTGCCTGGTTTACACATACAGCACAGTTCAGATTCGCCACTTTCCAAGTTCTCAGTAGCCACATGGAGCCGGTGGCTACCATATTGGACAGTGCAGCTCTATAACATAAAACATTTGGACATGCACTTAAAAGCCAGATTTTTAGGAATTTGGGTTTTGGTCAATTTGTTTTCCTGCTCGTCCCTGAATAAGTGACCAAATGAGATGTGGCTGGTTCACCCGTCCCCGGCTGGCTAAGGACAGAGCCCATCTGTCTCTGGCTATGTAGACTCTCTTCCAAAGCTATCCGCCCTCCCCTGGGAGACTGAGCCTGGGGTGGACAGTGAACCCTGTTGTTCTTTTCTGGGGAGACAATGCTGCAGGCCCTGCTACCTACCTGACAGGGCTTTTGTGGCTCAGGGAGAAAAGGGCTTTGTCAGGACAGCAGCCGAGGAGCCTGCAGTTCAATGGGGCCCTTTATGTCTGCACTCCCGGGACGCTCGGGATGCTCGATGCCAGCCCTGGGGAGGCCCCACCCCCTCCTAGGCCAAATGGGGACCCTGAGGCCCAGAGAAGGTATAGAAGGCCCTCCAATAGATGCCAGTTCCCTCCACCTCAGCCCACTGCCCTGAAACATGAAATCCACCTAACTCTGAAAAGCCCTGTCTCAAAGCACAGGGTGAACTCAGTATTGTCCTTAACCTGGGCAAGGAGGCCCCTGCCCCCTACCCTGAACTTTAGCAGCTCCATAGATCACAAACACATACACAATTAATGTATTAAAGTCTCCCAAGATCCAGGCCCATCTCTGGCACAAGGCAACTATAACCAAACATCTTCTCTTGTGACTTAAAAAGCCCAGGCCAAAGCAAAGCACTCCATCTCTCTCGTCCTGTGTCCTTGGAACAAAAGCGATGGAGTTTGAATGCAGTGAGAGTTTGAGGGTTGTACCTTGGCCAGCCTCAGAGATGGACACTCTTTTATAGCACAAGTAGGATCTGAGCAGCAGAAATGCTTAGGTAAGAGAAAAGACAAACTAAATTCCTTGTCAAGTCCTCCCTCCCAGGTGGCATGGATACATTCATTTTTCTCTAATGAAGTATCATTTCCCGGTAGGGCCAGTCACCAGTTTCTGGCTCCTTTGTGTCTTGGAAGTACTCATGCTGGTCTTGGAAGTATTCACCTCCATTTGAACTCTGGTGCCACATCCCTCCAAGGTTAGGGACAGGCCTGGGTGTTAGGGGTAAAGATAAATGAACTTGGATCTGGTATGTGGGCAAGACCTGTGGCTTCCCTTTCCTTTCTAACCTCTGCCCTACCCACCCCGCCCTGGACCCCATGGTGGTTCACACACACACACACACACACACACACACACACACACACACACACACACACACACACACACACACACACACACACACACAAAGGAGCAGGAAGGACTGTCTTATTTGACAGATAGGGAAACTGATCCTTCTGGAGAGAAGGTGACTTTTTAAAGTCATCCAGCAAGTTAAGGGAAGCCACATGCTGCGAGGACCCTCCCTTTGAGGCCCAGCTAGAAGGCCACCAGCAGAGGGTGGGGGGTGGTGGCTTGGGAGACAGGGTGAGGACATAGCAGCTCTGTTTACTCCTGGCGCCCTCAGTTATTGGCTATGGGACCTTGTGGGGACGGGGCGGGGGTAGTTTATCAGTATTTAAAATATGGCTTTTTCTATTCCTATACAAAATGTTATTAGGGGAAACTGGTGATAGGTATATGGGAACTCTGTGAAATATTTTTGTAACTCTTCTGTAAATTCAAAATTACTTCATAATCAAAAAAATTTTAATACCGTTTTCCCTCATCTGTACCATGGAGATTAGCACCTGCCTCACAGAAGGCGTAAATGAGATAATGCCTGTAAGGCTTTAGTACAGTATCTGTCCCGGAGTGAAGACTCAGTAAATAACTACTTTTAAAAGCTACTTCCTCCAGAAGGCCAGTGACCTATCAGCACCCACCACTACTTTCTTGGCAGTCCTCACTACTTGGGAGCACAAGTTATTTCAGCCTAAAATGCCAGGCTTGGTGTGGCTGCTGGGAGCATGCATTTCATCTTGGCTCTTCTGCTTCCTAGCTAGGACCCCGGGGCAAGTTACTAGATCACTCTGTGCCTCAGTTTCCTCTCTATAAATCATAAAGCTACAAATAAGTTTGTCATGAGGATTAAATGAACTGGGATTTTTCAGCACTAACAGCTGTGCCTGGCCTATAGCAAGCAACACACAAGTGTTTTTAAGGTCAAGCTCAGTGTTTCTCGAACTTTTTTTACTAGCACCCACAGTAACAAATATACTTTCCATCACCACCATTTTTCTTTTTGATGGTGATTTGGAAAACACCAGTCTCTAGACAGTTGATCCCATTTTGTTTCCCCTATTAATAACATATAAGGTTCTTGGGGGACAGGGAATATATTTGATTCATTTTGGTCTCCAATTACTTCATTTCCTTCTTTCATTCAATTTACCAAGCTTGTATCACCCATTCATTCCACATATATGTATCGACCTTTATTGAGCACCTACTATGTGCCTGTTGCATATTAGTGCCCCAGCGCAGATCAGACCTACGTTAAATGAATAAATAAGGCAGGGAGGTAGGAAGCCAGGAAGGCAGGCAGGAAGGAAAAAACCCAGGGTCCTGGATGCCCATGCCCCGAGAGAGCCCCAACTGGCAGCAGTTCCCCCCTTTTAGTCCCCACGTTCCCACTTCTACCTCAGCCAGAAAATTGCCCCCTCTCCAGCCACCCTGGAGCCCATCAACTGTCTGGGTGCCGGTCCGGCGTCTCGAGGAGAGGCGACGCCCGGGGACCCGCCCCCTCACCTCCTGCCTGGGGCGAGGTGGTGACTCCCTTTCCGGGAGCCAGGCAGTCTCCGCGCCCCTGGAGGGCATGCGCCCCTTCGCGGGCAACTCGAGCACAGGGCCCCAGGCCCAAGGAGTTGCCCAAGAGGCTGGGCGGCTCCTCCCCGGGGACCCTCCCCCTCTGGGGCGCGTCATTCTCCCCACCCCCGGGTCCGACCCCGGCTGCTCCTCGCACGCCGGCCACGCAGGGACAAATCTCAGCCACCTGCTCCGGAGCCGGGGCGCCGGGGCACCGTCCGCCCCATGGAGCTGCCGGCCAGCAACGCCAGCTGCGAGAACGGTGCGTCAGGCCAGCGCGGACCCCGTGCGCTCTGCGCTTCGCCTTCCCTCCCTGCTGCTCCTTTCCTCTGCGTCCTCTCCTGCCAGGGGGACCGAAACGGGGGAGGGGGTCCGCATGCGTCGCCCCCCACCCAGTTCTCAGGCACGTCTTGGGAAGGAGCAGGGTTCTGGCTGACTTTCCCCCTCTTTGGAGCTGGGTAGCTGGGGGTGGGGGGCGGGAAATGGGAGAAAGGGAGGCGTGCGTGGGAGGGAAGAGGCGGGATTTATCGATTGGAGCGGGTCTACCAAGAGGTGTGGGGGGGGGGGGGCCGGGGGGGTGTCTTTTATGTATAGTTGCTTCAGATTTTAGTACCTGCCCAGGTCTGTCCCCCTGGGGCTTACCAAAGACAGGGTAGAGGGCGCAGAGACTCACCACCCCCAAACCCACATCCACCTTTTAGGAAAAGGAGGGAAAGAACAACCCAGGAAAGGATAAGGAAAGATGCTGGGCTTTATGCTCAAGTTCTTATTATGAATCTGGGTAGTGAGCTAGGCTCTTTACCTGCATTATCCCAGTTAATACTTAACACAATTCTAGAAGGCAAGTAGATATTATTACCTTACTGTCACCATTCTGGAGGTAGGGAAAATGAGGCTCTGAAAAGTCGGATTAACTTGCTCAAGGTAAAACAGTGGGGAAATGGAATATAGAACCAGGACTCTTGGATTCTAAAACCTGTACTGTGCTCATCTCCTTTCTTGGTATTTCTCCATTTTCCTACCTGGTCTTGATATGCAGCCTGTGGGATAGCCCTGTTTTTCTAACTTCTCTTCTCCAGTGAAGCTTTCAAAGCGGGCCTGTTGGGTGTTGGCTGGCCTTGGTTTTCTGAACAATGATGCAATCCGTTTTCAGCCTCGTTTTCCCCTGGGGAAAAACATGTTCCCCAGTCTTAGCATATTCTGGAAGGGAAGCAGGAATCATCTGGCCCCACACCCATTTGTCAAGATGGGCACCCTCCTCAGAACTGGATTTCCTTTGGCCGTCAGCCCTCTCTCCTTTTCTTTTTACCCCTGTGGGAGGACTTGACTTGATGGAGGGCACTGTGCCCCTTCGATGCCTCAGGCCTCCCCCAAAGAGCCAAGCCCACCCTTTGGCTCCACCTGCTGGAGATGAACCTTCAGGAGGGCGGGGGAAGGGGGTGGAAATGGGCTTGGCCTTCCTCTTGGGAGTTGCCCTCCTTGGCCCACATCCTCCCAGGTTCTGGCTCTTTTCCTGAACTCAGGGAACTCCCAGGATTTGACTCTTGCCCTAACTGAGGAACAGGAGTGAGCAGTCAGAACAAGTTTGATTAGGGACCCAGATGGTTTCTTGTCTCATCTTCTCTGGATTGTGACACAGGTGTTGGAAAGAGAGGTCTCCCACTGCAAAAGACACATGGGCATCCCCTGGTGGGTTCCAGACCCAGCTCTGCCACCAGGCTTTTATGAGGCTCAAGCAAATCCTTCCCCATCTCAGGGCCTCAGTTTCCCCAGTTGAAAAGAAAGAGGGTTAGACAGGATGCCTTCTAAGGGCTCTTCCAGCTCTGCTGTTCCATGCTTCTGTGCCATGGAAGAAAGGTCAACAGCGCCCTTACTTTGTTACACCAGAATGCCACTCTGTGCTCTAGATATGCCAAAGCTAAAGCTGCCTGACCTTTTGGACTTTGGGCCCTTCTGGTGCAGGCCTAGAGATCTAGCTTGGTTCCAGGAGAAGTGCCTGGCCCGGGCCTACATCCTTGGCACACGAGCCTGGGTCTTTGTGACCCACAGTTTGAAAAAGACCTTCTACCACCAAAGGTCACAAACTCAGGTGCTTATAAGGGCCAAGCACATAACCAAATGACTGAAGGGAGCCGGGTGTGGACTCAGGGGAATCTCAAAGAGCACGTCCTGTCTAGGGGCGAAACCACTGCTGAGCCACAGCTAACTGTTGCCTATGGGACGGTGTGCCCAGCAGAGTAAGCAAAGGCAGCCCTGAAGCTGGACTTTCATGGGAAATCTCCCGATTTTTAAATGTTAGCAGGGAGCTCATGTTTTAAGGTAACCTTCAAGAGGCTAAACGAAACCCCATCCCCCTTGCCACCTGCTGTGTGTGTGTGTGTGTAACTGAGAGCATGAACTTAGGCATTATATGGGCTAGGGAAGCAATTCTGGCTTCACCACTTACCACCAGTGTAGCCTTAGGCAGGCTACCAAGCTTATCAGGGCCCCAGTTTCTTCAGCTAAAACCCTGGGCATGACCACTCTGCCGTTTCCATGGTAGGGGTGCTCCTGAGAAGCCCCAGGGTGCTGGGCCCTGGGAGTGCCAGAGGATTATTGCCTGTGCTTTGTACTGTTTCCTTGAACTTGGGCAGCTTAGTTCTTCTGACTGAGGGTCTGCCCCTCATGCCCAAGTTTGTCCTGTTGTCCTTGGTATTTGTGCCAGAAGAGCCAGCAAGGGTGTGCTGGCTCAAGGGCATGAGAACTGATTGACTCTCGTGGGCTCTAGGACTTGGAAGGAGAGCTAAAGACAGATCCTGCGTGGGGTGGCGGGGACACCGATCCTTCTGAGGCCTGAAGGAGGCCTCAGCCCTGACCACAAGCACCAGAGGTCTTCGAAGTAAGGCCTGGGGATGGTCGGTTCTGACAAACAAGGATGCTCGTATTTCATCATCTTCAGGCCTAGGAGGGTCTGTGGACTCCAGCCTCACTCCCTCCTGTTACCTGTCAGGACTCTGCACTGTGGCTGCAGTTAGGGATACATAAGTGAAGAGGCCTCTGGGAGGGGAGAATCCCTGTGTGATCCTGAGCTGTTGGAGGCCCATGTGCCCAGAGGCTGGGAGGGGATTCCTGTGGAGGCCGGGAGGTTGGATTCGATGAGGACTGAGAGCTGCGGGGACCCTGCGTGGTATGTGGGGGGCATCAGGCTGGCTTAGTGGTGAGGTGCTGGAGTTCTGGAGTCAGACAGCCTGTGTTCTTACGCAAGCTTCCTGACCTCTCATGGCCTCCATTTCCACATCTATGAAATGGGAATCAAAGACAGCACTTATCTGACACATGGTTGGAAGCACTTGATGAGTTCACGAAGATAAAGTCCCTAGCCTGCATGCAAATGTCCCCAGCGTGACTCTCACCGTGGTCTTCCCTAGGTTCCCTGATCAGCCTGTACTGCTCCTCCCAACAAGTCCTGTGCCGGATCGTCGGTGACCTCAGCCCCGAGGTGCCCAGCAGTGCCATCTCCAACAACTGGCAGGAGAGGTTCAGGCAGAACTACAGCTTCTACGTCGGCCTGGGGCTGGCCTTGCTGTCCAGCTTCCTCATCGGCACCAGCGTCATCCTCAAGAAGAAGGGCCTCCAGCGACTGGTGGCCTCTGGTGCCACGCGGGCTGGTAGGCTCCTGGGGGGCGGGGGTGGATGGGGTGCTGGGCGGCGAGCCCTCGGCCAGCCCTGTGAACCTCCCTTCATGGGGTCCACTGTAGCAGTTTGAGAACCTGTCCTAGATAGGCACAAAAGGCTCATTGTCAGTCCCGTTGAGGGGTGGATCCACCAACAACAGGAGACCTTCCTTTATAATCCAATAGTTCCTGAGAACTACATGATCAGTTAATTGGGGTGAAGACAGGGAAAAGTCTCAGGGCCAAGAATCAGAAACCCCAGGTCTAGTCCTGGTTTTATTTCTTACCAGTTGTGTCATCATAGGCAAGTCACAATTTCCCTACAGAATGGGAATATAATACCTTTGCCCAGAACAATGTCAGACGCTGGTGCGTCCTCACGTACTATCAATCTGAGCTCCTTTATAGGCTACAAAAGAATTACTGAGTCTCTGTCCACAGGGATTTGCTTGTTTGAAAAATAAGACGTGTATCCATGAAACAATTGTTGAGAAAAGGAATCCTATGTTAAAAAATTTGTTCATTTAATCATCATTCATTGTGTACCTGCTGTGTGCCAGGTGCCGTGCTAGACCTGGGGACACAGTGCCCTTGTGGGGCATTGAGTTGAGTGGGAGAGACAGGCAAGTCGATAAACAATTGTTCTGTAGCGTGTTAAATGCTATCACGGGGAAAATGCAGAATGCTATGGCAATATTTTGGAGGGGCATGTAAAGCCAGGCTTGGGGGGTAGGGGAGGTTTTCTGTAAGAGTTGATTTAGAAGCTGAGACCTACATGATGTGGAGATAAAAAGGTGAGGGGAGAAGAGAAAGAAGTAATATTCCAGGTAGAAAGAACAGCATGTGCAAAGGCCCAGGGGTGAGAGAGCATGAGTGATATTAGAAGCTGAAACTGTCTCAGGATGGCTAGAGCATGGAGGGGTAAGAGATGGGGTGAGGGCCAGCTCATGAAAGGTCTTGTAAACTGGGCTCCAGAGTTTGAGTGTAATTGTAAGTGACAAAGGTTTTAGGTAGGAGAGTGACATAGTTCGATTTACGATTTGAAAAGATCTCTGGTTGCTGGGTGCAGAGTGGATTAGGGGACAAGACTGGAGGGTGGGAGACCAATTTGGGGAGAAAAACAACAGAACTTGGGCCAGGAAATTGCAGTGGGAATGGAGACAAGTGGTGAAGTCCAGAGATAGCTTTTGAAGGTAGGACTTACTGGGTTTGGGTTTGGTGTTGCCTGGCCCCAAAGGGAGGATGAAAAAATGAGTCAAGGTGACTCAGAGCTCTCTGCTTTGAGCAACTGGGGAGATGATGGTGCTATTTTCTGAGACAAAGAAAGCAGGAGGAGCAGGTTTACAGGAAGACGATGTGTTCAGGTTTGGACGTGTTCAGTTTAATGTTCTATGGGACACTGAGCTTTGGAAGCAGACTATTTGTGTTCCAATTCTAGCTCCTCAATTCTAGGTGATATGATCCTGGGCAAGAAAAATAGTCTTTCTGCCTCAGTTTCCTCATCTGAAAAAATGGGGATAGGAATAGTTCCAGCTATATCTTGTTGTGAAGATATGTTTAGAAAGATGCTTAGCATGGAGTAAGCACTAGTATTAGTTTTACTGTGATCTAAGTGGGAGAGCCTGACAGACAGTTGGATACCCAGGACTAGAGCCAGGTGTGCTCTAAAATGGAGAGCTGTGAGGTGTGGGCATGAAGTCAGGATCAGTGGTCATTGCTGCCCTATCTCCTCTTCTGGACAAGGGTTTGAAAGGCCAGAGACCTCCCAGAGTGCCAGAAAAATAGCTGCTTCCACTCAGGAGAGAGCAGAGCAAGTATCATTGACCATTCAGAAAGGCAGCTTCCCTGGAATCAATTTTTTCTCCAGTCTGCTCTTTCAATATCTTCTGAGATTTCAACTCAGAGTAAAATGCTCTCAGAGCACTTAACTTTTATGGGAGATTCTGACTGCTTGCGGAACCTGATGAAAGTTAAAGACCATCTTAGAAAAATGGGCATTCACAAAAAGCAACATACAAGTTTGGGCTTTTCACGAAACTGTCTAAAACCCACCCTAATCATCATCATCATCATCCTCATCCTCATCGCTAATACTGAGTATTGACCATGTGCCAGGCTCTGAGTCCATCATGTGAACAAAGCAGACACAATTCTAGGCTACATGGAGCTTCCATTTTAGTGGGGGAAATTTCAGAAAATAAATAGATCAATTCAAATTATAAATGACAAGTGTCATTAAGGAGAAGAACTGAGTGTGGCGAGAGAGAATCCCAAGAGGAAACAATAAAGATAAGGGGACCAGGGAGGGCATTTTAGTGGAAGCAACATTCAAGCAGAGACCTGTAGAGTAAGTGTAGATATAGGCAAATATTGTTAAGAAGACTATTCCAAACACGGAAAAGCACATGCAAAGGCCTTAAGGCCAAAAAGAGCTCATCATTTTTGCAGAACTCAGAGACAGCCTGAGCGGCTAGACTGTAGTACGAAGTGTGGCAGGAGATGCCTTTGGAGAAGGGAGCAGGGTCAGTACTATGAACAGGCTTATTAGGGATTCTGGTCTTTATCCTAAGAGCATTTCGAAGCCACTGGCCAGCTAGAAGCTGAGGAGTGACATAATTCTTAAAAGACTCCTGGCTACTATGAAAGGAATGGATTATAAAGGGACACGAGAAGAACCAGAGGAGTCCTAGGAGGCGGTTGCCTCAACCCAGACCAGAGGTGATAGTGCCTGGGAGTTGGGTGGTGGCAGTGGAGTGGACACACGTGAAATGCATTTTGGAGACAGAATCAGCGGGGTGAAATGGATGCAGAAGGTGGAGTAGTGGGAGGGTCAGGTGTGATTCCCTGGTTTCTGGCTTAAGCAACTAGGTACACGGAGGTGCCGCTTACTGAGCTTCATTTGGTGGGTGGGGAGCATTTAAAAATCAAGAGTTCCATTTAGAACAGAGTTTGAGATGCCTGTGCAAGACCTAAGAGTTGTCAAGTAAGCAACTGGATATACATCAGGGCTAAGAGGAAAGGATCAGGGTGCATATGTGAAATAGGGTATCTAGATGGAATTTAAGACTTTGGAAGGGATGAGCTCACCCAGGGCAGGGCCCAGAAGCAAGCCTGGAGGACTCACCACAGGTGACATATACTGACCCCTTAGAGACTGGCGAGTGAAGGTAGGGAAGGAAAGGTCCTGAGGAAGTACGGCCAACCTCTCACTTCATGCCCATTCCTTTCTACAGTGGACGGAGGCTACGGCTACCTGAAGGACACAATGTGGTGGGCTGGATTTCTCACCAGTAAGTGGGTTCTTTGCTACTAAGGACAGTGCCCTATTGATGACAGAGGCAGAGATGAAAGGAGGGGTGGATGGGGGGCATTTCTGTCTCTACTGTGCCAAATATGAATCCAAGGCCCAGATTTCTAGGGGGAGAATCTAAACAGTCTTTGCAGGTAGAACATTTTTACCTGCATCTCAGGTCACTTTCTCCATCCAAAGTCAGTCTTTCATCCATAAAGCATCTGTCCCCAGAGAGCTTTGTACAGAGCTGGTAGTGATAAAGGTGTAATTTCTCAACTTCCCTTGAAATTCAGGGAGCTACGACGGCCCGCTGGAGTCTCCTGGACTCCTGCAGGGCACAGCCTGGGACTCCTGAGTCAGCTACACCATTCCACAAGCAATTGTTGGCTCACTTAGAACATGGCTGGTCTGCCACCTAAGGTTTGCCCACATTTTCACATTCACACATTCCTTTCCACCTACCCTCTCTGGCTTTCAATCCCTAATTCTTTCGGGTGGAAAATTAGCCAGCTTTCTATTTGTAATCCCCTAAGTCAGGTTTTGATCCCTGTCTTAGCCAGAGTTATCACATTCATCATCTGCTTTCAAAGGGCAGACCCAGGTCATTCCCTACGAGCAGGGAGACAGAAGAGGCACTTGCAGGAGTCTGCAAACTGGAAACTCATATGGGGAGAAGTAGGCCCTTTGGGAATGTCTGACTTTGTAACCACCTGCCTGTCAATCTAGACTATCCATAACTCCTCTGGGAAAGACGGCTCCGTGGACCATTTGGTACCTGGAGAATCAATAACTGTAGCTGTTTCTTTATTTGATAATTAACACTTTCTAGAGCTTACCTTAAAGATACAGACCAGTCATTGGCAGTCCCTGAGATACCTTTAACCGTGCCTAGGCTAGAAGCCAAGGGACCTCAAGAACCAGAAGGCACCATGTGACCCTGGACTCTAGGCCACCTCCCTATCTTTAACATGGGAGGATTTGGTCAGGATCATCTGGGCCTGACCTTCAGATCAGATTCTGCAGGGAGAGAGCATAAGGATGGGCATTTTAAGGAATGCTGGTCTGGGATTCTGTGAATGGTTGAACACTGAATGAAGCCGTCTCCACCCAGATTCATTTGGGCTGGAGATGGCGCATCAGAGCCACTGTGACCTCTTTTCCCCCTTAATTTCCTAGTGGCTGCCGGAGAAATTGCCAACTTTGGGGCCTATGCGTTTGCTCCTGCGACAGTCGTCACACCACTGGGAGCGCTGAGTATCCTCATAAGGTTGTTGTCACCTCTCTTGCTGTCTCTTCCTATTTTCAGTTTGTTGATGTCCGGAACTGCACATGGGGTCAATTGCTACTTGCAATCAAGGACCTGGGTCAGTCCCAGCTTCCAGAAAGAGGCAGTGTGCTGTTCAGAGCTCCACACCCTTGGATTGTTTGCTGCCTGGGCAGTGAAGGGGCAGGCCAAGCCCAAACCAGGTGGAAGGACTTCCCCTGCCACCAGGCTGAATGTCTCATGTCAGTGTTTTGGTGCCCCAATAGGAGAAGCACACAAGTTGAAAGTACAAGCCCTAGATTAACCCTCCCTGGGTTCTAACCTTATCTCTGCCACTTTGTAGTTACATGGCAGGTCACTTAACTACTCTAAGCCTCCATTTCCCATCTGCTAAGTGGGGATGTTCATAATACCTGCATGAAGGCATTGATTTAAGGACTAAATGAGATGCACAGAAAGTGCATAGTACAGAACTGGCACTGAAGAGTAACCACAGCTAACATCTATGGAGGGTTTACTCTGTGCTAAATGTTCTAAATGGATTCACTCGTTTAATCCTCACAGCATCCCTACTAATTAGAGAGGAGGGGAGACCTGAGGCCAAGGGAGGTTAAGCATCTTGGCCAAGGTCACCCAGGTCCCAGGAGGCTGGGCCAGGATTCCCTCCCAGGCAGTCTAATTTCAGAGTCTGGGTGCTTAACCACTAGGCCCCATTGCCTGGAAAATGTTTGATGGTATTAAAGATAGCTGATATTAAATGTGTGTGCTTCCCATTGCCCCGTTCCTCCTGAGCTACAAACACAGTTCCTCTGTGGGGGTCCTGAGCCCCATTTGAAGCTGGCTCTGATTGTCACCCTAACCTTGGAGCCCCGGTAAGTCCCCAGCCCACCGCACCCAGTACCTGTAATTTCCTGTTTTGTTTTACCAGCTTGGTGACGATTCTGCAGCATTTATGCAGTCAAAAACCAGATAGAGCCATGACTCACATGGCACGGTTGGCTGATGTAGCTGTGATACCAGTACTGCGTATCTGATTAGTTTACAGATTCCCATCCCAGGAAGTTGGGAGCGGCAGGGGATCCTCCACTGTGTGACCTCTGCCTTTGCTAGTGCTACCGGGTGCTGGTGGACAAGGCATTGTGGGTAAAGTGTTTTTGGGAGTTTTAGAGGAGAGATGGGAGACATTCAAAGGAGGTTAGACATCAATCCCCTCTTTCCTGATACCTGTAAGCAGGACTCATGAGGCTCATTGGGTTACCTTAGGTCAGCCAACAGATTTTGCCCTAAACTAATGCCACCTTTTTAAAGAAACAGAAGCATGCCCCAGCGATTATACCTGTCTTGTCTCACCACCCTTCTTCCTTCACCTTTGCTGGCTCATTTGGAGGATGTGATAGGAATGAAAGTCACATCACCAAGGAACAGCAAGGAACTGGAGGTGTTTTGTCCAGAAAAGACTCAAGGAAGTCAGGAGAATTCTTCTCAGTGAGGTGTAGAGGGAAAACCATAGGCTTTATAATTAGACAGAACTTGAGTTCAAATCCTGGCTCGTCTCTTACCAGTTGTATGATCTTGCCATCATTTAAGCTTCTATGGGACTCAGTTTTCTCATCTATAAAATGGACATAAGTATATTTTACTTCTCAGAGTTGCAAGATGTTAGTGAGATAATAAATGGGAAGTTCTTAGCACAATATCTAGTATGTAAAGTGTGCCCAAGTGTCACTGTGGTTGTTTATATTGGCATACACAAATGGAAGAAGGAATGGATTTGTTTTGTATGGCTCAAGGAATAGATATGGGATGAGTAGAAACTACCATATTTTGGGTTAATAATAGAATGAACCTACAATGGATTCATTTGCCTTGTGAAGGGGGGAGCTGCTTGCCACCAGAGGTATACAAGCCAAGGCTGAAAGCCTTCTGTTTGCAATGTTAAGAGAAGATGTGCTCATTGGGTAGGAAGTTAGACAAGAGTGCTTTGAAGGGGTCTTCCAACTCTTCTCTTTGGGGATATTGTCCATCTCTAAAATGAAAGAAATTCACATGTGTGTTGTCGATTCCTCCAGCCCACACTATAACCCACCCCTAAATAAGTTTCTATCTCACACATTTCCTAGGGGTCTAGAAAAGCTTCCACGTGTGAGAGTAGTGAGCCCTTGCTCAGCCCTCACTTTTCTCCAGGACGCTGGGACTGGGCTGGCTGCTGTAATCCCTTTCTCCACTTTCACATGCAGTGCCATCCTTTCCTCATATTTCCTGGGAGAGAGTCTGAACCTGCTGGGGAAGCTGGGCTGTGCGGTCTGTGTGGCCGGCAGCACAGTGATGGTGATACACGCCCCCGAGGAAGAGAAGATCACCACCGTCATGGAGATGGCTGCCAAAATGAAAGACACAGGTAGGCTCCAGGCCCCCAGTGAGCAGGAAAGCACTGGGCATGAACCATGCTAAAGGTCTGACTGGGTTCTGGCTATCTATCTCAGGTGCTGCCATGTGGAGGAGGAGGAAGCAAGCTCAGGGAGGAAAGTTGATGGGCTGGTACTGAGGCTAGCTTACAGGTTCCCAGTCTGATAGGTATGGATGCTATTATTATGTATTTGTTATGTGCCAGGTACTGTTCTAAATGCTTTGTTTGCATTGTCTTAGTTCAGGTTGTTTTAACAGAATATCGTAGACTGGGTGGCTTATAAACAACAGACATTTATGTTTCACAGTTCTGGGGGTCACGATCAAGTCCTGCATCAAGGCCCAATAGATTTTGTTCATAGATGGCCAGCTTCTTGCTGTGTCCTCACCTGGTGTAGAGGGCAAAGGAGCTCTCTGGAGTCCCTTTTATAAGGGCAGTATTCCCTTCCTGAGGGCTCTACCCTCATGCCTGAATCACCTCCCAAAGACATCACCTCCAAATACCATCTCATTAGGGATTAGGACTCAACATGTAAATGGGAGGGGTGGCATTCCGTCAGTTGCATGTATTAATTTAATCCCACAAAAAAGCTCCTATGAGGAAGGTCCTAATATTAATCCTATTTTACAAAGAGGAAACTGAGGTCTTGGGGGTTTAATTAATAATTTGTACAAGTTATTAAAAAGTTGTGTTGCTGGAACTGGGACCCATGTTTGACTCCAGAGCCCACGTTCTCTTTTTTTTGTTTTTAATTTTTTTGGCCACACCAGGTGGCATGTGGGATCTTAGTTCCCTGACCAGGGATCAAACCAGCGCCCCCTGCGTTGGAAGCACAGAGTCCTAACCACTGGACCGCTAGGGAAGTCCCAAGCCTAGGTTCTTAATGAGACAACACGTTGCCATGGGTGGGGGGCTCTAGAGGCTGCTGGCATCCTCCCAGGTCAGGTTACCTGTCTCCATCCCCCCAAAGGGTACATCGTGTTTGCTGTGCTTCTGCTGGTGTCCTGCCTCATCCTCATCTTCATCATCGCCCCACGTTATGGACAAAGGAATATCCTCATCTACATCGTCATCTGCTCTGTGATTGGGACCTTCTCCGTGTCCGCCGTCAAGGGTCTGGGCATCACCATTAAGAACCTCTTCCAGGGGCTGCCAGTTGTGCGGCACCCTCTCCCCTACATCCTGTCCCTCGTGCTGGCACTTTCGCTCAGCACTCAGGTCAATTTCCTCAACAAGGCGCTGGACATCTTTAATACCTCCCTGGTGTTCCCCATCTACTACGTGTTCTTCACCTCGTTGGTGGTGACCTCCTCCATCGTCCTCTTCAAGGAGTGGTACAGCATGTCGGCCGTGGACATAGCGGGCACCCTCTCTGGCTTTGTCACCATCATCCTGGGTGTGTTCATGCTTCACGCTTTCAAAGACCTGGACATCAGCCACACCAGCCTGCCCCACATGCACAAAAACCCAACCCCCGCTCCCGCCCCAGAGCCCAGCATTATTAGACTTGAAGACAAGAATGTTCTTGTGGACAGTATAGAACTCTCCAGCACCCTATCACCAAAAAAGAAGCCCGAAGTATTCATAATCCATTCGTAAAGCTTGGAATACATGAGTGAGAGGATGAGCCCTGTGGTACAGCCTGACTGCTCAATTTCAGAGCCACCTGGTTATTTTCAACACAACTCCTCTTACCAGTGGCCTCTCTTTTCTTGAGACGTTCATTTATACCTCACTGCTGTTTCCGGGAGAAAAATCCCTACCCAGTGAGCAGTGGCGGTAGAACCTCCTGGAAACACAGCCTCAGTGACCAAATACCCTACTTCACATTGGTGCCAGCAGGTCCCCTGGACCTCCCGTCCTACTTGTTTCCTCGGTGCCATCTCTGTGTTGTTGGGAGGAAGATAGGATTTGATCTGTTGAATGTAGCACAAGCCAAGAACTTCCCTGAAATGTTGGTCATCAGGAAATCCCTTGCACTGATTCTCCTCCTGAGACTGATTCACCGTTCCTGAGCCCGACTCACCGTTCCTGAGCCCAAGGCTGAAGTGCAGCTGGCCCTCCGAGGCCCAGAGAGCAACTCGCCACGCCTCCCATCCAGAACCAACAGACACACAATTATTGTAAAATGTCTTGTTGCATTTGCCACCTCAACTTCGGAGACAGAGGCAAGACCTCAGCTGACCTGCTTACTGTGAAAGCCACCTGACGTCTCAGGGAAACACTTCCACCAGCCCCATTCCCGGAGCAGCCAGCCTGGAGGTCAGCATCTGTTTCCATCCACCCCACCCCTTCCCCACCCTGCCCTCTCTACATAACATCCTAAGGAGTCAGTCATGGAGACATTCAGGCAGTCATCTAAGAACCCAAAACAACACAACAACAACAAAAGGTGCTTCCCAGCCAAGCTCTGCTGGCCAAGCCCAGTGTTTCATTTTGCCTCACTCTCCAACGAGAACAGCAATTGCACTGCTCTTAAAAGTAGCCTGGTTGTCGAGCAGAATGCACTTTCCTTTTCCTCAAGGAGTAAACCAAAATATGATTTGGGGAGATGGGGAGACGAGTGAGGAGCAGTCAGGAAAGCAGACACAGGCTCTCTGGAAACCAGGGGCTAACTTTGGTGTTTACTCTGGTGGCGAACCAAGAACCCAGGTGGAAAGGGCCCTGGGTAACTTTTTTTTTTTTTTTTGGACACACCACGCGGCATGTGGGATCTTAGTTCCCTGACCAGGGATGGAACCCGCACCCCCTGAAGTGGAAGTGCAGAGTCTGAACCACTGGACCACCAGGGAAGTCCCCTCAGGGTAACTTCTGGGCTGAAGCCTTAGAGGCTTGGCCAGTGGGATCAGCTTTGAACTTCCGTGACCAAGTCGGGGGTGTAAGGTCGGCACGGGGTGCATTCTGCCTGTTGACCAGATCGCCACCAAGTCCCCAGCTCCACTGACGAGCTGCCCACACTGGGAAGCAGTGTGTCACAACTGCTCCACCACCACCTGCTTTGGGGACTGCCTTTGGTCCCCTCACATTTGACCAGAGGCAGTCAAAAAAACAAGAGCAGCTGGAGAGAGATATAATTAATATCCCCTCCCTTCCTGTCTTCTCTCCAGCAGCAAGAATGTGAGAGTTGATACGAGGACCATTGACAGGGAGGTAAGGGAGCCAGTATATCTGTAAAGAAGGAGGAAAGACCTGGCCCTCAGCCCTTGAGCTGGTGCAGAGCCTCCCCTGTGTAACTCCACACCCGTGCCTGTGTTTACGTCCTGTGCCCTAAGCATAGCCAAGCCCAGGCCAAACTGTTGCTGGCCTTGGAGCTCCAAGGAACAGACTGGCTTCCTGCACCGCCAGCCTCAAAGCCACAGTTTTTAATGAATGTGGATTTCTCTCTGTAACTAAAATCAATGCAACATGTTGGATCTTGAGAATGACCGTAATCTGAAGGCCCTGAGAGCGTGGTCCGCAGGGTCAGGAATAAAGACCTCTGAGTGTGTTTACTTGATACTTACATCTTGGCTTTCCTTGGACACGGAACAATTAAACTGGTTCCTCTAGTGCCGGGGGGCCAGTCCCCAGTCTCTGGAGAGTTCCGGCTGCCAAGGAAGTCCCTCCAGTGCCTTCTACAGCCACGCCTTCACTAGAGAGGGAAAGGCTGTTTGGGGAATAGCGTCAGTAGAAGTCACCCATCCCTTGTTTATGCCCGAGCCCTTACGAGAAGCCAAGCACAGTGCTAAGAGCTTCACGTGAATACTTTGAAGCTCTCACAAATGCTCAAGGTAGATCTGTATCATTCATGCCTTGAGTGACCCCAGACCTATTAAAACTAGACTGGCCTGTGTCCAGGTGCAAAGACAAACAGCTCCCTCGACTGGTCATGGGAAAACCCAGGGCTTTTCTATGGCTCAAGGTCTTCCATGGTGGCCTCACAGGCTGGACAGACGGTCTCTGTAGGAACTCTTCTGAGGAGTCCTCGGTGATGGATCCTATCCAGGCTGGCCAGTGCAACATTAAAAAAAGCAAACAAAAAAGAGTTGCCAAACCAGACAACATTTCAAATGACAATTTAATTAAATACAAACAAGGAAAAAAGGCACCACAGCCCATTCAAGTATTTTGCATAGATATACAAATATTGTAAACAATTAATAGGTGGACGAGAGAAAAGAGGATCTGTTTTCTGTGAACAATCTCCCAAATAAAAAGAAAATTCACATTGCCCTGGATCCCAGACACATACGTACATACACACAGTGGGTGGTGAGAGAGGATGCATGGAAGGGTGACTTTGGGGGCACTTGGCTTGGATTCTGCAGAACCTCTCCTTTGCACGGTTCCCTAAGGATGGGTGGAGCACCTTTCCAGTTGGCATACTCTTGACTTTCTTGGGTGTCCAGCAGAGCTGTTACATACACATTTAACACAATCACTGACTTTAGAACTGGTCCCCAATTTAAAACACGCAAGTCTTCCATACCCTTGGCCAAATGAGAACAAATTCTGACATAGGTAAGGGGAGGCTTTGTTCAAAAGGATTATTGCAAGAGATGGCGAGGGGCCATGGCCACAGGGGGATGGGGCTACGACAGTACTGTAAGGTCTACAGTGAGACACTAAGATCCTAGAGCTGGGGCAGAAAGGAGCTTTTCTTTTATTATAGGGAGAAGTCAGTAAGGCTAAAAAGAACCCACGGCAAGCAGGCAGTTACCACTGGAGCCCGGTGCCTGGGCTAAAACTCCCACTGAGACAGGGAGAGAGGGTGCAATCCCCCTTGAGGTCCCTTGAGGTTTACATTTCAGAGATGCCTCCTAGGCTCTTAAGGAAAACACACCTAGGGTTGAAAAACTGGCAGGAGGCTAAGTTAGCTTCTGAAAAGATTTACATAGTCTCCATCTGAACAGAAGGGCTGGTTAAGTCACTCCACCAAGCCTCAGTTTCAGGCTCCTCTCCTCCCCACCAGACCCTGAGCATGGACTCACCCTTGGCCAGAGCCAGCATACAGCCCCTCCCCCAAAGGCTGACCACAAAGATGGTCCCTGAATGTGCTTCTTTCCAGCCATGCTCACTCCTTCCTATAAAAGGCCCCTTCCTCCTGAGCTGTGGGATGCTCACAGATCTTGTAGCCGCTCGGCTCACCTGAGCATTCTCCTAATGCAACTGCCCCCTGCCCCTAACGCAACACTCCCTTCCCCAGTCTTGCAGTAATCCTTGCGAATAAAGTGCCTCTTTCCCTAAGTCCATATTGGTTTTCGTCACCTCAAAGCAGCATGTGGACACAGGAGGGGAAAACCAGGCTACGACAGCCAGGCTCGCTCCTGGGCAGCCTCCCCGGCCTGCCAGAACACAGCCAGGAGTCAGACAGTAAGTAGAACCGGCTGCTGAAAGTCTTATCAAATTTAGAAAGTTCAACCATTTTCCAGTTCACAGTACAATGTTTATGGGATGGAGGTGGTATTAAAATAATGGAAAACAAAAACGGAAACAAACAAGAAAGCAACAACCCAGGTCTCTTTCCGGTATGGTTCCAGGGAGGGTGGATTTCAGGTTCAAAGGGCTCATGCAGCCACAGTGGCTGGGGCGTTTTCACTTCAGAGCCTTCAACCTCCTGACGTTGGGGAGAAAAGCTGGACATGCCACAGGAATGTCAGTGAGGCAGGGGGTTGAGTTTAAGGGTGATTTCGGTGGGGAGGTGTTTTCACCGTTAATTTTCTGGGGCCCAGCCTTGAGGCCTGGAGCACCTCGAGTAGCACGCTTAAATGGAAGGCCGTCCCCTGACCTCATCAGGCAGCAAGGATGGTGGACATCGGCTCTGGGGAGCAACCAGGGCCCTTGTCGGCAAGACAGGGGTGTGAACGTCACCAATATCACAACTACCTGACTACCTGAGGGAAGAGAACTTCATTTTCCTGAGCTCTTTCTAAATCTATCCCAAGTGTCCCCCGCAGGTGCACAGCCTGAATCTCCCACTTGTCTACAAACCCAAGAATATCTAGTGAGCACCTATTGTATACAGAGAACGATAAGGGGGCCCCGGGGTAGTTGGGAGTGAAAACTCAAGCCTCTTCCTTGCACTGAGGTTTTCAAGAGCAAACGTCTGCTCACTGCAGGAGGCGGGGAGGCCCCACGCTGCCCAGCACCTTTCTCGGGTGGGAGACCGTCCCAGAGAACATCTCCGGTGGTTCTCTGAAAATCCTCCCAGCTAGCAGAGCACCGCACAGCCCCCATTCCCTGCTGTGGGGAGGACAGGACCAGAGGAAAGAACACAAGGAAGAGGATGAGAAAATGTCTGGCTGGTCCCGGCACAGACTCTGTTCCGTCAAGGCTGCTGGCTGCTGCTTCTCTAGGGATCTCTAGAGACAGGTCTGCTCTCTGCTCAGAAGACAACGGTCCTGCCTCAAGCCAGTGACCAGGTCTGGGGACAGGCTGGGGCTCCCAGGATGTCCGCTCTCCTCCCTGCACCCACCACTATCCCTGAGGACCTTACTCAGATTCAGGTCAGGGAGTAAAAGGAAGACCCACACTCTGCTGAGGTCACCACACACCATGGAAAGTAAAGCTACGACTCCACAGCCATGGCCCGAGTCTACCCCGGTCAACACTCTTGAGAGCCAACATAGGAGATCCCGTGGCCAACCCGCAGGCAGGACCCTGACTTGCAGGTCACAGCACCAAGTCCCAGGAAGTCGGGACTGCCGGGGATTCACTCTCCACAGCACCACACATTAGGCGGGTCCCAGCGGGGAAGGAGAAATCAAAAGCGTGAGGCACTTGGAAAATGCAGAAGAGAAAACAAGGAGCAAGCAAGAACAATGGCGAGCGGAGTCGAAACCTTTGGCTTGACGGCTCAGAGGGGGCCCGGGCTGTGCTCCCCCTGCTGTCTACACTGCCTACAAATAGTACCTGTCTGAGTCAGAGTGACCCTTGGGAGTAAGGGGATGCGGGGGCTTTGGTGGGGGGAGGGGGGCAGTGTGAGGAGGGAACTTGACGTGTTCACATATGGCCACGGAGCCAGGAGCTGTGACCTCAACCAAGCCCTGGCTGGAGTGACCCCTCCCGATCAGTAAAGCTAAAAGGGACAGTAAGTGCCCAGCCTCTGTCCAGCCTGGGACCTCTGAGGAAGATGGAAACAAAGGAAAGCTCTCATGCGTACCCTCCTCCATAGGATGTGGATGGACGGCTTCTCCAAGCTGAGTCCTGGCCTCAAGGGCTAAACAGACTCTTCCCAGCTGGGCTCGCCAGCTCAGACAGCCTGCACCAGCTCGACTGGCACCTCTGGGGCGAGGGGCCAGCTGAAGGGCGGATGGGGGACGAGCAGCCATTCAACCTCTTCCGCTCTCCCCTCCCTACCTGGGGCTGAATATTGCACAAAACAACACTTGGATGCCGTTGACAGTAGGCACTCTGGGCCTCTGAGGAAGCTGAGGAGGCACTGAGTCAAGGAGGAGATTTTTCAGAGATGCAGTGGTTCCAGGAGGAGGGGAGTGGGGGGAGGAGGAGCTCAGAGGCGGCCAGGCATGCTTCCTCCAGATTCCGTGGCCATGGCTCCTCTGTGTCCTCACAGAGAGGGAGAAGCCCCTTTAGACGGGTCTAGATTTTCGAGCTCGCCATCCCCACAGCCCTCTGTGACCTGTATTCAGGAAACTGCGGGAAAAAAGAGACAGGGAGAGAGACATCAGCTCCGTGGGATCAGTGGGGAGCTGTCCTCTTGCTTGTGACAGGTGGGCAGGAGGGGCAGACTGTCAACTGAGAAGAAGGGCTTCCGCAGAAGTCTGTCCACATGTCTGCTCGTTCAGACCATCAACTCTGCAGTGAGAGGCACGGTGGCGGCCCCCAACCCCCAGCTGACAAGCCATCCCCCTCCCCCCTCCCTGCTCAGTCTGCAGAGTTCCCAGGGCCTCGTAGGAACACAGGGCAGTGAGCCAGCTTCCTCACCTGCTCCCCTCTGCCCCAACTCCCAGGACTAAGAATACATCAGCCCCAGGGAAGATGTATTAAGAGGGGCCGTTTGTGCACAGCCTACCATAGGCCAGCGGTTAATGTAAATTAACTGCCTTGACCTTCACAGTAACCCGATGGGGTTGGCTATTGCTGCTTCCTAAAACCTCTTTCTAGATAAGGAAACGGGGACTCAAGGGAGTGATTTGCTCAGGGCCGCTCAGCTCAGCTCAGCTCAGCTCAGCTCATCAGTTGCAGACCCAGGTTTGAAGCTACCACAGCTCAGCCTCCTAAACATCACCTTTCACATGAAACCAAAAAACCCCTATCACCAATTTAAGGGACAGTCATGCAGGCACCAAGAAATGCTAAGCTTTTGTCCTTTGCTTTTGCTCTGGAAGTTCAGCCCTACATCAAGAAGCATGAACTGGTCTGTTTTCTCAACTCTGTTTTTGCCCCCTGGATCCCTCTGCCCCAGCTTCTACCTCGAGTGTTTCTGAAGACTCACCTTTGGGGCAGGCGCTGCCAGGTCTAGAGGCAGGGGGCCACAGGATGGAGAGGCAGGGGGCCACAGGATGGAGACGCCACCTGGCCTGGGGAGACTCTTGCGGCCTGGCACCGGGTTAGCCGGGAGTGCCTTCTGGGGCGGCCGAGGCCTGGAGAAATCCTAGGGAGAAAGCCACAAGCCTCACTCAAAGGCCAGAGGGGCCTGTTCAAAAGAAAATGTTCTCAGTATTTTACAGGTCAAAAGCAGATGCGAAAAGGGATATACTATTTAAAAAGAATGGTCCCATTTAAAAAGAAATTGTGTGCATACATGTTTACATGCTCAGGAAAAAGCCTTTTTGGAGAGCAAGTTAGCAGTGTCTATTAAGATTAGAAATGATCGTTCTCTGACCTAATACATAATTCCATTCCCTCTGCGAACTATTTGCACAGGTGCACAAAAATGAAATTGCAAGGATGTTCCTTGCAGCACTGTTTGTGACAGCTAAAAGAAACTATAAATAACTAAAATTTCCATCAACAGACAAATTACTAAAATTATAGTGATATATGATGCAGCATTTCAAAAGAATAAAGTAGGTTGATAAGTGCTGAGGTGGAAAGACGGTCAAGAGTCATGGCAAGCTGAAGTACAAGCTATACAGGATAGTTTAGAGAAAATAAGTCACCCCGCCACCCCTCACCAATGTAAATGCAAAGGTACAGAGGAAAGTCAGGAAGGATGAAGACCAAATTGATAACAGAGGTCAGAGGTTCAGAGTAGGCTGTGCATAGGGAGAGGGGTCGTCCAAGTGAACATTCAGTTTTTTTTAACAAAAGCATATATGTGTATTACTTGTGCAAATAAAAATAAAAATTGTAAAAAGAAGAAATCATATTTTCCATATTGTTTGTCTATGGGTGGCACAATCTTACCTTTGTGCTTTTACATTACCTTCATGTTTTGCCCCCCTCTCAATAAGGCCTTCTCTGATGACCTTATTTAAAATTATAACACCCCCAAACATAACCATACACAATCAATGGGATGCAACAAAAGCAGCCTAAGAGAGAAGTTCATAGCGATACAGGCCTTCCTCAAAAAACAAGAAAAATCTCAAACAACCTAACCTACCACCTGAAAGAATTAGAAAAAGCAGAACAAACAAAACCTAAAGACAGCAGAAGGAAGATCAGAGAGGAAATAAATAAAATAGAGATTAAAAAAAAAAAATCAATAAAACCAAGAGCTGGTTTTCTGAAAGGATAAATAAAATCGACAAACCTCTGGTCGGGCTCACCAAGAAGAAGGGAGAGGACCCAAATAAAATAAGAAATGAAAGAGGAGAAATAGCTACTAACACTGCAGAAATGCAAAAAATCATAAGAGAATACTATGAACCATTACATGCCAATGAATTGGACAACCTAGAAGAAATGGACAAGTTTCTAGAAACACACAGCCCACTGAAATTGAATCAAGAAGAAACAGATAATTTGAACAGAATGATCACTGGAAGTGAAATGGAATCTGTTAAAAAAAAAAAAAAAAAAAAAACCTCCCAGCAAACAAAAGGGAGTGGCTTCCAGGATGGCTTCACTGGGGAATTCTACCAAACATACAAAGAAGAGCTTACACCAATCCTTCTCAAACACTTCCAGAAGACTGAAGTGGAGGGAACACTCCCTAAGTCATGCTATGAAGCCACCATCACCCTGATACTAAAACCAGACAAAGACACTAACAAAAAAGAAAACTACAGACCAATATCTTTGATGAATATAGATGCAAAAATCCTCAACAAAATATTAGCAGACTGAATCCAACAACGCATAAAAAAGACCATATACCACGACTAAGTTGGATTCATCCTAGGGTCACAAGAATGGTTCAACATATGCAACTCAATCAATGTGATACACCACATCAACAAAAGACAAAACTCACATGATCATCTCAACAGATGCAGAAAAAGCATTTGATAAAATTCAACATCAACTCATAATAAAAACTCTCACCAAAGTGGGTATAGATGGAACATATCTCAGCATAATAAAGGATATATATGACAAACCCACAGCCAACATAATACTCAACAATGAAAAGCTGAAAGCCTTCCTGCTAAAATGTGGAACAAGACAAGGATGCCCATCCTCATCACTTCTATTCAGCATAGTATTGGAAGTCCTAGACAAAGCAATCAGACAAGAAAAAGAAATAAAAGGTATCCAAATTGGAAAGGAAGAGGTAAAACTGTCATTATATGCAGATGACATACTATATATAGAAAACCCTAAAGACTCACACAAAAACTACTACAACTGGGACTTCCCTGGCAGTCCAGTGATTAAGACTCCGTGCTTCCAATGCAGGGGGTGTGGGTTTGATCCCTGGTCAGGGAACTAAGATCCACATTCTGTGCAGCACAGCCAAAAAAAAAAAAAAACTACTAAAACTGATAAATGAATTCAGCAAGGTAGCAGGATACAAGATTAACATACAGAAATCTGTTGCATTTCTTTACACTAATAATAAAATTATCAGAAAGAGAAAGTAAAAATACAATCCCTTTTAAAATTGTCTCCAAAATAAAAATACTTAGGAATAAATCTGACCAAGGAAGTGAAAGACGATATGCTGAGAATTATAAAAAAACATTGGCAAAGGAAATTGAAGATAATTCAAAGAAATGGAAAGATGCTCTTGGATTGGAAGAATTAATATTGTTAAAATGGCCATACTAACCAGAGCAATCTACAGATTTAATGCAATCCCTATCAAATTACCCATGACATTTTTCACAGAACTAGGACAAATAATCATAAAATTTATATGGAATCACAAAAGACCCAGAGTTGCCAAAACGATCCTGAGGAAAAAACAAAGCTGGAGGCATAACCCTCCCAGACTTCAGACAATACTACAAAGCTACAGTTATCAAACAGTGTGTTATTGGCACAAAAGCAGACATATGGATCAATAGAACAGAATAGAGAGCCCAGAAATAAACCCATACACCTATGGTCAATTAATCTCAACAAAGGAGGCAAAAATATACAACGGAGAAAAGACAGTCTCTTCAGCAAGTGGCGTTGGGAAAGCTGGACAGCCGCATGTAAATCAATAGTTAGAACACTCTCTCACACCATACACAAAAATAAACTCAAAATGGCTTAAAGTCTTAAATATAAGACATGACACCATAAAACTCCTAAAAGAGAACATAGGCAAAACATTCTTTGACATAAATCGTAGCAATGTTTTCTTAGGTTAGTCTCCTAAGGCAAAAGAAATAAAAGTAAAAATAAACAAATAGGACCTAATCAAACTTACAAGCTTTTGCACAGCAAACGAAACCATAAACAAAATGAAAAGACACCTATGAAATGGGAGAAAACATCTGCAAATAATGTGACTGACAAGGGCTTAATTCCCCAAATATACAAACAACTCAAACAGCTCAATATCAAAAAACAAACAACCCAATCAAAAAAATGGGCAGAAGACCTAAATAGACATTTCTGCAAAGAAGACATACAGACGGCCAAAAAGCACATGAAAAGATGCTCAACATCGCTAATTATCAGAGAAACGCAAATCAAAACTACAATGAGGTATCATCTCACACCGGTCAGAATGGCCATCTTCAAAAAGTCTGCAAACAATAAATGCTGGAGAGGGTGCGTAGAAAAGGGAACCCTCCTATACTGTGGGTGAGAATGTAAATTGGTGCAGCCACTATGGAAAACAGTATGGAGGTTCCTGAAAAAGCTAAAAATAGAGCTACTGTATGATCCAGCAATCCCACTCCTGAGCATATATCCAGAGTTTTATGGTGTCACGTCTTATTCAAAAAGATACAGGCACCCCAATGTTCATAGTCGCACTATTTACAATAGCCAAGACATGGAAGCAACCTAAGTGTCCATCGATAGATGAATGGATAAAGAAAATGTGGTATATATATATATATATATATACAAACGAATGTTAGCCATAAAGAAGAATGAAATAATGCCATTTGCAGCAACATGGATGGACCTAGAGATTATCACACTAAGTGAAGTAAGTCAGACAGAGAAAGACAACTATCATATGATACCACTTATATGTGTGGAATCTAAAAAATGATACAAATGAACTTATTTACAAAACAGAAACAGACTCACAGACTTAGAAAACAAACTTATGGTTACCAAAGGGGAAAAGAGGCAGGAGGGATAAATTAGGAGCTTGGAATTAATAGATACACAGTACTATATATAAAAGAGATAAACAACAAGGACCTACTCTATAGCACAGAGAACTACATTCAGTATCTTGTAATAACCTATAACGGAAAGAATGTGAAAAAGAATATATATATATATATCTGAATCATTTTCCTATATACCAGAATCTAACACAACACTGTAAACCAGCTATACTTCAATTTTTAAAAATTGCAACACTCCCCCACTCAGCATTCCCAGACCCCTTTATCCTAATCTACTTTTTCTTTTTTGGTATATATCACTTATCCCATTCCACCATACTATACAACTTACTTATTTTTTATTTTCTGCCTCTCCATCCCCCACTATGCCAGAAACAGGGGCAGGGGTCCTTTTCTGTTTGATTCAGTGATACAGCTCAAGCTTTAGAACAGTGCCTACTATACAGTAAGCACTCAACACGTATTAGCTGAAAAAATAATAAAACTCTGCTCTTGTCAAAAAAATTTAAATAACTATATTTAGTCTGTGATCAAAAAAAAAATTTTAAGGGGCAAAGAATGGATCTCATGCCACCACCCACAGATCCCCAAGCTGGTGGGATGCAAGAGAGAAGCTGATTGCACAGGTGAGAGTTCCAGTGCCTAGTGTCCTAGATCACTCCCCTTCCTGAGAAGGTCACTAGCAAGCATAAAAACGGCTCAAAGGCAAGCATGGGGAGAGAGTGGAAGTAAATCAGAGATCTTCTGAAAGCAGCTTCTCAGCCAGCAGAAAAGTAAGAGCAGAAATGAAAAAGAGCAGCAGATTCTCATGACCAAAGCGCCACGTTGTCCAGCGCCATCCCTCCCCGGAAGGACAATGCGATCCCACACGCTTCCAGCCCAGACAGCTGTCAAATCAGTGGCTGCTGGAGGCCAGGACAGAGACCTTCTGGGGGAAGCAACAGCTGGGGGCAGATGTCAGGATGCCGTGGGGAAATGCTGTGCTCCCTTGGCTGCTTGCTGTGCCAAACGAACAATTTGTGTGTGCAAGTGCACACACAGGGCAGGTGATCTGGGCAGGAGCCTCATCATCAGCATGGCAACACTGGGTCTCCCAGAGCAGGGTCATGCCACGGGCCGCTCTGCTTTGACCCAGCTCGGCTCTACCAGGGGCCTCACCCAGCACTGTTTTCCAGAGGCAGAAACTGTCCTTGAACCGCTCTGGCCCACTGCTCCTGTCCTCAGGGGGTGGCACCTCCATCAGTCAAGCTGCACAAACCAGACACTGGGCAGTTGTGTGTGTATTTTGGGGGGGGGGGTGGTTTGTCATCCCCTCCCAACCCTCATCAGCAACTGTTCCCCTGTCTATTTTCTCTTCTACACATCCCTCATCGACTTCACCCCATCACCGCTGTCTCCCCCCTGCTCCAAGCTACCATCACCTCTCCTCTGGACACTGTTTAAACTTGTAACCCCTGCACCCAGTCTCATCCCTCTGATCATAATGCTGCTAGAGTGAGCCTTTTATTCTTTAAAACT
This sequence comes from Eschrichtius robustus, assembly GCF_028021215.1. Taxonomy (NCBI): domain Eukaryota; kingdom Metazoa; phylum Chordata; class Mammalia; order Artiodactyla; family Eschrichtiidae; genus Eschrichtius; species Eschrichtius robustus. Next base: position 133,394,242 of record NC_090825.1, read on the forward strand.
AATTTTTTAATTAAAGTATAATATACATAAAAAGAAATGAGTCATAAATATACAACCAGATGAATCATCAGAGTGAACACACCTATGTAAATCCTCACCCAGGTCAAACAACGGAAGATTAATAGTCTCAGAAGCATCTCTGGGCACCCTTCCAGGCACTGTGCCTCCCTCTTGCCTAAATGTAGCCCAAAGTGAGATCCCTGTAGATAGCAAATCTGTAGGGAAATTTCCCTGTAGATGGAAATCCCTGTAGATGTCACCCATGCTCCACCACTGCCCTGTTCCCATCAAATGCAGACGAAATTCCTAGTCCATGACTATGGCACAGTCTGGCCTCCCCTGGCTCTCCAGCCTTTCATCATAGCTCCATGGGCCCCGGGCAAAGGGGCCTTGAAGTTCCTTCCATCTGCGGGCTCTCTCCATCACAAAGCTTCCCTACCAGCAGGTCCCTGGTCCAAGAACCTCTCCCACCCCTCACAGCCTGCTCACCCGGCAGGTCTCAGCTCAAGTGTCACCTCCTCAGGGAAGCCTTCCCAGATTTCCCAGACTAAGTCAAGTCCCCCATAACTCTTTTTGTAAGCATGCCGAACCTCTCCTTCATAGCACTTACCACTACTGTCACTACATGTATACCAGTCTCTTCCCCAGCAAGCTGTGAGCTCTGTGAGGCAGAGATGGCATCTGCTTTGCTAACCACTGCCTAGTACAGAGTAGAAGTTCATACACATTTGTAGAGAGAATAGAAGAGGTTACGAAGCTTCACCCTCCACCTCTCCAGAGTGGTCCGTGTCACCAAGCTAGGAGGTGGTGGAGCTGAGATCTGGAGAGCGTGAATTCCCCCAGGGCAGGTGGTATCTCAGCTCTGGACTCCAGGGCCTAAGCCAGGACCTGACACACAGGGTGGTGAAGGGTTTGGAGTCAGCCCTGGGTGCAAGTCCTGGCTACTCCACTTACAAACCGCCACCTTGGGGTAGCCCCTTCAACCCCGTGAGACACAGCTACCCAACACCGAAAATGAGGGCGGCAGAAACTCTCTTCTTGGAATGGTTCTGAGGAAGGGGGCGGCGCCCCGATTTAATCCCTGCCGCCTGCTCAGAGAAGCTGCCTCCCGCTCCCCGCCCTTGAGAAACCCCCTTCTGGGCCTGGGGCTCAGCAGAAGCCGTGCTTGGCATCTGTGTTTCGGGATAGCTCCCACCGACCAGGTGGCCCTCTGGGCTCTGCATTCCCGCCAGCAGCCACCAGGGACAGCGGGAGTCAGGGCAGGATGTGGAGCCTCCAGGCTTCCCGTCCCCGCAGCTGGAGACCCCTCCCCCAACCTACTGCTCGGCACCTTGGGGTGAGGCTGACACCAGCTCCACTGAACAAGCCTCCAGTGTGGGTTTTTTAGGACCAGTGGTTTCAATGGACTGCTCCCTCCCTCCCTCCTCCTCCACCTCTGTTCTTCCCACACCCCTGTCTGCACGTGGCTGCTTTCTCCCCTCTTCCTCCCTTTCTCTCCTCTCTCCTTCTGTTATGGGCTGAACTGTGCCCGCCCCCCAAAATTCATACGTTTCCGCTCTAACCCCCAGTACCTCAGAATGTGACTGTATTTGGAGACAGGGCCTTTAAAGAGGTGACTACGTTGAAATGAGGCCGTTAGAGTGGGCCCTAATCCGGTCTGACTGGCGTCCTTATAAGAAGAAATGTAGACACACAGAGAGACATCGGGGTGCACGTACACAAAGGAAGGACCATATGAGGACACGGGAGAATGCAGTCATCTGCAAGCCAAGGAGCGAGGCCTCAGAAGAAACCAAGCCTACTGGACTTCCAGCCTCCAGAACTGTCAGAAAATAACTTTCTGTTGTTTACGCCACCCGGTCTGTGCTGTCTTGGCCGCCCGAGGAGGCCAACGCACCCTCCGTCTCCTCGTCTCTCCTCTACCCCTCTTGCTCTTTTCCCTTTCTCCTTCCCTCTTCTCTCCCTGTCAGTCTTTCCTTTCCCTTTCTGCATGGAATTTTCTATCCCCCCGCTGCCCCAGATGAGAAAAACGGGAGAGTAGCAGCTTCGCATCATCAGAGAACCAAAACTGATGCTCTCGGCTCTGCTAAACCATGACACTGCCATGTCCCAGGGACCCCCCCACCCCGAGACCTGGAGCCAACCACGGTCCTTAGGGGCAGAGACAGCCTGGGCCCCAGGGAGCCCTCTGGACCGTGCCCAAGAACAGCAGTCCCAGGAGGAAAATGGGCAAGTCCCCTACCCCACCTGAGGGGGTCCACACCCAAAACACACAGGCGGCTCTGGAAGGCACCACGCCTGGCCACCGCCCTGGAAACATCTGTGTCTGTGCTACAGGAACTTCTGCCAGAAGGTAAAGCTGGAGCCATCAGAGCATAGACACGCCGGGTGAACAGACTGCTGGGCAGGCTGCTCTGCTTCCAAACAACGCCAGTGGTGGGGGGATAGCCCAGCCCCTACTCACCCCTCCCAGAGGCCCGGCCCCTTGACCAGCCTCCCAGACGAGCAAGGCATCACCTTACGTCCCTCAGTAAGACTTCCCGACTAGTGCAAGATACCGAGAGGCACAATTTGGTGGAATAAGTACTATGATGAGAGAAGTACAGAGGCACCAAACTCAGGCTTGGGGGTCAGAGAAGGCTTCTTAGAGGAAGTGGCATCTAAGAGGAGATCTAAGGATGAACGAGAGCCGGCCATGCAACAGGAAGTGTATGTGGCAGAGGAAACAGCATTTGCAAAGGCCTAGAGGAGAGAAAAGAGACCACGGGGAACTGAAACATTAACTGAACATTAACATTTGGGGTGGAAGGTGGGTCGTGGCTTGTCACAGAAGAGGCCAACCAGGGAGGAAGTCCTCGGTAGTGTATTTCCTCACGCTCATCACCCTCAACGCTCTGTGTGCCCTGTATCTACCAGAAGGCAGAGAAGGCAGCCAGCCCATGAGTCGGCAAGCTCCCTCTTCCCAGCCTCTGTCATTCCTCGTGGCTGACGGCCTGAAAAGTGATGCTCCCAGCCCAGGGTCGCTGAGAAACCACTTACCTGGGAGAGGATGCACTTCGGTGCGGGGGGCACTGGCCGGCTTGGGGGAGGCCTCCTGGATGATTCTTTCCTCTCTACTGGAGGTCCGGCCCCTGGGGAGTTCCTAGCAGTCCTGCTGAGGTGCGCTGGCAATGGCGCAGGTGGGGACCCACCGTGCAGATAGTCCGCAGGGGGCCTGGGAGGAGGCTGGGAGGGCTTCCGTAGGGTTTCAGGGGTGTTGGTCACCTGTAGGCATGAGACGAGGAACAACGCCTGAGACACAGGAACCCTTAATGCACTTAAAAACTCAGGGGTGGTCTTGTGTGTCTCACTGGCATGCACAGAGGCCCAGGATCCCAGAGGTCAGATGCAACGTTTAAAGTCATTAGGGGATGGCAGAACCAGCTGACCATCTCTCAAGCCAAGAAAGTGTCTTTTATCACCAATCCCGTGGGCCCACAGAGGCGCTTAGGAAAATCTAGCAGAGTCCTGAGGGACAAAGTTAAAGTAGCAAAGTTCATGGTGCAAAGCCCTTACCTTTCGCTTGCCCTGGGGTGTCTGCAACTTGAACGTTGGGTTGGCGTGGCCAGTTCCACTGTTCTGAGACACCCTGAAGGGACAACTAGTAACAAGGAAGGAGAGGGGAAGAGTAAAGGGGGTGTTGTTCGTTGAGGATCGGTGCCTGACAGCCCTCTGACCGGGGCAGGGCTGTGAGCAGCTCAGTCTTCCCAAGTCTGCTCCGGTGGAAGTGGGATGGGTCCTCCTGACCCCCAGCTCCCTAGGCATGGAGACGGTGGCCAATGGAAAACTCCCAAGGAAAGACAATTGGCCTCATACAAAGCAGAGTGTTCCTCAGCACCTTTCCTTCACCCTTTTAAGACCTTTCTCATCCAAGAAGACAAGGATGTCACCAGCCATCAACCAATCTCCCTCAGGCATCGTTCCAGGAGGACCTGGGATTTAAAATCCCCTCCTGAAAAAATGTCATTTAATAGAGGACTCAGAGACTACACACCTTCAATATCCAAAGGAATGAATCGCTTAGGAAAAAAAATTACTCTGTCTTGAGCTCATGTCCAGCCACCCCTGTGATTGACTTGAGCTAGTCGGTTTTTCTCTGTTGCCTCAGTTTCCTGCCCTTTAAAATGGGGAGCAAATCAATTAGATACACGCTAGCAAAGAGATTTCATTTCTATTCCAACTTGAACTGGTTGGGGCATTCTGCTGAGAAGGATTCTGAAGTGATGACCAGGCTCAGCCGAGCTTACTTATTAATAAAAATCAGCTAGTAATGTCTGCCACGGTCAAGGAGCACGGCAGCAGCGGAGAGGGCGGTGTGTACCTGGCATTTGCCTTCCCCGAATTAGACCCACCACCACCAACTTTTTCACCAGGTACTGCTTACGGAAAGCTCTGTGATCTCCAAGTGGACCCCAAATCCTTCACGGCACCCCGTCATACCTGAACTGTTGCCTCAACTTGGAAGGGAGGGCTAGGGGCTTGAGGTAGCCCAGTTTGTTGTTCTGTTTACAGCAGTGGTACATCAGCATGAGGACCGCCAGCGCAAAGATGGCCGAAAACACTCCGGCTACTACAGGACCAGCACCTTCCAGAAATAGAACCCAAGTGAAAGACTTAGAAGCGGTCTGAGCTTTAGCTGTGGATTTCAAATAATGTATTCCCGACACTCTTCAGATATTTGATCTTCATTTACTTTGTATTACTTACTTTAACTTAAAAACTGTAAGAAAAAACACACATTATGTCCCACTGGGAAGCCACTAATATTAGCTTAAACAACCAGGTCAACTTGCTTGGCACAGATCTCATAATAAAGCTTCTCTGGCCACTTCTGCCTAATTGAAGAGAGTGCCTTTTAAGGCAAGGAGTTTCAGCTCTATTATTATTTACCACTAGTTTTCAGCCTGAATCATGATGTTCCTGGACACAAAGCAACCAACACAAAACACTGAGAGTCATAGACTGATCTAAGATTAGAACTTTCACACATAATCCACAATTGCACATTTGGTTTCACCGAACTGCCTCAATGTTCTCACAAACTATAAATCTAAATGTACAAAATATGTATAGACCAGTGACACACTACTTTTACGTTTTATATGTTGAGGTTTCTTCCTTGGGAAAAAAAAAAAAAAAAAAAGTTCTCCATTACTTTTTAGAAGCTTGGAAACCAAAGAGCTAGAATCCCTTAGATTTCCACTAAAAAACTGTACCATTATCTGAGTTTCTGGTTCCTCATTTGAAGCTCTGTTCATGCAAGGAGATCTGAGCCACTATAATGTGCCCTAGGTTCACGACTATTTTTAAGCGGCCGAGAAGGGGTAGTCGCCGCCACCGCCCCCCAGAAAGAACGTGGTTATTCAGTAACCTGTGGTCTGTCTTAATCTCTCTCTAAGCAGCACCGTGCCCCTCAATAGAAGGGACAGAGGAAAAGCAACTGAGGCTGAGCCCCACATCAGGCTGCTAGCCTGGGCCACTCCTCCCACTCGGTCCCTCTCGTTCTCTCGTCTACAAAATCAGGATAGTGAGGCTGACTCGTTATCTCTCCGCATCATGCCACCCGCCCCCACGGCACCCACCCCTCCTCACAAAGGTGGGCAGAGGCCCACGCAGGCCGGGCACTCACTCTCGGGGGGCATGGGCCCGCTGTCGATGCTGCCCCCTTGGCCCGGTGTGTCGCAGACGGGCGGGGCCCAGCCCCCGAAGCAATGGCAGTTCTGATTGTTGTTGCAAACCTGGAGCAAGGGCAGGGCAGAGGCGTCAGCACCCTGGAGAGCTCTGGCCTCCCACGGGGCCTGCCCCCTCAGACACCACGGCACAGGAGCCCCAGAACCCCGGGCACGCGTACCCCGTGGCCATGGCACTTCTTCCCACAGCCTTCTGTTTCGAAGAACGAGGTGTTCCTGCACTGCCCCTCGAAGCAAATCTGTAATGAGAAAGAAGCCGCTCATTACAACGGAAGGGACACTGGTTGGCAATTAGGAGACTGGGGTTTTGCACTCAGAGCTGACGGGACTCAAAAAGGCAGCCTACTTCAGGTTATTACTGTGAAAAATTGAAAACAGCCTAAAAAGCCAAGGACAGGATGGTAGTTAACTAAATTCTGCTATCACTTGTGTGATTAGGGAGAAAAAACCAAATATTCTATTTTTAATAAACATGTGTTATTCCACTCTGTATTGCTATATGTTGGTGATATGTTAATTACTTAATTGTATATTAACGTGCACTAATTGAAATATTATACTTAAAAATAATGACCATGGTGACAGCTGTCTACTTTGTGCCAGGCAGTATACCAAGTGCTTCAAATGTTTTTTATAACATCATTCTCATAGTTAACTCTGAGACAGCGGCCATTACTTTCCCCAGGCTTCCCTGACTCCTAGTCTAGTCCATTTCTCAATTCATAAGATAATTAATGATGAGGACAAAAGAGATAATAGCCAGCCTTCTAAATGGTTTACAGGGATTATCTCGTTTAATCCTTACAACAATTCTGTGCGGTGGGTCTTGCTCCTACTAACATGCTTTATAAAGGAAGCAAGCCACAGGGCCAGAGAGGTTGGGGAAGCTGGGACTTGAGCCCAGGCACCCTCGCTCCAGATTCACACTTTAGTCACTGCAACCCAGCAACTGAGTGAGGCTGGAGAAGGGGACTCACGTGGTTATGGCCACATTTGGTCCCGGTCATCACCAGGCCTGGGTCCAGCATGTCACCCTCCTCCTCGGGACCTCGGTAGACGTGGGTGCCCCGACATCGGATCTGCCTCCCGTTCATGATGATGGTGGTGTCGATGGGCACTGCATTGGACTCCAGGGGCCGGGCCTCAGAACTCTGACACTGGATCTTGCCGCACTTGGCATCTCTGGGCCCGAGAGAGAAGGAGGGAAGAAGATGGAATCAGAGGCAGGGGAAGAGCTGGGGCACCAAAGAGCTTCAATCTTTCTTGACCAGGACAGCAGGCTTGGGTGCGGGAGAGGCAGAAGGGCAATGCGTGTGCTGTAGGGACTCAGCAGGGAAGACCCCATGTGGACTGAGACCAAGGATAAGACGCTAGATCCTCATCCCCAAGCAGATTGAGGCCAGAGAGCTGGCCTTGGGAAGTCCTCTTTACTGCAAGGACAACTGCCTGACCTGAGCAACCTGCCCCCTTATGCTCCTTGCGTCCCCATGCACTCGAGGGCTGCAGCCAGAAGCCTGGTGTCATCCCCGACTTCCCATACTCCCTCCCTCCTATATACCTACTCTAATTCACACCTCCATCCTTTCTCACCTGGACACCAGGAAACTGTCTCCCTGCCTCCAGTCTTGCCCTATAGGAGTCTAATTTCCAAACTGCTCTCAAGCCAAAGTCCAAACGCCCCTAGCCATGCATTCGAGGCTTCTCATGATCTGGTCCCTGCTTAACTAGCTAGGCTCATTTCTCAGCAGCCCCCTCCCCACTGCACCCCAACATTATACTTTAACTATATCAAATTGTTATCAGTTCTTCCTACCAAGAATTTTTCTCTACTCATCTCTCTGCCTGGTACACTCTCCCATGTACCAGCACCATTCCCCATCCTGTTCGACTGGATAATTTCTCCAAATCTCAGCTTAGGCATAACTTCCTTTGAGAAACCACCTCAACCCACTAAGATTGGGTCGGGTGGCTCTCACCGTATTTCCATTATTACACTGTATTGTTATGTTCCATGTACTCAGCACAGTATCTGCCACATGGTCGACCCACAATAGATAGTGGATGGGTGGGTGGGTGGGTGGATGGATAGATGTTTGAAATGAATGAATGAATGGGTGAATAGCAGGCTATTCAGATGAGGGTATAATTAGTACCCTGTGGAAATGACCCAAGAGGGCTGATGCCCCGCCCTACTATAAGAAGGTCCCAGAAGGAGGTCGGACCAGTTTTCTAGGAAGCATTGCCATCCGCGCCCTCCCTCTGACTTCCTTAGGGCTGAATGGCACATTGCCAAAAGGGCCTGGAATAGATTTATTTAAAGGCCCAGTTTGGGGCCAGCCAAGCTGCTGAGAGGGTGGGAGTGAGGACAGAGTAGGAATTCCTTTGTCACCCTCATCTCGTGGGGTCTGCCCTATGGTCATCACCTCATGTTGCACTTCTTGTGTTTCCCATTCATGTCCTTCCCACAGTTTCCAAAGGTGTCCCCTGCCACATTCACCTTCTCGAAGCAGAGATCAGGAGCAGGCCGGGCTCCTGGGTGGGCAAGAAACATTTATCAGTACACTAGCCAACGTTAGTGGAAGTCAGAAGCCCCCAAAGGGCAGAGCTAGCCCTTGGCAAAATCAGAAGGTTAAGAAAGTTTTAAGGGAGGGAATATTCAGCCTTTTCTTTCTTTACCCCTATCAGTTATTCGACCCCCACCTCCTCAAGACCTACCAGTAGAAAAAGGTTTTACATCAGTTCTTTATACCTTATTGAGGTTTTATATCTGTGGGAGGTTTGTGTGCTAAGCCTCCTCTCTAATGAAGAAGCCCTGTCCCATCTCAGGTTTTTTACTAAAGGTAATACCCGTACAACATTTTAAAGAATAAAGCATGTCTTTCAGTTTTTTCTACCTAGTCATTCCAGTTCCTACTTTCCTACAACCTGGTGAAGCAATCTTAATTAACAGTGTATCTTCTAAAGATAATTTTATCTCTACCATCTAGATACAATTCTTGTGTATCTTCTAGAGATAATCTATCTAATAAAGAGTGGCAGCATAGTCTATTCACTGGTCTGCATCTTGCATTTTTCACTTAATTTACCGCGAGAGTTCTTTTTTTTTTATTCAGTACATACAGAGCTGCCTCCTTTTATTCAGCTGTATAGTGTCCCAACGTATGGAGGTACCAGAATTATTTTAATTGGTCCCTACTGAAGGATTTATAGGTTGTTATTGGTATCACTAACAGTGCTGCAATAAATATCGTTGTAAATCTATCTTCACATAAATGTGCAAGTACAAATGTAGGATACATCCCCAAGGAGTAGTATGGATGAGCCCAATGACAAGCACACTTAAAATTCTGCTATCTCCAAACAGCTTTCCATTGGGTTTGTACCTATCTGTTTTCCCACACCCTCCACAACTATATTATTATTGTTCTTGTTGTTATAGTATTATTATTATTACCTTATTATATTAATTCTTCAGTCTTTGCCAATATGATACATGAAAAAAAAATCCCATCCCATAGTTGTTATAATTTGCTTATAGCTTAAGGCCATTTGCATTTCCTTTTCTGTCTCCATCCTCTGCCATTTTTGTTGGATTATTCTTATCCACTCACCCACTCTGAGAATTTAAAGCATCAAGGAACTAGGAAGAACACTGCCTACTGCCTCTCCCTGAAAGTCTACCCTGAGGCAAGGGGATTGAAAAAAGGTAATATCTGGAGATGCTGTTTTAAACCAAGGATTCTAAGCTACCCAGAGTGCCTGAAGGGGGAGGCTGGCTAGGAAGCAGTGGGGTGGGAGGAGGGCCATTCCCCCCAGGAGAGCCTTACCAGGACCCCACAGCTGCTGGCACTGCTCCTGGTAGGTGAGGCACATGCCGTTGTAGCAGTAAGCCTGGCCACCCTCGCAGGGGGTGCCGTCCATCTGGTAGAAGTTGGTGGGGCAATGGGGGGACTTGCCCGTGCAGAACTCCGGGAGGTCACACTGCCGCGCCTGCTCACGGCACAGTGTGCCAGGGGCCAGCAGCTGAGCCGAGGAATGAGAGGGGAAAAAAGAGGTCAATCTGCCACCTGCCCTCAACCCTCCCAGCAAGGGCTCATGAGCGTCACTCTCGTGGAACAGAATTTCCCATTACCATTATTTCAGAGTGCTTTTAACATGACCTCATTAGCTCAAATCACCATCATTCATCTAATATGAATAGAGACTTAGGGTTTCGAGGTGTTTTCACAAATGCTAAGTCTACGTAGCAGTCTTAAGAAGTAGGTAAAAAATAATATTTATGCAACAATTTACAGTTTACTAAGTGCTTTAGTAATAACAGCTACTTTATGGAGCTCCCACTTAAGTGCCCAGTACAAATATTACTTCATTTAGTTTTCATGATAGTCCTATGTAATTTAATTATCCCTATTTTACAGATGACGAAACCTGAGGCAAAAGAGGTTAAATAATGTCTCCAAAGTCTCATGGTTAGTAAGTGGCAGAAGAGTCAAGCCCACTAATATATATGTAGAGATACACACACACACACACAGAGTAGCATTCATACATCTTTGAATTTACAAAGCACTCTGGCAATAATACATCCCCATTACTGAGCCAAGCGCCAGGCTAAGTATGTTACACATACTCAAGTCATGAGATCCTCACAATATCCATGAGCTAGATATACTGCTATTTGCCTCATTCTGCAGATGAAATAACCTGATCAATAGCACACCTTGGGCAACCGGTAAACACTGAGTTTCCACTTGAGTCTTCCAGCCTCCCAGGGTGGTCAGAGTTATTAGTACTCTTCCCATCTTACAGATAAAGAACCTAGGCTTGGATGGGTGATAGGCTGCCCCAAATCACACACAGGGCTTGAATTGAAGGTCTCAGACTCCAAGCCTCTTCTTTTCCCACACACTTCTCTCCAGGAACTCCTTTCCAAGATCCAAGCTGAAACCCTGGGACTGGGAGATGGGCGCTCTCCACACTCACTCTCAGGCCTTAGCCTGAGACTCGGGGACCTGACCCAGCTAGCACAGCCTCCCTGGGGGACGCCGGGTGCATCCTAGAGTCAAACCACATGGCGTGGGAGTTCCCCTGAGCCAGGCAAGGAGAGCTACGTCTGAGAACAGCGCCCCTCCACACTCCCGGGGGACTCCACGCCACCCACAAGGCCCTCCCAAGACAGAAGGCAAGAATGGGCCAGCTGAGCAGCTTTCTGACAGTCTCAGTTCAAGGGTGGCCTCAGGATGCATCTCTCCACCTGAGAGCAAGATGGAGGGGAAGAGGACCCACCCTGGAGCCAGCCTGCCTGGGTTCAAATCCCAGCTCCTTAACCAGCAGTAGGACTTGTGTTTATGCACCCGTGAGGGTAATAACCCTCTCGTGGTTATTGCTAGAAGGTCATGCTAGAAGGAATGTTCTAATAAAGTACTTGAACAGTATGTGGAACATAATGAGCCCTCAGCAAGTGGTAGGTGGAAGCACAGTCCACAATCCTATCCAAAACCCTGGGACCAGATGGATGTCAGACTTTACAGAGTTTAGAAAGCAGACACTACACAGATGTACATATATATGTGTGTATATATATATATACATACACATACACATTACATATGTATGTTATATAACCCACCAGCAAGGCCTAGGAGTATACTTTATAATCACACACATTAATATTTCTGCAATGAAATATAATATTCACTTTAAGTGTGATTTTTTTTTTAAGACTATAATTAGACTCATGTCAATTCAGGTCAAATTTTGCCACCGTTAAGTTAAAAAATTTTTTTTGAGTTTTCAGAACTTCCTAAATTTCAGAATTATAGATAAGAGACTGTAGACCTATAGTAATATTAGTGGTAAAAATGATGTGATCTTTCACATCAATATTAAGAGAGTGGGCTCCAGAGTCAGGTAAACCTGGTTCAGCCTCTTCCTGGCTGTGTGATCCCAGAGAAGCCACTTATCCCTTCTGAGCCCCAGTTTCCTCATCTTAAATGGAGGATATTAATACACATCTCATGGGGCTTTTGTAAGGATTGAATGAGATGACATATATAAAATTCTCTGTACCATGCCTGGCACCTAATAAGCAATTCATTAATGTTAATCAAAACTGTGATGAAGATTATTATGAGCTCCAAATAAAATCAAGCCTACTCTTTCTGGACACTTTTCTTTTTTTAATCTCCCATCTTCCAGGAGGCGCACACAGCCCTCTGGGATGATCTGAACTCAGTGAGGCCCAATATAGAAAAAAGTAAACTTTGTTCAAGGGCCCTTTCTAGCTCCATGTTTCTGAAACTGTGATGCCACCACTTCCCCAGGATAGAGGCTGAATCCTGGCCATTACCCCCCAGCAGAGTCTTGGACTGTTAGGTCAGAACCCTGGGCAGGGAGGAAAGGGCCACTTACCTTACACCGGTGACAGCAGGAGCCGTGGGCACACTCTGCCCCCTCTCTCAAGGTGCAATTAGAGGCATTGCAGCAGGGGTTATCACATTCCTGGGGAGGCAGTGAGAGTGGGCATGAGGCTCTTGGGCAGCAGGGCAGGGAGACAGGGGACTAGGCAGGGTGAGGGCCTTTACCCCCTACCCTGCCCCACGGGCCCCTGGGAAGTCTCCACCAAAAAATCACTTTATAGCTTTATCATTAAGGTAATACGTATACATTGTAGAAAATATACATATGCATAATCATCAGTAACACACAACTTGACACAACTACATTTTGCATTTTTCTAAGCACTTTCCTATACACATACGTAGACATATACTCATTTTACAAAATCATAGTATCCATACTGCTTTTAACTTAACATAATATGCCCATTTCTCCTTGTAATCATGGATTCTTCTAAAACATGATTTTTAGCATAGTATTATGTTATATGGAAATTCTGTGATTAGTTTTTCTCATCCCCAACACAACATCCAGAGACCATGTCTTCTACTGCTGCACTTCCTGCCCCCCACACTCCTAAACCTTACTATCTGATAAAAAGAGGCCATCAGGAGTCAGGGCATGCTGGAACAACTCCTGAACAATTTATGTCAGCCCCCGGGCCTGCTTCCCCAGACTTCTCTTGCCATCTCCTGCTCCTCCTCAACCCTCGCTGGCCTGGACCCTTCTCTAGGGGTTCCATGCTCTCCTCTCTTCCTTCCTGCCCTACGGGTCCTGATTTGCTGACATACAGCATGAGATTTAAAAAGATGACGGGACTCCCCTGGTGGCGCAGTGGTTAAGAATCCGCCTGCCAATGCAGGGGACATGGGTTCAAGCCCTGGTCTGGGAACACCCCACATGCCGTGGAGCAACTAAGCCCGTGAGCCACAACTACTGAAGCCCACGTGCCCTAGAGCCCACGCGCCACAATTACTGAGCCCATGCGCCGCAACTACTGAAGCCCGCACACGCTAGGGCCTGCGTGCTGCAACTACTGAGCCCGCATGCTGCAACTACTGATGCCCACACGCCTAGAGCCTGTGCTCTGCAACAAGAGAAGACACCGCAATGAGAAGCCCGCGCACCTCAACGACTGAGCCCACTGGCTGCAACTAGAGAAAGCCCGCACGCAGCAATGAAGACCCAACGCAGCCAAAAAATTAATTAATTAATTAATTTTTTAAAAAAGATGACGATTATCTACAAAACAGAAATAGAGTTATAGATGTAGAAAACAAACTTATGGTTACCAGGGGGTAAGGGGTAGGATAAATAGGGAGATTGGGATTGACATATACACACTACTCTATATATAAAATAGATAATAAATAAGAACCTACTGTATAGCACAGGGAACTCTACTCAATACTCTGTAACAGCCTATATGGGAAAGGAATCTAAAAAAGAGTGGATATATGTATACGTAAAACTGATTCACTTTGCTGTACACCTGAAACTAACACAACATCGTAAATCAACTATACTCCAATAAAATTAAAAAAAAAAAAAAAAAAGATGACGAGATGCCCAGTGACTCCGAATGTCCCTATCACACTCCTACTATAGAGACAGGCCCATCCATGGGTCCCTCACAGCAGGATTAGGAGGCACAATTATGCCCATTTCACACAAGGGGAAACCGCAACTCAGACAAGTCCAGTGGCTGGTCAAGGCACATACCTGGCAAGTGTTGGAGCCGAATTCAAGCCATGTCTGCCTGGGGCCCACCCCGTGCTTATTAACCATATCATAACCGTCACTGTCCAGGTCTGGCTTGTTGGAGAGACACATGCCACCACCTGACTACAGATGCTCATCCACCTGTCTCCCCCTCAGAGAAGGAATAAGGGGCATTTTCTTTCCATGAATCTCCTACCACCCTGGGCTCCAGGTAGACCTGTGTTCCTTCCCCTCTAGCACACCACGTTTCTTCTCACCCTAAGGCACGGTTCCTCCTCTAGCTGAAGTGTGCCTTGGCCTCGTTGTGCTTCTCGCTAACGCCTACCTCAGCCTTTGGCTATGGGGTCAGAGGTCACACTCCCACCTGAGTAGGGCAGTTCCCCTCACATTACATATACTCCTAGCATCATGCCATTGGCCCTCCTAGCACTTACCACAGTTGTATTTATACATTTTTGCAATTATTTGGTCAATGTGTGTTTCCCCCACTGGACTATACACTCCATAAGGACAGGGACCATGTCTATTTTTTCTGCCTATCTATTTTCCTGTCCCTGGCACATGACATAGTACCACATACTCAGTAAATATTTGTTGAATGAGAAGCTCCTCTGAATATAAGCCAACTGGCCAAGCCCACTCACAGGCTGCTCTTCAACCCCACCGGGCCCTCCATGATAATACAACTCTCTCCTTTCTGAAGGGTCTGGGCTGATCTCTTTGAACTCATGGTGGTGCGGATGGTGAGCCTTTAACTAGTTCTTGTTTTATTATGAAAGTTACGTGCTGGCATTAAGAAAAAGTCAAACCATAGAGAAGATTATAAAATCAAATAGTCTTTTCCCACATATACAGACCCTCAATCTCACCCGCATAGTTTATTCTGAATACGTAGAATTACTCAAGCATTCTCCCACACATTATTTTGCATGTTAACCTACATATTTTCATCCTTCAAAAAACAGATATGAAACTATTCAGTTCTGCTTTCTGCAGAACAGCAAGCATCTGTTAAAAGTGAGAGAGCTATGCTGTACGCCCACCACTCTCATTCTGAAGATTATAAGGAAGGAAAGAGCTTGTACACCAAGAGCTCTGCTCCTTCTTCCTCCTAGAAGCCCCTTTCAGACTTGCTGGTACTTCCTACATCCCCTTCCTTTCAATCATCTTTTTCTCCAGGCCAAACAGCATGAGCTTGTTGTTTTAAGCATCCTCATAAGGCCCAGGTTCAAGTTCATATATCCGGCTGCATGGCCTTCAGAATAAATTCAGTGCAGCTGGAGGGCCAAGGAGGCCACCTGTGGCTTCACTGGCAAAGACTGTGGTTTCCGGGTAGACCTGATGCTCACAAGGAGCACTCCACCCCAATCTGGACATAAACAATGTCAACTTCAAACCAGGAGGGTCTATAGAAATGGTCCATATTTAAGGCTTACTCCCCACATCTTATTTGTGATGGGGTCTTTGACAGCCACGTGTATGCAGGAAATGCCTAGGACTAAATTTTCGCTTGCATTCTCTTTAACCTTGAGATTTGAAGCCAATGCAAATTCTTCCCCTCCCACTAGCACCAGCACAACACCTTACCTCCTCCTCCCCACAGTCACATTCTTCCCCATCTTCCAGGTACCCATTTCCACATCTCTGGCCTCCATACAGCGTCCTGGTGTCCGGCATGTTGGAGAGACACATCCCCCCGCCTGACTGCAGATACCTGTCCAGCTCCTTCCTGTTGCATCTGTTGAACACTCTGGGAAAGGGGTGCCTGGGAGAAGAACAAGGTTGGAATTAGCTGGGAGTCTGAGCATCAAGCAGCCAGAACAGCATCAATCCTGCTGCCCATGAGGCTGATTCCAGCTGGACTCAGACCCCTATAGTCCCATGCACACATATTCTGCCCCCCCTAGAACATCACCTGTACATTAACATTCTAAGAATTAAGAAATATTAACCACCCCATAATGCCTTTTTTCTCACACTCCATGGAGGATTTACTTGAGAATTTGAAGCAACAATTTCACCCGTTTTCATGAAGGAGTTGCAATAAATAAAGGATAACTAGTGTGTTACAATAGGTCTCTTGAGCCTTAGAGCTGAATAAAATTCCAGCCAACCCAAACTCTTCCTGAAGCTGATATTAGATGGAGATTTTCTTAGAACAGAAGACCAGGCCAAAAAAGGCCAAGTTCAAGGGTTTAATTTCTTCGTTGGGCCAGTGATCTGATCTCTGTTCTAAGGATGCAGGCAGCACTCCAAACTCAACCAGCTAACTCACAAACACATGGTCTTTATCACAAGAATATGAAAGGTCCTGGATCCCGCTACTGGGAAAAAGAGTCAAAAGTCATACACTCTCTGGCGGCAGGTCAGTACCACAATTTGGGTCTATAAGGGAAGAGTTATCCTGATCCCAATTCTCTAAACCAGCTAAAGGTTAAACACTGGAGGGTTTTCTTCAGTTGTCAGGAATGTCACAAAGAACTTGTTACTAATAATTGTTAAACTACTAAAATTTGTGAACAGCTTAAAAACAAATTGGAGTAGTAATTAATATAACTCTCTCAACCATTTGACTACAAATATGCTTTTTAGATTGAGAGAGAAAGAGGTGGACTTAATGGTGAGCTCACAGGGATTTGAGCATGACCCATGGAGTTGTCCCCTGCATGTCAACATCATCCTTTGTGTGTCACTTTCTCTGAGAAGTGAGGAGAAAACACTGGACACTGGAGCTCCAAGAAAGCTGCATCTCCTATCTATCTATCTATCTATCTATCTATTTAGGCTGCGTTGGATCTTCATTGCTGCGCACAGGCTTTCTCTAGTTGCGGCAAGCGGGGGCTACTCTTCGTAGCAGTACGCAGGCTTCTCACTGCGGTGGCTTCTCTTGTTGTGGAGCACGGGCTCTAGGCGCACGGGCTTCAGTAGTTGTGGCACACGGACTTAGAAGTTGTGGCTCTCGGGCTCTAGAGCACAGGCTCAGTAGTTGTGGCGCACGGGCTTAGTTGCTCTGCGGCATGTGGGATCTCCCCAGAGCAGGGCTCAAACCCGCGTCCCCTGCACTGGCAGACGGATTCTTAACCACTGTGCCACCAGGGAAGCCCCTGCATCTCCTCTTGGAGACACACCATTCCCTAAGAAGCATAAGCAGACCCTAACGGTTTGGGGTGGGAGGAACACAAGCTCCCACCATGGTGCCTTCTGAAGAGTGACTAGGGTCCCGGAAGGACCCAGTGTTCTCTGCTGTCTGAGTCCAGGCACTGACTTTTAAGCAACTCCAGAATTCTCCTTCAAAGGTTCTGGTTTAAAGACCCCTCACGACTACAGGGAGATGGAGCTGCCTTGTCCTTATTCCTTGTGGTAAACACAGCCTGTAAATTCCCTGAGGAGTCACTGTGGGGTGTGTGATTGCTCCCCTTCCCTTTCCTTGTTCTGGAGGCTCAGCGCATTCAATCTGGCCTGAGGCATAACAGCACTGATCACACTTCATTCACATGGAGGGATTAAGGATTGTGGCTGTTATAAATGGGTTCTCAGCAGAAATTCATGAAGTGGAAAAGACACACGTGGTCATGCCAATTTTATAGCTAAAGAACCCCAAGACAGAAATTAAGTATATCTAAGGTTACACCACACCAAACTTCCTGCTAGAAACCTGTGCTCCTTCCACACGATTGTTTTCTTGGTCTTCTTCCAATGCTTTTGTTGTCAAAACCCCCTTTTTCTTCACTGCCCCCGTTAGTATAACAGAGGCTCCCTGGGCCGGGAGCAACACGGGGGCCGCACTGGCCTCTCGTGCCCGGCCGTCCTCCCCGTCCTCCCCTTCCGGCTTGACTCACCCGGTGGCAGCTGCCATGATGCACCCACCATCAGCCGCGCTGGCGGAGCAGCAATCCGCGGAATCATGGCTCATCCCGAAGTTGTGGCCCATCTCGTGGGCCATGGTGGCAGCCACGCCAATGGCATTCTCAGAGTGGTCCTGCTCAGGGAGACAGTTCAGGTCAAGGACATCTCCCCGCTACAGCCCTGCCTCTTCTTTAGCCAAGCCTCACAGCCCTCCACTGATTATACCATTGCTGTGCGTACAGGCTCGGTGACCAAAGCCCGTGCTCTTAACTACCCTGCTGCATCTGTCAATAAATACAGGTGGATAGAGGGGTGGACAAATAAATGGACAGCAGCCTCCTTGCTGTCTACTTCACAGGTCAGACATGAGAAGTCCAAACACTCTCACGAAGTCAGAGAGAACTTCAAAAGAGGGCAATAATTTCCTGTGACTCTGAGACAGGCTCTTGTTCCATAAAGATATACAGAACAACACAGGACTTCAGATTAAAAAAATACATTTTATCTCTGTATCTTACAATTTCTCAGCCCCTGGTCTGGAACATATAAGACATCTAGTGATGTATGATTAATGTAATTGCTTCAAGGTTCTCCTGAGCTTGAAAATTGGGGATAAATTACAATAAATGAAAATTCATCCCTGAGTACCTCCACCTCTTAGAACTTAATGCCTTCATTTTAAACAATTGCCCTTCTTTATGTCCAACCTTCTTTTTTCCTGCAACAATTAATATAAAATTATTTTTTAGAAGATGACCTCCTGTCTTGTGGGGCAGCTCTCCACCTTCTGCAGCATCAGTATATTGGCTGAGACTCACCATGTTGACCCCTCCAGACTGGTACACAGAGCACATGGCCATGAGGGGGGCCAGGCCGATGGTGGTGCCGTGGAAAGACATGCCCCTGCAGGAGGGAAGGAGAGAGGGTGATTGGAATGGGGACCGAGAGGGCTGTTTCCAGGTGCCCAGGAGTGGGTGGCCATCACGGCATTCCCTGGCCCTGCTGACATTCCCAGATCATTCCCAAGGGGAGAGATCCCACTACTCTAGGCCAGCTGGACAACTTCCAGGTCACCACACCTCTCACTTCCTCTCACCTACTCTCTCACTGCTCCAGAGAAAAAGAAGAGAGAGCAAAAGGTCACTTCTTCCCACAATATGCCCGTAGCCCCATTCCCTGGAAGGAAATGGGCAGGGCTTGCAAAGCTGCATCCCATTCCTGCCGCAGAGGAAAACGTCAGAGGGTGGGGGATGAGGGAAGGGTGGCACAGGTTCTGATGCTGAAGTGAATCATGCCCACTTCCGCCAGCTGCCAGGGTGCCCTGCCATATCCCTGGCTCTGTGGTATGTGTATGGGGGGGGGGGGGTCAGGGCAGCAGCTGTGGGGGCTGATGCTTCATTCCTGCATCACTCTGGGGCCAAGGAAACAGATGTGTCCCATCAGGAGCCTCAAAAAGTGCAGCTGGGTGCAAGGAGAAGCTGTTTCTGCCTTTGTTTTGCAACTGTGCTCCTAATCTGCCAACAGCCAGCTACATTCCCCCAGTTTAATACACGCTTTTCTCAGCTGTATGCATCCAGGGCAGGGGCAAAGGAATGAATAAAATACCAGTGTTTTCGTGCATGCCACAAACATGAAATTCATTTAAAGGATCTACAGGGAAGTTCATTACATCATGCTTTTATATCTCTGTGTTTGTCTTCTTACTTAGACCATGATATCTTAGAGAGTCAAGGCTGTCTCATTTATTTTGGGGTCATTAGAACTTAGCATAGAATCAGACACATAGTGGGTGCTTAATACATGTTTGCTGAACTCAAGGCATGTTTATCTTCAGAGAAACAATCTGCAAAAACATACATGCAAATCTCTATGACGCCCTACTGGTTATCTGATAAACTCACACATGGCTCCGAGGAAGTCCTACTGGAAATTGGATTCAAGATCTTGCCCAAAGCAGAACTCCAGGCTTTCAAAGATCAGGCCAAAGTTTTGGTAACCAAAGACTCTTCCTAGGTAAATGTGCCATCATGAAGTAAGCACTCACTCAGGTTTGTGGTACAGCTATTTCCCCGGTCTCTTTTAAAGAGTAAACAAAGGTTTAAATGATTGTTGTTTCAGAGAGATTTAGGAAACAGGAAAAAAAAAATTGGTTTTATTATGTATGTGCCTTTTGTTGTAACTTCCTGAGAATACCTTTGGAAGTCAACAATAAATACTAGATAATCACCACGGGGGACTGTCAAGGGCCACCACGACCCCCATCAGTTTCTGTTCTTTTCTCTCTGGGGATTGAACAAACTCCAACACAACCGCCCTCTCCCCCCATGTCTCCCTCCCCCCAAACACACTCTTCCTGCACTATCTGCCACTTGACTGTCTCGCAGTCGGCCGTGAGCCCCTGGGAATGACATGAAGGACAATCCGAGGAGGTCCCTCTCCTGTGCCTGCTTTGGGCGATTAACACCTGTTCTAGAACAAAGCGCCACGAAGATCAAGGTGAGCCCCTTAGAAAGTCTGTTTCAAAGCAGCCACGACCAACAGTCACTCACTTCCCAAATACACACCCAATTGTTTCAGAGACTCAACTAAATATGTCTGAGGCTAATTTTCTTATCTGGGTTGTAAACACTTCTTGGGATTGCTATGACTCAGGCTTTTTAATATTTTCCTGGATATACTGGGTACGGAGCACATGCCTGAGGAACACTTCGTTACCTGGACTGGAGAGTCAGGACGGCTTAGTGCAGCCAACCTTCAGCACTGGGGAGAAAAGGACGAACAGCACACGCACTGCAGGCAGGGGCTTTGCAGCCCGGGCCAAGGCAACACATATGGAAAAGGCTACTTACGTGATTAACTGTGCATTGTCATGGCTCTTCCGGGGGAGTAGCTTGCGCCTCCAGCTAAGAAATGACCAGAGGGTAGAGTACGGGTTCTCCGAAACTTCACACATATTCCCATGAGTCCACACCTCCAAGCCCACGAGGGCAATCCGGATATTCAAGGATCGGTAAAACTGAAAACACACACAGAAGAGTCACAGCATCATCTGTCAACACCACTTGAGATTATGAGCCCCTTCCTAGCCCAAGCGCTCAGAGCACAGATTCCAGATTTCTCTTCTACACCTGACTCCAAGGGGAGGAGGGAACAGGTGTTGCTCTTCACCTTCTCAGAAGGGGGACATCCTGAGACAGGCACGACATCCTAAGAGAGGCTCTGCCCCTGGTGGCAGAGCTGGGGTGACTTAGCTTAGAGAAATGAAGACTGAGATAGGACACAGTGTTGCTTTCAGACATGCACGGGGTTCTCATGTGGAGAAAGGATCAGCATTTTTGCACATGAGCCTAAAGTGGGGCTCAGTCTATAGGTAAAAAAGACAGGAAGACATTTCATTTCAAACAGGAAAAAAGCTTTCAAAGCGAGCTAAGCCACGCTGTCATCTATAATAAGGACCTTTGGCCCAGGTGTCTGGTACAACTATCCCTCCCAATTCCTTTACGGCCCTTATCATTTTTATACATGTCTAAAAAGTTCTCTTGTATATGGATTTTCAAAACAAGTTTATTGAGGCATAATTTACATATCACAGAATCCACCCATTTTAGGTGTACAGCTCAATATTTTTTAGTAAATTTACCAAGTTGTAAAGTGATCACCATAATCCAATTTTAGACTATTTTCATCACACCAACAAGATCCCTCATGTCCATTTACTATCATTGTCCATTTTCACCCCCAGACGTGGGCAATCACTAATCCACTTTCTGTCTCCACAGATTTGCCTTTCCCAGACATATTCTATAAATGAAATTATACAATATGTGGTCTTTTGTTATTTCTTTCATTTAGCATGTTTCTGAGATTCATCCGTCTTGTAGCCTGTATCAGTCTGCCATTCTTTTTTATTGCTGACTAGTATTCCATTGTGTGGATATACTAATGGATTTATTGGAAGACGTCTCCCACTCATTTTGGAAGTAAATGGGTGTAAATGAAATACATGTAGATAGATGTGCTTACTTTCAAAATTTCCTTCCCCATCACTGGGGGTTTTTGGGTTTTGTGAAGGATGCCATAAACAGGTTGCAAGCTTTAGGCTGCAAAGGTCCCAGATAATCTTCAGGATTTTGTCCAACCCAGAGATCCTGAAATTCTATAAATGGGCCTTGATCCTTGGGCTCCTTAAGGCTAGAGCTACATCTAACTTTCATGGCACAGTATCTTTCATCTCACACACACATAGGAGGAAGAGGGTTTTCCTTAAAGCGAAGTACTGGAAGGCGTAGGTACAAGGAATTCTTTGACTGGCCTACCCTAGAGAATACTGAGACAGCAACTTAAAAAAATTGCAGGTGAACCTAGGTCACGTGAGCAGGAGATGCCATCTTAATCCAAAAGTGGCAGGTACTGCCCCAGGTAAATATAACAATCATACCACCAATGCTTATCAAGTGCTTTCTATGTATTAAGCACTGAGGCTTAGAGAAGTTCAGTAACTTGCCAAAGTCTCAGCAGGAAGCTGGCAGAGCCAGGGTTAAGACCCGGATTATTAGACCTCAGAGTCTACTCAAGACACTACACTGCTGAAGTGCTACCATATTTACACATCCAGAGAATCAACTTGCCCCCAAGAAACTGTGATGTAAATGGGCTCCAGATTCAGCAGAGTATCAGTTGATTTCAATGGAAACTTTGATTTTCCTGTTTTGGGCCTGGTCAATCATTACAGAAAATAAAGGGTTTGGATTTCAATTTGAACTTGCTTCACTAGGGAGCTTTTTGAGGACTTAAACTTGGCTTTTTTTCACAGTTAAGGAAAAACATTTTTGATTCGGTTCATGATTCAGCTGATTAGCGCAGTACATTCCAGTTTTAGTTGCATAATAGTTCAGTTCAAGTAGGTGGGTCAGCAAGCCTCAGAGAAGTGAGTTTGCCTTCCCTAACCCCAGCCGGGAGTGACTAACCTCAGCTGCAGATGAGAGAACCGAGACTGCTTCACAGAGCAGACCAGCTGGCAAGGCTGGGGGCCTTCCAGCAAGGATGTGGTTTGCTAACGCCTCTCTTCTCCTTCCACTTTTCACCAGCACCCCTGGTTCTATCACCCAGACCAGCTGCAGAATCCACATAGTGAAACCCAGCCAAGTCTCCCACCTGCAGCATCTCCAGAACAATAGATGTCACATGGGGGATAACAGGGTCTACCCCCAGGGAAACAAGCTTTTCTTGTTTTCCCAGATGCTGAGTGTTTGGGTTGTGGGATCATTTAGATGTTATTGTTGAGTGAATTGAAGGCTAGAGAGAGGACTGGACTGTGTCCCTGGAGTCCTTCCTTCCAGGAAATGCCAGTGTTTGACTTTCACCAGGCACCAAACACTGACCAGCGTTTCCAGAGTCATCTACGGCAAAAACACAGGGCATAGACCTGCCCATCCAATGACTTCAGAACACTACCAAATTTGCTTGTAAATCCCTAAAAATATTTGTTCTCTTCCTTATCCTCTAATACTGAAAAAAAAAAAAAAAAAAAAAATTCCCCCTTGAGACCTGGGATCCAGGAATCCCTAGCAGGCCCAGAGTTAAGGTTCAGAAGTTTTGTGAGTGCCCTGAAATTGTACAATAAATGTGATCAGATTCTCAGAGACCTGCGATCCCAAACATTAAAATCTACTTTTTAAAACTATTTATTACTCGCCTATCAAGAGGCCACGGTCATTCTAGGTTACCTCTTCTGCATTTTGCACTCTGTCATATAAACAAAGTATTTCTAAGTCCCAGACCAGCCTATTCTAGTAAAATTCAAGAATCGGGGTATTTCCTAAGAGCTTGTTTAAAAGAGCCTGACCTAGGAAAGTTAACCAACTGCACGGCTTTTCTAAGAGACAAAACCAAATGATTTTAGAACTGCTTTACAGATGGAGATTATACAGATTGACCCCAAACAACCCACTCCTCAACTTTTAAGGCAGGGATGAGGGGAAGGGGGTCAGAGGACAGCACTCTGGGTCCCCACCCCTGCTTCAGCTTACAGGAGTCTGCTTCCATCGGACTTTTACATTAGACATTGGAAACAGGATTCCATCAGAAAAACAAAAACTATCCAAAGCTATTGATTTAAATCAACCCCTCATTTTGTAAATTAAAAAACAAAACAAAACAGCAACCCAAACAAGACAAGTTACTTGGCTAGGTCCGTGCAGTTGACGGTCTTGTGACCACTGAGCTTCGGCTGCATCGCTACTGCCTCCCAGAAGCTGGTGGGGCGGCCAGTCGAGCAAGAGGCAAGTCAGGTGTGAGCTCCTGTCCTGCAGCTCCTCTAAGGTGCTGGCACCTTTCCCACAAGGACACACCTGGTCTCACCTTATCAACGTAATTGGCGATCTCCATGAGCTTGTGTTTGGTGGCGTCCTGGTCTCGTCGATTCTTCTGAAACTAAATGGGGCAAGCAGAACTAGGTGAGACCCCAGAACCCTTCCCAGGACCCCTCGTGTGCCCCATTACTGGTCTTTGAATTCCTTTTCATTTCCTTCCGTCTTCTATGACGACTATCTCCCTGACACGTAGTGTCAGCTTGGGAGGGCAGAACCTGGGTCACATCCATCTTGGTACCTCCAACTACTAGCTCAGTTCCGGCCACACAGTAGGCATGTAACAGTTGTGCAGTGAACTGAACTGTCTTCCTCCAGCCTGTGAAGTCAACCTTGTTCTCCTGTCCTCCTAGTTACAAGGCCTCCTGCAAACTTCCACTGGGGCTTAGAAGAGGGACCAATCCAATCCTTGCCTCGGTCATCACCCCAGCATGGAGCCGCCACCACAGGGATCTATCTCACAGGGCCTCCGTGCACATGATCAGTCAACATGGTCAAACTGTTGCTGAACACCTGCGGTGTGCAAGGCACTGCACTTGGTGCTGCGCAGGATACAAAGTGTGTGGTCCTGGTCCTAGCCTTGAAGGAGCTTCAGTTAAAACACAGAGAGGACCACAAATAACAACAATGGCAGATGCTATATTTAAGGAGTATGAAGTAGAAACGGGCTGAGAAAACCTGCACAGAAATAACTGCAACAGGAGGCCGTGTGAATGACACAAAATGAGTGCTGGCAATGAGGGTCATAAAACCTTGGCAAATAGGCTTCATCTGGCACGCTACTCAGATCAACTAGCAATGCCTTCCCACAGTGAGAAGAATTCTACGACTGCAAGGGGCTCGGCAGGAAAGAGTGCTGTGCTCCATTAGAAATATCTGCCGTGGGTAGTAGGAGGAGCACGTTTCGGTAGGTAGCCTCACTTTATCATGCCTGCTTCAAAAGGGTACATCACTTTCAGCTGCAACGATGAAGGAACGCTTCACAGCATAAAGATACAATTTGCTACAACTGCAACCTAAATTTGAAAACGATGGGTATGTCCTATACGCTGCCATTGTTACACAGAACCTGGGTACCTATCTGATTTACCTTGTGTACACACGATATATGTTACTTCAGTCCAAACCTTCACGTCCTTCCTCCACTGCATCCCACAAGAATATACAAGAGAGAAATGAAAAGAACAGCCAAATAAAACACCCTGGGATATTTGTCCAGATGGGGGTGTGTCTCAGCCACGATAGGGGGAGAAACGCACTGTTTCCTATTCTCTCACTGCTTCTGGACCTTCCTGGGCCTCCTGGGAACTGTGACTCATCAGAACTGCAATCGTCTCACTTTCACCATTGCTTTCTACAGAGTTAAATTCAATGTAAGATCCTGGGACTTAGATCTTTCCAAGGTGTTAATCCTGAAGTTTCTCGTCACTGAGTCATCCCATTTCTAAACTCGTCTCACGGCACAGAAAGCGTTGCAGCATTTAGGGAGTATTTATTAGAACATCAGAGTCAGATTTCATTGTCTTTCAAATATATTAATGCTATCTTCAAACAGCTGCCGGATAATACCACCATAGTTTTAAGGAATGTATCATGCTATCCTGAAGAGCCTCAGGCAAGAGTCAGCAAACTTTCTGCAAATGGCCAGACTGTAAATATTTTAGGCTTTGCAGCCATAAAGTCTCTACCACAACTACGCAACTCTGCCACTGTAGCTCAGAAGCAGCCATGGACAACACATGCAGAGGTAGGCATGGATACGTTCCAGTAAAACTTTATTTATAAAAACCTGGAGTGGGCTGGATTTGACCATGGGCTATAGTTTACAGACCTCTGATGTAAAGAAAAGAGCATCTCCCCCTTACACTGTCTGGGCCGACACAGGCCTTAAAACACGGTGCATCACCTGGTCTTTCCCAACTGCCCCACATTCTGTCTGTATCTTGAAAAGTCCTTGGCATACCTGTTCTCACAGCTACCCTGTCTCCTCCTCCAAATCCCATCTTGCTCTTCCCCCACCCTGGATCTCCCATCTCACCTGAGGAATGAATAAACTGAGAACCACCCCAGGTGCTCCCACCTAGGCCCAGGGAGCTGCATGGTCATTTTTACTGCTAAAAACCCTCTCTCCAGGCAGCCACCCCATCCATGTCTCTGCTCCCTGTGCGAAGTCCAGAGCCCAGAGGAGAAGCCTGGCCTGTCTCAGCACCAGGTTATAAATCACAGATAAGGCGGCCCTCCTCTTCCCTGTCTGCCCGTCCTCTCAGATTAATTAATTGTCAGGAATACATTTCTGCCCGCGGAGGATGAGAGGCCACTTGGAGAGGGAGTGGGGGAAGAGGTGGTGAGGGGGGCAGGGATTTGTGAGCCTGTGAGCCCAGCCTGGCCTATTACTCCCCCGCCCACCCCTGCCCAGGACCTGAGCAGTGAGCACGTTCCCTACCCACCATCCACTGAGCTGCATGAATCACGGCCTGTGGGCAACACCTATGGGGCGGCTGCTGGAGACCCTCCCTCTACAACAGGAAGATGGCTCTAGGCACAGCACAGTTCCGGAGGCACCTTGGGCACACACTTTTCCTCTTGGGGGTTTGCTGTGACCCTGGAGGTCAGGAGACAGAAGATGTCCGATCCCCACCCCACCCCCGCTTCTCCAGCTTTCAGACTCACACCCAGTGGGTTTTAAATCCCCACACCAGGAGTCCTCTGGTGGGAGTGCAAGGCCGAGGGGGAGCCTCACCCCACCTTTCCATTAGAGCAGCTGTGTTTCTATATGCTTAACTAATTCTGCAGCAAAAAAAAAAAAAAAAAGGTTCGAGACCACTGTATTAGAGGATCTCAGATGCAAAGCTTAAAGATGTCCCGGAGCCGGGGAAGCTCAGCTCTCTTCCAGCAACCCTCCCACTATGGCAGTTCTGTTAGGCAGGGGCCAGCGCCATTAGCATCTCCCATGACTGCGCAGCTGCGGCTTTTAAATCACTTAGGATTTTGCTCCCCACACCACTCCCCCATCCTACACACACACCAGTCTTTGGAAAGGAGAACAAAAGAAAAAAAAAAGAAAGAAAGGCTGCTGGGAAAACCAATACCGACATCAATTAAAAAGCAAAACTCCTCTCAAAGCAGAACAAGATGTTTCTTCGGGGCTTCCCTGGTGGCGCAGTGGTCAAGAATCCGCCTGCCAATGCAGGGGGCACGGGTTCGAGCCATGGTCCGGGAAGATTCCACATGCCGCGGAGCAACTAAGCCCATGCGCCACAACTACTGAGCCTGCGCTCTAGAGCCCATGAGCCACAACTACTGAGCCTGCCCGCCACAACTACTGAAGCCTGCACGCCTAGAGCCCAGGCTCCGCAACAAGAGAAGCCACCGCAATGAGAAGCCCGCGCACCACAACGAAGAGTAGCCGCCACTCACGGCAACTAGAGAAAGTCCGCGCGCAGCAACGAAGACCCAACGCAGCCAAAAATAAATAAATAAATAAAATAAAATTGAAAAATATATATATTAAAAAAAAAAAAAAAAAGATGTTTCCTCAGCCTGGGAGGGCCCTTCACCTCCGCGTCTCTGCCCAGTTCACGACTCCGTGTCCTTGCAGACACTCAAGGGCCACCTCCTCCCGCCACTAACACTGGAAGGCAGCTCTTCCAGCGTGAAGTCTAGTATTCTTCCCCTTTCCCTGCACTGCCTCCAGGATCTGTGCTGTGGGACTGCTCCTCTGGGGGAGCTGCTAACTAACCCATTTGGACGGTACGTGACAGACGGGAACTGTGATGAGTTCTGTCTGAAAGGGAGCCCCAGACGAGGTGCAGTGTTAGACCGTGGGGAGTGCTCAGCTCATCTGACCTTCCATGCCCAGAAGCTATGTCAGTTATGTGGCTGAGCCACTACATAAAGTGAGAATGAGGTAAAATACAGCTAATTTAGGCAAATACGGGCCGTAGGGCCTGAATCCATTCTTTAGGAGTCAGCTTCAACACCACTGCCTTGGGGAGCTTTCCCCAATTCATTATCTGCACTCTAATCCTCTACAATGAACCATCCTAGCAGTCATCACACTTGGAACTAGAGAGTTTTTGTGCTGCTACTGTAAACCCTGTGAGGTGAGGGGCAGGTCTATCTCTATTCTCCCAAAGAATAAGCA
The DNA here is from genome assembly GCF_028021215.1 of Eschrichtius robustus. Classification (NCBI taxonomy): domain Eukaryota; kingdom Metazoa; phylum Chordata; class Mammalia; order Artiodactyla; family Eschrichtiidae; genus Eschrichtius; species Eschrichtius robustus. Next base: position 133,422,450 of record NC_090825.1, read on the forward strand.
CCAAAACCTAAGGGTCTTCAGACCCAGTCTAAGAAATGTTAACCCAAATAACATTCTTTATCCTGATGTTCTGATTAACATACTGAGCTGGAAGAGACTTCTCCTTGTTTTTTTCCCAACTATGTTTAAAATAGCAAAAAGAGCCCTTGGTCAGATTTAAGGTCAAAATCACATGACAAACCGGAAAAAGAGGAATGCTTTAGTATTTCCCCAAAGCAGTTTGAAGGCTGGAATGGAAGCTATCAAGAGAGCGATTTTTCTGCTAAAACCCATTGCCTCCCCCTTACCTCTGCATAATCAGCCACAAGGTAAAGCTCCACATACTTCATGGAGTGTAAATCTTCCCTTTTCATCTAAGAAAGAGACATAAGCAGATCAGAGCTATAGAAATGGTGGACTTGACCTCCTTTCAAAAAACTGCTCAGAAATGGTGCAGTTAATAAGCAGCGGCCCTCCTTACTAAGTTTGTACCTGGGATCTAGAGACAACGCCAGCTATGGTCACTTCATCATCACCCTCACTACACCTTCTGCCTGCCATCTTGGTTATCATGGGAGGCTGCTCTGGGACACTGGGTCCAGTCCTTTAGTCTCCAGAAATAATGAGCTGGCTGCCTAGTGCAGACAGAACAGAGGCTGACATATGAGGGAACATGCTGACAATCAAGTTCCCAAAAGACATTTAAACCACATACCTCTATTTTCGCTACAAATAAATACAAGCATTTTGTGCACGTGGTTAAGTGGCTATTCCAAAAAGGGAGGCGTATATTTTTTTCTCACATTTTAAAGTTTCTGAAATCAGCACCTTATTTTATAGGTAGTAATGTTTTCCCCCAAAGCAGTTATTCTGTCGAATACAAGGGTTTCTCACACTCAACAATGACTTAGACTAAGAGGAAAAGACTATTTCCTCCTTCTTAGGCATCTCCCTTTAATTTAGAAATACTCCTGGATCCAAGGTAAGCGTCCTCAGAAGGGACAAGCCTATCCCCAGGCTGACTCCTGCACTAAGAAAAACTCACCCTGCGAGGTCGCTTCTTGGTCTGGTTTGTAAACTGAAGGACCCAGTCCCTGGCGGTGGGCTTGGAGTGCTCGAACCCACAGTTCCCGGGGGGAAGCTTGAGATGTTCGGATCTGTAAATAAGGTGGTGGCCCTCGCTGTCAGGGAGGGGCTCGATGATGTAGCTGAGGTTACTGCTCACCATAATCAGTCCTCTGTTGACGGGAGAAATAGAATCTCTGGTCAAAGATTATGGTCCTGGAAAAGTCCCTTGCTCAGGCCTCAGTTTCCCCATATACAAAATTTCACAATTGGTTTTGATCATTGCTTCTTAATCTTATTATGGGGTCATGCATTCCTTGGTGAGAATCTGAGGCAAACTCAGACTTCCTCTCCAGAGAAATGCACATGTATGTGAGATGTGGTGCACGGTTTCAGGGTACAAAAGCTTATCACAGAGAAGCTTGAAGGTTCTAAAAGGGCTGGACCAGGGACAGTTCATACTCATAAAGGATGGTAGGAATAGGATTCCAAAAAGCTTCCCAAACCCAAACATAGCATACAACAAATCACAGGTCAAAACTTTATAGACTGAGAGAAAGACGGTCTGGTGACTGGAGAAAGAATGCTGGCCTGAGGATGAGGAGACCCAAGTTCTAATCTTAGCTCCCACATTAAATTGTCAAATGCTCTTCAACAAACCTCTTCAATCACTCCAAGCCTCAGGTTCCCCCAGTGTAAATGCGAATGATAATTTTCTAACTTCACAGGACTCTTGGGATGAGTAAATGGAAAGACAAGTGTCTTTGCTCTTGGAAACCAAAGCTAGAGACATCACTGATGGCATGCCTACCAGCCCCAATTTCCCTGTGTCAGCAAGGCAGCTCTGCAGTGAGGTGACACCCACAACCAAGCATGTGTGACTACTCTTTTCTCTGGGTTACAGATACTAGCCTTGAACTCAGAATAAAGATGTGTGTTCATTCATTATATTTTTTCACTCATTGAACCCTTACTCTGTATTAGATGTAATCTAGACATAATCCCTGTCCTTGTGTAATTCACATTCCACTGGAGGACAGACATTCATTCCACAAATATTTCCTGAGCTGCTGCTATGTGCCAGGCATCGTGCTAGTTGCTGAGGATGGAGTAGTGAACAGGACAGACAAGATGCCTGCCCTCACGGAGCTTAGAGTCTGAACATGGGAATAAATCACTACAGTATGTTAACAGAGGAGGCAAAAAGCTTTCATCACCCTTAACACTGATGTTGGATGCTGCTGCCTGGGGTGCTGCATCAGTGAGGCTTCTGGGCGCTTTATCTGGACTCGGTGAGAAAGAGCGCACAGCTTATTATCAATCACTATCACCAATAACCAATGCAAGGGACAGCAGAGGCCCCCGCAGCAGGTATTTGCCATCCTTGACACCGTGAGATGAAAACGAGAGCAAGGGAATGCTATCAGGGCCCTGGGGAAGGAAGATCCCAGCAATGTACCCCAGGGACCCCACAGCATTTCGTGTGCTCCAAAACCTCAGGCTCTATTCATCCAGAAATTTCAAAGGGCAAAGTGTAGCCAAGTCAGTCTTTGCCACTCCAAACTGGCAGGATCTCTCTTCAGCTGTCTCAGCTTCCATCCCTGCCCCTAACGCCTCCGGATCCCCGCCCAGGTTTTGCCCTTTGGGAAGAGCCTGCGGCGGTCTCAGGAGAGACAGCGCCAGGCCCTGATCAGCAGCAGTCCTTCCTGGAATCCATCCCTGGTTGACCTCATTCCGGTGCCAGGGAGCCTGACGACTTCCCGGCTACCTCACCCAGGCTGACGCAGCAATCCCAGACCAGCCCCCCGGCGGGACACCCAGTGGGCTGCCTGTGCAGCTGGGGGTGAGAGTGGAGCAAACAGCAAGGGTCACATCCGCTCCTGAGTCCAGACGGGAAAGGGCAGAGGGCAGAGCTGCTGTGGGCATCCTGTTCCCAAGCTATCTTCTCATCTTGGCTGACCAAGGCCCCTCCCCATCACCTCAGTTTCCCCCAGTGGCTACAAACACTGGAAGCAGAGGGCTTCACCACAAACCAGCCGATGGCTTTGTGTGCACTGGGTTGTGGCTGTGGAGATAACACCCAGTGGGTGGAAAGTTCCAGTGCAGCTGACCAGGCATCACCTGAATAAGCCTCTGGGCCAAATAGGACAGAGACGACACAGAAGTTTGGTGCACAGTGAACAACAATCATGGTGGTTATAAATTACTGAGTCTTCGCTATGGACCAGGCACTGTGCTGAGTATTTTATTATTCACACCAACTTCTATCATCCTTACAAATATTATCCTCATTTTACAAACGAGAAAACTAAGGCTCAGCGAGGTTAATCAACTGACCAAAGTCACACAGGCAGTAAAAACCTAAGCAGTCTGGTTCTAGGTCCCAAGACCTTAACCATGACCTCACACTGCCTCTGTGACCAGAGCCCTGTAGAGCAGCTATAAGTGACAAGAATCAGCAACTCTCCTCTGAGGCGTGATTGGCCATTACCCAGCTGGCCTGTCTGAAGTCAGACACCAGCTGGGAGAGGCAGTCAGTCTACTCATTTTTAGACACCATTTTTTGAGAGTTAACTATATGCCAGGCACTGTGCTTATAATCGTCATTCTTATTTCATTCTTACATCAATGCTGTAAAGCACCATCATGGGTCCCATTTTATAGATAAGGAAACTGAGCCCCAGAGAGATTAAATAACAAGCTCTCATGGGTATTCTGGGGCCAAAGATTTAAGGTCCAGCCAACTCTGGACCCCATGCCCTTAACCTCTGTGCTATCTGCCTCTATCAGTGAGTTCCAAACCTAGGGGTCAGAGATCTTAGGATCAAATCTCCCAGATCTATCCATTAGAATACTCTACAGGGTGTATTAAAAATGGAGATGTCCAGGCCCCACCTAGGAGACACAGATTCTGTAGGCCTGAGCGAGTGAACAAGTCCCATAGTAATCCCCTGCACAGCCACACTCAGGAACCTTGACCCGGAGCCCAGCCTCTGGCAGGGGCCTGTCTTTTCACAGAGCTCTCAGCAATTCTGTTCCAGGGAGTGGGCAGATCATAACTGGAGAAACACAAGCTCAGAAGGACATTGAAGGTCCTTCCAGCAATAGGACTCTGCGGCCGCTCCCCTCCCCTCCCCCTGCCGTGGCTGCTGGTAACGCGCCTGTGTCACAGTTGCCACCTTCCCGACCGCCTGGGGGTGGAGGAGAGGCTGGCACAAGCCCTAGCATGTCACAGCGAAGCCCAGCTTTGAGAGTGGGGGGATTTGTGAGAATCTACTTCCCAGGGCCCTTCCCTGTCACCAATCCCAAGCCCTGCTAGCTGCCCTCCCCTGAGCACTCACCAGTCATTTCTCCTTCTAAGTGTCTCAGTTGATCTAATTTGCTAAATGTAAGCATGGCAGAGCTTAGCTGGCGGGAGGGGGACCCATGAGGTTGGGTGGCCAGGACCTCACACGCTATTCTCCGTTCTGCTCTCCATCCTATTCCTCATTGTTGAGAGCTTGAAACAAATGAAATTGTACAGAGGAACCCTGGCAGGGCAGGCCAGGCAGGCAGCAGGTTTAACCCCTGAATGACTACAGGACTCGCTCAAATGCATCCTTCCAGGAACCAGGCAAGAACTGCTTCTTAGGAATTTGTCCATTCAGAGCTGAATCCAAGGAGACACACCCTATATGCCTACATCCAGAGCTGCCCTAAGAGGTAATCACTCTGTCACACTTCTTTCCTTCCCCCAAAATCTGCATGCAAGTGAGAAGGAGTTACAGGGAGCTTCAAAGGCAGCACAGAGGTGACGTGGTCACACGGGTGATGTGGTCCCTCTGGGATGGGGTGGCAAGCCACAAGTGGAGAGCATGGGCTCGGGAGTGGGACACACCTGGATTCAAAATCTGGCTCTGCTGTCTGCTAGCTTTGGGCTAAGTTACTCAACAAAGCTGCCCCTCTCACAGGGCTGCTATGATAGTTGACTGAAGTAAGAGGCAATGTTTACTAACAATTAGGGTAATATTTTAAAAGGATAGCTAATAGTCATTGAGCATGTATTATACACAAGGCGGGGTACAAGGCATCTTATTCAGTAGCCATTCAGCACATATGTATTGAGCACCTACTGTGTGCCAGGAACAGTTCTAGGCACCGGGGATGCAGCATGATAGGAAAACAAAAAAAAAGTCCCTGATCTCAAGGAAGTTGCACTCATCACCTCATGTAAATCCACCAATGATGTCACTACTGTTGCTCCCATTTTACAGGTGAGAAAACTGATGCTAGGGAACTGAAGCAACCTGTCAGGTTTTATACCAGGAACTGCCTGACTCCAGAATCTACACCTGACACAACTTGATGTTGCCCTGTGAGGGCTTACTCTATGCTTGACACAGAGGTAGCATTTCTTATCTGTTCTGCAGAAGGAAGGCCAGATATTCAAACGGGAAAGGGCCACGCCTCTCCTTGGCAAAAGGGCAGATAGGCATGGACTGGCTCCTTCTGTCCCAGGCGCCCCACCTCCTGGAAACTCTGCCCACTCTCTCTGCAGCACAGAAATTTCGACACTGAAGAGTCCTTTTCATGGTCTTGTTTACCCTGCTTTCTCAGATAAGAGGAACCAAAGCCCAGAGAAGTAGGAACTTGCCCAAGGTCACCTAGTGAGCTACTGTTAGAGCTGGGGGCAGATCCCAGGTCTCCTGACATCCAGGCTCATTACTCACGGGCGGAGCCATGACACCACCCTCAGCCCCCAACCCAGGACTCAGCAGCCCCCTGCACCGTAGGTACCATCTGGAGAGCTGAGCTGGCCAAGGCAAAGACAAGGAGGAAACGAAATGAAATGAAACAGGGGAAGGAAAGCTCAGAGATCACACAGCCGGGAGGTATGGAACTAGATCTGAAACTCAGGTCGCTTTACTCTAAATTGTGAGCTCCTTCTAAGCCATCACATAACATTCACACACATCCTCCTGTGCTCACTTTTAATTTCATATCCTCTCTCTCCCTCTCTCTCCCACAGAGTCTGAGTCCAGGGACCTGGGGTAAGGCATAACCACAGTGAGTATGGGCCCCAGAGTTTTGAGGACAGATCTGCTATAAGAGTGATGCATCAAATAGATGACTACAGGTGGTCTACTGTATGTCTTTGAAAGACTTTCTATGTAATTAAACTTGCCAGACATTAGTACTTAAGATACTATACAGCCATTAAAAGAATGCGCTAGATCTATGTGTGCCTACGACATAATGTTAAATTGGAAAAAGAAAAAAAAAATTACAGAATGGTATGTATAACCCTATAACCAATCTCCCTTGGATTAAAAAATCATATATACACATAATTATGTATTTCAATTATGTATACTCCCCAACAGATTACAGATGGGGAATGAGATTGACTGAAAGGGCAGGACAGGATAAAGAATTTTCACTTCTTTTAGTTTTATGCTCCAGTATTATTTGGATGTTTAGCACACTCATTAGTTATGTAATGATAATCTTCAATAAGCATTTTCTTTACAAATAAAGTGACCAATCAGGTTAAAAAAATGTTTTTACTGCAATCAATACCTCTCCTGCTGATAGTGAGTTGGACACACGTGTGCGTGCACGCACACACACACACACACACACACACACACACGTACATGCACGCCCAGTGTCTGCCAAACCCCACAGGTTCAGTCAAGGACACCTCAACACAGTAATGTCTAGATTTCTTCACAAATAACCATTGCTCCTAAAATTTATACTTTATGTTAATTTGCAAAGCATTTGTGCACGCAAGACATTGTATAGGACATTTAGATGAGTCCTTCATAGGAGACAGGCTTGGGGAGTATGGACACTAAACATCCCTAGGAAATGGTGTGCTGCATCTTTTCATTGGTGTAGTTTATAAATATCCAGAGCTGCCACTCTATTCTCAAAGGGGTCAGTGGCCTAAACAAGATTACAGAGCATTATATTACATATCCATGTTCCTTTTTGGAAGGAATACTTCTAAAAGGATACACAAGAAACTGGTAACAATGGCTGCCACTGGGGAGGGGGGATTCGGGAAACAGGAAGCATACTCTTTCATTGTACGCTCTTGTATTATTTGAGTGTATTTTTACTATGATCCCGTATTACCTCTTCAATTAAATTAGCCTAAGGAACGGCTTTGGAGAGAAGAGGACGCCCAGCAACAATCTAGAAACTCAGCTGGATTCCTCTGTATTTGTATCACCAGCCTGAAGATCCCACTTGGTATAAATCCTACCTACTTTCTCCAGTCACAGAGAGCATGTTTCCAGGAGAGAAGCACAATTGCTATGGAGATTTTCCATTGCAGCATCGCTTTATGAGCCTTAGTGGGGGGCGACTTGAGTGTTACGTGGGTTTGAAGCCTGCTGCTGCTACAGCTGCTCCTACTCCAGAGTCTGAATCGAGCCATCTGCCATGCGTCTCCAGCTCTTAAATCAGTCGGGCCCACAGACACCCTTGGTTTCTTAAGGTGTGTAGTGAGAAGGCTGGGAAAATAAGGCGGGTGGACCCCATAAAAGGGAAGCGTGCAAAATAGAAACACATGGACGGCTCACCCAGTTTCCCCCTATCAGCACAGCTGTGGGAATGATGTACGAGAGGCCAAGCCAAATTCCCACTGCTCCAGACCAAGAGGACACAGGAAGAGGCAGAGAGAAGCAAGTCACACCTGCGTGTTCCCTTTCCTCCTTCTTGAGACAGATGCTGTTCACTTGCAGACTGCAGATGGCTGGGCCTGTAAACACCACTGGAAGGCCAGTTGGCTAGGCTCAATCAGGTCACTTGAGCAGGGGATTTGGGGTCTCTGTTATGGCCTCCCAGCCAAAGCTTGTTTCCTGCCTAATCCCCTCCGGCCAACTCACCATGAAGCCTTACAGATGAGACATGGCTCGATTTACAAACAAACACGTGGGATCGGCAGCATGATGGGCCTCACATTGGCATGCGAGCCTGGGTGAGTCTTAGCATGGTTTCACTGTTATAAGATGATAATAATCCCATCTGCATGCTGTAGCGTTAACACAGCACTTAACATTCTCTACCATGCCTATCATCCATGCCCACTTTACAGATGAGAAACTGAGGGCTCAGGAAATTTTATATGCCTGTCTCCCCTCCACCCGTGTAGGGCATGGGCACAGAGCAGACACCCAGTGTTAATTTGCTGAATGAAAGAAACAATCATTGGCTCAATCAATCAAGAGAGAGGAAGGGTACACAGTGGAAACACCTCCTACTGGCTCATGAGGGCCAACGTATGCATATCTGCTCAATGCTGCCTTCAGTAACATCATGTTGATAGCTTCGAATTGGTCATGGTGGGAATATTTTTACCAGCATACTGGCAGATGCTACCTATCAGTGCTTTTTTTTTTCTTTTTGTTTTCATAGAGCTAGTTTATCAACACACTGGGTATAGGTACCACATAGTATAGGCAATTAAAACCCAGGCAATTAGTATATGCAATTAGAACACAGGTTTTTCAGATCATCGTCTCTTTTCCAAAAGGAGGGGAGGGTGGGAAGAGTCTAAATAAATGATTTTTATTACTTCAACATACATGTATAGATCCTACTATATGCAAAGCACCAGGGTAGGCTGGAGGAGAGAAACAGATATTGAGATAGAATTCATATTCTCAAGGAACACATATTCTCAGGTATAAACTATAACGTGCACACATATCACCTGGGGATCTTGGTAAAATACAGGTTACAATCCAGTAGGTCTGGGTAGGACCTGAGCTACTACAGTTTGAACCATCTCCCAGGTGATGCTGATGGCGCCCCTCTGCGGGCCCCGCCTAGGAAGCATGGGTCTGGGAGGTGACTGAGGGCTTGTATATGTACTGGCCAGTTCTAAATGTTAGATATCTATTAGCACGTGCAATCCTCACAACACGACAGATATACATTTCCCTTATCCACATTTTACAAAAGAGACCATCAAGGCCCAAGGTCACCCCTCTGGTCAACTGCTACTCGCTCAAAGCCAGGTCGTCTGGCTCAGATAATGAAGTCACTCTCTTTCCAACATGCCCCCTCGTTGGAACTTTTCAGTTCATTTTCTGTCTTGAAGATTATCCTGCTTCTCCCTTCTCTTTCTGCTCTTTTCACTAGCTGCCCATTTCCTTTTTTGCCGCCTATAAGCACTTCTACCAGAGACGAGCAAAGGAGAAGTGGGAATAAATGCTCAAATTCATCAATTTCAGGTGTATGAACCATGTCTTTTATTTCCTATATCCTGGTGTTTTGACACTGCGACCTTGCTCCTGCCCCCAGGGTTAGCCAATTCCTACAGATGGTTAACTCACCAGTGAGCACAGCATGCCTTTCCAATGGGCTTCTAACTCTCTGGGCCGCCCACCCCCCTGGGCCTGTTCACCCCAGGGCCAGGTACCAGACAACTAGGGACAGCCCCAGGCTCCAGATCCCACCAAAATTATTCAAACTAGCCAATCCTAAGCCTGCTTGCCCTGCCTTTCCTGTTCCTTTCCACAGAAACCACAATAAAGATTCCTTCCCACATTCCCTCCTCCCCGCTCTACCTCCTGAATGACCCCTGTGCTGCCCTGTGCCCCAGCCCCAGCGTGGCTTGCCCCTCCTCCTGGGATCTTGAGTACAATAAAGTGTCTTTTCGAAGGCAGTTGTCTCCTGCTCTGTTGGCTTCACCATACCTAAATAATAATAAAACCTCAAGCTCCTCAGGAAAGAGTATGCTCAGTCCCCAGTGAATCTGTGGGTTATCTATTATTAACATTATTATTTTTACCATCATCATCATCAAAGGATTATTATTTCCCTTGTCCCTCCCAAGCTCAGCCCTTCTCAGAGCTGGCTTGCATACATTCTCAATAGACAGCTTCTCAAAGTCCCTGCCCAAGGCCAGCCCCGCTTGGCTTAAAAATTCCATTCCTGGAGAGAGTCTCAGGTGCCCCCCCCCACCACCACCACCACCGCCCAGCACTGTCAGGGCCTCTTACCTCATTCCCCGGCAGGTGCTGAGCGTGACACTGGACTGTTCTGCCTTCCTCACTGTCCCGTGGTAAAAGCAGTGATCCTAGCATGGAGAAAGCGGGTGGTCAGACCACAGGATACTGATAAGCACGGCAATGTTAGTGTCTCATGAAAGTCAGGGATGATTATATACCTACCTACCCTAAGCTTACAATCTGCAAAGAGCTTTCTAAGCCACCATTTAATTTGACCCTCGCAATGTTCCTGGGCGGTGGGACAGGGTGGATGCCATCATCCTCACTGAAAAGATGAAGAAGCTAAGGCTCAGAGGAGCAAAGAGATTTGCCGCAGGTCTCTCTGCTAGTTGGAGAACCCAGGATTTCAGATCTCTCTCTTTTTTTTTTTTTTTAAGAGAAACACTTTATTTATTTTTGGCTGCTTTGGGTCTTCACTGCCGCGCACGGGCTTTCTCTAGTTGCGGCGAGCAGGGGCTACTCTTTGTTGCATTGCACGGGCTTCTCATTGCGGTGGCTTCTCTTGTTGTGGAGCACAGGCTCTAGGCGCATGGGCTTCAGTAGTTGTGGCATGTGGGCTCAGTAGTTGTGGCTCGCAGGCTCTAGAGCGTGGGCTCAGTAGTTGTGGCGCACAGGCTTAGTTGCTCCACGGCATGTGGGATCTTTCCGGAGCAGGGCTCGAACCCATGTCCCCCTGCATTGGCAAGCGGATTCTTAACCACTGCACCACCAGGGAAGTCCCTCAGATCTCTTTCTATGACATGATGCTGGCCACAGGAAACACTGGCTTCTCAAAAGCCTGCCTCCCCACTAGACTCACATCTTTGACCCCCCGTAAGGATTGAACAGTGTCACCCCCCCAAAATTCACGTCTACCCAGAACCTCAGAATGTGATCTTATTTGGAAAAGGGTCTTTGCAGATATAATTACATTAAGATGAGGCAATACTGAACTAGTATTCTTATAAAAAGAAGAGAGGACACAGAGAGACACACACACACACACACAAAGAAGAAGGCCATGTGGAGATGGAGGCAGAGATTAGACAAAACTAGAAGCCAAGAAGCACCAAGCATGGCCAGGAGCCACTCGAAGCTGGAAGAGGCAAGGAAGGATCCTTCCCTAGAGACGACAGAGGCAGCATAACCTTGATTTTGGACTTCTAGCCTTCAGAATTATGAGAGAACACATTTCTGTTGTTTTAAACCTCCAAGTTGATGGCACTTAGTTACAGCGGCTCTAGGAAACTGATCTATCCCCCATCTTCCCTGCCCCCCTTGAATCCCTGCGCGCCTGGAGCAGACTTGATTTGGCACCTGTGTCCATGGACGCTTGCAGGTCTGCTGCTGCTCTCTAGCCAGGGCGTCTCACGGCCATCTGGTCTTCCCAACCCGGCTGGATTCCTCATGGCTACAAACCACTATGTGCTATAGGCCCAGGACCAGGCCCCGATACACAACAGTGAGTAACAGACACAGCTCCAGCCTTCGTAGGACTTATGGTCTTGTGAGAGCCAATATTAGTTTAAAAGCCATACAAAGATAATTACACATCATGAAGAGTGGCTTGAAATAAAGTTCGAGGTGCCAGCAGAGTGTTTGATAAGTAGGGTAGCCAGAGCATTTATGAGGCAAACCAGGACCCTGTTGAGAGTGATAAAGTGCTAAACCAGACAGACGGACACAAACCAGGACTGTTCCCAGCACACCAACGGGTGATAACAAGGGACACATTCCTACAAGCTTCTTCCCAGAAGGTCAAAAGAGATAAGCTGGTCCGAAGAGAAAGAAGGTAAAATCTCCAGGGCAGAGCCAGGTTCTTAAGAAGGTCTTAAGAAGGATGTAAACTGTGTAGTTGCAGACACGGAAGCTTTATCTTTCCCCACCAACGTCCTGGGCCTGAGCAGGGCCAATCAGGAATCTCTGGCATTCACCTACGTAACAACAGTCCAAGTGATCCATCACCAGGACCACACTTGATTGTGGTTGTTCCTTGGTCCCCAGCAGGCAGGCATGTGACCCAGGAGACAGCTAACCCATTCATCTACATTCTCTGGTTCCACACTCTGCTCAGCTCTAGGCATGAGTATAGTGCAACACACTTTACAAAGGGCTGTCACACACATCACCGCATGTGATAATAATGCCTGCCATTTACTGTTATTAACAGTAAGAGCTAACATCTACCCAGCTCTTGCTCCTGGATAAACAATTTACATGATTTTTTCCCTTTAATTCCGATCACAGCTTTATGAGGTAGATACTCTTATTCTCATTTTTTAAAAGGGGGAACTAAAAGTTGGAGAGGTTTTAGGTCATTCACAGGGCCACACACCAAAGTGGAGATTCAAACCCCAGCAGCCTGACTTCAGACTCCATGCTCTCTCTTAGCAAAAGCAGACCCAGCAAAGTGCATGGAACTTAATTTGTCAAAGCTCTATCATCTTCCAGCACCAACGGAGACTGAGGTACTAGTCTAAGCCTTGCCTCTCATTGGTTATCTCGACTTCGGCATGTTCCTTTTTCTCTTCTCCCCTCAATTTCCTCATCTGTAAGATGTGGCGTTGGAAGAGATGTTTATAAATTTCCATAAAGGGCTTCCCTGGTGGCGCAGTGGTTGAGAATCTGCCTGCCAATGCAGGGGACACGGGTTCGAGCCCTGGTCTGGGAAGATCCCACATGCCGCGGAGCTACTAGGCCCGTGAGCCACAATTACTGAGCCTGCGCGTCTGGAGCCTGTGCTCCGCAACAAGAGAGGCCGCGATAATGAGAGGCCCGCGCACCACGATGAAGAGTGGCCCCCACTTGCCGCAACTAGAGAAAGCCTTCGCACAGAAACGAAGACCCAACACGCCATTAAATAAATAAATAAATAAATAAACAAACAAACAAACCCAAAGTTTAAAAAAAAAATTTAAAAATAAATTAAAAAAATAAATTCCCATAAAAATCAGTGATTCATCCTACCCTTCCACAGCCCTGACAGTCAGATCTTAGCATATCCAATTTTCAGATGAGGAAACTCAACACTAGTGCGGTCAAAAGGGTTTTTCAGGTCACACAGCTAGTTAAAGCCAAGACTAAAACCCTGGCTTCAGACCCCAAACTCTGCAACTCGTTCTACTGGAACACACTCACAGACCATTCCCCCAATGATCTGACCTAGATCAGGGCTGGAGCCCACAGGCCCAGCAATGGGTTGGATAAGGTTCCCAGAACTCCCACTACCCCTGGCCAAGTTTGGTAGGAGAGTGTGATCCGCAACATTTGGGTCAAGCGAAGCTAAGCGGTTTATTCCATTCCCATTTCTCTTTGAGTCTTCAGCTCCCAAGTAAGAAAGCTGACTGGAAGCCCCCTGGGGCTGGGTGGGGGCTTTGTAAGAGCCTAGGAGCAGGGGATGTAAGAAAACAAAGAGGCATCCCATGCTTCAGGGGAGATGTGCTTCTGTGCTTCATGTCAAGAGACCTTCAGGAAGGAGGGGCTCTCTGGGAGGGAGGGGAAGTTCTCTCACTGTCCTCTGTTTCTCAAAGGCCCTCACAACATCTCTGCCTAACCCCGAGAGCACAAAGAACAAGTACACAACAGCCATGAAGTCATCGCATTCCTTCCCAGCTTCTCAGCCTGAGGGGGCCACCCTGAGGGGGCTTTCGTAGCAGGAAGCATGAGCTCATGGCAAACTCGAGCACTGAGACCCATTCTTCAGCACAGAAGTGCAGGAGCCAAACCCAGAGGAGGGTGCTTTGTGAGGTCATAATGGCGAGGGGCTTTTGAGGCACGTCTGTCCCTTCCCCACCTCACTGGAGACAGAGAACATAAGTCTCAAGGGAGGAAGAAGTTTCAACCAAGGGGCCTTGAAGAAGGTGTGGAGCCACAGCTGGCCAGCCTTCCCAGAGATGAGAAGACAGAGCCTACTTGCCTCCCGTGGGCACCAGCCACTCCTTCCCCTCCCCAGGAAGGTCTTGGTGAAGAAGGCAGCACTGATCTTCACACCCAACAATCCAACATAGCCCCTCAGCTACCGAGTTACTACAGACCTCTTAGACCCATCGAAACCTAACTGTCCTGTGTCCCTCTCCTCATTCAAGGGTGATCTGATAAACTCATCTGTGCTGCTAATGACTGTTAGTGGCTGTCATTGTCTTCTAGGCTTTTGCACTCCGGCAGGGCTACTGTAAAGAGTGGATCACGTGGGAACCTCAGGGTCATGGGAAGCTGTGGGAGGAGCACTGAGGCAGAGGAGCCCATCCTGCTGCCTGCACACCACACCTCCCAGATACGCACACCACAAAAGCCCATGACATCCGGCCCCAAAGGCAAAAGACTGCTCCTTCTGCTGGAGTCTGTCTTCCCTTCTCCTTCACCCCTGCTCTTTGGCACAGAGTCCGAGAAGGGTCACTCGAGTCCAGAATGTCTCAACGTGGGCACTACTGACGTTTGAGGCCAGATACTTCTCTGCTGTGGAGGACTGGCCTGTGCATTGCAGGGTAATCAGCAGCATCCCTGCCCACCAGATGCCAGTAGCACCCACCTCCCAGTCACGATAACCCAAACTGTGCCCACAAATTGCCAAGGGTCCCCTCCTTTGTTGGCTAAAACAGTCAAAGAGACAAATAGAATATTTTAGGGTGATTGCACCTGATTAAAATTGGTATAAATCATCGTGAAGCATATTTCCTTTGCTTTATGTTCATTACCGACATATTTAACAAAAATTTAAGGAAAAGAAATGATTTAAACCAAAATCACTCCTAGTTGAGAACCACCACTCTAATCCTACAAATTCTAAAAGGTCCCCTGTAGGGAAAGCTAGCAAACCATGAAACGTGTATGATTCGTGACCTTAAATGTCCACCAGTGACCAAATGGTGTGGTGGAGCAAACTAAAAGACTAAAACTGAAACACCATTTTTTAAATGACAAATCTCTGTGCAAACAGCCAAAGTCAACTTTGAGGGGAAAAATACCCAGTATGAAGATAGCAGCAAAATAAGAAAATCTTCACATCCTAAAACCACATTAAAAAGGCAGAGTACAAAACCTTCCATGTCCATATGAAAAAAAAAACAAACATCTGACTGGGTGAGATGACAGGATTACCAGTAAATCATTTCTCTTACTTAAACTTTTGTTAGTATGTGGGTAATTAACATAAAGCAAAGAAAATGTATGCTTCACAATGACTTATATCAACTTTAATCAGATGCAACTTGCTTAAAATATTTTTTGTTTCACCATTTTAGCCAGCAAAGGGGAGGGTACGCTTACAAAATAACAAATTCATATTTCGTGTCTCCTGCTCACTCCCTGGGTCTCAGTCAGGGAAACAATTCCTTCAGGGGAGGAACTGTCTCCACTGAGCACCTCCTCACTTCCTAGGGGTGGGTCTGGGATAGGGCAGCTGCTTGATAGATATTGACCTGAACTTACCTTAGATTTCAGGGTGGTGGTTCGAGGGTTGCCACTTGGAGTATAATGGGTTTCTGTGTAGGCTGGAGCAAAAAGGTGCCTGAAAAGAATAAAAACAGGCATTTGTCTCCTTAGATGATGGACTTCACCATCCTGGGAACAGCAGCCAGTGATTCTAACTAAACTTGGTAGAACCACCCCAAGCATCTCCACGCAGAAGGAGCTAGGCAGTCTTATGGAACGGCTCAAGGAATAAAAAGAAAAACAGAATGAAGTTTGCTATGAACTTTGTGTTCATTGGGATCATCGCTTAAGTCAGCCACAACCAGACAGAGCTGACCACAAAAGCAGTGATCTTAGATCTTAACTTGTTCTGGGTCCTGGGAAAATACATGTGCAAACACATTCACAAAATTTCCCAGGGTCTATGGACCCTATTGTGTACCTTGACTGATTATTTTTCCAGCGTATCCACCAACTTTTGGTATCAGCACACCAATTTTTCTTTAAGGGAATCCCTCTTCCCTGTTGCATGTTTTGGTAAGACTGTCAATCAAGGTATCCTACCTGGCCTTGGCCAAGGGTGGCCCTCGACGCGAGCCAAGCCAATGGAGTAATGCTGCAAGAACTTAACAAATGGGAGCTATTCATCTGCTCCTGTGTTCCTGCTGCATGGGCTCCAGGAGTTTCCTTCGCCCATCTTTTCTGAGACCTAGTGGTTCAGATCTCCCGAGATCTGGTAGTTCTATGTGTTACCCTTCCAGTATTGTTTTTTCTTTCCTAAAATTGGACATTGGTTTCTCTCTTGCCACAGACCTCTTGCAGCTGAGGTTAAGAATCCCTCACCAAAGGCAAGGTGACCTCAAATAAGGCTTTTAGAATTTCCCTGAAAGTTAAAAGACGAATAAAAGAGCCAAATGGATGCTTCAACTAGCTCAGCCTCATTAAAAGCAGAACGAATCTAAAGAAAATCGAGGTCACGGGGCACAAAAGTTTGTAATGGAAGGCATCATTAAAAATTGGAGTCTAACAAAAAAGAATTAAGTGGATCTATACTAATGTGGAAAGATGTCTAAAATGGAGTTAGATAAAGACAATAAATTTCAGGAAAGTATGTACTTTTAAAATCCCTTTTAATGAAAAAGTAACAGCAGTACACACTAGTGCATGCATCAACAACAGCTGGAGGAGGGCATGCCCATCGTTAATGGTGGTTATCTCAGGGAATTACAGAGGATGTTCACAATGTAAGTTGTATAATATTTCTGAAAAACTGGTTGATCTTAAAGAATAATTATCATGCATTTATTCAGAAAACTGAAAATCTAATTTGAAACTGCTTTTTAAAAAAATAAGAAGATACAAGCTGAGGCCAGCATAGAAAGCCAAAGGGACCTGCAGGGACCACCCTAGTTTTGTAAGAGGTGACATTTCCCACAACAGAGGGTCATTGAAGAGGATCTCCAGAGTCTCTCGGAGTCACTTCCAGCTCTAATTTCCGGGACTCCAGACTCTCAGATTCCCCTCCACCCACAGAATGCAGTCAGAAGGCAAATGCCACAAGGGTTGTCTCTTGCACTATGTCAAGCCCTTCAACGTGCAGGCTTGGACAAGAAGAAAAGAAACCCAACAGGGAGATGTAAAAACAAAGCAAAACAGAAAACCCAGCTTGTGTAGAGAAACTCCAATTCACATGGAAAGTTTGGGTCCGTAGCTAACTTGCCAGATTCTGTCTCCCTTTCTCTTTCTCCTTAGCATCTAACCAGTCAAGGATCGAAGGGAAGAGTCACCCATTTGTCTGAGCGAGATAAACTGTAAGCCCCAGGCGGACAGAGGCCAAGCTGTTTTGCTCACCAGTATATACTGGTGTTTAACATGTACTCAGTGAAAGAATGTGTTAACTAATTACTGAATGAATGAATGAGTGAGTCGTTGAGCATACTAGGAGCTTAGAACATGGTCTGGAGTCTGAGAGACTACGTTTCAGTGCCAGTTCTGACATTTACTGTCTCTATGGCCACGAGCGAGTTGTTTTACCTCTCCAAACCTTTGTTTCCTCTTCTGCAAAATCCCTTCTACTTGACAGGGTTGTCTTCTGAGTAAAGTAACATAATGTATGAAAAGAGCTTAAAACCAGTCCTGGCTCAGAGTGGAGCTCAGTAAAGGTTAGTGACTATCATTATTGCTTTCAACAGGGATTATGATGGGAAGAACCCAGAAAAACTGGTGGAATTTACCTATTTCCTTTCAATTCCCCCCAGCCATTAACTCCCCAGTATATCACTTGAGAGCGGTGAAAAAACAATGAGCTCATTCCTGCAGCCCATTTCCTTGGTCTGCTTTCATAGACTGCATAACGGACGGCGAGTCAGGAGTTCAGAATTTAATGGTCCACCCTGGATGACAGTAGGGAGACGTGAATTTTCCCACAGTAATGCACTCCTGGAAAATACACCCTCAGCCTCTTCTGAGTCTTAGGGGGGAAAATATTCATCCAGTGACGCCAAGATGCTCCAAAGAGAGCAATCCAGATTGAACCTCAGAGGAGTCCACATTCTTGTCACATTCTTGGCCACACATCCTCAGAAGGGTAAGCGTCTTTCTGCATCTTCTTATTCTGAGGTTCTGCCACTGTCATCATAGGACTCTCAGAGCCTCAGTGCTGAGAGGGACCTCAGGAATCATTAAGCCAAACTCACTAGACTGTGGACTCCCTAAGAGCAGGGAGCACGGCTGCCTTGTTCAATGCTTCTCCCCAGCTCCTAGTACCAGGCAGGTTCATTGTGTGAAAAAGTGGATGAATGAATAAATGAACGAATGAATGAATCTCCTACCTTGTGTAGGAATCTGCCAGATGGCCATTCGGCACTGGACATCTCCAGTGACAGGGAGCTCCTGAGACCACCCACTCCATTTCTGACCACATATAATAGTTAGAGAAAGTTCTTACACTGAACCAAAAACTACCTCTCTCTGTAACCGGCACCCACTGGCCTCATTCTTGCCTGCTGAATCTACAAGAAACAGTCTGTTCCCTCTTCCACCTAATTGCCCTTTTCAGGACCAGCCACATCAGCATCACCTAGGAACTAGTTAAAAATGCAGATTGTAAAAAAAAAATATATATATATATATATGCAGATTGTCAGGCCCCACTGCAAATGTCCTTGCACACGGAAACTCTGTGGTTGGAGCCCAACCATCTGTTGTTGTAATAACTCTCTGAGTGATTCTCAGGCAGAACCACCACCCTAGACCACAAGTTCTCAACATACTTTTAAAGCAGGCAAACTTCAGAAATATCCACGTGTCTCACTACCCAAGCCTCCATCACCCTTCTACCTCCACCACACCCTGGATCATTCTGAGCTTAAGAAACCCTGAAAAGTTGCAATCAAAATAGTTCACATGCCTTTAAGTGAGAAAGCATTTCACCTTCACAACATGCCTATGAGGACACTGCAACCTCGGAACTGTAACTTGTCCAAGCTGTCACGGCACAGTGTCAGAGGCGGGTTTCAAGGCCAAGTCTGTTGGGCCAGACCATACTTTTTAAGCAGTTCTCTGCTCTGTCTCTATTAGAAGGTAGAAGCATAAAACTAAAGCACTGCCAGCAGTAGTCCAAAGCACAATCTGACGGTAATGACAGCAGCCTTGAGAACATGTGATGCCACAAAAAGGAGGCTCCTGGGTCTCAGATGTGAATATATGTAGAGAAGAGCCATAGGGATAAGCAAAGCACAGGGCAAGATGAAGAGGATAGACATGTAAGGACGTCAGGGGTCGTTTTTGGCGTTTTTTTTTGTTTGTTTTTTTGATAACAACCCTTTCCCCAAACGGGGTTGCGGATGTTGACCAGGAGGGTCATCCTTCCTTCTAAAAGCAAAAGGAAGGGCCATGTTCCATCACCACTATCTGTGCAATTGTACCGATTCACAAGACACTGCTTTCACACGCTCCCCATCGCCCCAAGCTAGGCCCGTCTATGCCTCCAGTCCCTGGTGGTGCCTTGGCGCTGCTCTCGGCACCAAACACACTGTCCCCTCAGAGACAGGGCTGCAGGGCCACTGAGCAGTCCAGCTCAGCCCAGCCACCCCTTCTCCAACCACATCTTGTTCTCATCTCCTCTCTGACAAGGGGCTGGCTCGGCAGATCTGCAGGAAGCTGTCTCTCACCACTGGAGTGTGTTAGGATTTTCAGGAAACGAGTTGTGAGTGATGTGTATCCAGGAAGAGAGAAGGACTGTCCAAGATTTCCCACCCTGCCCCCTCCTTTTTCTGGCTTCCATGGAAAAGCAATTTCTGAAGAAGTGCCTCCCACCCGTGCCCTCAAGGCTCACAAGCCCACAGGCAAGCAGAGATCACGCATCATCCCAACGCTAATAGCAGCCAGCACTGCAGTGCTCACTTTGGGTGAAACTCAGGTTGCCCAGACCCCAAAGTCCTCGAGCAATCTTCTGAACCTTTGTCTCTTCTGAATCGCAACTGGGAAAATAAGCTGCCCCCCCAAATACTGGACATAAAACATAAGGTCACTCTCCAGGGAGGGACAACAGAGTTGCCCGTGGTGGCCTGGTAACTGTACACGCAGCCAGACCCCAAAAAAACACACTGCAGCTCCAACAGCCCTGACCCACCTTTCCTAAGGCTCACAGCCTTCGAACCCAGAACCGTCCCTTTAAGGACTACGTGCTGTCAGACTAATTTCAAATGCTTCTCTAAGCTTCTCTAAAACCCCCTCTAGGGAGAGAGAAGCAGCAGGACTAAAATTTGCAGAACTCTTCCCGGGAGTCCAATCCCCCCAACCTGCTGCTTCAGGTAAGCAAATCAGTGAAGACGAAGTGATAATTTCCAAACTACCTTGAAAAACAACCTTACCCAGATATGCGCAGCATGAACAAACAGTACTCTGATCATCCCAGTGGCTATTGTTACTGACACCTCCTTCTCCCAGGTGTTGCTCCATATCTAGCTCTTTCAGGAATACTGGGGGCACTTATACACTGGTGGTGCTTGGGGGGTACAGCCTCGCTGGTCCCTCTTATCTTCTCTGGAGGAGCCTCACCCTCACCCTGTCCGTCCATGCGGGTGATAACATAAGGCTCTTTCATTTCTCACTCGTACTTACAATGCCGTCATAACGGGACTCAGCCCAGTAACACGACGCCCGGAAACGCTGTTAAAAAATATAAAATCGGGGCTTCCCTGGTGGCGCAGTGGTTGAGAGTCCGCCTGCCAACGCAGGGGACACGGGTTCGAGCCCTGGTCTGGGAGGATCCCACATGCCGCGGAGCGGCTGGGCCCGTGAGCCACGGCTGCTGAGCCTGCGCGTCTGGAGCCTGTGCTCCGCGGCAAGAGAGGCCGTGACGGTGAGAGGCCCGCGCACCGCGATGAAGAGTGGCCCCCGCTTGCCGCAACTGGAGAAAGCCCTCGCACGGAAACGAAGACCCAACACAGCCAAAAATAAATGGATAAATAAATAAATATTAAAAAATAAAAAAAAATAAAATCCCAGGCTCCATCCCAGCCCCACTGGGAATTACATTCTCTAGAGAAGGACTCAGAAATCTATATTTTTAATAGTTTTTCCAGGTGATAATTTTTCAGTCTCTGGGAATTCTCCGTTGTATCAATTTTAACATTTTTAATTCTTTTTCTTATTTCTAGCCTCCTAAGCACCCTCTCAAAATCTAAAGATGATATCAGCACAGCCTAGAGGGAAAGTCCCGGGCTCAGAAAGGTTTGGTTTGAGCACCAGCTGCGCTACTCTCTAGATGACTGTCATTTCAAACCCTGGAAATGAGGCAAAAGATCACCGTAATGCCTTTCAAGGTCATACAAGAGCACTGTCAAATCACAGGCTCTGGGAGGTCTAAGGTTCTTTGGACTCCATGGGGGGAAATGTAGCTTTGAAAGACTATTTACAATTAATTAGGGCAGCTCTTGTAAAACCCTGTAAAATTAGATGTTAACTTGTAAAAACCTAATAAGATACAACAGAGATACAAATGATTTCCATCTAGCAGAAAAGATAACTCTCAAGGTTATGATTTTATTGCCCATAGGATATTAACCAGTTTTGTATGTAATTTAGCAATGTTATCTCAGCATTCCTTCTTTTTTTTTTTTTTTTTTAGTTAATTAATTACTTATTTATTTTTATTTATGGCTGTGTTGGGTCTTCGTTTCTGTGCGAGGGCTTTCTCTAGTTGCGGCGAGTGGGGGCCACTCTTCATTGTGGTGCGCGGGCCTCTCACTATCGCGGCCTCTCTTGTTGCGGAGCACAGGCTCCAGACGCGCAGGCTCAGTAATTGTGGCTCACGGGCCTAGTTGCTCCGCGGCATGTGGGATCTTCCCAGACCAGGGCTCGAACCCGTGTCCCCTGCGTTGGCAGGCAGATTCTCAACCACTGCGCCACCAGGGAAGCCCTCACCATTCCTTCTTCACTATTGAAAATATATATATGTTTCCCTTATCTATCCAATTTTTAAACCAGTTTTATCATTTTGTTGGTTCCCCCATTAATTAAACAAAACTTTGACAAACGTTCACTATTTGTATTTGTATGAGAACTGTTTTCACTTGAGCCACATAAACTCTGTGTTTTTCCTAGACTGAAAATGAACAGTGTGATAATTATGATCTCACAGCCCCACTGAGAGGATCAAATGAGAAAATAGATTCAAATACTAGCTATGACGTTTATAAGTTCTGTGAACTTCGGCAAATCAGTTAGCCTCTCTGTGCCTCAGTTTTCTCATCTATAAAATGGGGGAAATAACAGAATCTACTTCATAGGGTTGCTATACAATGTTAGGAGAGTGTCTGACTATGAATATTTGCTAAATAAAATGAACAAATGTGAAAGAAATCTTTGCAAAGTAGAAAGTATTTGTTTCTACAAATATCATTGTTAACATTTTCTCCGGGACTATCTATGTGCACATGTGGTAAAACTTGGTAATTGTTAACCAAGATAATGGGCTTCTGAGAGTTCATAATACTAGTCTCTCTCCTTTTGGGTATGTTCAGAAATTTTTATATTCATATTTTTTAACTAGCAAGGTGATACTATACACGTCACAAGCTACTCAGCCTCAGTTTCCCTTTCTATCAATTGGAAATGGTGACGCCCAGGACAGGCAGATATTGGGAAGAGCTTTTGAAAAGCAGAGAATGATATTCTAATGTAACGGCTAGTGCTTGCCCATATTTGGGACAAAATAACAAATTCAGTAAGTAGTGTTTTGTTGTCTTTTGTTTTCAAAGAGCAAGAAAGAAAAGGGGAGAAGAGACAGCTCAAGCTGTCTCAGAACCAAGATTTCCAAAGCAGTGCTCACTCCACCTCTGACTCCAAAGGAATGGAAACAAACCAACATGCCAAAGGCATGGCCCTAAAGCCAAATAAGGGGCCCACGGGCAGAGGCATTCCTTTTTGAGGGAACAGAAAGTTTAAGGAAGGGGGAACTTTAAAGGTTGCTCCTGATGTAAAGAGCAGGCGATCTCCTCCTACTCCAAGCACTCACGTGAGCAAGCATCATGGCTGCCAGAGGCCCAGCTCCAGAAGCAATGCCGCAAAGCAAGATGGTGCCACCCACAAGCCTGGCATAAAGCCGAAGCATGTTGTCTTTAACCTTCTATTAAGGAAGTGTCCAAACAATGCACTGAGTCAACACTCCTTTTCACCAAACACATCCCATTACATCTTCCCCCAGACCCCACAAGACCTGGCACCCTTCCGACCAGGTCCTGCTCCTGTGTTTTGCTTTTGTGTTGTCGACCAAAGGATGTTTGGATGAGCACTGTTTACTCCTTTGGCCAGCAGGGTCTTTATTTAATCCTCTTCAGGCCTCGCTCTTGGCTGCCTCCACGAAGATGGAGTAATCTCTCTGTGCAAATAGGGCTGACCTCTTGGGATCAGGATACTTAACTGTCAGGGACCCGAGAGGCCCTCAAAATGGCTCACCCAAGAAGGGTTTACGGGTTTGTTTTGCAGTGTCCTGTAAAGTACCCATTATAGGCACTTATTGGAATTGGATAAGAACAGTTCAGGGAAATGGGGTACTATGTTTACTACTTCTGAGAAAAATAAAAAAGACGAAACCAGTCGCCACGAGCAACCAAACCAGTTTCCGATAGCAACAAGTTTCTGGTAAATCACCACGGTTATCAGATTAACGTGAAGGGAAGGGCCAACGCAAGAGGCAATGGTTCAGTTGTACAGATAAACTTTGTGGATAAGACACAGGAGAAGCGAATAAAAGAAATCTCTAAGATCACAGGACTTGTGAAAATATGCTTAGAAAAAGGGGAGTAGGTGGGCTATCCCATGAATAAAAGCAAACAAACAAAAAGCAAAGACCACAAACCAACCTGCCCTAAATGTGGGTTCTTGGTCCCTTTTAGGCTCTGATTAAATATCCCAGTAACTCTGATAAACCTTGACCAATGTTTCTTAGCATCCCAAAGCACAAATCACAGTGAATGCACAAGTCAAGAAGGTTAGAACTCGCAAAGTCCTCCTAGAACATAGTGGACATATGTTGTCCTGCACTGCCCAGCAGCCCTGCCACTTTCTTGGGAAAACAGCGCCAAATTTACGTTTAGAGAAATGTTCCCCTCTTGCTGCATGCTGACTGGGGCCACCTGGAGTCAGTCATAACAAGTCAGGACAATCAGGTCTCATTTCACTGAATTTCTAGATGAGTGACACCGGTAAAAATGGCTGGAGCTGAGACACACCATTGCTGGCGCCTGAAGATGATGTTGAAATCTCAGCCTCTGCACACTGATGCTGAATCGAATCTCAAAGACAGAGTTTCAGGTGAAGTAGAAAGAATAGTGTTATTGCTTTGCCAGGCAAAGGGGACCACAGTGGGCTCCTACACTTGAAAACCATGTATCCCAATCCAGACGGATTTTTTTTTTTTTTTTTTTTTGGCTGCTTTGGGTCTTCGTTGCTGCTAGTGGGGGCTACTCTTCCTTGTGGTGTGCAGGCTTCTCATTGCGGTAGCTTCTCTTGTTGCGGAGCACGGGCTCTAGGCACGTGGGCTCAGTAGTTGTCGCGCACGGTCCTCTGCTTCGGCAGGCAGATTGTTGACCACTGCGCCACCAGAGAAGTCCCCAACCTGGATTTGATGAGGGGTTTTATAACAGTGGTTCAAGGGTGGGGTCACTGACAAGATTAGGGTGTACACAAGGCCTGCACTCCCTGAATCCCGCCTCAGGTCTCCTAATCTTGATGAGCTTCTCGGGCCCCTTTACTCTTGCCTCAGGCGGTTTCTTGGCTGCTCCTCCCTTGATTAGCAGCTGTTCGAATCTGCCTTTTGGAACTCAGGGAAGGTCATGGAGGCTGGAGTCTTGCCTACAAGAAATGGGGAACAAAAAGGCCTCCATGCCCGGGAGCCCCACAGGGTCCTGCTCGGTTTCAAAGAGACTCTATGAATTCTTAGACCCTGTCCTTTTCAAGCCCTAGTTCTTCAGCTTTTCACTCACTCTATGTGTTGCCTCATACGCTTCCCATAAAGTTTTTTTGGAGGGGAGGGGGATTGGTGAATAAATGGCAGAGTCTACTGCAACAAAAAATCTTTATATGTCACCCTCTCTGTTCAGTGCTTACCCCCATTCCATTCTCATGGATGAAAAATTTGAAAAAGAGCAAAAGCAACTTACCAACATCACAGAATTATATTTTGCTTCTAAACTCGTCAGTCTAAATGAACTAAAGCTACCTAAACGTCAGCATCAGCAGTAGATAATCCAAGAGTTAGGCCATCCAGACACTCCCAAAAGGCAGAGAGGAAGGATGCTCGTGCAAACTCATTAGTGAATGCTTATTAAGCAGCATAATATGGTACAAACTGCAGGGCACATGGCCTCAGGAAGACCAAGTTCCTCCTGCTTGAATTCATCACGTATTTGCTCTGGATTCTTGGCCAAGCTGCAGTGCCTCTTCGGAACACCCATTTCACAAATATTTACTGAGGCCAATCATGTGCCAGGCACTGTGCTGGGGGACGTGAAGGAGGCAAGCACAGCTTTCCTGCCCTCCACATGGCATCTCGCTCATGAAGATTAGAGGAGGCTGAAGGGTGGCAGCTTATGCCACCCCAGACATGCCACTTCAGCATAAGGATCATTTTCAGCTTAAGGCAACTGAGAAGAAGCAGATACAAGAAAAGCTCCTTGCCCTCCTCCTATTTGCCTAGAAGCGGGTCATCAATTCTCAAAGGTGTCCCTCCTCCTCTCTCTACCAGGAAGGACAAAAGTTAATCACCAGAGACAACTTTAGAACCCGTCAGCCTGGAGACGGCACCAGAGGAATCCACACAACAAACTTTAGAAACTAGCCTTTATCTATCATTTCCCAAATATTTACCTTCCCACAGTTTACGGCCTTTAGAAGCCTAAAACCTCTTTCCTTTTTCCTACCATTTCTGTACAAACATTGTTCTTTGTTGAAGATGCTACAGAAGCCTCAATTCTGTGTCACTCATTTTTCTCTGGGTACCTCCCATGTATACATGTTAATAAACTTCTGTTTGTTTCTCTCTTGTTAATCTGTCTTTTGTTACAGGGTACCCAGCCGAGAACTTAGAAAGGAAGACAGAAAATTATTTCCTCCTTTCCAAAGTCATCTGTGAAAGTACTTTGCAAACACTAACAGGCCACACAGAAGGTAGATATTACTCTTTGGTCCCTAGAAACCAAGTCTCTATATTACAACCTATCTTCCTTCCTTCCTAGAACTGCTGCAAACCAGAGCTGCAATCAACTTCCAATTTCCCCTAACAAGCTACCTACACAGCTTCGGAGGAAGGGTGCCTGTGCATGAGGGTGCGTGCGTGCGTGCGTGCGTGTGTGTGCGTGCGTGCGTGCGTGTGCGTGCGTGCGTGCGTGCGTGTGTGTGCGCGTGTATGTTGAGCACAGAGAGAAAGGGCCGCCTAGGGATCAGGAACTCAGTATCCTCAACACTGCTGATCTCCTTTTCCACAGCCATATTCCTATCACCACATAACTGAAAGGCCAGTTTAACCTTCGCATTCTTACCCAAGCCCCAAAGCCAGCATCGATAAGAGATAAAGAGCTTCTAGAATACAAGGGGTCTGACATCTTTCCCAACACTTAGATCTCCTCTTTCTCTAGCACTCCAGTCTTCCTCCAAAGGAATCCCTTTTCATGACTTGTCCTTCCTTTCCTGGGAAGGGGGGCAGGGGGGCGGCCTTGGAAAAAGAAACCAAGCCTGATATAATGCAGTCATTATAGCCCCTTTGGCCCATCTGGACCTCTCTCCAGGGAGACTGATGCAAGAGGAGAAAACGTGGGGGCCGCCAGTTTCCTGCAAACCCGTAACCTCGGGGGTAAAAGAAGGAGGAAAAGGGGGCAGTGGGGCACATGGGAGCCATGGAGGGGACTGGAAGGGAGCCATAAGTACAGAAGTCATAAAGACCCATTTCTCCTTAAACTGGCTCAGGAAAGCCTGGCCCAGCTCCACCCACTCAATGATATCATTGTTTTCAACAAAAGCTGGTTTGAGAACCCGCAAGGAGACCCCCAGCGAGGCCTCACCAGTTCCTGGGAGATCAATCAAGTGCTCAGAATTGTAGATAAGGGGGAAAGTCTATGTAAGGGTGCAAATTACAGAGATAAACAGGGTAAGGACAGACTTCGCTTCTGCCAGGACTTTTAGGGTCACGGAAAGAGTATAGGATGCTACTTTTCACATAGATTTTATCAGTGGATTCCCCACCACCAGAGTTGATGACTGGAGATTATTACCTTCAACTAATGAGAAAACTAAAGATCTGAGAAGTGGCTTATCCAAGATCCCACCACAAACTAAGGACAAACACGGGGACTTGTACCACTGTCCTGCTACTCACTCAAGCCAGGAACCTCAGATTGGCCTTTGAATCCATCCCTTTCCTCAGCTCATATCTAACCCATCTCCCAGTCTCCATGATTCCACCCTATAAGTATCTCTGGAATCTGTCCCCTTCTCTCCCTATCTGCAACCACTTCCCTATATTAGATCACCATATTTTCCCCCTCAGATTAAAATAAAGCTTTAGAATGGGTCTTATTACTATCGCCAGTCTTGCCCTTTCCAATCCATCCTCCACACTGTAGTCTAAGTAATTTTTCTCACATGCACTTTGGATGCTGTCACTATCTGGCTTTTAAAATATTCTTCATCGGCTCCCCATTGCCCTCAAGATACACACCCAATCCTTTTAAGGAGCCTACAAGGCCCTTCAAGGACTCACCCCTGCCTACCTGGACAACCCCTTCTCTCACCATTTCCTTCCTCCCTCTTGCTCTCTGCTCTAACCGCAAAGAACATCTTTTCATCATCAACAAAGGCCTTAGAGCCTTTGTTCCTGCTACTTGCCCTGCGTGGAACCCATCCCCCCTGTATAAGCCAACTCTACCACCACCCTACTTCTTCCTTTTATTTCACTTCCTCCTAGAAGCCTTCGCAGGCCCTCAATCCAGGGTAGGTAGGTTCCCCTTCCCCGTGCTCCCACGGTACCCTCTACTTCCCCCAACACAGCATGCCCCACACTGCTCAGTAATGGTTGGATTATCTCTCTCCTCCACTAAGCTCTAAGCCCCATGATGGCAGACTGTGTTTGCTTGCCGTTACTCTTCCAGGAATACCCAGGACCTAGCCCAATGCCAGCCACCAAGCTGGCACGCGCAGTATTTGTTAAATGAAGGAAGAGAAGGTAAGAGAGAAAGGAAGTTAAGAATTCCCAATGAGTAACCCAGAGCTCAAGCCCTGGAGACTCAATACACTGGAGACTCTTGTCAGAAAAACCACGGATTCTCTGACCCAATACCTACTCGCAGATGAGTTTGAGCAAGACCTGCAACTTGCTCCAGGGCGCCCAAAAGCCTATTCATTTAGCATCCAAGGTATCAGCCAAAGGTCTGTGTATGTCACTGAGCTCTAAATAGAGAAAAAGTAAAGGTTACATTCTTAAAATCAGAATATCTCCTGGGCAAAATGTAAATGCGGCTTCAGTCTCAGGACAGAACCAGTCCAGAGGCCTCAGGACAGAACCAGTCCAGAGGCCTCAGGACAGAACTTCCAAGGAGTCTGGACGAAGAGCCTAGGCACATCCTTGAAGATGAAAACAGAGGTCTGGAGGGTGGGACTTTCAGCACATCTCCCAAATCCAAATAGAGATCCATCCGGCCCACCAGACCCTGCTTCTCA
Organism: Eschrichtius robustus; assembly: GCF_028021215.1. Classification (NCBI taxonomy): domain Eukaryota; kingdom Metazoa; phylum Chordata; class Mammalia; order Artiodactyla; family Eschrichtiidae; genus Eschrichtius; species Eschrichtius robustus. The sequence continues at coordinate 133,451,108 of NC_090825.1, forward strand.
AGAGACTCCCCCGACTCCCCGAGTTACGAAGAAGCCGTCTTTGCCTTGGGCTCAGCCCCTTGCAGTCCATGGCTCCATCCGCCAGGTACACCTCCACCCACCGGGCTCAGCCCAAATTTCCCTTCGATGGCGAGGGGTCGGGGAAGAACTTCTCATCCGAGGTGCAGAAAACACAGCTCAGCTTTAAATTGCACCGCAAGCCTCTTTCCTAAAAATACCTCATCTACCTCTCTGACAATATGGTTTTACCAGAGGCAAGAGAAAGCCCAACTCAAAGTCAAAAATAAGAGAACAAAAAAATTTGAACTCTAAGCCACTCAAATCCTCAGGTAGCCCAGCTGTGGAAGGGAGAGAAACCCCTTTCCCACTGCCACATACCACTCTTCTGAATTATAATGATTTGGCTAGCTGGAATACTGAATTCCTAAGAGCTTATTAGCACTCCAGTTTTGGTTCCCCTAGATCCAGACCAAATATTTATATATTAATTTCTCAGTCTGAATTCCTTTCTCATTCTTCCACTCATCTCTCTCCCCTCCCTCATCCGAAGCCTCCCCTCCTTGCTCCCACAAGACAGAGCTCCAAGGTACCCTCCTGAGGGAAGTTTTCTCTAACCCCCAGTGAGAAATTCCCCCTTCCTTATTGCCCCCTCAGCACTTTACTTTTAACTGTGTTAAGTAAATTTGTAACCAACCTCGGATTATGCTGTTTGAGCATTTTCTCTCCCATAGAGAGTAAACGGCCAGGGGGCAAGGATATGGTCTTTGCATCTGCTCCCTATAGCATCAAGCATAGGACTTTACACACAGGTGCTCAATCAATATTTGCTGAAATCAATACTACAAAGCTACAGTAATCAAAATAGCATGGTGTTGGCACAAAACAGACATATGGATCAATGGAACAGAATAGAGAGCCCAGAAATAAACCCACACATCTACGGTTAATTAATCTTCGACAAAGGAGGCAAGAATATACAATGGGAAAAAGACGGTCTCTTCAGCAAGTGGTGTTGGGAAACTTGGACAGCCACATGTAAACCAATGAAGCTATAACACATCCTCTCACCATACACAAAAATAAACTCAAAATGGTTTAAAGACTTAAACACAAGACCTGGCACCATAAACTCCTACAAGAGAACATAGGCAAAACATTCTCTGACATAAATTGTACCAATGTTTTCTTAGGTCAGTCTCCCAAGGCAATAGAAATTAAAAGCAAAAATAAACAAATGGGACCTAATCAAACTTACAAGCTTTTGCACAGCAAAGGAAACCATAAACAAAATGAAAAGACAACCTTCAAAATGGGAGAAAATATTTGCAAATGATGCAACTGACAAGGGCTTAATTTCCAAAATATACAAACAGCTCATACAATGCAACAACAAAAAAAGCGAACAACCCTATCCAAAAATGCACAGAAGACCTAAACAGACATTTCTCCTAAGAAGACATACAGATGGCCAATAGGCACATGAAAAGATGCTCAACATCACTAATTATTAGAGAAATGCAAATCAAAACTACAAGGAGGTATCACCTCATACCAGTCAGAATGGCCATCATTAAAAAGTCTACAAATAACAAATGCTGTAGAGAATGTGGAAAAAAGGGAATCCTCCTACACTGTTGGTAAGAATATAAGTTGGTGCAGCCACTGTGGAAAACAGTATGGAGGTTCTTCAGAAAACTAAAAATAGAATTTTCCTATGATCCAGCAATCCCACTCCTGGGCATATACCCAGAGAAAACTATAATTCAGAAAGACACATGCATCCCTACGTTCACAGTAGCGCTATTCACAATAGCCAAGACATGGAAACAACCTAAATGTCCACTGATAGATGAATGGATAAAGAAGATGTGGTATACACTGCTATATTTAAAATAGATAACCGACAAGGGCCTACTGTAAAATAATTAAAAATTAAAAAAAAATTAAAAAGAACTATATATGTCAGTAAATGTTAATAACATAAAAAAAAAGATGTGGCATATACACACACACACACACACACACACACACACACACACACTGGAATACTACTTGCCATAAAAAAGAACAAAATAATGCCATTTGCAGCAACATGGGTGTAACTAGAGATTATCATACTAAGTGAAGCAAGTCAGAAAGAGAAAGACAAATACCATATCGTATCACTTATACATGGAATCTAAAATATGACACAAATGAACCTATCTATGAAACAGAAACAGAATCACAGACATAGAGAACAGACTGGTGGCTGCCAAGGGGAGGGGGGTTGGGGGAGGGATGGAGTGGGAGGTTGGGGTTAGCAGATGTAAGCTTTTATATATAGAATGGATAAACAACAAGGTCCTACTGTATAGCACAGAGAACTATATTCAATATCTTAGAATAAACCATAATGGGAAGGAATATTAAAAAAAAAAGAATGCATATATGTATAACTGAATCACTTTGCTGTACAGCAGTAATTAATACAACACTGTAAATCAACCATACTTCAATTTTAAAAAAAATCTGCTGAAATCAAACTTGTAGAGTGGAGTCAAGTTAGCTTTGGTTTATAAGGCAGGAGAGCCATCAACTGATGAATGGATAAACACAATGTGGTACATCTATACAATGGAATACTATAAAGCAATAAAAAGGAATGAGGTACAGATGCATGCTATACAACTTGGATAAAACTCAAAAACAAAAGCAAAACAAAACAAAAAAAAACTCAAAAACATTACGCAGTGAAAGAAACCAGTCACAAGAAACCAATATTGTATAATCCCATTTATATGTAATACCCAGAATAAGCAAATCTATAGCGACAGATAGCAGACTAGTGGTTGCCTAGAGCTGATGGCTTTGGGGGAACGTTGTGGGTAACCGGTCATATTAGTTTGCTAAGGCTGCCTTAACAAAGTGCCACAAACTGAGAGGTTTAAAAAACAGGAATTTATTGTCTCACAGTTCTAAAAGTTAAGCCTAAGATTAAGGTGTTGGCAGGGCCATGCTCCCTTTGAAGGTACTAGGGAAGGATCTGTTCCAGGCCTCTCTCCTAGCTTCTGGCATTTCCTTGGCTTGTGACCACATAACTCTAATCTTCACATGGCATTCTCCCTCTGTGCGTGTCTGTGTCCAAATTTCCCCTATTTATAAGGACACCAGTCATATTGGATTAGATGCAATCCTACTCCAGGATGACCTCATCCCAACTAACTACATCCACAATGACTATCTCCAAATAAGGACACTCTGAGGTATCAATACAAGGGGTTAGGACTTTGACATATGAATTTGGGGGGGACATATTCAACCCATAACACTGCTAATGGCCTCTTTTTGGGGTGATGAAAATGTTCAAAAATTAGAATATAATGATGGTTGCACAACTCTGTAAATATACTAAAAACATTGAATGGCATACTTATATAAATGGATCAACTGTATGGTACGTAAGTTACATCTCAATAAAGCTGTTAAAAAAAAAAAAAGCGGGAGAGTTGGGTTTAAAGATTCTGCCCAAGCTCAATAACCAACCCATTGGTGAGAGTGTGTGAAACAAATTCTCTCAACACAGGTGGTGGATTTAACTTACAGAGAAGCCAAAGGCAAAGTGTCTTTGTCTACCCGTTCCGTGTAAATTCCCTGTGACCCAGTGATTCACATCTAGGAGGTGATTCTCTAGAAGTACCTCTCAAAGAACATGAAGGTGTCCACTCCAGCACTATTTGTAAAAATGAAAAAAAAAAAAAAATGAAATGAAAAGAAAAAAAATAGTTTGAATGCCCATCAACACGGGGTGATTAAATTGATCATGGCATCTTGATTATTACTGAATCTGAGTGATGGGTATAAGGGATTCATTATATCATTCTCTCTACTTCTATGTGCATTTGATAATTTTTCATTATATGAAATTTTAAAAGTTAATTATGGCATATGCATACAATGTACTATCAGATAGCCATATGATCTCAAAAATTTACATGGAAATGTATCCATAATATACTCCCATACTGTGCTGTATGAATGTAAAATGGTACAGCCTTTGGGAAGGAATCTGTGGAATGGGAGGTACGATTTGTCAAAATTTAAAACATTTTAGACATATACGCCATATGACCTTGCAACTCTATTGCTAGGTATTAATCCTACAGAAATACCTGCAAATGTACTCAAAGATTATGTATAAACCTATTACTGCAGCATTATTTGTAATAGCAAGAAATTGGAAAACTGTCTATTAATAGGCAAATTTTTAAATTCTGGTTCATCCATTCAGTGGAATCCTATGTCATCATTAAGAAGAATGAAATAGGTCTATAAATATGCTAATGTGGAAAGATATTGAAGAGAAATAATAAAAAAGCAAATTATAGAATGGTACATAAAGTATGATCTCATTTATTTTAAAACTCTATTACTTATGTAATTTTTTGCTAGAATTTTATTATCAAAGTTTCAAACACTCCAAAAAGTTCTTCTGTAAATTTTTAAAAATAATTGATGATTGTCCATGTTATATTTCCAAACTGAAAAAAAAAATAGGTAATAAAACTTAGGATATAGTATAACCCCATTTGGATAAATTGACATGGAAATTTATACAGAGTTAAAAAAAAAAATCCATATGAAACAGTATGTTCAGGGTAAATGTTCATTCACTGGATGCCAGCTATCGTTGTTATCTTAAGGTAAACAGCTTGATGGTCAAGGGTTCCTCAAACTCAAGAATCAACTCCCGACTTCCTCCAAGTACACAGCTTCCCTTCGCTCTGACAAGGGTCCATCTAAGGCCAACAGGGCAGCTGACAGCTTCCTCCCATTCATTTTACCCTGTGCTCCTGCTGAAGGGCCGCCAGGAGAAATAAGCTTGAGACAAAAGAAAACCATGGACATCCTTCCTGGCTACACAGGCAGCCCTGGCTGCGGGTCCCTGGAAGGAGATAGAGCCGGAACTGGTGAACAAATCCCGACCTCCTTATCAGACAGCTCAGAGCCTTGCCAAGGGAGTGCCCAGGCACTGATTCTGCAGGCAGAGACAAGAGGTACAGTTTGGCCGACTGGAGAACCCCGCACAGCTGTATTCTCGAGATACAGTTAGGTCAAACTGGGCACGGCAGGGGAGCAGAAGTGAGTTTCCTCCCAGGGGCAATGGGTTTTAAGGTCATCTTCCTAATTACATTTGGAAACCAGCTCAGGGGAATTCCCTCTTACTTCATTCTTAAATGTTTTTCCCATCCTGCAAAATACAAATAATAGCAACTATTTATTGGGCTCTCACAGTGCACCAGGCACAGTGTTAAGTCCTTTAAGAGCACTGTGTTATTGAATATCACATGACACCTGATGAGGTGGCCACTATTATTAGCCCCATGATGTGGATGAGGAAACTGAGACTTGCAAAGGTAAGCAACTTGCCAAAGCTTACACCTCCAGTAGGTGCAAGGAGCCAGGCGGACTCCTATGTGCCTGGATTGCAGCACTACAGTCCACTGAAATCCAAATTCTAACCTAGGCCTAGGGAAGGCAGGAGGAAAGGGAAGAAGGAGGGCAGAATAACAGAGAAGTAACACCAGTGTTCATCGAAGAAGAGCATACCAAGTAAGGACAGGGCATCCAAGAGGCAGTATGAGGCCACAGCTAAGACCCCGGGCTTGGAGTGCCCTTCCCACCCAGATGTCCTTGAACAAGTCACACTGCTCCATGCCTCAGGGTCCCCATCTGCCAAACAGGACCAACACAGGTACCTACACCTCACAGGGTTGCTGTGATGATTGAATTAGAGATTGCACAACAGAGCCCGCTACATAGGCATCTCCTACGCTGTAGCTATTACTATGGTTGATGATATCATTATTCCTATCTGACCATCATTCCTCAGCCAGAAGCTGCCCGAAAGCAGGCTGTGCATCAGACAACATGAGCTGGAACTTAGGAAATGCCGATAAATGGTAACCACACATGCTACGTCTCAATATGTTTTTCTCTTGCCCCTCTTACTTGAAGACAGTCACAGGGGCCACATGCAATGCTTTGCATCACCAAGACACTTTAGAAAACATCCGTTCTTGACTCTGCATTAATGAAACTTAGCATGTATCGAAAACCAGCTTATTTATGTGTCACGAGTGATACTATGCACAGCGTAATACATTATTGCTGGGACTTCCCTGGTGGTGCAGTGGTTAAGACTCCGCACTCCCAATGCAGGGGGCCTAGGTTCGATCCCTGGTCAGGGAACTAGATCCCACATGCATGCCACAACTAAGAGTTCACATGCCAAAACTAAGGAGCCCCTGTGCCTCAACTAAGGAGCTGGTGAGCCACAACTAAGGGGTCCACCGGCCGCAACTAAGACCCAGCCCAACCAAATAAGTAAATAAATAAATATTTTTTTAAAAATACATTATTGCTAAGGCTCACAAACCTGGTGGATTTGTTTCCTGTGCCTGACGTGTAACAAATTACCACAAACTAGGTGGCTCGAAAACAACAGAAAGCTATTCTTTCACGGTTCTGGAGGTCAAGAGAGCAAAGTCAAGGTGTTAGCAAGGCTGCACTCAGTCTGAGAGATTCCATTCCTGGCCTCTCCCAGTTTCCAGTGGCTGCCTGTATTCCTCGGCTTGTGGCTACATCACTCCCATCTCTGTGGTCACACTGCCTTCTCCTCTTCTGTCTGTGAGCAAATCTCCCTCTGCCTTCCTCTTACAGATACACTTGTGATTGAATTTACAGCCCACCCAGAAAATCCAGAATTATCTCCCCTTCTCAAAATCCTAAACGTAGTCACACTTACAAAGATTCTTTTTTGCCCCATAAGACAGCATAGTCTCAGGTTCCAGGAATTAGAATGTGGGGCTCTGGGAGGATGGGTTACATTTTTCAGCCTACCTCATCCCGCAATGAAGTTATTCTCTATTTTCTATGCAGGACATAGAGTATAGTAAGAAACAGACAGACCTGAATGTGACTCCTGGATCTGCCTGACATTGAGTAAATTACTCAAATTCCTCACACTCGAGTCTTCCCGTTTACAAAATATGACTAATGATAATAATATCTTCTAAAAAGAGTTGCCATGCGGATTAAATAAGATGGCATGTGAAGTGCCTCTGCACAGTGACTGACTCTCAGTAAATGCTCACTAAGGAGCGAGCGTTATCGTGAACACAAATGAATAAACAACATTCAGAAGGCGAGTGGCTTGCCGAAGGCCACCTAACCAGAAAGTGTCAGTGCCTGGAACTGAGTCTGGGTCCCTCTGGCACCAAAGCCCAAGCATGTTCTACCCTATGGATTAGGCATTTTGGGCTTATGTGCTCACAGCCTTAAGAATCAACACATCTAGGTTATTTCAATTGTGGATGCTACTTCATACTCTCTTCCGGCTACTGTACAGCTGCATCCCTTCAGATCACCACTTCTAGTTACTGAGACTGAGTTTACACAGTCTACCCTAAGAAAGCAATGTCATGTTTCCAATGATTTAGAAATACTGGAGACCCTGCTTATGCAGCGGTGCGGTTAAGAGTTTGGCTTGTACAAAATCACATCAGATTGGCTGGCAATCCATTTGGTCTGCAACTCCAGGGGTTCTGGACAATATGGGAATTATATCTGAAATCAATCTCCATCTACAAAGCTACAGTTGGAGACTGCATTTCAAACAGGACCATGAGGTCTCTCTGGGGCAAGGTGCCTAGCCCAGCACTTAGAATTTAAATCCACTTAGGCATTCGCTGCCTCAGAGTCAACGCAGCAGGGTTAATTCCAGTTCCTGATACTTCAAAAAAAATGTTTGAAGAAAATTTCAGACACTCTCAGGGAGCTCTCTTCAAATTCTCATGTCCCCACCTATCCATCCAACCGTTTCCTCGGCACCGGTCTCCTCGGGTTATACAACATCAGCTGCGGGGAATGGGGAGCCCAGCTGTGTGCCGAGTTTGGAACAAACATTCTGAATACTTTAGATCTGCCAAATACTTGGTTAAAGAACGATATCCTCTAATTTCTTAAGCCATGTGTATTTTAAGTGAAATGTAATCCATATGTCTGTGACTCATTTAAATGCACTTCAGTGAAGCACGGTTCACCAAGAGCACTGGGATATGTCTAAGCCTTTCTTAAGCTTCTCTTTGATCCAGGAAATTGAATTCTGCCGACAACAAATGAAGCTCCTGACAAGAGAGGGTCTAAGAGAGCTGTCCTTTATCCTAGATAAGATGTTAAAGTCTATTCCTCACCCAGGAGGAAGCCGGGGAGAACTCCACAGCCTGGGTGATACGCAGAGTTTTGCTCCAGATCAGCTACGCATCTCCACCAGGCCTCCTTGGAAGAGAGGCGCAGCAGCAAGCGGTGGTAACTAACCTACCCCGTCTATTGCTGAAAAAACTCCTCTTCTGCTTATTTCTCCCCTTCTTGGGTCCTCCAGTATTATACAACTCAAATAGGGATGAAAGGGGAAAAGTCCAGGACCTAGATCACTCCATTAGCAGTGAATGACTGCTAATTTTCCAGGACAATTAATTTTGTTAATTTTGTTGCTTGATTTCCAAGACAACAAAAGCGGTCTCCATCACTAAGATATCTCTGAGGGACTGATAAGAAGTTAGAGATATGAAGTGAGATGAAAGTCGGAAGTAGTGGTAGGTACAGTAATCAGTAAATCTCCAAATGCCTAAATTCTGCCTTGACCATTACTATTCCCCATGAGGTCTGGAGGTAGATATGCACACAAAAGAAAACAAATATCCATTCTTATTAGCTAGCCTTATACAAACAGGATTTCTCTTTCGCTGAGCTGCAGCACAATGAATGGGGTGAGACCAAAGGACATCTCTCCTTTTCCCAAGCCAAAACCTAAATCTGGCATCATTTGGACTCAAGGAAGGAAGTCTACTGAAGAGATGAGAGTTGCAGAATGTGCTTCAGAGACTAGCGGAGAGAAGTATATAGATGGCCAAAGATCCTCTGGGCACAGCGCCCACTGGTTGAGCTGCTCATTTGCTTTTGAAGGTGACCTTGTAATGTAGTAATTGAGCCAGTGAGCATCCTGCAAGCAGGTTCAACAGTTCAGTGTGCCCTCCTCTTGGGAGAAAGTGGAGAAAGGAGAGAGCCAGGGCCTGCATCTCCCTGGAGGCGACCAACTCCCCAGATGCCTACAGCTAAGGAAGATTCCATTTGATTTCTGCAAACAAACTGTTGTCCAATATGGTTTCTGGATTGATGAGGCAGTCCTCATCCTGGGGGAAATTATGTGGAGAAAAAAAATATTATGGATTTATACCTCAAAACTGTGGGTTGTGGAAATAGCAGCCTATAATTTCTTCCCCGTAATTTCCCTTCTCGTGCTTATGTTGCCTAAACGGTGGGTCCTGGGCCAGCAGTTCATCCTCAACTTCAAGGTCTGTGGTTTTGGGGGTATTTGTCTTTATCCCACTGCCCCCTATTTCCAGGAATGTCTACAGAACTGGAGAGTAAATGCCCTGAGGCAGGGACCTCTTTTCCATTTTCCACTTATGTGCTATCCTTTCAATAGGTAGCACAGGAAAGGCTCTTAGAACCCAACTGGGACAAAACCCTCATTCAACAGATGAGAAAGTTGAGGCCCAGGAGAGCCAACTGGCTTACTGACCAATTCCACATCGTCTGTCTCTGAGCTCAGTACTCTCTCCACCGTACCACACAGCCCTAATCACAAGTCAGTTTCTCCTAACAACAGCTAAGTAGCAACAGTGGCAAATGATGGGTAGGTGTGAGTAAATGTAAAACTAGGGAACATATCAGAGCAGAGTACTACCTTCATCACATACAGGTGAGTCTACAAAAACAGGTGTGGAGCAATATGTAGAGTATAATCCCATTTCTGCTCCTCCCTCAGCACAAAAATAGCAGCCTGGGTGCGCTTCTGTGTGATTGTGCCGATGAGTATCTACGTGCGTGCTCTCACACGCAGAGAAAAGGTCCATGGTAGGCTCACCAGCTGTTCACAGTGGACTCTCCTTGTGGGTGGGAGACTTTCATTCTTTCACTCATTATGTTTTGGTAGTGCTACATGTTTTACAATGAGCATGTACTGCTTTTGCAATTAAAAAAAAGCACAGGCTAGAAAAAAATAGTGGCTGCCATTTACTGGGTATGGAGTACAAGCCAGGCACTATGCTGACCCCTTGACAGGCACCATCTCATTTCATCCTCCCAGTGGCTCTACAGCGTGGGACTCTTATTATACCCCAGATAGGGAAACTGAGGCTTGAAGAGGACATACGGTTAGTAAGTGGCGAGTCAGGATCTGAACCAGGACCCTCCAACATGCAAGCCACATTGAGGTTAGCCCTACGATGTCACTCTTTTCCACCTGCACTCAATAGAGAAAAGAGTGTGTGTCCCCCATGGGAATGTCATCCGTTTATCCCGAGTTACTTCACAGCAGAAAAAGGCTGCCAGCTGCTGTGCTATGGAACTAAGGCACCTTGGGGTGTCTGCTGCCTGAGCTGAAGGCCCATTTGCTGTGTCCCTCTCTCCTGGCCTAACCCCCATGTTCCTCCATCCTCACTATTCTTGGCTATCTCTCCATGTGTGAATTCCATTAAAGGCCTGCTCACTGCTATTTTGGGCCATGCATTAGCACATGGACTTTGATTAGACGAGAAAAGGCCAGACACCTCAGGATGATGAAAAATAAATTAGAAATGTCCTCCCCCTCCCCTCAGAGTCCCAGAAGCCCTTGTCCACAGCTCCTGGGAGGCCTGAGAATCCAATATATGAGGAGACGTAGGTGGGGGCAGGGGGAGGGAATGGAAACCTTCATAACCTATTAGGACCTTTGAACTTGGCTGTCCCTGCTCCTTGGAATTGTCATCTCCCCGCTGTCCACGTGGCTCACTTCCTCCCCTCCTTCAGGTCTGGACTCAAATATCAATTCACCACCGAGGCCTGCTCTGGCCACCATTCCCAAACAGCACCTCCTTCCTGAACCCCTACTCTTCAGAGCCCTTATGTTCCTTTTGTTTCTGCCACAGCAGTTGTCACTGGACCTACTACACATTCACTTGTGTATTTATTGTCCCCCTCCACTGAAATATAAGATCCAGGAAGGCAGAACTGTTTTATTCACAACTGTATCTGCAGTACCTGCACTGGTGTCTGGAATGCTACAGATGCATCCAAGATGGAAAAGATAAATGAATCAACTGAGGAAGTTAAGAACCAGAGCCTGAGGCTCACTTAGCACAGGGCCTAGTTTCCCCTCAAATATCATGGGATTATAACAACTTTATAATTTGTATAAAATGTGAAAAATCAGAACAGCAGCACCACCACCCCCCAAGCTGTTTTGAATCCAGACTTGCACGCACCATGAATGAGAGGGCTTTGGGAAGTAAACACACTAGGAAGTCACGTGCAGTTGGAGTTCCGCTTGCTAACACATGTTCAAAAACAAAAAGCCCAATTTAGACGAAAATAGCAGGAAGCCATCCCCAGGGATACCTGGTGAGGTCATATTGCTTGGCTCTGCTGCTTCCATTTTTGTCAAGTCTCCTGCCTGCTGCCAATTCAAGGAGGCCAGGAATCACATCCAGGCCACTGCTGATCACTGGGAAACAAAAGAGCTCCAGGCAACAGACAACAGAACCTTATCTGCGGGCTCTCCTCTGGAACCTCAGTGTGGGACCGTAAAAAATCACAATAGTAGTCAAATATTTACTGTGTTCTCTGTAAGCACTTTGTGTACATCACTGTACTCAGCCCTCACAACCACCCATATGAGGCTGGTGTTACTAGTCTCATTTTATAAGTGACGACACTGAGATTCTAAAAGACGCAGCAATATGCCCCAGGTTACTCAGCTAGTAAGTTGAAACTGGGTTTCTGTGACTCCAGATCCAAGAACACAAATGATCCTCATTTCACCTCTCTCATTGACTTGCTGTGTGGCCTTAGACAAGCGCCTATCCTTCCCTGAGTTGAAGTTTCTGCTTCCATGCAAAAGACTGCTGCACTCAGTGTTTTCTATGGCATCTTCATGCTCTAACTTCCTATGACCTCTTGCAAAGACTCCAAAATACGAAGGAAGCAGGAATCCTGGGATCCCTGCTTGGCCAGTCCAACTCCAAAGGATTTGCCCATGACACTAACCCCATCACCTAGGCAGCCCAGAGGAAGCTGAGGGGTCAAATGCCCCAGTTGAAAGCAGAATAGGACAGATTAGACGGAGGTGGCAATAGGGAACAATAGACTAGAGCTAGAGGGTTAGGGCCATGAGAAACTGAAGAAGGCCCCTGAGAGAGACTAAGAACAGACCCTCTGGGGGCCTTTCCTGCAAGACCAAAGGAAGACAATGCAAGGAGAAATCTCAGGCAGATTTCTGGGCCTGCGCCCTCTGCAGACACAGCCAGCCGTGTCTATTCCAGGGAAATGGGACAAAAGGAACACATACTTGGGCTGGTTTTACTCCAGGAGTAAGGTAGGAGGAAAGTAGCGAAAATGATTGAGATGCCCATCTTTCTGGCTTCCCGAAGGCCACCACATTCTGGAGGCAGAGGAAAGACTCGGATGAAGCCCATAACTGCTCAGGCTGCTTAAGTCATACTTTTACTGCACTTCCGACACCACTCATCCTCCTCTGCGAGTGTCCAAAAAGCCCAAATTTGGAATAATTTATATTCTTGCTTTCCACCCAAGCTTAGCAGTCATTCCCATCCTCCTGGATATGGGAAGGTCCCTATCCATCGCTTTCTTGGCAGTGATGCATGTGATTACTCATCTGCTTCTAAGGGACTCCGGAGGCTGCCAAGAGGAGACAGGCAGTTCTGCGAGCCATGCAGCCTTATCTGCAAGGTCTGTGCGGCAGAATGTAAGTGGGACTGTTGGTGGGGAAATATCAGAAGCCCTCAGAGGACCCCGGCCAAGTAAGGAGAGCCCTCCAGTGGCCAAAGCAGATTGGGAATGGCCAAAGAATGGGCAAAAGACACAGCCGTGCCTTATGTCTATTCACCTGCTCGATAACGTGAATCAAGATACAGCTGCACTTGATGGCAAATCAATGTGGAAATATTTCTGGGCCAGGCAGCCACCCAAGAGGAATGAGGTTAGGAAGATGGAGGAACCAGCCCGATGAAGCCAGGAGACTGCTGACCATGCCCTTATTCGCAGGAGCTCAGATGTAGCTGACCCAGAATAGACAGAGCAGCCAGGGTGTGAGCACCAAATCCCAGAACACTCCACCTTGCCTCTCTCCTTTCTGCTGTTTTCCTCTAATCTCCTTCACTTCCTGCTGTGCGCTGTGCTGGAGCTAGTAAGACAGCTGCCAAAGTCCTCCAGCCCATCCCTCCCTTCGTGTCTCACACATACACACACTCACACACTCACGTGCAGTGAACTCTAAGAGGCCCCAGAAATACAGCCTGAGGAAATTCAAGGAAGATGTTAAACAGTCCACTAATTTCACAGCAAGTCAACAGACTGTGGAAATGCTGGCTCTGTAAGATGCTCCCCACAAAGGAACCCCAGCTTGAGAGCTTGGGTCACTTCGCTAACTGCTTCCTTCCAAAACAGCGGCACCTGCGTCCGGCACTGACATGCAAGTGGGTTGTTTCATTTTAGACAAAGGAGAAGTCCACTTACTCATTCTTCTCCAGGTCCAGGATCAGTTCTCGCCCCTCAGCCATCACCCTGAGCTCAGCTTTGAGTGGATGCTAAAAGCAACAACAAAAGAATGTCAGTTCCTAAAAGCAGGGAACGAGGCTCCCAGGAAGGGGTGCAGGATCTAGCACAGGGCTCTGACCTGGATCCACAGGAAGTGGATCCACAAAAAAGACTCAATCTCATTTCCAGCCCAAACATGAAATATCTTCACTCCCAGAAGGACCCAATTCCCCTCCCCCATCTGCATTCTCCTCAAAGACAAAGGAGAGAAACTCCAAGCCGAAATGTGGTTGTAAGTGCCTGCATGCAGGCCTGGTAAAGGCAAACCCTGAAAAACACAATCTTGGAAAACAAATGTTGCGTGGAGTTAGATCTGGCTTCAAGTGCTGGCTCCGACACTATAGTTGTGAATTGGGCACGTTACCGAACCTCGCTACAACTCAGTTTCCTCGTTTATAAAATAAAGAAGTAATAGTCAACTTTATGGGGATCTTGTAAAGACTAAGTGACATGGTAAATGTAAAGAATTTATTACAGTGCTTGGCATACAGGAAGCCCATTACATGTTGGCTGTTATCTAAAATACCAGGGAAAGCCTCTTCATCATGGGCTCGTATTTTATTTTATATTGGCTCTCAGTTTGGATACCCCTCAATCATCTCAGAGGAGACAACTAGAAGAACCTCCTACTAAGGTTTTAAAGGTCTGAAAGATACATTTTACACATAGGAGAAAATTTGCTGAGGGCCAAAGTAGCTACACACCCAGAATAGACCATTTAAAGTATCATACAAACGGCCAATAAGCATAAAAAACATGTTCAGCATCACTGGTAACTTTCCCTCACCCAAAAAGATTTTTTTAAGATACCTTTTAAAAAATCAAAGCAACAAAGATTTTTTTAAAACCATAAATCACAATGCAGTGGAGTATACTATAGAATGGGCACTCTCACACCCTACCAGTGAGAATTTCAATCAATACTGGCTCACCGGAAAATAATCCGTCAGTATGGACCAAGAGTTTAAAAATGTTTAGGCCCTCTAACTCAGAAATACAAGATTCTATCTGAAGGGAACAAATGGAAACACAGGCAATGGTTTATACACAAGGATGCTCATTACTTACAATAATGACTAATGAAATAGAACCTAAATGTCCAAAAATAGGAGAATGGTTAAAAAACTGATAATCCATTCACATGACAAAACATTACACAGTCATTAAAAATGATGACTTTCAATAATTTTTAAATTATCAAGAAAGTACACATGATAATGATTAAGCACAAAGGCTTAAAACATAACACTGTATGTTTTATTCATTCACACTTCTGTAAAGGGAATAAAGTAGAGAGAAATAAACCAAAAGGTTACCATAGTTACTTCTCAGCAGTGAGAACATGAGTTAATTTTATTTTCTTTTGTGCATTTTTCCATGTTTTTATAATGGCTTTATATATATATATATATATATATATATATATATTTTTTTTTTTTTTTTTTTTTTTTGGACTGCGTTGGGTCTTCGTTGCTGCACACGGGCTTTCTCTAGTTGCGGTGAGCGGGGGCCACTCTTCGTTGCAGTGCACGAGCTTCTCATTGCGATGGCTTCTCTTGTTGCGGAGCTCTAGGCACGCGGGCTTCAGTAGCTGTGGCGTGGGGGCTCAGTAGTTGTGGCTTGTGGGCTCTAGAGCGCAGGTTTGGTAGTTGTGGCGCACAGGCTTAGTTGCTCCGCAGCACGTGGGATCTTCCCGGACCAGGGCTCGAACCCGTGTCCCCTTCATCGGCAGGCGGATTCTTAACTACTGCCCACCAGGGAAGCCCAAGCTTCTACCCCTTTTAAGGTTGACCTCAAAGCTTAGTTTTGGCATGTATGAGAAAGTGGGTCACCTGCTTTGCCACCTCTGGTTGGGGGCCTGCCTCTTCCAAGCACGTTTCTCTTCTTATCAGCTTCAAACCCCACTTCCCATTAGGGTCCTGGGCATCCCTGAAACTTTTGTGCCACTGAGGGCTCTGACGAGATCTGAACATTGTGATACAGGATGCTTGTGCAACTCTGTCCTTTGCTATTTTTTGCTAATTTACCCTACTCACTTCTTTTAACAAGGGACATTTCAAAAACATGGGGAGAGGAAGTTAGGGGGATGTTTACCCAATAACTTTCACTAAGAAATTCACTTCTCTGTTTCTGATGCCTATTTCTGATTCAGCTCTACCAAGACCTATTTCTGGTCACTGGTCCTTTGCCACTTCACTCTGGGAGGTCTGGAGCAAGGGCCCTGCCCAATCCCATTCAGCATCAGAGACACAGTCCCAAGTGGGCATTTGAGGAAAACCACACAGCAACAGAGCTGTATCAATCCCTTATCCAAGAGGTAGGTGGCCAAGAGTCCACACAAAAAAAGGAAAGTTGACACAGATCAAAGCACTGTCAATTCTCCCCCAAAGAGACACAGGCTGCAACATGAGTATGAATATTTATTTTTAAGTGGGAAATCCAAAAATATTTCTCTAGTCTGGAAGATGCTCAGACACTGATATTTAAAATATGATGTTCTTTGTTTCCAGGGGACATTTCAAGCAAAACAATGAAATAGCACTAAAAGGATTTACGTAGCTTCCTTGTCCAGATTCACTCAGTTTTTGTCTTGCAACTCCACTCTGTGCTAGGAAGGGGCAACATCACCTCTCCTAGGAAGTGTAGGAGCTGACCCACTGTTTACACTTCCCCAGGGCAGGGTTACAATGCCTTTCTCTTTTGAGCTAGATTAAATAGATCTTCAGCTCCACGGGGTATGGGAAATCTGTCCTATATATCTGTACCCCCCCCTTAAGACATAGTACAATATTTAGCATATAGTGTTCAACTAACGTTTGATGAATGAAGTAATTACAAAATGAGAATATGATGCCTGAGTGAGACCTACCTCTCCTCTCCCTCTCTGACATTCATTCATTTGTTCTTCAACAAATATTTATGGTGCCAGGCACGGTGCTAACTATTCCTACAAAATACAATGACCCAGATTCTGGGCAGACAATGGCTGGGAACAAAGACAGGATCTGAGCTCCACTTTGTTTCTCAGGCCCTTCCTGAGGATGCCCAGCATCCCACATCTGGAGGGAACAGAGAGGCGTCTATAAAAGTATCAGATCCATTCCTCGGACAATAATGGATAGGTTGGAATATCCAAGATCTTAATTTTTAAGAATAACCTTCTCTAGGACGGCCATCCATTAATTTGTCTAGACTTTTCCTGAAGCTATTTTCAGTCTCTCCTACTTTTTGATGAAATGAACTCCATGCATTTATTGTCTTTAGGATAAAATATTATTTGCTTTCATTTGTCCTAATATTTTCACTGTAAGTTCCCTTACTAAATCCAAATTGGAGCATTTTTGGACATGTCTGTATTACTTCATGGATTCTGGGCATTTCTACTCTCCATTTACCTCTCCAGACTCAAGGACCACAAGTCTGAAATCTTTCCTGACACAGCTCTCTCCTCCCTCTGCTACCATAATCTGGCTCTTATATGTTGCCCAATAAATCACTGACCATTTGAACCCAAAGGGCTCTTATTAACTACCCCTCCTCTCCAGCCCTCTTCCTTCTTATCCCCTCTAAGCCCTATTTTATAAATGAGGAAACTGAGTTCAGAAAGTGAAAGGTCCAGTAGCTGGTTACTGACATGCAGCAATCACATCTTCCTTTCTAGTTCTTTCTTGTCTCACTTGAGCTATAAGAACCAGAACCCAAGACTATCCTAGATGCACAGATCCTTCCTGCAAGAACAGGATAACGTTTTCCGTCTTATTCCCAATTCCCTTGATAAAGCCTGTGCATTCTGCTGGTGTCATGGCCCAAGGAGGCTACTGAATTTTAAGATTATTGGATTTGAAGACAGATTCCTCAGTACAAGGTCCCTACCCTGCCTCTTATTTTAAAAAATGTTTGGGTTATCATTTTTCTCTCCAAGTATATTATCCCATCAATAAAGTGGAGCAGGGACATCCCTGGTGGTCCAGTGGTTAAGACTCCACGCTCCCAATGCAGGGGGCACGGGTTCGATCCCTGGCCAATAAATAAATAAATAAATGAAGCGAAACACATATTATGCAGAGCAAAAACTAATGACAAAATTTAATCAATCCCAGTTGAGAGTCGGTGATTTTTGTGACACGTATTTGCACTTAGCTTATGTCAGCATTAACGTGGATTTTCATTTCCTCAACTACTTGCATTTAGAAGTGTTTCTAGTAGGTTGTCACACAGTGAAGGAAAGTCCCATCTGGGGTTTCCAAAACTGGAACACAGAGCAGATAGAGTGGGCCAGAAACGGAACTAATGGTGATAATTGGGCTTCCAGGAAAGTTGAGTAGGCGACCTCAAGCCTCACAAAACGGAGTTGTCAGCTTCTGCCTGTGAAAATGAGATTCTTTGAGTCTTACCTTTTCCCTCAAGGGGCTTTCTGCAGTCTTCCACTGAGGTATTATTAGTTCATGCTGTGGCTGGGGGCTGCCTTCCCCACTTCCTCCTGCCAACACAGGAAGCACACCATTGGAATCCCAGACCTCTGCACCCTAGCTAAGCCAGGCATGCACTGCCAACTGGAAAGACCCATATTGGGTTGTTAGGAGACCTGCTGGATTCCAGGCTCTTGGCACTCACTATGGGTCAGGCACTCTGCTAGGTGCTGATAATATAGTGGTTGGTCTGTGTATACTTCACAAAGTTTACCTTCTAGAGATGGGAAGCGGACAACACAAATATTCTCCAATGGTACAAGAGGGTCATGAAATAAAGAGACGCTGAAGAGGAGGTACCTATTTTAGAGAGGATGATCAGCAAGGATGGCATTTAATTGAGACCTGAGGGACCAGAAAGAAGATGCAAAGATCTAGGGGAAGGGTGGCCCAGGGAGAAGGACCAGCAAGAGCAGAAATGGCCCTGGCCTGTTTAAGGAACAAGCAGAAGTCAGAGGTAGCTAGAACGTAGCAGATGAGAGGCGAAATTGGTAGATATGGTCAGCAAGACAGCCATGGGTCTGATATCACAGAGGGCATGGAAAGTGTCTGGATTTTATTATAAATAGACTTGGAAGGCACTGGAGGGTTTAGACACAGAGCAATATGATCTGTGTTTGGTTTTTAAAAGATCTTTCTGCCGCTGGGTGGAGATGGAGAGGGTGGAGGTGGGGGAGGGAGGCAGGAGTGCAAGTAGAAGCAGGAAGGCAAGGCTGGAGACTTGCAGGAGCCCTAGTGAGAGTTGCTGGTGGCTCAGACTAGAATGACATCAGTAAAGAGGAATGAAGTGTTTGGATTCTGGGTATATCTGGAGGGCAAGCCCCTGGGTATTATTCCCATCGAGTTTCAGTTTTCTCATCTGTAAAATGAAGACAATGATACCCACCTGCCCATCTCACAGCATTACTGGGGAGAGTTACTGTGAAAGTGCTTCCCAATCCACAAAGCATCATGGCGTTAACCTGAGCTTCCTAAGGGCAAGTTTGCTTTTTCATATCACTTCCTACTTTCCAAATTATTCTCACCACCCAGTTCTCTGTACTCAAGACAACCCTGGGAGCTAGGTAGGAGGATTCCTATTTTACAAGAAAGGTGAGCTGAAATCTGTTTGAGGAGACTTGTTCCAGGCAGGGCAGACCTCAAACATTGGTCGCAGGCAATCTTAATAAAGTGGTAATTGCTCAAGGCCTAGGCAAATTAGTCTCCGTAAGAATAGGCCAAATCCACAGGACTCCTGGGGTTGAAGTGAGGACTCCAAAATTTATTCTTTCTAAACCAACCACATCAATCACATAGAATAGAATAAGTGACAGAGAAGATGGCCATAGTTGTTCTGTTAGACTGGCCCAATTATGAGTGATTAACTTTCCTTTGAGATTACTGATATGATGTATTCTCAATCAAAATATATCCTAAAAAATAACCTCATTAGAGTAGCATTAGTTTCATCATATTAGTAAAAATGAGAAGCAATTCATTCATTTACTCATTACATATTTTCTGAGTGCTTAACTATATGCCAAATACTATGCTAGGTGCTTGACATTCACTGGGGAATCAGGCATAGTTCCTGATCTAGTGGCTCTGATAAATCTAGATTCTCTGCAACAAAAAGGAATTATGCTATTCAATGGAACATTCAAAGGAATGAAATGATCTTTATGATTGCAAAAATTATTGAAAGCAAGGCTCAGTAACAGAGGAACACAGTACATCTTAAGAAAAATTGTTCAAACCTTGGAAATAAGGCAAAAAGAGCAAGCAGGATGTCCTTTCAATGTCACATTTGGAGCATTGTTTAATGGGCCTTCCCACAGACTAGTGAATTATCTAGAGGAATGTACCTTTGTTTGACTTTTTTGTTTCCTATTAATTAAAGGCTATACTCTGTGAAGTTATCTGTTAACTGTAGCTTTCAGTCTGGTAGAGATGCAAATGACTTCAGTATAGTAGAAAGATAACTAAGAATTATGGTTGTTTGGTCCCATGGAGCATTGACCACTTTTGTATCTGTCCCAGCAAAGGATTTCAACATTCTTTCTCCAATGCTTCTATCACTCCTGTTCCTCTAATGCTTTGAACTAGCTTTACCATTCTATTCACTGCCTCATTAATGAATCAAATCAATCTTTGCCAACCTTTCATCCTATATTTGTATGAGAGTCATGTTTTTAACTTTTTGAAAATTATACTTCTGCGATTTCTTGAAGGAATTTATAGTCATTGAAACCATGTTTTTGGAGAATGTAACGATGTGGCAAATGCTCATAATGTGAAGTGGCATATGCAAGACACAAAACTGTACCTATGGTATGGCTCCAATTTTATCAAAATATATTTATAGGCACACACACAAAGACTGGTGAAAAGAGGAGAGACTAGGAAAGCAGCGGAAAGAAAAGCCAAAAGCAGAAAAACAGAGGAAAAGGAGAGAGAGGGAGGCAAGCCAGGGAGGGACCGACCGTTTTCTGCCTGCTCCGGGTCTCCCGCATCTCCACCACCTCCCCAGGCGCACAACGTGGGAACAAAGCAGGGGCTCCCGGCCTGGGGGCCGGCGGGGGCGCTGTCCCGAGGAGTTGCGGGGGGCGACTCCCAGCTCCCCAGGTCCCCCAACCCACCCACCTCCAAAGCCCCCCGTCCCCCGCCCCGCTACTTACTTCTGGTCCATCCCGGCAGGGCGAGCGCCAGCAGGCAGAGCTGGGCAGCGCCCACGCCCCGGGGCATGGTGGCAGCTGGCCCCTCGCGCACTCTGCGTTCACCAGCACGCGGCCATGCCAGCACCCTAACCAGGCCGCGGCGCTTCTGGAACCCACGGTCGCCCAGCAGCTCCCAGCCCTGCTCCCAGCCATTGGCCGGGACGCTCCGCCCCCAGCTCCGTGGAGGAGGGGCGGGAGGAGCCAGGGGCGGAACCAGCGCGACCCCTGGGAGCCAGGCGAGGTGGGGGCGGGGGAGGGGGCGCGGTGTTCGGCGGTGCTCAGGTGCTGGCGATCAAGGGAGGGCGAGTCCGAGCCGGAGGAAGGGTAGGGATTCACGGTGGGCGCGGCCTGAGGAGGGTCGGGGGCTTGGGTTTGTAGGAATTAAACTGGACCCCTCTGGGTACAGCGGCCCGTTTCCTCTGTCCCGCACTGGGCTAGACGCCTTGGGTGACACTCAGAGGCTACTCACCCAGCACCGTCCTCTAGAGGCCGCCACGCTTGGACGCAGGTTCTGAAAGAGTTAACCTGGCACAGAGAGCTAAGTGCTGTATGGAATTGTTTTCTTAGCAGGACACAAATCAGGGATCCTTTCCTTCTGACTGGGAGGAGCGGGGTGGTGAAGACAGGATTCCCAGAGGAGGAGACGTCTGAGCTCAGGAGGAGGCGAAATGGAGCACCAGGCAGAAAACCCTAGACAAACGGACTAGGGCGGGAAAGTCCATGGGCTGTATTGGGGGAAGACTGGAATTTGGGATGGTTAGGATTTAGGGCTTTGGAGGGAACGGAGGGAGATGAGACTTGAAAATAATAATAATGACTGTCACTTACTGAGGGTTTACTGTTTGCTAGAAGAAGAAAATAATAACTAAGACTGATAGAGCACTTCCTAAGTGCCAGACACTGTCTTCAGCACTTTACATATGTCAACTTATTTAATTAATTAATCTAGGAAAAGAACTACCTTTTATTGTCCTTTAATATGTGCCGGGGACTCTCTATACATCATCTCTTTTCATTAGCCCAATGATCCCCTGGGGTAAGTACTAATAGTATCCTGGTTTAGAGATAGAAAACCAAACCTGAGAGGCTAAGTAATTTGCCCAAGGTCACACAGCTAAAGTCGGAGTCTGGATTCAAGTCCACATCTGAATAACTCCAGAGCCTCTTACAGCACACCTTATTTTACAGATGGGTACACTGATAATCAGAGAAAACTGCCTTGCCTAAGATCCCTTAGCAAGTTTGGCAAAGCCTGTTTCTAAAGCCTCAGACCTCTTGTCATCTATTCCTTTCACTGAGTCTCCTTCTTCAAACCCAGGTTTGTACAGTTAAACAAGATGCTGTGTTTGGGGGAGGAAAAGGCACTCCTGAAGATTAGTAGGTATGTCTGTTGAAACCACTGGGCATACATAAAAGACACTGCTCTTGCCATTGATGTATTTAGAGGCTGTATTATTCTGTTCAAGCTGTCATAACAAAAAACACAGACTGGATAGCTTGAACAACAGAAAGGTTTTTTTTCACAGTTCTGAGATTAAGGTGTTGGCTTGGTTGGTTTCATACAAGGCCTCTCTTCCTGGCTTGTAGAAGGCATTCTTGCTGTGGCCTCACATGGCCTCTTTTCTGCTTGTGTGATGAAAGCAAGCTCTGCTGTCTTCCTCTTCTTAAGGACACTAATTCCATCAGACAGAGCCCCACTCTTATGATCTCATTTAATTTTTATTACCTCTTTATAGGCTCGATCTCCAAATACAGTCACACTGGGGGTTAGGGGTTCAACATATGAATGTGGGGACACAGTTCAGTCCATAACATTCTATCCTGTGGTCCCCAAAATTCATGTCCTTCTCACATGTGTCAACTGAAAAAAATGCACAATGCGAGAGTTGTGAGTTAAGTTTATTTCGGGCAAAATGAGAACTACAGACCTGGAGACAGCATCTCAGGTAGTTCTGAGGAACTGCTCCAGAGAAGTAAGGGGGAAGGTCAGAATTATATATGACTTTAGTGAAGGGGGTACATGCATCAAGCACACATTTTGGCAGAGGCTTGCTGCTAGTCATGAGGAGCAGATGTCACCGTTAATGATTTTAGTGCTTTTCTAGACGTGAGAAGATGCAAGAATTCGGGCTTATAAAATCTTCTCCTGAAGATATCTAACTATCTAAAGGCCTGTTCTGCCAGTTTTTCCCAGAGCACGGAGTGCCTCATTCCTGATCTCCACCCTGAACTCCTTTCAGCGGGTGTTGAAGGTCAGCAACTGCAGTGGCTAGTGACTTACTTCATTCTTGTAGAGGCTAATGGCAAGTGCCAATTTTTAGTTGACGCGTGCAGTTACCCCTTCCCAACAGCCCCCAAAGACTTAACCCATGCCAGCATCAATTCCAAGCCCAAAGTCTCATCTCAATATCATCTAAATCAGATATGGGTGAAAGTCAAGGTATGATTCATTCTAAGACAAAATTCCTCTCCATCTGTGAACCTATGAAACCAGACAAGTTATATGCTTCCAAAATACAGGTTTAGGGGGACATTCTCATTCCAAAAGAGAGAAATCCGAAAGAAGAAAGGGGTGACTTCCCATGCAAGTCCAAAACCTAGTCCAAATTCCATTAGAACTTCAAGCTCTAGAATAATCCTCTGGCTGGATGTTCTGCCTTCCCAGCCCGCTGGGGCAGTAGTGTCATCCCCACAGCCCTAGGCAGTGGCACTGCCCCCTCTGCTCTGGGCAGCAGCCCCACCCTGTGGCTTCTTGCTGCAGTCCTGCTCCCGAGGCACTGGGCAGGGGAAGCCTGGCTCCCTGAAACCAAGAGGGGGTCCTACCCTCTGAAACCAAGAAAGAAATAGCCTTGCCCTCTGGGCCTGTATGCTCTACGCACATAGTGGGAATGGCAGCCCTGCTGATCTCTGAATCACCTTCAGGGTCGTTCTTCCCTTTTCTTAAAGGATAAAGCACATTCACAGCCAAATAGCTCTATTGTCCTGTCCTATAGAATCCCAGTTCAAAAGCCTTCCTTTATTTTGCCTTATCTCTGTTCTCCTTGGTCTTGGAACTGGCAGTGTCTCTGCTAGCATAATCCCATCTCTATTTCTGGCAGCTGCAGAGATGGCTGATTAACGGTTTGAGTCATCTCGTTATCGAGTGATTGTCCAGCCACACCCTCAGCATCCTCTCTAGAACATGTGCTTTCATTTTTTGCAATGTAGATGGGCTGAGAAGTTTCCAAAGCTTCAAGCTCTTGTTCCTTTTTGCTTAGAATCCCTTCGATTTATCTCTCTCCTTTTGTATTTTACTATAAGCAACAAGGAGAAACCAGATCACACCTTTAACATTTTGCTCAGGAATCTCCTCCTCCAAATATCCAAGTTCGAAACTTGGAATTTCTACTTTCCACAAAACACTAGGACACAATTCAACCAGGTTCTTTGTCAATTTATAACAAGGATCACCCTTCTTCTAGTTTCCAGTAACATGTTCTACCTTTTCATCTGAGACCTCCCCAGAATCACCTTTAATATCCACAGCTCTACCAACATTGTCTTCACGATATGTGTCTTCTCAAAAATGATAGCCGCTTTCTTTAGAGTGCTTCTCTTTTTTCCTGAACCCTCACCAGAATTGCCTTCAACATCATATTTCTACCAACAGTCTCTTCAAGGCAATCTAGGTTGTTTGTAGCATGGACCTCAAAGCTTATCCAGCTTCACTATTTACAATAGCCAGGACATGGAAGCAACCTAAGTGTCCATCGACAGATGAATGGATAAAGAAGATGTGGCACATATATACAATGGAATATTATTCAGCCATAAGAAGAAACGGAATTGAGTTATTTGTAGTGAGGTGGATGGACCTAGAGTCTGTCCTACAGAGTGAAATAAGTTAGAAAGAGAAAAACAAATACCGTATGCTAACACATATATGGAATCTAAAAAAAAATGGTTCTGAAGAACCTAAGGGCAGGACAGGAATAAAGACGCAGACATAGAGAATGGACTTGAGGGCACGGGGAGGGGGAAGGGTAAGCTGGGACGAAGTGAGAGAGTGGCATGGACATATATACACTACCAAACGTAAAATAGAGAGCTAGTGGGAAGCAGCCACATAGCACAGGGAGATCAGCTCGGTGCTTTGTGACCACCTAGAGGGGTGGGATAGGGAGGGTGGGAGGGAGACGCAAGAGAGAGGGGATATGGGGATATATGTATATGTATAGCTGATTCACTTTGTTATAAAGCAGAAACTAACACATCATTGTAAAGCAATTATATTCCAATAAAGATGTTAAAAAAAAAAAAAAAAGCTTATCCAGCTTCTACCTATTACCCAGTCCCAAAGCCACTTCTACATTTTTAGGCATTTGTTACAGCAGGACCCCACCTCTTGGTACCAAAATCTGTATTAGTCTTCTAGGGCTTTGCATAACTGAACACCATAGACTGGGTGGTTTAAATAACAGAAATGTATTTCTTCAGTTCTGGAGGACGGAAGTCCAAGATCAAGGTGTTGACAGGGTTGTTTTCTGGTGAGGCCTCTCTTCCTGGCTCCTAGACAGCTGCCTTTTTGCCGTGTCCTCACATGGCCTCTTCTCTGTGTGAGCATGCAGAGAGAGAGAACACTGGTCTTCCTCTTCTTATAAGGACCCTAATCCTATCAGATCAGGGCTCCACCCTTATAACCTCATTTAACCTTTATTACCTCTTTATAGGCCCTATCTTCAAATACAGTCACATGGGGGATTAGGGCTTCAACATATGAATTGGGGTCGGAGGGGAGACATAATTTAGTCCAGAACAGGGGCTCTAAGCCCTAGAGCCATGAGACTAGAATTCTAGTCTCAGCTCTCTCCAACCAGCTCTGTGACTTTGGGTAAGTCACTTCTCCTTTCTGGGCCTGAGTTTCTGACCCAATGGCCTGGGAATGGTAATGGCTACCCCAATCCATCTCACTCAGGAGCTGTGAGAAGCTGTTGAGATAATTGTGGTGAAAGTGCTATGCCAGTTAAAAAATATTGAAGTATCAAGTCTAACTCATTCTATGGACAATCTACTTGCAAAAGGCATCCAAGCTCCATATCTGAAATTTGCTCCCAATTGCTGGCACTCAGCTGAACAATATTTAATCAGCATGTGCCCCTGAAAATTGGGAAGTAGCTCACAAGAGAAAAAGTCCAGTGGTTTCCGCACTGACCAAAAAATGATGCCCAATTCCGTCTCTCATCTATGCCCTTCCACACTTATACACAGAAACAAACATATACACAATTTTTGACCCCCAGAAGACTTTCCATTTATTTGTAAAGAATGTATTTGTTATTTATAAAGAATACTACATCTCTATATAATCTTTAAAATATTCATGACATTTAACCTACTAATTACATTTCTGGGAAACTAGCCTAAAAAAATAATCTGCAGGGCTTCCCTGGTGGCGCAGTTGTTGGGAATCTGCCTGCCAGTGTAGGGGACGCGGGTTCGGGCCCTGGTCCAGGAGGATCCCACATGCAGTGGAGCAGCTAAGCCCGTGCGCCACAACTACTGAGCCTGCGCTCTGGAGCCCGTGAGCCGCAACTACTGAAGCCCGCGTGCCTAGAGCCTGTGCTCCACTGCAGGAGAGGCCACGGCAATGAGAGGCCCAGGCACCACGACAAGGAGTGGCCCCTGCTCGCCGCAGCTGGAGAGGGCCCTCGCACAGCGACGAGGACCCAACGCAGCCATAAATAAATAAATAAAATAAATTTTTTAAAAAATAATAATAATCTGCAATGCACACAAAGATTTATGGACTATAATGTTCATAGTGGTGTTATTTATAATAGTGAAAAATTGGAAACAACATAAATATCCAACTGTGAAGGAACAGTTAATAAATTATAGAATATTCATATGATGGATTATTATGTCCATTTATTTAAAATAATGTTTGCAAAGAGTTTATGCTCTGATGTTAAGTGAAAAAAATCAGTGTCCAAAATTACAAATGTAAGTATGATCTCAGCTACGTAAATAAAAGACTAAAATTAAAAAACTAGAAGGAAATGTGCCAAAATGTTAATGGCAGTTACCTCTGGATGGTGAGACTATGGATGGATGAAGGCTTTTTGTTTGGTTTGGTTTTTTTGGTTTTTGTTCATCATTTTTTGTTTGTTTGTTTTGCCCCTTCCATTTTCTACAATACTTCTCTACTTATGTGTTACTTTAGTAATGGGGGTGGGTGGACAAATGGTAAACACAGAAAAGAAACACAAAAGGAATAATGGTTTATCCTGGTGTCTTTTGCAGAGAGTTTTGCATACTTGACCTCTCTACACAAGCTTGATCCTCTCCTCTGATGTTAGGGAAACTGAGGCAGAGTTAGAGCAACCAGTTCCAAATTTCAGGAGTCTAGGTGACCGAGGTCACTGTTCCTTCCAGCTACAGTATAATATCATGGTTAGGAGGTGGTCACCCTGCCAGGTTTAAATCCCTTTTCTGTCCTTTACCAGCTGTGACAACGGGCAAATAAACTTTTCTGTGACTTTGTTGCCTCATCTATAAAAGATGCTAATAATGATAGTTCCTAGATCATAGAGTTTCTGTGAGGCTTAAATGGATGCTTAGAATAATACCTCTCACTTAGTAAGCAGTTAACACATGCTAATTGTAATAATTCTCATTCTACTGCTAATAAGTATGGGGGTGGGGACCATATTCATAATGCTTAACTTGTGCTTTTAGTTGTGTAATGTGTGAAGAGTCTAATTATATACTGATTCTTTAATTATTATCAAAGATAATGATCAGGTTATATTGTAATTGTCTTTTTCTTACCCCACATTCACGACATTGTGAGCCCCTCAGTGAACAGGAGCTAGACCTTTTTCTTCTCTCATCCACCCCCCGCATTTGGAAGGCACAATAAATGTTTAATTAAGTAATTATAAATTAAAAAACTAATAATAATTCTTTCATTCTGGCTCAGCACAGACTTCCAAGTTGCTCATGGGAGAATTGTCTTCATGGGCCCTTACTGTGGAAATAGTGTTGGCCCTGTGATAGCTTTCCTTTGTAAATCATTTTCCCAGCAGCTAGCTCTTTTTTTTTAAAGTTCGGTTTATTCGAGTATAATTTACATACATTAGCAGTCTCCATTTTTTTTAGTACACATTGCTATTAGTTTTGACAAATGCATATAATCTAATAACCAATTCCACAATCAAGATCACCCTCCTGTCTCCTGTCACTCCTAACCCCTGGCAATCACTTATCTGTTTTATGTCCCTAGAGTGCTGCCTTTTCTAGAATGTCATATAAATGAAACCATACAGAATGTAGCCTTTGGAGTCTGGCTTCTTTCATTCAGCATAATGCATTTAAGACTCAGCCATGATGCTGCATGTATCAATACTTCTTTCCCTTTTTTTTTTTGGCCGTGAGGCTTGTGAGATCTTAGTTCCCTGACCAGGGATTGAACCCGTGTCCACGGCAGTGAAAGTGCTGAGTCCTAACCACTGGACCGCCAGGGAACTCCCGATACTTCTTCCTTTTTATTGTTCAGTAGTATTCCATTGTGTGATTATACCCTAGTTGTTTACCCATTCACCAGCTGAAGGGCATTTAGATGATTCCAGTTTTTGACGATTATGAATGAAGTCACTATAAATATTCAAGTTTCATGTGAATGTAAGTTTTCATTTCTCTAGGGTAAATAATTCAGAATGGACTTGCTAGGTCTTGTGGTTAAATATACGTTTAACTTCATAAGAAACTGCAAAAAGTATTTTCCAAAGTGGTTGTATGATTTTGCTTTCCCACCAGCAATGTATCAGAGTTCCAGCTGCTCTGCATCCTGGCCACAATACAGTCAGTCTTTTAATTTTAGCCATTCTAATAGATGTGTAGCTCCCCAACAATGTTCTTGATCTTCAAATACTCCTGGAGGTAGCAGGTTAGTATTACTGGATCCATTTTGACAGAAGGAATTAAAGTCTAAAGAGGATCTTTTACCCAAGTCTCTTGGTTATATTCAAGATTTTAGTCTTTAATTTTGAGTTTTTACCCACAGAAAAAGCAAATCTCCCTAACTCATGGGAAACCCATAAAGGTCTTGGAATCACTCATTCAACCAACAGCATTTATTATATGCCTGGCCTTTGCTAGAATCTATCAATACAAAGATTTCTAAGATAAGATCTCCACTATAACAATTAGGGCAGGAGGAGGTGGGGGAAAGAGTGAAGGAGGTAGAACTGACAAGTAAATTAAAGGGCTAGTTACAGACAGTGATCAAGTTTCTTGATGTGTGACTTGGGTCTCTTGATTTCCCAACACCAGGTAATGTCTCCAGGATTGTGGATAATCATCATCATCATCATCATCATCATCATCATCATCATCATCATCACCATCAT
This sequence comes from Eschrichtius robustus, assembly GCF_028021215.1. Taxonomy (NCBI): domain Eukaryota; kingdom Metazoa; phylum Chordata; class Mammalia; order Artiodactyla; family Eschrichtiidae; genus Eschrichtius; species Eschrichtius robustus. The sequence goes on from NC_090825.1 coordinate 133,480,361, forward strand.
GTATTAAGCACCTCAAATGGTGCTTAATTAAGCACAGCGCCTATATTATCTCATGTAGTTCTCATAACAGTCCCATGAGAGATACTAGGTCAAACCATATGAAATGATTGATTTTATAGGTCATAAAGAGTCAAACTTTGTCAGTGTGATATGGTTCAACCTAATAAATAATAGTTATAATTGACTGCACAAGGCTTACAATGTGCCCAGTGCATTATTCATTTTATCCTCAGGATAACCCTCTATGGTGGGTACTACTGATATTCCCACTTTACAGATGATGCAGCTGAGGCTGGAAGCGGTGGTGGAAGGGTAACTTAAGCACAATCATGCAGCTGCTAAGTTGGAGACAAAGCCTGAGTTCAAACTGAAATGCAGGGAACTTCAGAGCCACTGAAGCCATAGTGGTCCGTATCCACTGTGCTACTCTGGTATTATTACAGATGAGCAAACTGAGTGAAGAGGTGAAGTTGCCTGAGGTGACTGTGGGATCTACCATGCCCAAATTTGTAGGGCATCCTAGCTTCAGATTCCTGGCCAAACTACCTTTTTTTCCTCATCACCTGCTTGTCACTCTGGAAATTGGGCTGAATCCAGGCCATCCTCAGGAGCACTTCCATCAGGGTAGTGCCCCCATAGCCAGGAAAGAGGCATTGATACTTGTTTGCTCTCAGTAGACCCTAAAAGAAATATATTTTTTATTTAACAAACTTTATTTATTTTAGAGCAGATTTAGGTTCGCCACAAAATTTAACAGAAGGTAGAGAGAATTCCTTATACTTCCCCACACATGCACAACCTCCCCCCTTCTTCATCCCTGAGAAATTTCCTTGCTTTGTTGTCTTCTCCATCTAAAATTAATATAGCTCCTCCTGATTTCTTTTGGATAGTGTTAGAATGGTATATTTTTCTCCATCCATTTAATATATATATATATATATACATACATATATATGTATATACACACACATATATACATACATATATATGTATATACATATAGGGTTTCTTGTACACATGTAATTGGTTTTGTTTTTTGATCCACTCTGATGATCTCTTTTTTTTTAATTGGTACATTTAGACCATTGACATTCAAAGTAGTTACTGATATAGTTGGATTAATATCTATCATATTTGCTACTGTTTTCTATTTGTTGCTTTTGTTCATTGCTTTTGGGTTTTTTTGTTTTGTTTTTGTTTTTTTGATTTTTGTTTTTGTCTTCCACTCTTTTCTGTCTTTTGTGGTTTTACCTGAACACCATATATGATTCCATTTTCTCTCTTTTCTTAGCATATCAGTTATACTATATTTTTTACTTTTTTTAGTGGTCCCCCTAGAGTTCACAACACACATTTACAGCTAATCCAAGTCTACTTTCAAATAACACTCCACCACTTCACAGGTAGTGTGAGTACATTATAATAACAAAATAATCCTAATTCCTCCCTTGTATCATTGCGTTCATTCATTTCACACACACACACACACACACACACACACACACATATATGCGCTGATGTTTTGTTCTCAGGTGATGCTGATGCTGTTGACAGGAGCACATTTTGAGAACCACTGCTTCTGAATGCCATTGAAAGAAACTGTAGTAATCCTTTTCCCTCGTTTCCAATTTTTGGATAATTTTTATCAACACTTATCAACATTAAAAAAATCAGAACATTAAAAATAGGCAGAACACTCTTTGACATAAATCATAGCAATATTTTTTTGGATCTGTCTCCTAAGGCAAAAGAAATAAAAGCAAAACTAAACAAATGGGACCTAATTAAACTTAAAAACTTTTGCACAGGAAAGGAAACCATCTACAAATGAAAGGACAACCTACTGAATGGGAGAAAATATTTGCAAATGACATGACCGATAGGGGGCTTATATCCAAAATATATAAACAGCTCATATAACGCAACATCAAAAATACAACCTGATTTAAAAATGGGCAGAAGACCTGAATAGACACTTTCCCAAAGAGGACATACAGATGGCCAAAAGGCACATGAAAAGATGCTCAACATCATTAATCATCAGAGAAATGCAAGTCAAAACCACAATAAGCTGTCACCTCTCACTGGTCAGAATAGCTAACATGAAAAAGAACACAAATAACAAGTGTTGGTGAAGAAAAGGGAACCATTGTATACTGTTGATGGGAATGTAAATTGGTGAAGCCACTGTGGAAAACAGTATGGAGGTTCCTCAAAAAACTAAAAATAGAACTACCATATGATCCAGCAATTCCACTCTTGGGTATATACCCAAAGAAAAGAAAAACATTTATTTTAAAAGATGTATGCACCCCAATGTTCATAGCAGCACTATTTACAATAGCCAAGATATGGAAACAACCTAAGTGTCCATCAACACATGAATGGGTAAAGAAGATGTGGTATATATATGTACAATGGACTACTACTCATTCAGAAAAAGATTGAAATTTTGCCATTTGTAACAACATAGATGGACTTGGAGGGTATTATGCTCAGTAAAATATGTCAGACAGAGAAAGACAAATACTGTATAATAACACTTATATGTGGAATCTAAAAAATAAAACAAACTAGTGAATATAAGAAAACAGAAACAGACTCACAGATATAGAGAACAAACTAGTGGTTACCAGTGGGGAGAGGAAAGCAGGGGAGGGACAAGATAGGAGTAGGGGATTAAGAGGTACAAACTACCATGTATAAAATAAGTAAGCTACAAGGCTATATTGTACAGCACAGGGAATATAGCCAATATTTTATAATAACTATAAATGGAGTATAACCTTTAAATTTGTGACACTATGTTGTACCTCTGAAACTTTATTCTATTTCAGAATAAATTTCTTTATATTAAAAAAGTTGTTGGTACATAAAGAAGTGTGCCATAAAAAAGATATTTTAAAATGTGGAGGAAATGGTTCAGAGTGTCCACTGAAGGCGGGAAGGGGACTGTTCTATAAAGTCTTTTCATGATGCTATGTAATGACTAAGATAAATCTTGAAGAATCAGTAGATATTTTCCAGGTAGACAAAATAGTTGTGAGTGAAGAATGTTTCAAGAAGAGAAAGCAGTATTTATAAAAGCATAGTGGTGTGAATCACTCTTCATTAAAACAAAATTTACACAACCAACCTTTACTGAGTTCCCACTAACTGCCAGGCTCTGGACCAATCAGGGAACTGCAGGAGTTCAGGTTGGCTGGCATGCAGGCAGCCGAAATGGGGTAGGAGTTCAGAGCATAGGCTCTGGTGTCAGACTTGAGGCCAAATCTCGGCTCCAAGTTGTACAAACTTAGGTAAGTTATTCAATCTCTTTGTGCCTTGGTTTCCTCATCCATCAATAGGTGCAGTGAGTATACACGAGAAAATGTACATGAAGCACTTTGCGCAGTGCCTGTGTGTGACCACATGTCATCCACCAATACTTTCATGTTGTTAATTTGGTATAAATGAGTACATATTACTTGTATGGGTGTACAAGATAATAAACTCTTTGTAACCACACACACACACAAAAAAAACAGAAGTTGGTTTTTTTTGTTTGTTTGTTTTTTTAAAGTCTTGATCCTGGCTTCTCTTGAAAAGTTAGAAGGTTGGGCAATAGTCAACCTACATTCTCCCATGGTCACCACCACCCCTAGCCCACATCACTCATTTATGTTATAGGCATTTGATTTTGCTATTCCTGTAAAACATGGTAGAGACATAAGGCCCACTTCTGAGGAGGGGCATGAGCATAGCTGGTTTATCCTCTCTGATTAATTCAGACACCCAGGGCTGGCTTCACAGAAGTATGACCCAGGCAGTCTGCACAGGACCCCTGTCTCATACTTGGCTTAATACCTTGCTGTTGCTATCTTGAAATTCTTAATAAGTTTTGGACCGAGGAAGCTGCATTTTCATTTTGCAGAAGGACCCGCAAATCATGTGGCTGATCCCGCAGCCACCCCACACTTAACGTTAACCTTCTCAGAGACAGTCAAGGAACCAAGACCTGGGTATGTACAACTCCATCCCCAGACCCACTGTGTTTGGCTCATTGATGGGTATGTGGCCCTAAGGTGGACCAATGAGCGTCCTCCCCAAGACTCTTGACAACCCTACCAAAAAGTTGCTTCTTTTTCTTCTGAGATTGTGAGCAAAGTAAATTTGGAGCTGTGGGTGGTCCTTTTACTACCATGTCAGGAAAGAATCTGTCTGAAAATTAAGCCAAATAGTGGCAAGAGATAGAAAAAGAGAGGGGGGGGGTGGGGGGGTTAATAATATTATTTGAACCTGTGGATGCAACTGTGTCTGAAGTGAACCTACCCCCAGAACTTCTCAATTACTGAGCCAAAATTTTCTATTTTGCTTAAGCTTGTCTGAGTTAGGAGTCTGTCCTTTGTGCCTGAAAATTTCTCACTAACATAAAGGCCTTCTCCATCCTAGACACTGTGCAAGGTGCTGGGATTAAAATAGTGGACAAGACACATGTCATTCCTATCTTCGTGGTACTTAGAGTCCAGTGGGAGAATGGCAATAAGCAAGCAACCACACAAATAAATAAAATATAATAATTACACATTGGGATTTGTAAATAAAAGGAGCTAAGAAAGAGAATAAGAAAGGAGGACTACTTAGCATGGTTGGGAAAGGCTCTCAGTTGAGTGTCTTTTAAGCTGAGAGTCAGCAATACGAAGAACAGAGGGAAAAGACTTCTGGGCAGAGCAAACAGGAACTGCTTTTAGGCTTCAAAGGGCTTGATTCATTCAAGGACTGAAGGAAGGTCTTCATCTGTTCATCCGTTCATCTATTCAACAAACATCTAGTAGGCAGTGACATGGTGCTAGGCACTGGGAGACAAAGGGAAATAAAAGCAGTCCCTGACAAGTTGGCAAGATACATTGAAAGATGTAGAAATGTTCAAACCATTCAATTCTAGGAATTTAGTCGAAAGAAAAAAAAACAGGAATGCCTGAAAAGATATAGCTACAAGGATGTTCATTACAGAATTACTTATTTTTTCAACTTTTTGTTGAAGTACAACATACATACATGTGTTAAGTGCACATATCATAAATATACAATTCAACTACTTTCACAACCTAGATACACCTATATAATTCGTATGCAAATCAAGAAAGAGAATATGAGACCAGAACTCCAGAAGCCCCCTTTTGCCCCCTTCTAGTTACAAATCCCCTTCCCACCAAGGGTAAATGTTAGCCTGACTTCTAACAGTATAGATTAATTTTGCCTCTGTTTATACTTTATATAAATGGAATCACACAGTATGTGATTTGCAGTTGGGTGGCGCGGTTGGGGTAGTTGAGATGCCCTGGCTTCTTTTGCTTAATATTGTGTTTGTCAGATTCTACTATATTGTTCATGTAGTTATAGATTGCTCATTCTGTATAATATTCCATTACTGGAATGTCCCACAAATTATTTATCTATTCTGCAATTTACAGACATATGGATAGTTCCTAGACTGAGACTATTATAAATAATACTGTTGTGAACATTCTTTTCTTTAATATATGTCTGCATTTATTTGAGGTATATGCTTAGGAAAGACATTGCTGGGCCATAGAATGTTGGGTCAGAGTATATGATCCACTTTAGCAGATATTGCTAAACAGTTTAGCAAAATGATTCCACCAATGTACACCCCCACTAATTTTGTAAGAGACTTTGGGTTTCTTCAAATCCTTCATAACACTTGATAGTTTCCCCTTTTAAAAAACTGTAGCCATCTGGTAGTGGTATCGAATTGTGGTTCCAATTTTCATTTCCCTAATGATTAACAAGGTTGAAACTTCTTCATATGATTATTGGCCACTGGACATCCTCTTTTCTGAAAAGTCCATTCAAGTCTATTCCCCATTTTTCTACTGAGTAGTCTGTCTTTTTCTTATTGGTTTGCAGGAGTTCTTTAAACATCTTGGCTATAAGCCCTTGGTCGGATATATGTATGCAGATATCTGCTTCCACTTTATGAAGTGCCTTTTCACTCACTTTTGGTGAAAAGAAATTCTTAATATAATATTAATATATCCAAATTTATCAATCTTTTTTACGGTTAGTACTTTTTGAGTCCTATTCAAGAAACTGTGTCCTACCCCAGGATCAGAAAAATGTTCTCCTATGTTTTCCTCTAAAAGCTTTACTGTTTTTATTTTATATTTAGATCTACAATTTATCTGAAATTCATTTTGTTTATAGTGTGAAGGAGAGGTCAAGGAAATTTTTTCCATATGGCCATGGCTCTCAAACTGTGTACCAAGTACACAGTGGTACCTTGGGTGCCACAGTGAATTCACAGGGGTGTCATGGGATATTTTACATTTTTGAAGGAAGCACAGTGACATCTGTTGGGTACCATATAAACTATTAACCTGAAGTAGTTCACAGTTTCATCATTAAATTGTACTATGTTCCCTTCAATGACATCATGTTTTTGCAAAGCTGGGTTTTTCAAAGTTGCCGTGACATAAAGTAAATATCACTTGAAATCAGGAGATGAGAGTAATGGTGTTCAATCTGATTCTAACACATGATAAGTTCTGCAGTACCCAATAGGAGCACAAGTCCATTAGCAAATATTGTGGTTGCTTAAAAGTAAAATAAAATGTTATTTTTTTCTTTTAATTTATGTGTAGTATATAAATACTCACTAAGTTGTTTGGATCTAGCTACTTAATAAACAGAATTATTAGGTATTTGTTTTTGGGCCTAGAGGTGCCATGAAAAAAATGACTGAGACATTAAATGTTCCATACATCAAGAAAGTTTGGGACCCTTACTAAGGCAGAGCCTAGAGCAGTCCCATGATTCCCACCCTGGTGTTTATGTCCTGTGTGATCCCCTCCTCATGAGTGTACGTGGGACTGGTGAGTTGCTTCCAATAAAATATGGCAAAAGTGATAAGATATATGTGATTATGTGTACGTGATTATGTTACTTAAAACTGTAACGCTCGACTTCAAAGGAGTCTCTCTCTCTCTCTCTCTCCTTGGCTTTGAAGAAGCAACCTGTCATTTTGTGAGCTACTCCATAGAGAGAACCATGCAGCAAGGAGGTGAGGGTGGGCTCAGGCTCTCAGCAGCAAAAAACAGGCCCTGAGTTTGGCAGCCTGCAAGGAATCGAATTCTGCCTATAACCACATGAGTTTGATTGTAGATCCTTCCCTAGTTGAACCTCTGATGAGACTGCAGCCTTAGCCAACATCCTGATTGCAACTTTGTGAGACCCTGAAGCAGAGGGACTAGTTAAGCCATGCCCAAACTATTGTCTACAGAAACTTTAAGATAATAAGTATGGGGGGGCTTCCCTGGTGGCGCAGTGGATAAGAATCTGCCTGCCAGTGCAGGGGACACGGGTTCAATCCCTGGTCCGGGAAGATCCCACATGCTGCGGAGCAACTAAGCCCCATGGGACACAACTACTGAGCCTGTGCTCTAGAGCCCACGTGCCACAACTACTGAAGCCCATGTGCCTAGAGCCCGCGCTCCACAACAAGAGAAGCCACTGCAATGAGAAGCCCGCGCACCGCAACTAAGAGTAGCCCCCGTTCTCCGCAACTAGAGAAAGCCTGCGTGCAGCAACGAAGACCCAACACAGCCAATAAAAAAAAAAAAAAAAAAAAGTGTGTGGGGACTTCCCTGGTGGTGCAGTGGTTAAGAATCTGCTTGCCAATGCAGGGGACACAGGTTCGATCCCCGGTCCAGGAAGATCCCACAGAGCGAGGAGCAACTAAGCCCGTGAGCCACAACTACTGAAGCGCGCGTGCCTAGAGCCCATGCTTCACAACAAGAGAAGCCACCGCAATGAGAAGTCTTTGCACTGCAACAAAGAGTAGCCCCCGCTCTCCGTAACTAGAGAAACCCCGTGCGCAGCAACAAAGACCCAACGCAACCAAAATAAATAAATAAATTTATTTTTAAAAAAAGATAATAAATGTGTGTTGGGAATTCCCTGGCGGTCCAGTGGTTAAGACTCTGAGCTTCCACTGCACAGGGCACGGGTTCAATCCCTGGTCGGGGAACTAAGATCCCACGTGCCACGTGGCACAGCCAGAAACAAAAGCAAAAAATAAGATAATAAGTGTGTGTTGTGTTAAAGTGCAAGTTTGTGGTAATATTGTTACATGGCAATAGGTAACTAATACACTCGCCATGTGGATATCACATTGACCAGCCTCATTTAATGAAAATACCATTCTTTGCAGTGTCATCTCTGGCATAAATCAGACACAGCGTTTTTTATAATAATGAGAAGTAGAAGCCACCTAAATTTCTAATAGATTTTTGATGAATAGATCATGATACATTTTATCCACTTGACAGAATAATAGATGGCCAATAAAAATCATGTGGAAAAATAGCTAATTACATGGGAAAGTTTTCACAATATATAATTAAGTGAAAAAAATGAGTTATAAAATCGTATGTTCAATTATATCTTAATTGTGTAAAAGGTGAGTTTTGTGTGTATCTGCATTGTAAAAATGGTGTTAAAGTGTGTTTGGGAGAGGAAGGATTACAAGTGTTTAACAATCTTTTTGTGTGTTTTTAAAATTTTCTATAGAGAAATTGCCTATAAATTTCCTACAAAGAGAACATACTACTTTTATACACACAAATTCATACACGCATATTATTTAAATCAAAGAAAAGTCCCTGCCTTGAGGAATTTACAGGGTGGTAGAAGGAGACAGACTACAGACAAACAAGGGCATATAAAGTTAGAGATTGTATGTTCAGGACCATTTAGAGATGCAGCTTGAACCATCTTAACACAAAAGGCTCATGAGCTGTGATTGGCCCTGCTGGGGTTATATAACATAGTTGGACCAACTGCAATCGCTAGAATATGGGGTTCTAAGCCAGGATCATGAGGTCACTCTATGAGCCTTGCCTGTCATCAGCACCACATGGAGAGTTGGGGGGGAATCTTCCCAAAGGAAAGAGAGTGCCATGAACAGAAGCAGGATGAGAAAGGTGACAGTGAATGACAAGACAAGAAGCAGTCAATTTTGCCTGGAGGAGCACGGCAAAGGCACAGAGGAAGAGACGCTTAGGCTGAATGTTCCAAGGTGAAGAGGTGTTTCCATGTATCTGGGGTCAGGAGGGCATCTGAGGAGGAGGGAGGGAGTGATATGAACAGAGGTGAAGGGAGCCAGAGAGATAGATAGAGACCAGATCATCCAAAAGTGGCTTCTGTATCAGGCTAAGGTATCTGAGCCTTCATCCTGAGGATAAAGGGGAGTCCCAAAAGAATTGAAGGCAAGGACCAATGTGTTTGATCACCTTTGCTTACCTTGCAAGGTACAATACCCGATGGATACTACTATAAGCAAGAATAGTTAATAATATTTTCTCTCTCCTGCACTAGCCTTCATGAACTCTCCAGTGGCTGTGAGGAGGATACTTTGAGGAATCTTTTATAATAGCTTCCGCTAAACCAGTGTGTCTCCATGTTTTTGACCATGATCCTCAGTAAGAAATACCTTTTACATCACAATTCAACTGAATTTCACTGAATTATGTTAAAAAAAAAAAGCAAAACACTCCCCTAGACTATCAAATTCACGATGGCAGTGACCAAAACTGTATGACTCTTTTGATTATCACTATAGCCTCTATATCTGGCACAATACTTGTCTTATGGTGGGCCCATAATATTACTATTATTACTAAGTATGTATTTACTGAATGAATGAATAGATGGAAGGATCGATAAATGATTCAAAATGCATTGCAAACTACAAAGAGTTATACAAACAATTGCTGTTAGCATCCAACTCAGAGCTAGATTTATGAGGCTCTATGTTAGATCACCAGAGCAGGCAGGGGGAGGGGATGCCGAGGGCAGAGTAGAATTTGGATATAATGCCAACAGTGGGTGGTGCCCCATACACCCCACTGGAATGATTCATACTACTTCCTGGGCCAGGGTCCCCCTTCATAGCCCCACTTCCTCTTTAACAGACCGTGAGTAATTTCAGTGGCATACTGAGACCATGATTCAGAGACTGGAGATGAGAGGGTTTGAAGATTCCCTCTCAAAGAGAGTGCAACAAATGCACAAGGTAGTCTTCTTCACTGATTAGGGGACCTGGGTTTTAAAAAGCCACTGCTTTAGATACCTTGAAAGTGCGTTTGGCTCAGGGAGGGTAGCCAGGGACCACTTAAACCCATCATATCCTCCCTGCCTCTTGAAGCTTATTGATCAGTATCATTTGCAAAGCCCTTCTCTTGGTGTTCTCTGTAACCAAAGTTCTCTAAGCAAAAAGCCAAGCCAAGGAAACAAATCTAAAAGGAGCTGTTTGCCCAAATATTAGCAATGCTAACTGGGGTTGAGAAATTACTTCCTCCCAGTGGCAATATTCCTGCAAGGTTTAAGGATTAGAATCCCATTTGAAGAAGGGCTGGTCAGAGGAAATAATGATTTTCTGTCATTTTCAAAGAGCCAGAATCTTTTGTGATGAATGAAGTCATCATTAAAGATCTTTAGTTCAGGATTGCACTAACAATAATTTAATAGTTATAGATGACTGTGGGGGGAATTTCCAATACCAATCACATAGAGCCTTTTTCATTCAAAAAGCAAGCCAAGGGCTTCCCTAGTGGCACAGTGGTTAAGAATCCGCCTGCCAATGCAGGGGACACGGGTTTGAGCCCTGGTCCGAGAAGATCCCACATGCTGTGGAGCAACTAAGCCCGTGTGCCACAGCTACAGAGCCTACAGTGTAGAGCCCGTGAGCCACAACTACTGAGCTCGCAAGCCACAACTACTGAGCCCATGCGCCACAACTACTGAAGCCCATGCACCTAGAGCCCATGCTCCACAACAAGAGAAGCCAGTGCAATGAGAAGCCCGTGCACCGCAACAAAGAGTAGCCCCGCTAGCTGCAACTACAGAAAGCCTGTGCGCAGCAATGAAGACCCAACGCAGACAAAAATAAATAAATAAAATAAATACATTTATAAAAAAAAACAAAAACAAAAAACCAAAAAGCAAGCCAAGAGTTAAGACAATGTTTGAAAGCTAAGGTTCAAGATTAAGGGACTTTGGGAGCAAGACCTGGGTTGGAGTCCAGTCTCTCCCCTGTACCTTTTAAGTAATCACCTTGGTCAAGTTAAAGAACATACCTCTCTAAGCCTCAAATTTCTCAGCTATAAAAATTCAAAGGTACTCTGAGGATTGGAAAAAAAAATGTGGAAAAGAATTTAGTGCGGTACCTGGCACATCATGTGTTGGATAAATAGTTGTGGTAGTAATGATGATAATGATGATGATGGTGGTTGTGATAATCTTTATTATTTTGTCCTAAAGCAATATGAAGAGATATAAGATCAGGTTAATACTCAGAATCCAGTTGGAAAAATGAGTTGGATTCCCAAATCACCACAGTACCAAGCAGTATTCAAGAATGAGTATCACATTCTTATCTTCTTGAATTTATCCAAGCTGTTCCATCTACTGGAAAAGATGTATCACACCATGTTCACCTCTTCAAATATGGCCTGACTTTGTTTCAAATGCTGTTATTCTATGAGACTGTCCTTGATCACTCAAGTCAAGGAAGCTCTCCTGCAAGCCCCCCGCCATTCATTTGTGAGAGAGTCCTCCTGCAGCCTTTTAATAAGCACTGCTTTCTACCTGAGTTAATTTGAGTGAGTTTCTGCTTCTTGCAACCAAAAGAGCTTTGATTCAGATATTGCCAACGCGTGTGGTTTCAGACATATTGAGTGTGAGGGTGCTGGAAACGCAAGGGAGGATGGAAGCAAGCCAGGCAGAGGGTAGGATGTGGGAGTCACAGGCTGATCATCAAAGGTGGTTCAGAACCCATGAGATCTCTAGGGAGGGAAAGAGAGATGAGAGAAAAGACTGGAAACATGACTGATTTCAAGAAGAACTTAGATAAATTCTTGTCCCACTAAACGAAATCACACTACCACCGAGCACCTAGTGTGTGTGGCTGAGCACTGCCTAGGTACCAGGAGAGAATGCAAAGTAGAGTAAACACGACCTCTGACCTTCAGGAAATTACACCTACAACTTCTACTGAGTACAGATGAAGTGCAAGGATGATACTATCTTGCAGTTCTTTCTCTTAGAGGGTCTTAAAGCATGAGACAGAAGAATCGGACAAGATCATACCAAATAATATATTCAAAAGTGCTTTAGCATTGGTAAACAGCTTTGTATATATAACTGATGTTAGTGTTCAGTCCACAGTTATGGAGGACCTACTGTGCCAGGCACAGTGGCAAATCTTTTATACGTATTCTTTGAAGGAAAAAAAAGTACCCTAGAAGTAGGTGCTATTATCCCATTTTACAGATAAGGAAATGGAACCTCAGAGAGGCTGCCTTTCTGTAAGGTCATGAGGCTGGTGAGTAGCAGAACCAGAAGTAAATGCACATTTATGTTTAGCAGATTTTTGACAGAAGGAGAAAAAAATTATATTTTCAATAAGTGGTACTGGAACAACTGGATATCTGTATGAAAAAAAGGGAATCTTGGTCTTTACCTCACGTTGTATACAAAAATTACCTTGAAATAAATCATAGAGCTAAAAGTAAAGCTAGAACTACAAATTTCTAGAAGAAATCACAGGAGAATATATTCACAACCCCGAGGTAGGCAAAGATTTCATGGACAGAATACAAAAGCCTAAACCCTAGGAGAAAAAAATGATAAATTAGACTTCAAAAGAAAACCCACCAAACTTCTGCATTTCGAAAGACACTTGAAATGGAAACAGCAAGCCACAATTTGGAAGAAAATATTTGCAATGTAAATATCAGATAAAGGGCTTGCAACCAGAATAAAAAGAAGGTAACTCAATCTTTTAAAAAGGACAGAAGGATTGAAAAAGATGATACATGAATGGATAACAAGCACAAGAAAAGATGTTCAACGTGATTAGTTATCAGGGAAATGCAAATTAAGACCACTGTGAGATACCACTTTATACCCCTGAGAATGACTAAATTTAAAATGACTGACAATACCAAGCATTGGTGAGGATGTGATGAAGCACCTGGAACTTTCAGATATTCCACTTTGGAAAACAGTTTGGCAGTTTCTTATCAAGTTGAAAATATACAGGACTTCCCTGGTGGTCCAGTGGTTAAGAAGCCATCTTGCAATGCAGGGGACACTGGTTCAATCCCTGGTCGGGGAACTATGATCCCACATGCCACAGGGCAACTAAGCCCGTGCGCCACAACTTGAGAGCCCAAGTGCCACAACTACAGAGCCCACGTGCTCTGGAGCCCGCGTGCCACAGCGAAGAGCCCACGCGGCACAATGAAAGATCCTGCATGCCGCGACTAGGACCCGACGCAGCCACTAAGTAAATAAGTAAGTATTAAAAATATATATATACTTATTCTATGACACAGCAATTTCACTCCGAGGTATTTGCCCAAGAGAAATGAGTGCACATACAAAAAGAGTTTTACATGAATGTGCACAGAACCTTCATTCATAATAATCAAAAAATGGCTAACTCAAAGGCTAAACAGATCGTGGTAAATCCATAGAATAGTATATTACTCAGCAACAAAAAAGAACTATTCATATATACAACAACACTGATGAATCTCACAAAATTTATGCCGAATGAAGGAAGCCGGGAACAAAATACTACATTCTCCGTGGTTCGATGTAAATGAGATTCTGGAAAAGGGAAATCTAAGCTGCAGCGGCAGAAGGTACATCGGTGGTGGCCTGGGGTGGGGGGTTGGGGGGTGGGCATTGCTTGGAAGGGGCAGGTAAGAATTTTCTAAATCTTGATTGTGGTGGTGGTTGTATTGGTGCACACTTGTCAAAATTTATTGAGCTATTTGTACACTTAAAATGGGCACATATCACTATATGTAAACTCTACCTACAGAAAATTTTTTTAAAAGAACCTTAAAAAATGGCGAACTGTTCCACAGGCGCTGCGGCAGGGAGAGGGCCTCCTCAGGTAGACTTGTGGTGGAAGACGTGGAGTTGGCATGGGCGGGAAACCTTCCGGAAATTATTTAGTTTATAAATCACTCTCCACCTTGCCAAGACCTTTCACACTCTTAGAAGTTGCATTCCCTCCTCAGGTCCTGTCAGACATGGAGTGCTGGGCTGGCAGGAGCAGGGCTGCCCAAAGGATAACAATATGGAGAAAGGGGTCTGTTTTTTCTATGTACCTCCCTGAACCTAGGACAGATCATCTGACTTAGTTCTGAGTTCTCCATAAAAACCCTCACGGCCTTGCTCCTCCTCTGGCCTCACATCTCTGCCTCACTTCCTTAGAGGGCTGTCTCTCTCTCTAGCTCTCACTCAGCAGCCAGGGGCCCCTCACAGGTCCTTGGGCAGAACAGAGACTGCAGTAGCCATCAACTCCGAACCCTTTACCTTCTCCTTCAGGGAAGCCACAGGAAACAATGGATGGAATAAATCCTGCCAATCACAAGCATTGAAACATTCTCATAAGTACTGTTCTTTTAAAAAGCTGGAAAGTTGGGTTGAGGAGTTTGGGGTTATTATTAGCACCACACACTATAAAAAGGAAATGCCACTGATGATCTTAGATGGCTGTATTTTTATATGGGATAATTCAAGCTTCCTTCTTAGAGTTTCCAGTCATAAGAAATCCTTAATAAAAATACTACCTCAGGGCGTACCCTCAAACTCAGCTCAACATTGTTGAAATCCGTTGGGACTATTCCAGTCAGGGCTGGCTGGGAGAACTAGGATTGCATTTTTAGCCCATTCTTATGGCTGTTCCCTTCTGAGTTGCTCAGGTCTGTCCTACCAGAAGAAAACAACCAATTAATCAACCTATGTATAAATATTTCTTTGTAGTGACCATGTGGAAGCAGCATGGCAATGGGCTGATCTGCAGACTCTTATCAGACTGATCTGAGCTTGGTCCCTGTGTCGCATAAGGCAAGTTGCTCAGCCCTTCTGTGCTTCCTCTACAAAATGGGTCGCTGTGAACCCTGTGAGCTAATGCCTAATGTCTGGCACTTAGTAAATATTCAGTAAATGTTGATTCATTATTATTACGTGTTCACTCATGCCTCTTACTACGGGGACTGCAAAAGTGTGTTTTTGCCTTTGGGAATTCTATATTCCATTTTGACATTCAAAACATACAGGCAGGAGAATAAAAGAACAACAGAAGTAATGAAATCTCACGTTAGGGAAGTTGCTAAAAAACGTGCAATTTAGTCTTTCAGATACTGCTGGCCCCCTGCTTTGAGCTTTATTGGAGAGGAATTTGTCAGTGTGTGTCAAAAGCCTTTAAAACGTGTTTGTCCTTAAGAAAGCAATCTGTCTGTCATGGACAGACAAATGAGGACTGACACAGGAGGACCATGCCATTCCTGTATGTAGACTAGATAACTTTAAGGTCTCTTAGAGCCCCAAGAGTCTGGGGCATCTTTAAGTGAAAATATTAATCTGAATTTGGAAAGTCATAGGGGTTAGGGGTACCTAACTCCATGTATTCAGTTTAGTTAGGTTGTAGCAGATCACTGATTTTCCATCTTATTTCACAGAACCCAAGGCATGACTTGGGATTTACTGACATAGAAAATAGTCAACGGCAGTTGTGTTTCCATTGTATTTGCACCCATCGCCTCCCATCCCAAGAAGAAGGAATAAAACTGCAGCTGTTGTTTGAACTTCTGCAATCTGAAACAATTTGAAAACCACAGCTGTTAGAGGCATAAACCTGATTCTGGCTTTGTCCTTGATCCATGTCTCATGTTTCATGGAACTCACCAAAAGCCATGCTCTGGGGGTTGAGTCAGAGAAGGCCGCTTCTCCTAATCATCACCCTCCCAGAAAACAGAAGTGCTGAGTGCTTATTCCTGAGGGGACTTTCCAGTGTGAAGCAGAGCCCGTTTGTGCCTTGGTTCAGTGGAACCAAACCCCTGAGAGGGGTGCTGATATTCCTAAAGTCCTACGAAAAGTTCAGCTACTACCCAGCTTTGCCCACTGGCAAGCAGAGATGAATACTATGGCAAACACCAGCATCTGGCTCCCAGCAGCCTGGCTATTTGGAGGAAGGGGCAGTCTGGAGGGCTTTAGTGCATCTCAAGTTAACCACGCTCGTCTACCCTCACTTCCACAGAAAACAGCAGGCTGTATTCAGGGATCTCAGCGACAGCTGTGCCTTCCAAACCAAGACGCTGTTCGGAAAGATGATCCAAATGTGGGATATGTGTTTCAGCGGGATTAGGTGGGACTTTCCTACTCAAATGGCCCTTTGTGTGCTTCTCAAGGACAGGGTATTAACCTCACGTGTGGCTAAAGCATGATGGATGACTTGGAGTTCTCGATTTACATTTGGCTGGCGGTCAGAACTGAACCATCAAAATGCCTGGGTATCTGATGGACAGTGCCTGGCTTATTCAGACTTGTTTCTGATGGAGTGGGTGGATCCTGGGGCTTTTGCTCCATCCAGGTTTGATAAGCTAAACAAGGCTGGAATGTTACAAAGTTCCTCTCAAGGCAGCAGAATTCAGTGTCCTGAATCAGTAGGCTCTATTATCATTTTTGTTTATATTCAGCATCTTTACCTACTTCCAGATCTACTCCGACCTCTGCGCATTTGTTGCAAGGTGTGGTCCCACCCAAGACTGGGACGGCCGGAGCACAGGGCCTCTGCTTGAGTCACTTCTCCCAGCTCCTTAAAGTCACCTGCTTGGTCTTCTTGCTTTCTCAGTAAGATCCCTTGCAAGTGTGAAGTGCTTCTGTCTTCATCAGTGCTTTGGACTGTCTTCTCAGGCCAAGGGGAGTCAGAAGTTGACCTGCTCTATCTTGCCTGTTACAGGCTTGCACCATTATATGACAAGAGTTCAACACTCCCAGGCTGGAAGTGGGGTGGGATTGCCCCTCCATTCTCCTACAAACCAGAGTGGAGAAGGGGCTGCTTCATCTTCTGGTGAAGAACTGAGCTTTTATAGGTTCCAGAATGATTCAGATGTCTTGGTTCCCAACAAAAGCTGTGTGGGAGACTTAGGCTGGCCTGCTGCACTGACCCCTTGACTAGGCCCAATGGCAAACAAGTTATCATGTGGGAGGAGCTAAGCTAAGTACCTGTGGTGTCGCCAGAAGTCATGAACCCAGAGTCCAGGCATTATAAACCTAATAAAGGGTCCAAGGGAACAAGCGCTCCTCTGGCCTGGCAGACCCTTCACTCCACATGCTGAGTCTCTTCACTCAGTGCGAAGAAGGGGCTGAGACTGAGATGTGTGGGCTGCTGGCCTGAGACGAAGTGAGGTCTGGGGCTGAGGTGAAGAGTGGCTACATCTGCCATCACGGAGCCCTGGTTCTATGTGCAGCCTCTGCACTGCTCGCTGGCATCGGCAACAGTGAACCAAAGTGAGATCGACCTCAGTAGAATGGGACATCTTCTCAGTTAACCCCAGACACAACCAGCCTTTGTGCTCTGGCCTAGCTCAGAGGAAACAAGAGAGCCTCTTAGAAAGTTTAACTCCGGGACTTCCCTGGTGGCGCAGTGATTAAGAATCCTCCTGCCAATGCAGGGGACACGGGTTCAAGCCCTGGTCCGGGAAGATCCCACATGCTGCAGAGCAACTAAGCCCGTGCGCCACAACTACTGAGCCTGCGCTCTAGAGCCCACGAGCCACAACTACTGAGCCCACGTGCTGCAACTACTGAAGCCCGTGTGCCTGTGCTCCACAACAAGAGAAGCCACTGCAATGAGAAGCCCACACGCACCGCAACAAAGAGTAGCCCCCGCTCACTGCAACCAGAGAAAAGCCTGCACGCGGCAACAGAGACCCAATGCAGCCAATAAATAAATAAATAAATAAATTTATATATATAAAAAAAAGAAAGTTTAACTCCATGGAAACTTTTACAAGGTCAGACTTTTTAAGCTCTGGCACTGAATTTACTTACAGGAATCTATTCTAAACAAAAGAATTTGTTGTCCTCTCCGTGTTGGTAATCACAATACATGTCAGAAATAATTTAAATTCCAATAGAAAGGGATTGATTAAAGGCATTATGTTATATCAATACAAGTAAACCATTAAAAGTTGTATTCTAGATTAGTTCTTCCTGGTAGAAGTACAACCCACCACCAAGAAGTGTTCTGATCAAAACTCTAGATCTAACCACCAATTTATAGAAAATTCAGAGGACAGAGAAGCATGTTAAATGACAGCAAGGGAATGCAATCAGGAAAATTCAGAATGTAAGTACTCTACAAAACAAACCTAATTTCTTCTTCAACAATAAAAAAATACAAGAAAAACAAAAGACAAAACGGGAACATACAGAGAAAGAGACTTAGGATATATCTGAACCAAATGCAATGGGAAGACCTTTCTTGAATCCTGACTCAAACATACAATTGTAAAAAAAAAAAAAGGTCATTTATGAGACAATTGGGAAACTTGAATGCTGGATATTTGATATTAATGAATGATTACAATTTTGGTTTTTCTTTTTTTTTTTGAGTCCCAATCTTTTAGAGATATATACTAAAATGTTTATGGATAAAATAATATTTGCAATCTGCTTTTTAAAACTCCATGGGGGGTGGGGGCGGGAGGGTAGGAAAGTATAGAATTGGTGATTGTTGAATGTGAGTGATAGGTACAGAAATTTTATGATAGTATTTATGCTTCTTTTTAATAATTTTATTTATTTATTTATTTTTGGCTGTGTTGGGTCTTCGTTGCTGCACGTGGGCTTTCTCTAGTTGTGGTGAGCGGGGGCTGCTCTTTGTTGCCATGCATGGGCTTCTCATTGCGGTGGCTTCTCTTGTTGCGGAGCATGCGCTCTAGGTGCCCGGGCTTCAGTAGTTGTGGCACGCAGGCTCAGTAGTTGTGACTCGCGGGCTCAGTAGTTGTGGCTCGCGGGCTCTAGAGTGCAGGCTCAGTAGTTGTGGTGCATGGGCTTAGTTGCTCCGCAGCATGTGGGATCTTCCCGGACCAGGGCTTGAACCCATGTCCCCAGCGTTGGCAGGCAGATTCTTAACCATTGTGCCACCAGGGAAGTCCTATGCTACTTTTATATAGTTTGAAATTTTTCATAATAAAAAGTTTTTGGAAATCATGTTGTGGAACAAATCTTGTGTCATGGAAAACTGTTTATGGCATATTACATTAAAAGAAAGAGGGAGTTGTATCTTCAGTCCTATTATGATCTCATTTTTGTAACTGTGTGTATGTGTGAAAAAGTCTGCAAAAATATATGAACCAAAATGACTGATGAACTATGATTAATTCTGAATGACTGAATTACGGTGATTATACTTTTTTAGTGTGTTCACTGCTATAAATTTTTATAATAATCATTACTCATATATAAGCATGAAATAACAATGAATATATTTAAAATTAGAAAAAATATATGCATAACTATATTTGCACAGAAAAGTTATGGGAGGACAGTCTTCTAGGATTTGGGGCTTTCCTGTGTTTTCCTAATTCACTGAAAAGAGTAAGATTTCTTATAAAAAGAAATTTAGAACAAAGAAAAGTTGGCTTCATTTTAGGGCACTGAAATGGTTCTGATCACCAATTCCAACCTGGGGCAGGGGGGCATTTCCCACACCACCAACAGGCAATTCTCCATAACACTGGCTGGGTATTCTACAATGTAGCTAATTCTGACACCATCCACCTGGAGATAATGTCAGACCCTACAGGTGAAGGACTCAGTCCCACAAGACTGTTTCCACCCTACTTCAGACACCAGTCATATCCCCAGGTTACCACCTGTGATTCCGACTGACAGCTATAGAATGAAGCTTCCCAGTGACCCTCTGCTAGGATTCAACCAATTTGTTAGAGTGGCTCACAGAACTCAGAGAAACATTTTTCTTACTAGATTACCAGTTTATTATAAACAGTAATAAACGGATATAAGTCAGGACCATCCAGATGAAGACATGCATCAGGACAAGGTATAGGGAAAAGGGCATGAAGCTTCCATGCCCTCCCCAGGCATGCTACTCTCCCAGCAGCTTCAAATATTCAACCTGGACGCTCTCTGAACCTCATACTTTGGGAATTTTTATGGAGGCTTCATCACATAGGCATGATAGATCATTAACTCCATTTTCAGCCCTTCTCCCTTCTCAAGAGAATGGGGGGCGGGGCCGAAAATTCCAAGCTTGTAATCATGGCTTGGTCTTTCTGGTGGCTGACCAGCACTCATCCAGCCATCATCCAGGAGCCCACCCAGAGTCACCTCATCGGAACAAAGACACTCCTATCACCCAGAAAACTACAAGGGTTTCAGGAGCCCTGCATCAGGAACCAGGGTCGAAGACCAACTATTAGAAAAAAAGATGTTCCTAGTTCTCTGATCACTTTGGAGATTCCAAGGGTTTTAGAAGCTCTGTGCCAGAGACAAAGACCAAATCTGCATTTATTGTTATAAATCATAATATCACAGATATTTTAAGAAAATGTTTGAATACGTCATAACTACCAATTTACTCACTCTATTTCTGTACAAAGTTGAACTGTTCCCTGGCAGACCTGAGCTCTGCTCCTCCACAGAGGAGATGTTTGATGTGGGACAAGTCAATTGTTCCTGAGTCTCAGTTTCTTCCACTCAATTGGTGGGTGGCCTTGGTTAAGTCACTTCACTTCTTTAAGTCCTCAGTTTTTTCATTGGTTAAATAAAGAAAATAACTATTTACAAGCTTGTTATGAAGACTGAGATAATCCCATAACATACCAGATACAGTTGCACATAGTAGGTGTTCAGTAAAGTGTAGCTTCTATCTATTAATTAATCCAACAAATCTTTATTGAGCATGCAATACACTGCAGGCACAGTGCTAGGTATTAGGGATAATTCGTCAAGCAAGAAACACAATGTCCCTCTCCTCTTGAAGCTTCTAGCCATGGTTGGTGGGGAGAAAATAAACAAGGAAACAAATAAATGAGATAATTACATTTAGTGATAAGTGCTTTGAAAAGAAAATTATTTCTGTGCTTATATTTACTATTAGTGTAAAAACCTTCCTGGTCAATCTCTCTCTACTCCTTTATGTTTTAGGAGCCATTCTCAAATTAAAGAGAGCTCAACAATGACTTTAATTGAGCTTGGAAATTCACTGAACTATTGACTCTTAAAGCGACATGAAGAAGACAGAGAGAAAAATGAAATGTTGGTGAGAGGAAAATCCTGAAGCTGTACCACAGCTCCCAAATGCCATTTTGTGAATCATTGCCTGGTGGGATTCAGAATTACCTGGGGAGCATTTTAAAGATACAGACTCCCAGGGCTTCCCTGGTGGTACAGTGGTTGAGAATCCGCCTGCCAATGCAGGGGACACGGGTTCCATCCCTGGTCCGGGAAGATCCCACATGCTGCGGAGCAGCTAAGCCCGTGCCCCGCAACTACTGAGCCTGTGCTCTAGAGCCCGTGAGCCACAACTACTGAGCCCACGTGCCGCAACTACTGAAGCCCGCGCACCTAGAGCCCACGCTCCACAATGAGGGAAGCCACCGCAATGAGAAGCCCGCACACTGCAACGAAGAGTAGCCCCCGCTCACCACAACTAGAGAAAGCCCGCGCACAGCAACAAAGACCCAACACGGCCAAAAATAAATAAATAAAATAAATAAATTTATAAAAAAAACGATACAGACTCCCAGTTCCCATCCTCAAATATTCAAATTCTGGAGATCCAGGAATTTTTGTTGTTGTTGCTTTTTTTTTTTTTAAGTTCACTGGTAATTCTTATGGGCAATCAATCATGGGAAGCAGTGCTTGTCAGGCAGCTTATGAATTCCATTAGTCACTGAAGCTGAGAATACAGAGCTGTGTCTGTTAGTCTGTTGGCCACCATATATTTATTTTTCTAATTTCTAAAATACTTGCCCTGGTTGGCCCTCAAGGAGCTTAGAATGTAGTGGGAGATATAAATGAAGGTGCTGTGGGAATACAAAGCAGGAACAACTAAGTCTTTGAGGGTTAGAGAAAACTTTCTGGAGGGGAAGAATTCTGAATGAGTTAGAATCTGCTCCAGCAGCATGTGACAGAAAACACAAAATTATAGTGGATTAAACTAGTTAAAAATTTACTTTTCTCTCATATAAATGCCTCTAGTCAGTAAGAGTGCTCACTCTGAAATCTCATCATTGAAATTTACTAGGACAAATTACTGAAACTGCAAACCTAACCCTTTCATATGATTAGTTATGGCACATCCGCCTGAAGCAATATTATGCAAACATGAAAAGTCATCACTTAGGAAGCTACAGAGTATGAAAAACAGCTCGTGATAAAATATTGAGGAAATGCAAATTTGTGTATATGCAAAATTGTGTATGTGTTGTGATTACAACTGTGTGAAAAATGTGTGTATATGGGCAAATATAGAAAGACCATCATAAAATAAAAACAATTATTGGATGGATTACAGGTTTTTTCTTCTCTGAAGATTCCCTTTAGTACAGTAATATTGTTTTCATAACAAAATTTTAAATGTCTTGCAAACTTTACATGGTGTCAAAGGTAGGAGTGCTTAAGAATCACCTGAGGAGCTTATTAAAAATGCGTATTTCCAGGCTCTAGCCAGAGAGATTCTGATTCTATAGATCTAGGGAATGGCTGCATTTTTAACAAGCATCCCAGATCATTTTGTTGGAAGCAGTGCACTGACCACATCTGAAAAACACCACCATATCTAGTGTCTCAGAGACACTTAAAAATGTATAGAGTTGGAATATTATGTGTGCCAAAACAGCCCAGCTTTGCATTGTCCTAAGGACTCTGGCCAATATTCCACTATCATTGTTGGGGAAACAGTAAGAAAGTTTAAAACAAAGACTCCATATTCACAAAAATGTTTTCTCTCCCTGGTTTATATAGTGAAATATTACTAAAAGGTACAGCTTGGATCATTTTTCTTTTGCCTTTAAGCAAACTTGAAGCTATCTAATAAAAGCAACCCAGGCACTAACAGTTATGTATCTCCAGTTCTCTTACAGTCCCTATGTATCCTGTAACTTACTCCATGCCTTTCTAATAGGCCCAACACAAGTTCAGCTATAATCTGCCTTCGTGAGTGAAGCTCAGTCATTTCAAACTCTACAGCTGCATTGCACAATGTGCATAAGCATAGATCTGCATAGATCCAGTTGATTCTATACTCACTGTATTCACTAGAATGATCAGTTTATCTCAGTTTGCCCAGGAATTTTCTGGTTTTATCACTGGTCCTAGGTCCCATGACCTCCACCCCTGCAACCCCTCAGTACTGGGCAAACCAGGACGGTTGGTCACCCCCATACCTTTCCATTGCCTGTGACCCATGTAATTATGCACAGCTTAAAAGACCCTTTCCAGGAGGGGTTATCAGCCTCCACAGACAGTGTCCCAGGGAATACAGGCACGAACATAGCTTTTGGAAGATCTTACTCCGAAAAAGAATATATATAAAATGCTGTTCATTATTTTTCAGAAATAAAACATTTCCCTGAAATGGTTTCAGAGGAGCCAGGGATTTAAGGTGCAGCAAATGGTCCTCCTCCTACATTTCCATCTCCCCCTTTTTCCTGCAAGCATTCATCATTTAGTGAAAAGTTTACTAAGATTTGTGTGTGTTACCCATCAGAAAAGAGACACGTAGGGTTTGGTCAGGCAGTTAGAATGAGGAAAGTAGAGATAAAGGGTAAATCTGTCTAGAGGATGTGGAATTTTTCATCAAGTAGAATTAGAAAGTAACTCCTTCCACACTTGTTTTCAGAAAAGTAGTTTTATTGTGAAACTCTTGGAATTTCTCTAAAACCCTAAAAAGTTAAGATGATTCAGAAAGCTAGAAAAAGATGTTTCTCAGCAGAGTCTGTTCTAACATGTAGGACAGATTTTTCAGAATTACGCTGTTCACATCAAAATTATACTACTTTAAAATATTGCAAGTAATGCATAGAACCCCCAGAATTTCATTTTGAAATCATTTCCAAACTGGAACTTTCAAAAGTAGCTTGTATTTTTGGCTCAGGAATAATCCTTCTGACAGCTGGTTTTCACTGTGAAAAATACACTTATATGGGAATTTAGCACATTTGCCCACTCAAATTCTTGGGTGCAATATCAACTTTCATTAAAAAGTCAGTTTAGTGGACAATCAAAATTTATAACAACTCTAGGTTTCAGTTCTTCTGTCTTTTAAGACCATCAGATATTTAATGCAGAATACAGTTTAATTAGCCACCACCTTCTTTCACTAAAGGATTTAACGATTTTTTCCGATCAATGCAGAAAACCATATGTGAAGCCAACGACTGAAAACCGAAGCAACAGCCATAAGCAGCATTTTCCGGAGTGAAATCTGTTAGTAGACATTATGTTAAAAGAAAAAAGGATACTCACGCTCAGGTAAGGGAGCACTGAGATAAACAGAGCTCAACATGTTTCTTCACGTCAAAATTTTTGAGAAGCTTTGCAAAGACGATAGGCATTGGCACTCTCCAAGGTGGGGACACAGCATATATTTCCCAAAATTATTTGACCAAATATTGTCAGAATATCTAAAAGGTTTGGGTTCCAACTAACACCCTTAGAAAAAGACTGCTCTTGACTTTCTAAATTTGATAATTCAACTACTTGAAGTTGGGACTAAATCTATTTTCAGTCTATTTGCAGTGAAAAGAATTTTTATTTGCAAATAAGAAGGGCAGATTTGTCCAAAGCACAGAACAGTCTGAGTGACATTCAACACACTTTGAAAGGAAGTTATTCTTATTACAAATACAGTTACCTCCAATTTACAATAAGAACAAATGAGGCCTTGAAACCTATTAGAAAGTGCTTGTGGTTTCAAGCTTAGAGAATTTCACTTTGATGACTTGGAGAGGCAAATGAATTCATTCCAATAGGGCAGAGTTTTGTTTAGTCTATAGGTCTCTAGTCAGAGCTAACAGTGGTTTGAAGAGCTATAAATGAGCAGATATGGGCATTTGCAGCTAGGCATGCTTAACTGCTATTGGATATTGTTTCACCTAAGAGATACCCATATTTCCCAGACCAAATTATATTGTGGATCTGAAGCAATCTAAACTGACTTCTCATCCCAGCATTAAGGGAGAGAAGGAAGAAGATTAAAAGAGTAGCCCTGACTCAAGAGCCATTAAAATGAAGATTGGGGAAGGACTAGCCTGAAGACAGATAGTTAGGACACACTGAACTATCCTCTATATTATTCCACTGCCTTACAAAGGGATTCCCCCAACGGATTTGTCTATAAGAACAAGGTCTGTTGGAGATATTGCCTCACACCTCTCAGAATGGCTATAACCAAAAAGCCTACAAATAACAAATGTTGGCACAGACGTGGAAAAAAGGGAACCCTAGTACACTGTTTTTAGAAATGTAAACTGGTGAAGCCACTATGGAAAACAGCATGAAGGTTCCTCAAAAAACTAAAAATAGAGCCATCATATGATCCAGCAATTCCACTCCTGGGTATATATGCAAAGAAAAGGAAAACATTAATTCGAAAAGATAGACGCACCCCAATGTTCACAGCAGCATTATTCTTTTCACTGCAAATAGACTGAAAATAGATTTAGTCCCAACTTTCAAGTAGCTGAATTACCAAATTTAGAAAGTCAAGAGCAGTCTTTCTCTAAAGGTGTTAGCTGGAACCCAAGCCTTTTAGATATTCTGACAATATTTGGTCAAATAATTTCGGGAAATACAAGATGTGGAAGCAAACTAAGTGTCCATCAATAGATGAATAGATAAAGAAGATACACACACACACACACACACACACACACAAATGGAATATTACTCAGCCATAAAAAGAATGAAATTTTGCCATTTGCAACAACATGGATGGAGCTGGAGGGTATTATGACTTTTTTTTTTTTTTTTTGGCCACATCACGCAGCATGAGGGATCTTAGTTCCCCGACCAGGAGGGACCCGTGTCCCCTGCAGTGGAAGCGCAGAGTCCTAACCACTGAACCGCCAGGAAATTCCCTATTATGCTTAATGAAATAAGTCAGACAGAGAAAGACAAATACTGTATGTTTTCACTTATATGAGGAATCTAAAAAATAAAACAAACAACTATAGCAAAACAGAAACAGACTCACAGGATAAAGAACAAACTAGTGATTACCAGTGAGTACAGGGAATGGGAGAGGGGCAAGATAGGGATAGGGGATTAAGAGGTACAAACTACTATGTATAAAACAAGCTACGAGGATATAGTGTACAGCACAGGGAATATAGCCAGTATTTTATAATAACTTTAAATGGAGTATAATCTATAAAAACATTGAATCACTGTTTACACCTGAAACGAATATAAATTGTAAATGAGCTATACTTCAGTAAAAAAAGAATAAGGTCTGTGATCAAAACCCAGTTCAGTCACTAAGGTGTGATTAAAATGAAATGGGATAAAATGGCTCAAACTGTCACATACAAAGGTGTAGACATCTGTCATGGTGTAGACATCAAATGTGCTGTAGCTCCAATGTGAAGTTACATGTTTATTCTCTACCAAGAAATTCAAGTTTTGGTCTTTAACCACATTCAAATGATATGGCACAGAGTAATAATAAATATAAAATGTGAAAATAAAAATTTTATTGGGAAGAGGAAATGTTACATACAATTAAGTATATGGTTGATGAAATGTATCATACAGTAACAGCCTTTGCTTAAGGAACAGGTTTAGTAAAGGAAGAAGTTGGAAGCTTAGAATAGGTTTCCATACATAATTTCCAAGCAGTTTTAAGTAAAAGATCTCAATTTGCATAAATTACACAGATCATTTGAGAGAAAAGTGTATTGGTTTGTGGTTATTTCTGATCATCCATTCACTTTGTGTCTTGTAGATCTCTTTTACCCTGATCCCAACTCTGGTGGTTCTGATCCTGTTCTAATATGGTTCTCTCCATCCATAAGTGGGCATTTACCCAGAGGCCACATCGCAAATAGGATTTTTTTGCTCGTTGTGAATTAAACAAATTCCATGTGCTCTTAAATGAACTCCATGGTTTTAAAGACAGCTGCCTGGGGCCTGGTCAACGCGAGCTCGGGGCTGGGTCGCCCGCGCCGCCGTCAGGTTGCTAGGATGATTATGCAGATCTCTCAGATATAGGGAAAAAATTCAGCCACCTCACCCAGATTCTGCAATCCCTACGAGGCTGCATCTGAAATACTGAAGAGCCGTGTGGATGAAAGGCTCTTGGTGCTCCAGCCAGGCATCAGGGCTGTGCCTCTGAGGTGGGAGAGCCAACTTCAGGACACTGGTCCACAAGAGACCTCCCAGCTCCACGTAATACCAAACGGCAAAAATCTCTCAGAGATCTCCATCTCAACATCAAGACCCAGCTTCACTCAACGACCAGCAAGCTACAGTGCTGGACACCCTATGCCAAACAACTAGCAAGACAGGAACACAGCCCCATCCATTAGCAGAGAGGCTGCCTAAAATCATAATAAGACCACAGACACCCCAAAACACACCACCAGACGTGGACGTGCCCACCAGAAAGACAAGATCCAGCCTCATCCACCAGAACTCAGGCACTAGTTCCCTCCACCAGGAAGCCTACACAACCCACTGAACCAACCTTAGCCACTGGGGACAGATACCAAAAACAACGGGAACTACGAACCTGCAGCCTGTGAAAAGGAGACCCCAAACACAGTAAGATAAGCAAAATGAGACGACAGAAAAACACACAGCAGATGAAGGAGCAGGGTCAAAACACACCAGACCTAACAAATGAAGAGGAAATAGGTAGTCTACCTGAAAAGACAGCTGCCTGAACCAAATCTGGAAGAGCTCTTCCATTTAGGGAGTGCTTAAGTCATAGGTACACATCTGTAAAGAGTTTGGAAATGGCATCATAATATGTGCACACCATCTTTGCTGATACAGTTTCAAGTAAGCTAATAGGATCTGTACAATTCTAGAGACTATTAAGTAAAAATGAATATCTGCATGTGGTATGGAACCCATTCTCATTTGAACAATACTCATTTTGCTTATTTCTATCTCCCAAACAGAAAACATCCAACAAGAACAATTTTCTCTATGTTTATTTAATTATAACAAAAGTAGAACAATGCATACCAAATGTAAAAAGATATCCAAAAAAGATGATGAAAATGTTTAGGAACAGAAATGACTAATTTAGCTGAAGGAATTACTCAGGTTCCATTAAAACACATTTGCAACTTATAATTGGTTATCAGTGTAAATTAAATTTAGTAACTGAGTCCCAATTTACTACTAAAAGTTATCAAAATATTTTCAAAATGTTACATAAAAACTGAAACATCCATAAGTATTACATAAACACCAAACAAAACATCATATAAAGAAAAATAAATGTATCCTGAGATAAAATACAAATCACACTTGTCATGCCAGAATATACACCCCCCCTTTCCCCTCACATATAATTGTGAGGATTCAGTGTTTTTGCACGTTCCAAGATAAAGTAATGATAATATACGCTGATGCAAATTTCAGCCATAAAAATAAACTACTTCATATCTTAAATATTCCTATGATGAAACATCAGGATTCCAGTTTCACTAATCAAAACTTTATGAAGGCATAAATTGCATTTGGTTTTGACTCCTCAGATCATGGCTAAAAACTCTCAGCAAAGCATTCTAGGCTTTTTTTCTCACATCAAGTGACCCAGAATATATTTTAAGAAATGTTTATTTTCTGTGCATATTTGTTTTATAATTATAAATTCCTGAGCACTTTTTCTTCTTCCTCCTCATCACTGTCAGTGACATTGACTTGCTGGATGTTAGAGAGAGTTGATGTCGGGGCTGTGAAGACACTTTCCAAGGCTCCAGGGTCCAGCTGAGGCATGGGATTTAAGTATTCTTCCCCACTGTGGCTATGACTGTTACAGTAAGAGGTTCCATCCATGCTCTCACAACTCCGAGAATCTTCGCTGTGAGCACGTTCATCTGGGTAGTGTCTAAAAGGATAGTCTCTATTTAAAGCTGAAAACATAGTCTCATGTTTTTGGTATCTGTCTTCATAATAACCAAGGCATTCTGGCACTGAACTTGGAAAATTTCCATAGCCAAAAGGAGGCCGACTATAAGGGCACGTGCTGTAGCAGAAAGACAAAAAAGGAATTCGATCATAACTTGTCCACATGTTGCCTTGTATACAGATTAACTGAGCAAGTTTAACTGGGGCCTAGAGAGCTCCCAAGATAACTTTCTGCAACTACTTCATGTACTCATCCACATGTTGCCTAGTCCCAACATAAAACAATTGGCAAAGTAAGCTTATAACTATTACCTATTATCAGCCTCAGGTTTCTTACCTTTGGCAGCCTTGATAAAGAAAAATTACTTATCTGGGCCTTTCTCTCATGATGCCTTATGCCATGTAAGGTTTTAGAAATGCAGGTACCTGCTGTGCTGTGCTAAATATTGACACTTAGTAAGCAGTGTAACAATTGTTCTTACTAGTATTTGAAGCAAAATTTACAGGAGGTGGGGGGAAATGTATAACTGGGTTGAAATCAAGAGATCTTGGGGATGGGGGAGGGCACTCGAACAGAGGATAACAACTTAATTTTTAAATTCACATTCAATAATTAATTATATTAAACACTCAATACCAGAAAGATTTAGAACTGATATTAAACTGTGGTTTTAGAGATCTTTTCCAAAAAAAAATTTGGAGTGTGGGAATGTGAAGAATTGAAAAGATTAATTTGCTGTTTTACAAACTAATGGTTTTTCTTGTAAGGCAAATCTAAAAATTCTGCCATTCAAACCCATTTGTCAATTTTTTAAAGAAAGTATTACTCCACCTTTCAAAGGCACAGAACAGGAATCATAGGAAGAGTTACGTAGAAAAGTCCAACCAAAAGTTGCCTGGACTCATGGACTCCATCTAGTGACAGATAATATAAGCATAATAATCACGCTCATTAGCAAAACCCAAGACAAGCTGGGTGTTTCATTTCATGCTCCCACATTTTTTTTTAAAAGGTCAACTTTGTCTCCTTCCCTTTAAAAATATAAGTATGATTGACATAATAGACTATCATCTCAAATTCTTTGGAAATATAGGGTTTCTTCAGTGGTTGGTGTCCTACCCCCAAATCTCCAAGTGCTAGCGACCCTGCCTGTGTTCAATATCACCTAGTTTCTGAAACGTTTCAGGTTTCCATTCCTACTGCCACATCCTCATTCAGGCATTTTTAATTTAATACATATGTCCTGAATGCATTGTACTTGCAGCTACTATGACTTTGCTCCGTAGCTCTTCCACCTTTAGATCTCTCCATCCATTGGATTCCACAAATACTTCAAGGGTGTGCTCAAATCTACTTCCTCCACAAAGCCTTCTTCTCTTCAGCTAGGAACAATTCACCTACTAACTATTCTTTTAGGACTCAATATAGGCAAGATATTACACAAGGTTTGGTGGAGAATTTAATTAAAAAAAAATCTAAAATCCAGGTAGTATATACTTGATATGTGCTAAAGTGTGCTATAATGCAAACATCACATGGCTATATTGGTGTGGTAAAAACAAGTTAGTATTATATCTGGAGAACAAAAAGATCAGTAAAGATAAGAGTAATCCTGGACTTCCCGGGTGGCATAGTGGTTAAGAATCTGCCTGCCAATACAGGAGACACGGGTTCGAGCCCTGGTCTGGGAAGATCTCACATGCCGCGGAGCAACTAAGCCCGTATGCCACAACTACTGAACCTGCACTCTAGAGCCCATGAGTCACAACTACTGAGCCTGTGTGCCACAACTACTGAGCCTGTGCGCCTAGAGCCAGTGCTTCGCAACAAGAGAAGCCACCCCTATGAGAAGCCCGCGCACCACAACGAAGAGTAGCCCCTGCTTGCCGCAACTAGAGAAAGCCCGCATGCAGCAACGAAGACCCAACACAGCCAAAAATAAATAAATAAATTTATTGCAAAAAAAAAAAGAGTAATCCTAAAAGGTTACATGGATGAAAATGAATACCTACAGAAGCATCATGGTGTAGTGGGAAAAGCAATTCTGAGGGGTGTGTAGTGATATTGCAATGTTGTTTAAAGTTGCAATTCCCTAATGATATATGATGTGGAGAATCTTTTCATTTGCTTAATTGTCATCTGTATATGTTCTCTGGTGAGGTGTCTGATCAGGTCTTTTGTCCATTTTTAACTGGGTTGTTCATTTTCTTATTATTGAATTTTCAGAGTTCTTTGTATATTTGGATAAGAGTCCTTTATCAGATACATCTTTTGAAAATATTTTCTCCTAGTCTGTGGCTTGTCTCCTCTTTCTCTTGATACCATGTTTTTTGATACAAAGTAGCTTTGTAGTAAGTTTGAGGTCAAGAATTGTGAGTTCTCCAACTCTGTTTTCCTTTTTCAAGATTGTTTTAACTATTCCAGGTCACTTACAATTCCATGTAAATTTTAGGATCAGCTTTTCCATTCCTGCAAAAAAGCCACTGGGATTTTGAAAAGGATTGTATTGATTTTGTAAATCCCTTTGGGAAGTATTGCCATCTTAATAATAAGTCTGCCAATGCATATACATGAATACCTTTCCATTTATTTCAGTCTTCTTTATTTCAGCAATGTTTTATAGTTTTCAGTTTACAAGTTTTGCATCTCCTTGGTTAGATTTATTCCTAAGTGTTTTACTCTTTTTGATGCTATTGTAAAAAGAATTGTATTCTCAATTTCCTTTTTTGAGTGCTTATTGCTTGTGTACAGAAAGACAAGTGAATTTTGTATATTGATCTTACACCCTTCAACTTTGCTGAATTCATTCATTCACTCTAATAAATTTTTGTGGATTCTTTAGGATTTTCTATATATAGGATTTTCCATATATAGTATCATGTGTGAAAAGAGGTAATTTTACTTCTTTTCCATTTTAGATGTCTTTTTTTCTTGCCTAATTGCTCTGGCTGGAAGTTCTAGTACAATGTTGAACAGCAGTGGTGAAAGCAGACGTCCTTGTCTTGTTCCCAGTCTTAGGGGGAAAGCTTTTTTGGTCCTTTATCATTGAGTATGATGTTAACTGTCGGTTTTTGATAAATGCCTTTTATCATGTAGAAGAAGTTCCCTTCTACTCCTCGTTTGCTAAGTTTTGAAATCAGGAATTGATTTTTATCGTCAAAAGGTGTTGGATTTTATCAAATACTTTTTCGGCATCAATTGAAATGATCAGTTGGTTTTGTTCCTTCATTCTTTTAATGAAATGTATTACCCTGATTGATTTCCTGATGTTGAACCACACTTACAATTTCTGGGGAAAATCCCACTTGGTCTTGGTGTATAATCCTTTTAATATGCTGCTGGATTCAGTTTGCTAGTATTTTGTTGATTCTGTAATTTTCTTTCTTGTGATATCTTTTTCTAGCTTTGGTAACAGAGTAATGCTGGCTTTAGAATCATTCCCTCTTATATATTTTGGAAGAATGTGAGAAGGATTAGTGTTAATTCTTCTTTAAAAGTTTGGTAGAATTCACCAGTGAAGCTATCTAGTCCAGGGCTTTTCTTTGTTGGGAGGTTTCTAATTACTGATTCAATCTCTTGATAAACACCTGTTCAGATTTCCTATTTCTTCTTGAGGCAGTATTGGTAATTCATGTATTTGTCCATTTCGTCTAGGTTATCTAACTTGTTGGTGTACAATTATTCATTATTACCCTATAATCATTTTTATGTGAGGTCAGAGTAATGTACCCAGTTTCATATCTGATTTTAGTAATTTATGTCTTCTCTCCTTTTTTCTTAGCTTAGCTATAAAAGTTTGTCAATTTTGTTGATCTTTTCAAAAAGCCAACTTTTCTTGACCTTTTTTTCTCTATTTCATTAAACTCCCTATTGTTTTTCTATTCTTTATTTCATTTATCTCTACTCTAATCTTTATTATTTCCTTCCTTCTGCTAGCTTTGGGTTTTATTTGCTCTTCTTTTTCTAGTTCTTTAAGGTATAAAGTTAGGTTGTTAATTTGACATCTTTCTTTTTAAATGTAGGCCAGGGCGGCTATGAATTCCTCTATCAGCACTGCTTTTGCTATATAATTCCTTAAGTTTTGGTATGTTGTGTTTTCATTTTCATTCATTTCAAAGTGTTTTCTAATTTTCCTTGTGATGTATTATTTGACCCATTGGTTAAGAGTGTGTTGTTTAATTTCCAATATTTGTGAATTTTCCAGTTTTTCTTTCTGTAATTGATGACTAGTTTCATTCCATCATGGTTAGAGAAGAAACTTTGTATGGTTTCAATCTTTTAAAAATTTCTGAGACTCATTTTGTGATCTAACATATGGTCTATCCTACAGAATATACATTTTCACTTGAGAAGAATTTATATCCTGTTGTTGGGTGGAGACCATGTATTTCTGTTAGATCTAGTTGGTTTAAAGTATCATACAGTCTTCTATTTCATTTTTGATCTTCATCATTTTTGGATGGATGGTCTTCCGTTCATCATTTAAAGTATCCACAGCTAATATCATACTCAATGGTAAAAAGTTTAAAGCTTTTCCTCTAAGATAAAGAACAGAACAAGGATGCCCACTCTTGCCACTTATTCAACATAGTACTGGGAGCCCTAGCCACAGCAATTAGGCAAGTAAAAGAAATGCAAGGCATCCAAATTGGAAAGAAAGAAGTAAAACGGTCTCTATTTGCAAATGACATAATAATATATCTAGGAAAACCTAAAAACTCAACCAAAAAAACTGTTAGAATTAGTCAGTGAACTCAGTAAAGTTGCAGGATACAAAATCAATATACAAAAATCAGTTGCATTTCTATATACTAACAGCGAACTGTCAGAAAAAGAAATTAAGAAAAACAATTCCATTTACAATTGCATCAAAAAGAATAAAATACCTAAGAATAAATTTAACCAAGGATGTGAAAGACCTGTACACTGAAAACTATAAGACACTGATGAAAAAAATGGAAGAAAACACAAATAAATGGAAAGATATTCTGTGCTCATGGACTGGAAGAAATAATATTGTTAAAATATCCATACTACCCAAAGCAATCTACAGATTCAGTGAAATACCTATCAAAATCCAATGGCATTTTTCACAGAAATAGAACAAACAATCCCAAATGCTTTCTGGAAACATGAAAGACAGTGAATAGTCAAAGCAATCTTGAGA
Source organism: Eschrichtius robustus (assembly GCF_028021215.1). Classification (NCBI taxonomy): domain Eukaryota; kingdom Metazoa; phylum Chordata; class Mammalia; order Artiodactyla; family Eschrichtiidae; genus Eschrichtius; species Eschrichtius robustus. Next base: position 133,514,509 of record NC_090825.1, read on the forward strand.
AAGAAGAACAAAGCTGGAGGCATTATACTCTCTGATTTCAAACTATATTACAAAACTATAGTAACCAAAACAGTATGGTATTGGCATAAAAACAGACACATAGATCAATGGAACAGAAAACAGAGCTATAAAAAAGCCCATGCATATGTGGCTAATTAATTCATGGTTATTAATTAACTAACAAAAATAGATAATTGGGAAAAGATAGTAGCTTCAAAAAATGGTGTTGGAAAAACTGGACAGCCACATGCAACAGAATGAAACTGGACCCCATCTTACATCATACACAAAAATCAAGTCAAAATGGATTAAAGACTTAAACATAAGACCTAGAGCTTTAAAACGCCTAGAAGAAAACATAGGCAATAAGCTCCTTGACATCTGAATTGGCAGTTTGTTTGTTTTTTTTTTTGATTTGACACCAAAAGCAAAGGCACCAAAGCAAAAATAAACAAGTGGGACTACATCAAACTGAAAAGCTTCTGTACTGTAAAGGAAACCATCAACAAAATGAAAAGGCAACCTACCGAATGGGAGAAAATATTTGCAAATCATACATCTGATAAACAATTAATATACAAAATACATAAGAATTTATATAACTCAATAGCAAAAAAAAAATCTGATTTAAAAATGGGCAGAGGAGCTAAACAGACATTTTCTTCCCAAAGAAGACATACAGATGGCCAACAGGTACATGAAAAGGTGCTCAAGAACTTCCCTGGTGGTGCAGTGATTAAGAATTCACCTACCAATGCAGGGGACATGGGTTCGACCCCTGGTCTGGGAAGATCACACACGCTGGAGCAACTAAGCCTGTGCACCACAACTACTGAGCCTGTGGTCTAGACCCCACGAGCCACAACTACTGAGCCTGCGCACCATGACTACTGACGCCCACGCACCCTAGAGCCCGCATACCACAACAACTGAGCCCACGTGCTGCAACTACTGAAGCCTGTGTACCTAGAGCCCATACTCCACAACAAGAGAAGCCACCGCAATGAGAAGCCCACATACCTCAATGAAGAGTAGCACCTGCTCGCCACAACTAGAGAAAGGCCATGCGCAGCAACGAAGACCCAATGCAGCCAAAAAAAAAAAGGTGCTCAAGGGCTTCCCTGGTGGTGCAGTGGTTGAGAAACTGCCTGCCAATGCAGGGGACATGGGTTCGAGCCCTGGTCTGGGAAGATCCCACATGCCGTGGAGCAACTGGGCCCATGAGCCACAACTACTGAGCCTGCGCATCTGGAGCCTGTGCTCCGCAACAAGAGAGGCCGCGATAGTGAGAGGTCCGCACACCGCAACGAAGAGTGGCCCCCACTTGCCGCAACTAGAGAAAGCCCTCGCACAGAAATGAAGACCCAACGCAGCAAGCAAGCAAGCAAGCAAGCAAGAAAGAAAGAAAGAAAGAAAGAAAGAAGCTTTCATTTAAAAAAAAAAAAAAGGTGCTCAAAATCACAATTATCAGGGAAATACACATTAAAACCACAATGATATCAGGAAATGCTGCCATTTGCAACAACATGGATGGACCTTAAGGACATTATACTAAGTGAAATAAGTCAGAGAAAGACAAATACCATATGGGTTCACTTACATGAGGAGTCTAAAAACAAACAAACAAAAAACAAAGAAAACCAAATCATAGATACAGAGAACAGTTTGTGGTTGCCAGAGATTGGGAGTGAGAGGTGAGCAAAATGGATAAAAGTGGTCAAAATATACAAACTTCTTATTTATAAAACAAGTAAGTCCTCAGGATGTAATGTACAGCATAGTGACTATAGTTAATAATACTGTATTGTATTTCTGAAAGTTTCTAAGAGATTAAATCTTAAAAGTTCTCATCACAAGAAAAATAATTATGTTGTGTACTGAGACTAATATAATGTTATATGTCAATTATATCTCAACAAAAAATAAATAAAATAGTGAAGTCTTCAACAATTATTGCATAACTGTGTATTTCTCCCTTCAATTCTGTCAATTTTTGCTTCATATATTTTGGGGTACTGTTGTTATATATGTATGTGATTATAATTGCTATATCTTCTTAACGTTTTATTATTATTTTTGGCTGTATTGGGTCCTTGTTGCTGTGTGCAGGCTTTCTCTAGTTGCAGCAAGTGGGGGCTACTCCTCATTGTGGTGTGCGGGCTTCTCATTGTGGTGGCTTCCCTTGTTGCGGAGCACGGGCTCTAGGCACGCGGGCTTCAGTAGTTGCAGCATGTGGGCTCAGTAGTTGCAGCACATGGGCTCTAGGTGCACAGGTTTCAGTAGTTGCAGCATGCAGGCTCAGTAGTTGTGGCACATGGGCCCTAAAGTGCGTGGGCTTCAAGTAGTTGCAACGCCTGGGCTCAGTAGTTGTGGCACACAGGCTTAGTTGCTCCATGGCATGTGGGATCTTCCCAAACCAGGGATCAAACCCGTGTCCCCTGCATTGGAAAGCGAATTCTTAACCACTGTGCCACCAGGGAAGTCCCTTCTTAACGTTTTAAAATAGATATGTGGGAGTTCCCTGGTGGCCTAGTGGTTAGGATTCCAGGCTTTCACTGCTGTGGCCTGGGTTCAATCCCTGGTCAGGGAACTGAGATCCTACATGTTACGTAGCATGGCCAATAAATAAATAAATAAATAAATAAATAAATAAATAAATAAATAAAAAAAATATGTAATGTCTTTGTCTCTTGTAACAATTTTGACATAAAGTCTATTTTGTTAAATATTATTATAGCCACCTCAGCTCTCTTTTGGTTACTACTTGCAAGGAATATCTGTTTCTATTTTTTCACTTCAGCCTATTTGTGTCATTGGATCTAAAGTGAGTCTCTTGTGGGAATTCCCTGGTGGTCCAGTGGTTAGGGCTCTGCGTTTCCATTGCAGGGGGCACAGGCTCAATCCCTGGTCAGGGAACTAAGATGCCCACAAGCCACATGGTGCAGCCAAAAAAAAAAAAAATCTGCTCAGTGAATATCATGTTTATTTTTTAAAATAAATAAAGTGAGTCTCTTAGAGACAAGATTTAGTGTGATTATTTTTTAAATTCATTCTGCCAATCTACCTTTTAATTTAATCCATTTAAAGGGATTACTGATAAGGAAATACTTACTCTGCCTTTTTTCATTTTTTTGGCTGTACCACGTGGCATGCGGGATCTTAGTTCCCGAGCTGGGGTGCAGGGGTGCAGTGGAAGCATGGAGTCCTATCCACCACCGCCAGGGAATTCCTTCAAATATTTTTAAGTTATTTTCTTAAGTGGTTACCATGGGGATTATAATTAACATCTTAAATTTATAACAATCTAGTTTGAATTGATACTAAGTTACCTTCATTAGCATATCAAAATTTTGCTTGTATACACTGCCTTCCTTCCTTTGTATTGCTACTGTCCTAAATTATGTATTTATACATTTTATATCTATTAACATAGATTTTATAATAGATGTTTTATGCATTTGCTTTTTAAATCATATAGAAAAAAAGTTACTAACCAAATATACAATTATACTTGGCTTTTAAAAACAAAAGAAGGACTTCCCTGGTGGTCTAGTGGTGAAGACTCTGTGCTTCCACTATAGGAGGCACAGCTTTGATCCCTGGTTGGGGAACTAAGATCCTGCATGTCATCTGGCGAGGCCAAAAAAACAAAAGAAAAAAGATCCTTGGCTTTTGTATCTGTTATTTTAGTAACTTTTATCAGTGTTCTTTATTTCTTTGTTTGGCTTTGAGTTACTGTCTACTGCCTTTTCATTTTATTCTGAAATACTTCCTTTAGCATTCCTTGTAGGGTAGGTTTACTGGTGATGAACTTCCTCTACTTTTGTTTATCTGGGAATATCTTAATTTCTCCTTTTTTTTTTTTTTGGCCGCACTGCGTGGCTTGTGGGATCCTAGTTTCCCAACCAGGGATCAAATCTGGGGCCCTGGCAGTGAGAGTGCTGAGTCCTAACCACTGGACTGCCAGGGAATTCCCTCTCCTTCATTTCTTTTCTTTCTTTCTTTCTTTCTTTCTTTTTTTTTTTTTTTTTTGGCTGTGTTGGGTCTTCGTTGCTGCACACAGGCTTTCTCTAGTTGTAGTGAGCGGGGGCTACTCTTCGTTGTGGTGTGCGGACTTCTCACTGCAGTGGCTTCTCTTATTGCAGAGCACGGGCTCTAGGCACGCAGGCTTCAGTAGTTGTGGCGCACGGGCTTAGTTGCTCTGCGGCATGTGGGATCTTCCCGGACCAGGGACCGAACCCGTGTCCCCTGCATTGGCAGGCAGATTCTTATCCACTGCACCACCAGGGAAGCTCTCCTTCATTTCTGAAGGGTAGTTTTGTTGGTTATAGAATTCTTGGTTGACGGTTTCTTTTCTTTCAGCACTATGCTATGCCACTGTCTTTTGACTTCCGTGGCTTCTGATGAGAAACTGGCTGTTGACCTTATTGAGCATCTCCTGTACAAGATTAGTCACTTCCCTCTTGCTGTTTTCAAGATTCTCTCCTTCTTTGGCTTTGACAGCTTGATTATAATGTATCTCTTTGAATTTACCCTACTTAGTGTTCATTGAGCTTCTTGGATTCCTATCTTTCTTTAAATTTTGGAAGTTTTGGGTCAAGCTATTTACAAGTCTTCTTCAGCCTTGACTTCCTATTTACACAGAGCCTAAAAAGCAGTCAGAGGTGAAAGCTTAGGGTCTTCTCCAGTGTTTGCTGAACATGTGTCTAGCCCTGGATATGCTAGTTCTGGATATGTTTGTGCCCTGTGTACTGATTCCTCAGTATACATGGGAGTTTTTCAAAGCCTCTATTCCCCCATATATCTCCTTTCCCAGTCTCTTCTAGGCTTTTCAGTCTGTCTGCTGCTTGTCCTGTCTGTTGTCCCTTAACCCAGGCAGCTGTGGACAGTACATACCTTTAAATATTTTCCACAAACACTAGCTGGGAGGCCACTCCAGCTCTAAGGAGAGTCAAACTAAGGTAAGCCCCTGAGCCAATTCCTCAGGAAGTCACCAGACAGGTCAAAAATGCACAACCATAATGCTTTAAGAACAAGGTCTGTACTGCCTCCTCTAATAGCAACAAGTCACACCAGGAACATGGGTCACCATCCCCTTGGCCATCACTGAACTAGAAAATGTGAGATGGCTGTGGCAAAAATGCCACAGTGCTCTCTTATCAGAATTTAGCAGCTTCTTTCTTCATTAAACACCCCTCCAGCTGATTCTGACAGTTTTTGCCAGCTTAATTATTGCTTCAGTGGAGACAGAGATTCTTGGGGCTCCCTATTCTGTAACTCTCAGTGACATTCTACCTCAGTGGTGTTTTGTACTTTTCAGAATATAAGTTTTGCACTTATTTTGTTAAATTGATTCCTAAGGTTTTTAAATTCTATTTTATTGTAGATGGAATTGTTTTCTCAATTTCATTTTCTATTTATTCATTGCTACTGTACAGAAATGCAACTGTTTTATATATATTAGTCTTATATCCTGAAAACTTGAATTCATTTGTTACTTATAATAACTTCTTTTGTGGATTCCTCAGGGTTTTCTATATATAAGATCGTGCAATATATAAATATAATTTTATTTCTTCCTTTACAATCTAGATACCTTTTATTTATTTTTCATGTCTAATTGTCCTGGATTAAACCTCCAATAAAATGTTGAATAGAAGTGGTAAAAATGTACATCCTTGTCTTATTCTTGATCTTAAGTGGGTCTTGCTGATCTCCAGTCTTTGCCATTAAGTATAATGTTAGTTAGGGTTTTTTTGGTAGATGCCCTTTAACTAGTTGAGGAAGTTTCTTTGTATTCCTAGTTTGCTGGAATACTTCATGTTCAACATGAATAAGTGCTCAGTTTTGTCAAATGCTTTTTTTCTGGGTTTATTGAGATGATTGTGTGGTTTTGTCCCTTATCCTATTGATATGGTATATGACATTAATCGATTTTCGAATGTTAAACAACTCACATTCCTGGAATAAATCCAAGTTGGTTACAGTGTATAATCCTTTTGTTATGCTGCTGAATTCAGTTTGCTAGTATTTTGTTGAGGATTTTTGTCTCTGTATTCATTAGAGATATTGACCTTCAGTTTTTCCTTCTTATGTTGTCTTTCTCTGGTTTTGGTAGCAGAGCAATATTGGCCTCATGGAATGAGGCCCTCCCACGTTTTGGAAGAGTCTGACTATAAAGTGTGTCTACTGTAGACAACATATAGTTAAGATCTTGATTTTTATCCAGTTATACAATATCTGCCTTTTGATTGTTTAATCATTAACAGTTAATGTGATTATTGAAACAGCTGGATTCATGTCTGCCATTTTATTTTTTGTTTTCTATGTGTCTTGTATTTTCCTTGTGGCCTTCTATTCCTTCTTTACTGCTTTCTTTTGCAAGAAGTAAATATTTTCTAGAATAACTTTTTAGTTCCTTTAACAACTTTTCCACTATTTTTTCGTTATTTTCTTAGTGGTTGCTCTAGGGCTAATCATATACATCTTACCTTACCTGAATCAACTTCAGATTTTTACTAACTTAATTCCAGTAAAATATAGAAATTTTTTAAAATATGTATTTATTTTGGCTGCACTGGGTCTTAGTTGCGGCATACAGGATCTTCGTTGCAGCATGCAGGATCTTTAGTAGCGGCATGCATGCGGGATCTAGTTCCCTGACCAGGGATTGAACCCAGGCCCCCTGCGTTGGGAGCGTGGAGTCTTACCCACTGGACCACCAGGGAAGTCCCAAAATATAGAAATGTTGCTTGTATATAGCTCTACTCCTTCTTCCCCCTTTTTGTACTACTATTGTTATATAAATTATAGCTATATTTGTTATAAAACCAGCAATCTATTGGTATGATTATTAATTTATATAATTTTATGCCTATTAAATAAGCTGAGAAGAGAAAGGAGAGCAAGTATGTACTCTGAAGTTTGTTATATTAACCTTTTTATTCACTACTGCTGGTTCTCTTCATTTTTTCCCGTGGATTCAAGTTACCATCTGCCGTCATTTCCTTACTCTAAAACAACTTTGCCTCCACCTACTTCCTTACGCTTTTATTATCAAATATATTACATTTCTATATGTTATAGGTCCCCCAAAACAATTATTTGCATATTGTTTTATACAACTGCTTTTAAAACCAGTCAAAAGAAGATTTATACTGTCTTTTTTATACTATCTTTTATTTATTTTTTGATTAATTTTTATTGGAGTATAGTTGCTTTACAATGTTGTGTTAGTTTCTGCTGTACAGCAAAGTGAATTGGTTATACGTATACATATATCCACTCTTTTTTAGATTTCCTATACTATCTTTTATAATTGCATTTTTACCTTTACTGGGCTCTTTGGTATTTTGTTTGTTTGTATTCCAACTACCATTAGTGATCACTTACTTTCAGCCTGAAGAACTCCCTTTAGTATTTTTCACAATTCACGTGTGCTAGCAATCTCAGTTTTGGATTATCTGAGAATGTCTTTACTTTGGCTTCATTTTTGAAACATGGCTTCACTAAATGTAAGTTGACAGGTTTTTTTCAGTACTTTAAATTTGTATTCTGGCCTCCATTGTTTCTCATGGGATGTCAGGTGTTCATTTTATTGGGGTTTCCTTGTACATGATGAGTGTCTGTCTGTCTGTCTGTCTCTCTCACTTTGATTTTCTCTTTGGCTTTGGATTTCAGTATTTTACTATGATGTGTCTCGCTGTGGATCTCTTGGCTTTTAGACTACTCATAATTCATTACATTTCTTAAATGTATAATATTTTTCATCAAATCTGGGAAGTTTTCAGCTATTAGGTCTTCAAATACTTTTTTCTGCTTCCTTTTCTCTCCTCTCTCCTTCTGATACTCCTTTTATAGATACACTGGTACACTTAATGATGACTGTGTTCTGAGGCTCTGTTCATTTTTCTTCATTCTTTTTCCTCTATATTCTTCAGATTGTATAATCACTACCAGTCTATTTTCAAGTTTTCTGATTCATTCTTGTGTCAGTTCAATTTTACTGTTGAGCCCCTCTAGTGAATTTTTCATTTTGGTTATTGTACTTTTCAACTCCAGAATTTCCATTTGGCTGTTTTTATAATTTCTATGTCTTTATGGATAGTATCTCTATGAAGAGACATCATCATCATAACTTCCTTTACTTCTTTAAAAATGGTTTCCTTTAATTGTTTGAATATATTTATAATGGCTTGGAAGCCTTTGTCAAATTTGAAATCTGGGCCCTACCACAGGTAGTTTCTTTTGCCTGTTTTTCTCTCCCATGTACAAATCGTGCTTTCCTGTTTTTTGCATGTCATAATTTTTGGTTGAAGTCTGGACATTTTAGGTAATATACTGTAGGAACTCTGGACAATGACTCTCTTTCACTTCTCCAGGGCTACTTTTTTTGGTTTTTTGCTTGTTTTTTGTTTACTGACATGACTAGACTATTTTATTTTTTATTTTTTAAAATATTTATTTATTTTGGCTATACCGGGTCTTGGTTGAGGCATGCAGACTTCTTAGTTGCAGCATGCAAACTCTTAGCTGTGGCATGCAAGCGGGATCTAGTTCCCAGACCAGGGATCGAACCCAGGCCCCCTGCATTGGGAGCGCAGGGTCTTACCCAATGGACCACCAGGGACAGACTATTTTAGTGAAGTCTATTCCCTTTGCAGTGTGAACCTTGAGCGTCACTCCTTAGAGGGCACAGATTTGTACATGAATACAGTCACCCTAGGATGATATCGGTTTTAGCAGGACTCTCTTTGACTATCTCTTTCCCTGATTTTTGTGTTAAGCTCTCTGACTCATTTGCTATCACATACAGCTGTTAAGATTCCACTAATTGCTGGCTGATTGCTCTAATGTTTTCAAAATGCCTTGGGGCAGAGATTGTTCCACAGCCTGATCCAATTAAATTCAGACCTGGTAAATTTTGAGGAGTCTTTGAGGTTTGTTCTGACTGCAGGAGGGTTCTTCTTAGCTGTTTCTTTCCCTAGTTCCCTTTGGTGTACTAGCTGGCATACAGTAGCTTCTTGGTCTCAATTAAGAGGAGTCTCTTTTTATTTGCTTGTCACCAAAATCTCATTGTTTTCAAGAGTGTCCTTAGGCTTGAACTTCCCCACACTGTTTCAGATAAAGTCAAATTCCTTTTGGGGAAAGCTTCTGAGCTCTCTGTTCTTATGGCAAAATCTCTGGTTTTCTTGGCTTGCCTCTGTCAGCATAGAACATCTCTTCTACAAGTGACCTGGGTCAAGCATGTTCAGGGTTGCAGTATTCTCTGCCTGTCATCCTTAGAGATGAGTGGCTATCCTGTTAGTAGGGGCTGAGCGAAGAAAAGGAACCCCCAACCTCTTGGTCGCACTCGCCATCAACTTAGTTTCTTTAACTCAAGAGCTGGAGAGGATGAGAAATGCTACCATTCTCCATAAGATATTGTATCCCTTGATTAGGAGCTGAGGGGAGTGACAGCTACCTTCTTGGCCATACCCACCCAGAGTTGGCATTCCATCCAGATGAACTGAGGGTGGGAGTGAGGGGTGGTATTTGTCATGGCTCAAGTGTCATAGACTCTTGCTGTTCTCACCAAGTTTTAGGATGTTTTCGTGAATAAATGTTTCTTCATTTGCTGTATGCCCTTAGGACACTGCCCAGAGAATTTAAGTGGTTAGTTTTTAAAAATAGTTTTCACCAGTTATGCTTGTTTGCTTGGGAGCAGCTTCACAGAGCTCTTCATGCTGCCACCCCAGAAATGAAACTCCCTCTCACTTATCTTTTTAATCATACTATTTGTATTAATATCCTTGAGCTTTGTTTTGGATGCAGTTAATTACTTGAAAACAGTCTGATCATTTCAGATCTTAAGAATTTTTAGATAAAATTTTTTAGATAAAAATTGATTAAAAAATTATTAGTCTAGGCCTAGCTGAAACAAGACTCTCTAAGTACTTAATACCCCATCAAGGTTTTCCAATCTGTTTGGTAAGAACAGGAACTATTTCCAGCCTGGTGTGACTGCTGGGAACTGTTGTCTCTGATTTTCAGGTAGTTTTTCCACTAGCCTTGGGTAATTTTCCTCACAAGCATACACTGATCAGTATTCAGCTGAATACTCAAGATGGAACCTATGCAGAGATCCTGAGTTCTTGCACTGTGCAGCTTTCTTCTCTCCAGTACTCTATCCTGAGAATTCTAACTGACTTGGCTTCACTGGTCTCTCAGCTCCATCTCCTCAACTCAGGGAGTCAGCAAGGATCTGCTTGTGTTTCTCCTCACTGTGCCACGGTTTCCAGGTCAGTAAGCTGGTTAGATTGCAAGGCTTACCTCATTTATTTTCTGTCTCTCAGGGATCTTCATATTCATTGCCTGGTATACAGTGTCTTGAAAACCATATCTTCATATATTTTGTCTGTTTTTTATCATTTCAGATGAGGGTAGATTCAGTTCCTTACACTGCATCTTGGCTGGTACAGAAGTCCTCTTTAAACATTTGAAATATTGATTTTTAGTCTCTCCCTGATTTTCAGTTATTTCAAATTCTTGGGGTGTTAATTCTCCTATTTGTAGCATCTACTGACTCTTGTTCTTAATGAATACTTTCCTCGTGTTCCATAATTTTCTAAAGCTCACCTTTAATAACAATTTTCTCCCTTTGCAAATTCCAAGTGGCTTGAATGGTGGAAGTGTTCCTCTAGAATAGTTGTCCCAGGTAAGTCATCCAAGAACTAATTTCTGTGTTAACTTTTCAGTTTTTTAAAATTATTTTTTAGTATTTATTCTATGGGGGGGCTGCATCGGGTCTTAGTTGTGGCACGCGGGATCTCTGTTGAGGCATGAGGGATCTTTCGTTGTGGCGCACGGGCATCTCTCTAGCTGTGGTGTGTGGGTTTTTTCTCTTTTCTAGTTGTAGTGCACAGGCTCCAGGGCACGTGGGCTCTGTAGCTGTGGCACGCAGGTTTCAGAGCACGTGGGCTCTGTACTTTGTGGCACATGGGTCTCTAGTTGAGGCATGTGAGCTCAGTAGTTGTGGCATGTGCGCTTAGTTGCCCCACAGCATGTGGGATCTTAGTTCCCTAACCAGGGATCGAACCCATGTCCCCTGCATTGTAAGGTGGATTCTTTACCACAGGACCTCCAGGGAGATCTCTAATTTCTCAGTTTATCAAGTGGATAGGTTGATTTCAGATTCTCAACCAGTGTGCAGTATAATCTAGGGTTTTGCTTTCTAACAGAAGACTTTTTTCTATATATAGCCCTGAATAAAAACAACTTTCCTTTGTGCTTTCTCTGGGTCAATGATAAAAATCTTCTATTACTTTATCAAGGTTGAGAGGCCTTTCTAGGGTCTTAGCTTTTTTTCTTTTAAGTTATTTATTTTGGCTGCATTGGGTCTTCATTGCTGCGTGTGGGCTTTCTCTAGTTGTGGCGAGTGGGGGCTACTCTTCATTGCAGTGCATGGGCTTCTCATTGTGGTGGCTTCTCTTGTTACGGAGCACAGGCTCTAGGCACACAGGCTTCAGTAGTTGTGGTGTGTGGGCTCAGTAGTTGTGGCTCGTGGGCTCTAGAACATAGGCTCAGTAGTTACGGTGCACAGGTTTAGTTGCTCTGCGGCATGTGGGATCTTCCTGGACCAGGGATCAAACCCGTGTCCCCTGCATTGGCAGGCGGATTCTTAACCACTGCACCACCAGGGAAGTTCTCTAAGGTCTTAGCTTTATGAAGAGGTTTTAGTTTCAGCTCCTCACCTTGAGCAGAGTCATGACCTCATATCCTCTCCTTATGTAGGCATTAAAACCCAAGTTTATAAATGCTGAGACTATCTGAATCTGCAAACTACCCCCAGGACCACTGTACTAGTTTTCAGCTCGTTTGTCATTTTGACAAAGGGGGATTTATTTTCCTTTCTTGTGATTTCAGCTAGGTATTAAATTGTTCATATTTAAATTCAACATTTATAGACAGTTACAGCAGAAGGTATTCCATATTAGCTAAATCTATCATGTTTTGGGACTATAAATTCTGTCCTCTATAAGGATTAGGCAAAATATTGTATATGTATGTAGATGTGCCTTATTACAGAAAATAGGTCCAAAACTTCAATTAAATTCTTAAATAGGTCTATAAACCAAACCAAACCAAAGTGTTAAGGATAATTGCTTTTAACTTTTGATCTGTTTGTCTAAAATTTTACAGTTAAGATGCTATATAATCCCACAAATTTAGAATTCTTTGGACTTACCTTCCCTAGTAGATACATAGATATAGCTATGTCTGATTATATTTTTTATACATTTCAAGCTAATAAATTCCCATTTATCATTCATATCCTTTCTATATCCCTAACTGCAATACACTTTTTGAACACATTTATTTACTCAATGGCCAACAGAATGAAGATCCTAGATATCTCTTGTGCATATGAAAGTATAAGTACTACCAGAAGGAGGAGGAATAGAAGAAAAGGTGGGGGGTGAAAAGAATAACTAAGAAATTAATGTAGTACAGAAAGAGAGTATCTCAATAAGCACAGTATGAATATGGTTAATATTTGAAGGCAGGAGGATGTTAGCCCTCACAGCTAGGGATCAGCACTTCTAAGTGTCCATCTGTTTCATAAAGTGACTCCTTGATTAAACTGCCTAACCGCCTTGATTTTTACTCTAGATACACAGGGCAAAATATCAAATATGTATATTTGGTATATATTTAATATATATATCAAAAGTCATTACAATTAAGGTATTGAAATGGTTGAGTAATTCCACACATAAATGGATTAGATTAGGGAAGAAATATTCTTTATAGAAGACTCTATTATTAGTTGTGAGAAAAGACAATAGAAAAATTGAAAGGAAATCAATTAATTTTGTTATTTAGCCAGGCTGGATTTTACTGAAATATACTATCTAAACAAGCATAAATTAGATAATCCATATCTTTGGGAAAATTATCATCACACACATACAGGCAGAAGTTAGGAGCAACTTAATGTTTATAGCTGACATACTTCTTTGACATTCTTACATGAAATAAAATTCAGTATAAAACTACCAACTCACTTCATTTGTTTCCTTTAATAGCATTATTATTAATTAGCAATAATGGTAGTAAAGACAAAGGTATAGTTTCTGTCTTCTAAGGACATACTTCTCAGAGTTTCTTTTCAAAATGTTCTTTAAACTATCAGATGATTTGTACATTAACAGCCAAATCCCATAAGTCTTGTCATGAGTAAGGAAGATAAATTTCCTATGATTTTATCTATTTATTATATAAGGAAACATTTCCTGCCCAAAAGTCTACTTGACTACATGATTTTTCCATTCAAAAATACAGTATGTATTTTCCATGTGATTCTCTGCTAGCAACTAACAGCTACCAATCAAGAGAAGCCATTATATTGAGAAGCCTTACTGATACAGTGAAAAAAACAAACATGGAATTCAAAATCGGACAGCAAATCAAAGTTTGACTACTGGCTCTGCCATTTACTAGTTGTGTGACCTTAACAAAGCCATTTAACAGCTGATCAGTTTCTTTATCTGAAAAAGTAATTACTATGCCTAAAACAAAGGATTGTTGTGAGAATTATAGATAAAAATGCCAAGTTCTCAAAATGCTAAAAAGAAAAAACAATAACAACTAGAGTGAGATTGTGGTACACAACCTGTTCTAGATGCCTCTTTTTCTCCTTTAATGTCAGTAAATACTGTCTAAGTCTTTCCTGTATTACAAAATGAATTATGTAACAAAGATAAAATTTCCACAGTTTTAGTTTGTGGACCTCGAGGTTCTAACTAAGGCTGATCTTCTCAAACCTACTCATTTATTAAATTCCAGCTATGTCCTTAGCACTCTTCTTATAACTAAAAAAAAACACTGTAAAATTCTCTAAAATTCCTATAACATCTCAGATCCTAGGAAATAGCAATGAGAAGAGATTATCAACCCCTGGCCTTAGGAGTCTCTTGAAGTTTGATTTCTTGAACTAAAAGACTTCTGAAAGCTATTAAAGAAGAGCCTATTGGGAAAAACAAAACAAACCACAAATAGTAAAATCTCCCTTTTTCCTGATCTGATCCCCTAGTTCCACTTTCTTCCAGTTCTGGGCTAAGGACTTGAAAGCAAGCAATCCCATTATGAATTGAAGCAACATAATATATACCTCGTAAGTTCTTTGAGGCCTTGGTACCCAAGTGGGGAGTAGTTTTACTTTCTAAGTAAGTAACCATAAAAGATTGTGTTAAACATGTAACACTCCATTCTCAACAGAAACCATCTCTGTCTACACACTTAACAGCAACTGAAAAGTAGAGGTTAATGCCACTCTATTAGAATGCTTGCAAAGAAGTTAAATTCTATCACTCCAAAATGAAAAGTTACAAATTTGTTTTCCCTAGATACTTCCCTGTGAAAATAAATTCCTTTACTGGTAATTTACATAAGAAACGTTTTGGTTTGTTAAAAAGGGCACTGAGACGCTATATAACTTCAGACATATATCCCTGCTACTCAAAGTGTGGTCCACAATCACCAGAATTGACATCACTTGGGAACTTGCTAGACATGCAGAATATTAGGCTTACTATAACTCAGTATAGGAAACTACTGTACCCCAGACCTGCTGACTCAGAGTCTTCATTTTAACAAGATCACATGTGGTTTATATATATATATGAAAGTTTCAGAACCACACCTCTATACAATAAGGGGGTTTGACTAAATGATCTTAAGGTCACGTATAACTGATTATTTTTTCAAGAGGAAAATCAGATCTGACAACACTGGAGCCTGTATTCTCATGCGGCAACAGTAGGCTGGAACTGAGTAGCGCTGCCTCATAAGATGGGGCATGCACTCTCCTTGGCTTCCCCAGTCCTCATCTGGCCCCTCCATGTATTTATGTTAACTGCTTGGCCCCTATTTAGCCACTAATCTAAGTTATATAGATCCCAAGCAGTAATGAGGAAGTTCCTTTTTCAGTAAATAAGAGAGGCCTTCAGAGGTAAAAATTCATTAGCTATAAGTAGTTTTAGGTGAAAGGAAATAAATTGTTCATTTACCTTGATGGGAAGTAGTGAGGTCCAGGTAGGAAGTAAGGGTGATGAAAAGAGAATCGCGGTGGGGTCCCAAACAATGTGGCTGCATGGCCAAGGGGAGGGGGCTGGCAGACATGTGAGTGTGGAATAGGAGGAGCTTGGGGGATTGGAGCACTTCTGGGACAAGTGGAGAGGCTGGGATACTCCTTGGGAGGTTGGATGGTAGAAGCTGCAAATCTGGCGTGGGCAGTATTTGCACTAGTTGGAATCCTGCTGGTGCTCTCCAGAGAGACAGGAGTAGGTCTCTTCACAGAACAACTGGCTCCAGAATGCAGCTGATGCGTGTCCATTTGGGAGGGCCCAGCAAAGCACTGGGGTGGGAGTGGTGGACAGAGGGGCAAACTTGGAGCCTGGACAGCCACCTGGGCAGTACTGGAGATGCTCGGCTGGAAAAGTGTGATGGGGCTTGGGCACTGGACTGCAGGTGGGGGCAGCTGGATGGCGGGTAGAGCTTCACCTTCAGAAATAAAAATAGCATGGGTCAGGCATGAACTGAGTCACTCCATATTTTTCTTTTTTCAGCAGAACTTAATAAACTGTACAACCAGAAGCCTTCACTAACCACCTTACCTAAGAACATCACCACTCTATTTTAGCATCTTGAACAAACTGAAGCCATCTTGTTCATTTATTTTACATTCTTGTCTCTCTTTCCCACCTAGATTCTAAGTGCCATAAGAGGAGAGATCTTTTCTGTTTTGTTCACTACTGTATCCCCAGGGCTCAAAATTCTGCCTGGCACAGAATAGGCCCTTAAAAAATATTTTTTGGATGAATAAATAAATGAATAAAATGATTGAGTGATTGAGTGAAAGACAAATACACACAAATGCTGGTACATATATATAAATGTTTCTAAAAGAAATAATATGAAACTACTGATAGTGGTTACTTTTAAAAGGTGGTCATCTGGAAGAGGGGACAGGGCCGTGGGATGCCAGACTTTCATTTTATATCTATTGGTACTATTTGAATTTTCTATTTTCTAAATATATCAATTTTATTTTACATATTAATAGAGGTTTCATCATAGTGGTATGGGTCATTTTTCTTTTATTTTGTATACTTCTCTATATGAAACTAAATTATAAATGACATTTAATTTTTTAATTGGAAAAAACTAAAGAAACACTAAAATTATTTTGCCTTATTGCATTCAATGTGAATACATAAGGAAATTCCCAAGTGAGACTAAGACTTGCCATAGGTCAGCAATTTGTGACAGATAAGAAAGGAATATTATCGCAGCAGGGCATGATGGATATAGGAGAATTTTTAGAGGCAAGTGAAATAATCATGTATTTGATCTTTTTGATCCTGAAGAAGAGAGGACTGCTGACCGAGTTGCTGAGTTATCCAAATGACACACTTAGCCTAAATTTAACTTAATTCTTTCACAGAAATACAGAGAGAAGCCAAAGCAATAGATTCATGATCTAGTTTATTTCAGTGCAGTTAGGTCTCTGTTAATATAGAAGATGCAGTCCAAGAACAGACCCTGTGGTTAGAAATGTTTCTGTCAGAGGCCAAAAGGATTGTGAGTCTTCTCTCAGCCTTGGCCAGGTAATACCTTCCTCTCCTTCCTTCTCTCCAGGTAAGTCAAATAACTACCCCTCCTCCCCCTTAAACCTGGAGGTAGGGAATTAAGGGGTATATCTGTTTCAAGTTGGCCTCTGACCCAGTGAAGTAGAGGCAACACAGGAGCAGGGTGTAGATGAAGCTATACTGATTCTCAGTTAATGGGGTTACATGGACTAGCCCTCCAATCTGTGAGACACAGGCCTTAGGCCTTTCCTGAACATAATTTCCCTCTTCAGGTTCCCTCAGAACCTATAAATCTATCACATATCATAAAATAGTGTAAATTTGCAGGTCTGCCACCCTTATCACAATCACAAAACTGGGAGCTCAAGAGCAGGCACAGTTTAATTCATGTTTGTATCCCCATTACCTGGCACAGAACCTGGTTAATAATAGTTAAGAAAGGTATGACTAGATGAAAGAAAAAAACAAACAAATAAGCCTATAGCTGACAGAATCTCTACCATTCATCTGGTATAAGAAAAATCTCCTTCTCTATGCAACTATGAAGCCAGGCTGACCTGTAAAATCTCTGTTTTATTCACTGAATTATCACTGCACTCAAGACATCTGCTCCTAAAATCTACCTCTGACGCAGATTTCTTTTCCCTGTACAGTACAAGAGGCTCTTAGTCCTCAGAAAAGAAGTATGGTCATTTTAGGCAAAGGAAGCACAAATTATAGGAGCCGTAGAGAACAATGATATTATTTCAGTTATTGAAGAAGGAAGGGACTCATCTTTTAGCTGATACAAATGTTCTTTTCTACCAAAGATATTTTTATAAAATAAGGGGTACCAGTGAGGCATGAGGTGATAAAATCATGCATTCATTTAACTGAACAAATATTCACTAAGCAACTAACATGTGTCAAGCACCATTTTGGCCTGAGGTAAAAAATCAGATAAATCAGATGCATAGAGAATTATATGGTAGTATAATGAAGCTGTCCTAAATGTCAAAATTCATGTTGCTAAACAAGAGGTTAAAGTCTGCAACACCTAGTCATCACTGATAAACTGTCAGTGAATAGGGAAGACTTGTGGAAAGGGCAGAGATCTAATGTATCACACTGTAGATAAAGTATGGAAAAGACCAGCCAGTCATCTGGTTTCGCTCCTTGTAGCATACAGCTAGGTTACATTTCTCAGCCTCCCTTGAAGTTAGGAGCGGTCCCGTGGCTCAGGCTAACCAATGGAATGTAAGAAGAAGTGATATGCACCATTTCTGAAACTGGCCCATAAAAAACTCTCATGCATGATCCTCCATGCTCTTTTCCTTTCTGCAGGTCATGCACACTTGGATGCTACATATCAAAGATGGAAGAGCCATAGGGTAGAAGAAAACTGTGTCCATGAATCCCTTGGAAGAAAGTCAGAAATACTTATTTTGGACTTTACATGGGTAAAAAAATAAACCATGATTCTGTTTAAACCGTTATGTTTAGGTGAGTGTTGAGGCAGCTAGCATTATCTAATTGTTACATGAGGTACAGAGCAGAATTTTAGATCTATAGTACAATATGATAAGAACAAAAGAAAAAATTTAAAGTTATTAATAACTTTCAACAATTCTGGCAAATCTCTCCCACCCACTCCTAAAGAGGAAGACTCTACTGCCTGTGTTGAACGGATGAAGGACGCAACCAGGCTTTTGTTGTGTGACTGGGATGAACAGGAAGGAGTAGAGAATGGCATAAACTGAGGACAGACCAAATTTCTCTACAAGAAAAAGTTGTATAGAGGTAGAAAGAAGAACAGGTGGACGAGCATATGGCTGAGGAGAGAGAAACAGAGGCAGAGAGAGGAGGAGAGGACAGAGAGAAATAGAGTAAGAGGCAGAGACATAGAGACAGAGATGGGAAATGGAGACTTGGGAAGAACAGTTAGACAACTGCTAAGAAAGATGGGACTTTGGGGACAGAAATGGTAATGAGGAACCTAAGAAGACTTACTATAGTTTGAACCATAAGATTCCACCTTCCTTGCCTCATAAGAAAACCTACAATAATGAGCTACATCACTTTTCAAGGAATTTTCAAGCCATATCTTTGTTTCTTATGGATATAAAACTTTGCTAGAACTGATCTTAAGTCAGGGACAAGACAGTATCAGAATGTTGGAGGGTTTTTTTTGTTCTATTTCTGTTAAATAAGAATAGATGGGTAAGCCAAAATCACATCACGTTTACTACCAAAAAATTAAAATAGTAGTTAACATTTTTAAAGTAAAAATTTAGAGAAAATGTATGAATTCAGAAGAGTGAAAGATGTCAACTGAGTTTAGATGTAATAAGGAAAACCCATTTCAGGTGTGAGAAATAAAAGTGTAGGAAATGAAATAATCTCACCAGAAAATTCCTAAATATATAAAACTGACATTTAAAAGCCAGGCTAAAATAAATATAGCTTCTACCAAACTTCCAGAATCCTTTAAAATAAATAAATTTGATCACTTAATATAAAATGAAAATGCCGGCATAACTGGCATCAAAGACATACGATAAAAGAAAGTAGCTAAAAAGTATTCTGGACTATCAGGCTGTAAGTACTTTCAGAACCTAGAAACAGGAGACAAGCTTGAGATGTGGGATTAAACGTGAGAGACAAAATTATTAGATTTTTTGAACTACAGATACAGGCTAGGAAAAAAAGGCTGATAGGGATAACTAAAATAAAAAGTTCATAGAAAAATGAAGGTTATTTTATATGACAATGTTAAAAACCCAGAAGGAAAAAATGTGTCTCAAATATCAGAAAGTTGTTATGGCTAACTGACCAAATCAAAGAGAACCCATAAAAGGGAAAGATATCTTTTTAAAATGAAGAGCTTGTCCAAATGTGTAAAAGAGAAGCCAAAGTGTATGAGTCAGATGCAAGTAAAAATTAAGAGGTCCAAAGGAAAATTGAAGGAGTCACATCTGAGGGATCTTAAAGTCAATATTAAGTGACTTTTTAAAATACTTTTACAGAAAGAAGAGACTCAGTGGAATCAATGGAATAGTCATTATGGTATAAAAGGCAACCGAAAGAACAGAGAGACCCAAAACTCCCTTCCTACAAAAGAAGACCTTAAGAAGATATCTGAACCCTAATTCATGTTCATAGCAGGGGCAAGTTCACAGAATGTTCTAATCCAAATTGACAAAATGAATATCACAAGATCTTAGGTGGCATTCACTGAAGAACTTTAGAGAAACTCGAAGTTAGAACTGAGAAAATATTAGATGAAGTAAACACAAATGGTCTCTCTGCCAAAAATGCTATGCCAGAGCATTTTTGGAAAGTCAACATAACTCCAAGTTATTGGAAGTAGTGAACTTGTTATTGGAAGTAGTGAACTTGAGAACTATAGTTTGGTGAGTCTATTTTCTACACTTGAAAAGCTGATGAAATCTATACAATGTATTAGTGTATAAAGGTTGCTAGGAAAAAAGAGAGCAAATTTTTTCTGATAAGAGATAAATTATACCTCACTAACTTGATATCTTTCTTCCATGGGAATAAACAAAACAAGTTTGGAAAACACAATTACCATGACTTTGTGTTTAGAATATAACATAAAATTAGTTGAAAGAAACAAAAAAAGGGATGGTGTAAAAATTTGTATCTGTAGATAATAAGCGATTAAAAGTAGATTCTCTTAGGGATTTGTGCTATAATTTGTTCTTATTTAACAGTTTTATAAATGATTTAGAATATAAAATATATAGTGAAATTTCCAAATTTGCAACTGATAACAACTCCTCCAAGTAATATAATGCCAAGCTGATGAGTACAAACTAAAAGAACATATTTCAAAAGTTGTATGATTGGGCAGCAGAATAGCCAATAAATCTCATCATAACTATTATATATATATATCATAATTATTACACACATAACTTTATATATCTGGGAAAATAATTCCCAAATTTTATACTTAAAAGATAATGATTTTTTCAATCTTTTGAGATCCAAGAATTAAATCTTTACTGATACTACATATTACTAGAAATAAGAGAAATTTAAAAAGAAAAAAGCAAACAAAAGATCATTATCCTTAGATTTGATTACTTTGTATATGGCTCTGAAATGCTTCCTATAATTCTGCTTGTCATACTTAAATAAAACATCATGGATGCAAGAGCTCTACCACTTTCTATCTCCCCAAATCTTTGCTCAGAATTGCATAATATATTGTATAAAACTGTCAGCTGCCTCAAGTAAGAACACTGATAAATATATTACTGGGGAGAGAAAACATACAGCATTTAACTGTGGATAGAATGACATGGAAGAGGGGTCTTAGAAAAAGGGGTAAAGAGAAGAAACAGATGATAAAAGTGCAAATCATAGATAACAGATAAAACAAGGTAAGTTAAAAAAAAGCACAATCAAGCCTAGATTGAAATACAGGATTAAAAGAGATAGTACCAAATAGCAAAGGGTGAAAGTGCCTGACTGTTCTGGGAGAGAACAGGGTGATAGGATCAGCTTTCTTTGCCTTGAGCCTAGATACGCTGAATGTGGCTTTGTTGGTATCCATTGCTATAATGATACACAGGAAAAAAACTGAAAATGCCTAAGATCCTAATAAGTTAATTTTCAAGATATCTAAACCTCTCAGCACATAGATATAAGTAGGTAGAAACTGGAAAGAACAGTAGTTTCAGGACAAGTGATAGCAAGTAGTGAACGTACAAAGCTCTGCCTAAGAGATGACTAAAATAGGCTCTGGAAGAACAAACTAATGATGGATAGACCTATAACAAGTTCTTAAGATACTAGATTCTCAATTTTGGGTTCTTAAAAGCAAAAGACAGGAATGTTGTGAAGAACTGATAATAGAGGAGAAATTTAGGGAAAGACAATGTAATGAACGAAATATCTGGTAGAAGATAGATTACTTCCATTGCTTTTCTAGGGCAGCAAAAAAAATGGTCTTAAGAGATCAGTCATCATTACTATATTCCAGGACAGGATGCCTCATACCCCATCAGCAAGGCATTCTTTTATGCTAATAGTAAAAACACATTCCTATTTCCTATTGAATTACCTCAGTCATTTCCTGCATTATCTGCATAATCTATGGACTCATCCTGATTTGCTTAAAAGGTCTGACATAGAATATTTGCTACTCTAGCAAACCAAGGGCTTTGATGTCTACTGAAATCTTTCTTTCTCTGATTTAATGTTTTCACTCTATTTTTGATTTTTTTCTTAACATTGTTGTTCTAAACTTTTAAGCTAACAGAAACAAAATTTCAAGTTAAGAGGTAAAATTATCACACAGCCATTAAAAAATTTGTAATCTACAATAAAACCAACTCACCAACTGAATGAGTGATGGTGTTCTGTAGGCTGGGAATTACCACAGAGTAGGTAGGTGAGCAACAAGGATAAATTGTTGTTGGATTTGTAGAGATGATATTCTGTGTGGTACCAGAAAGTACATTGGAAACGCTTAGAGGGAAGCGTTTTCGCTTCCCTGGACGAGGCTGATAAACCCAACCTAGAGAAGAAGATAAACGATTTTTAATTTGAACATATAGATCCTATTTAGCCTTTAAATAGTTCTTTTTACATTAAAAGTCCAAAACACTTCTAAGTCTTAATTGTCTAAAGTATCTTTTCCAGCTCTATGATACTATTTCTGTGCATTTTAGCATATATATCCATATGGCTCCTAACTAGTGGCCAATGTTGTAACCCATAATTCAAAGAGAAAGGGCAAATGTCTTTTATCCAAAGACACATAATGAATTTATAGTAAAATCAACATTAAAGGCACTGAGTTTGAATCCCAAAGCTTTTCCTCTACCCATAAAACAATGTCCCAGTAAGATACTATTTGTCTCCTCCTGTTTCCTCACTTTCTGTAAGACACAATTATCTATATCTTATGATGAAGTGGTTACTAATGACCAGCCACTATTTTTATGCCTTCTTCGGGAAGAGTCACTCTCTTAGACTTGGCAGTCTCCAAGTCCACAAACCACCCAATTTCCTTCCAAACTCAGAAAAGTGGAGTTAGGGCAGTTGTAGCCACTGTATAACCAAGAGAATCACTGGTTCCCTGTAACTGCTGCTCTGACGATTCCCCCCTAGAACCTTTCTGCTACTACTTTAGAAAAATAGTTATTCTTTTCCCACCATGCACAATATGTTGGCCATACATTGTGCTTTTACCAAGCTTAATATCAATGTCCTCACTGCTGGGGAGAGAATCAGAATTTATTTCAAACTACATCATGATGAGGATAAATTTATCAATCAGAAGGCAGCACTATATTCTGATAACCATATAATATTAAAATGGAGCATGGTGTTAATGCCTGCAGCGTGCCCTGCATATTTTCTCTGTTGCTCTAATTTGAACTTCATTTTCTAGCATATTTGAAAAATTATAGCCTAGAACTCTGGAGCTTTACCTTCATTACGTTTATATTTATATATTTAATCAAAACGACAGTAAAACTGTTTGTCCCCAGGTTTGTATTAGTTGGCAAATATGAGACCAGATATCCCTCTACTTTGTTCTGTTTAAGGAAACTTATGCCCAGTATCAATTAAATCATTACTGTAATATTAGCCAGTATTTTCTCTATTGTACATACCAGATTAGAAAAAAATTACATTCTTGTCTTTCAGTCTCAACCTAACCTATTCTTTACCTAAATAAATTTAAAGAGATTAGAAAGAGGCTTTGTTCATTTCATTTGATTACCAGGAAATTCCTCTCTGTGCTTTTCTTTAATCTTTTGTGCTTCATCATAATAGGGTTTCTTTTGTTCTTCACTAAGTTTGTTCCACTCTAACCCGAGCTGGACACTGATTTCTGCATTGTTGGCTGCTGGGTTAGCTTTGGCTAGTGCTGGCCGGTGGATCCTTGCCCAAACCATAAATGCATTCATGGGTCGCTTCACATGACCATTTCTGTCCTTACTGAAGGGAGTATCTGGTATTCCTACATGACAAAAATTAAGACACTAAATTAATGTGCCACACACACACACAATTTTAAAGTGAAGTGCACTTCCACCTATATTTACTTATTAAATATCTGGAGAAAATATACACTTCAATATAGCCAAGGAACTGCCAGCATTCCAGAATTCCTCATAACCCCTGAACTCAGCATTCTAAACTGTGGCTTAGAAAGACTCTTCTCTTCCTCAAAAAGAATAATATTGTTGAAGATATTGTGGAAGTAATAATGTTGAAGACACAGTAAACTGCTGGCTTACTACTTCTTTGAGCTATATTAATACCTCTAACAATAATTAACATTTAATTTATTTCCCATTAAAATGTTCTATTACTGGGGGACAGGAATTATGACTTATTAATGACTATAATCCTAGCACTAGGTGGGTGTACCCTAAATGTTTAAAGGAACTCATTTACATGCCACTGGAGTGCCCATTCAAGCAAAAATACTTATATTATTAATATACTGTATTATTTATATTTCATTATGAAGGTGAAGCACCTGCCAAGGTGGGTCACTAACACTAGTTCCACATCCCAGGAGAAAAAATAAGAGGAAAATAAGAAAGGTGACTTTTTTAAAGTCACAGAGACAGCTGAAATTACAATAAAGGAAGTTGCTTAAATTCACATCTCTTACATAATTCATCAAAAACCACTGCCTATAAACTTCATATATTGTTTCTCTTTATTTTAGGGTTACTTGATATATAAAATTTTAAAATGCACAAAGGATGAAATAAGTATTATAAAGGTTCCCCTTTCTCTCCTTTAGAAAATGAAAACAAAGTTTAAAAATTACTGACGATAAAAAGCAAGAGGACGGGGTACAGATGAACTTATTTGCAAAGCAGAAATAGAGACACAGATGTAGAGAGAACAAACATATGGGTACCACGGGGGGAAGGGGAGGGTGGGATGAACTGGGAGATTGGGACTGACATATACACACTACTATGTGTAAAATAGATAACTAATGAGAACCTACTGTATAGCACAGGGAACTCTACTCAATGCTCTGTGGTGACCTAAATGGGAAGGAAATCCAAAAAAGAGGGGATATATGTATACGTATAGCTGATTCACTTTGTTGTACAGCAGAAACTAACACAACATTGTAAAGCAACTATACTCCAATAAAATTTTAGAAAAAAAAAAAAAGCAAGAGGGTGGGGTGGGGAGGAAGAATTAGTAAAGAAAATAAAACAATAAAGATAAAAGTCAATGAAGATATGAACTGAAGATTAATATGACTTTCCATTTACATTTACTGCCATAGTATTGTCTGAATTAAATCTTAAAATAAGATTTTTCTAGCTATATATTTGGAAATAATGGATAGAAATAAAATATCTACTTGTAATTGCTACTACTGTAACTGTGGTCATTTCTTTGAAAACAACTTATTCTACAGTGTTTTCATTTTCTGTATTTCTATAAGTTCTTAGCTTTTAGAATACCATTACAATTAATTATGTACTGTTTTCTCCTAGAAAATGTTTACTCTTCATTTTTCAAGAAGATAAATCACCTCTAAATCCAGTATAAACTTTCCTGTTTATTTTTTCATTAAACACTATTTTTTCTTCTGTTTGATACATGTAAAAATACTGAGCTACTATAATACAGTATTTTAAAATGTTGATTATCTGTAGCATATAAACTGAGGGCTTTGTGTTATCTAGCAAGAATATTTCTATTTTTGTATATAAACATTAGTCACATCTAAATCTCATCCTTCACTGGGCCTTAAAAAAAATAATTATTTTTAATGTTTGGGAATCTTGAACGTGTTAGCGTATTTTACTGGTATACGTACAAGTCAGAAGTGATACCTTTGCAGACTTTGCCCTGACCCATTTTTTTATTTTTCTAGTTTATGCTTCTCAACAGCTGACATGTCAGCTACGGGGCAACAGACGAAGTTTGAAAACCAGATTGATTCCCCTGCCGTCTAATACCTGCATCTGAGGGAAGTACGGTGAGCGGGACATCTTTGGTTTCAATTTTTACAGAAGGCTCCAGTAAGGACTGCATTTTAATAGGCACTGGTGTCAAGGGGACCTTGGTCAATCGTATCAGCTCTGAAGGTGGAGGTCCCTGAAACTGGATCCGGGCCCCAGGGGGCACGGTGTGTAGAGTCACAGGGATCCTGAGGTCTTGCTGGTGCGGCCCAAAGGCACTGGACGGCTGGGTCAGGATGACATCCTTGCTGCCATGGACCAGGCCACTGGACGCAGGCTCTGTGCCGAGCCTGTAGTCCTCGCGGAGT
Organism: Eschrichtius robustus; assembly: GCF_028021215.1. Lineage (NCBI taxonomy): Eukaryota > Metazoa > Chordata > Mammalia > Artiodactyla > Eschrichtiidae > Eschrichtius > Eschrichtius robustus. Next base: position 133,540,417 of record NC_090825.1, read on the forward strand.
CTCTCGGGCTCCTCCGTTTTGATGACTCCTTCTCTGATGGCCGCCAGGCTTTTGCCTTCCCCGCCTTTCGCCGTGTAGCTCATGACCTCCTCCTCCTCCAACTTGCCCTTCTCGTCCCCTCGGGGGCTGTCGAGGGCCGGCCCGGGGCCTCCCGCCTTCGCCGCCCTGGAGGCCTTAGGGCCCGCCTTGACGGCCCTCCGAGGTCCCACTGACGGATCCAAGCTGGGGTCCGGCTCCTGCTTCTCTGCCTTAACATGCAGCTGCCAGGGCTGCACCGGGTGCAACTGAGGCCTGCAGGGGGCGCCCTCGGATGAGGGCGGCGGCGGCGGCAGCAGTAGTAGCTCCGGCCTCAGCTGCAGCAGCCGCGCCTGCGCGGGAGAGGCGGCTGCCTCTTCCTCCCGGGCCTGAGGCAGTGGTGGCCCAGGCGGCAGCAGTAACACTTGCTCCGGGTTCACCTGCAGCACCCGCCGTGCCGCGGGCTGTACGCCCGACGCCGTAGCCTCCGCGCACGACGAGGCTACGGTCGCAATGGCGGCCGCGCACGGGGTGGGCGGCGACGCAGAGGGCTGCGCGGCCGCAGCCCGAAGGGAGGCGCCCTCGACAGGCAGCGGGGGCGGAGCGGGGCGCAGCGGGCGCCGCGGGGTCGCCCGCGTCAGTTGGCGCGTCTGAGGCGGCGGCTCCGGCCTGGCTCTCTCCATGGGGGGAGGGGGACGCCCCGGCCGGGTCCCGGCCCGGATTGTGAGCTCAGCCGTTTGTTGGCGACCTTCTCCCCTCCCCCTTTCAGTTAAGACGCTTCCAAGGCCTTTACTACCCAGAACCCTACGCGGTTCAAAAAGCAGCGCTTGGTCTTGGCCTCACCCAACCACAAGCGTCTTGGTACGCCCCCCCGGCCCGCCAATCACAGGCACGTTCTCCGGCTCCTCCCGCCCTCCACGCACCCCTCGTGCCGAGCCCTCGAATCACCCGCTACGGCCGGGGCCGCGGCACGTGCTGCCCGTTTTCCCCCTGTGACTCTCCCTCTCTTCCGGAGTTCTCTTCCGGCCGTTGTCCTTAGTTACCCCTCCCCCACCCGGAGCGCCCGACAATGGCGTTGCCCAGGAAACAGCGGTTCCACGCCACTGACCTCCAGGCGATAAAGCCATGTGAGTTCTTCACAAGAGCTGGAGATCCCTGCCTTGTACGCGCGGTTTGCAATTCCAGAATACCCCGTGTGCCCTGACCCTCACCGGGGTCTTTGGATTTGTGCCAAGGGAAAAGAAGGCAAATTTTGCAACTTCTCAATAACCCCCTTAGCTGATCTTGATGGGAAGAGTGTTCGACTTGGCCATTACTGTGCTAGTTAAACTTTTCATTTATCACCACTCCTGTGGGCCGTGCTTGCAAAATACATCCCAAATTCATCCACCTCTTTCGGTGTCTCCCGCCATTACTCTGTTCTGCTCTTACATCATCTTTCAGCTGGATACTGCTATAGCTCTTTAAATAGTCTCCCTGCTTTTCGCTTTTGTCCCACTACGCTCCAGCTGCCAAGAATCTTTGAAAAATACAAATCTAGTCCTCCCACACCCTCTCTCCAAAAAAAATCTTCTCAGGCCACGCAGTAAAGGTTTAATAGTCTTGGCAAGGTCCGTAAGGCCCCAAATGGCTTGGGCTGTAGTTCTCCTACTTACCACTCTAGCCCCAGCTTTAGCTACACTGCCTCTCATCATTCTTTCTCCTACTTCAAAGATGTCTGAATATGCCCTCACTTGTATTTCTCCCTTGTGTCTCCTTAACACCGCCTGCTCCTATTCTGAATTGCAGCTCAACTAATACTTCCTCAAAGACGTGTTCTCTGACTCTGAAAATCAGGTCAAATCTCCTTTATGGACTCGTACCTCTATCACCTCTTTTAAAGTTCTTACCACAATTCGTAATTACGTATTTTTTTATGGTATTATTCTGCTGTCTCCTCCGCTTTACTATATACGCCTTGAGGGCCGACTGTTTTGTAAATCTCCAATGCCAACCATAGAGCCTGGCATATAGTAGACATTCAATAAATACCTGTTGAATGAATAAAGACTGTCGTAGTCTAATAATAAAATAGTAATAATCACTACCTATATTAAGGGCTTACTTTTTATGCTAGGCATTGCTTCAAGTCCTTCGCGTGCTTATGCCTCTCCTTTTACTAGTACTGTATTGTGTTTATTTCCATTAAATATCACCAAGAGAAAGAAGAAATCTTGTATTAACATTTGTTACATTTCTAAGTGATGTCGTGATTAAAAGCTATAGATTTATCTTGAAGCAGATAATTTTTTGCCACCAGAACAAGTTAGCTCTCAAAGAAGACCTGACCCAACTCTCTTTCTAATGCCCTGTTGTCAAATGTGGCAAATAGGAGTTCTTACAACTGGCAGGTAGTCAAGGGCAGTAGTTCTCAAATTTTTATCTCAGGAACTCTTTATAGCCACAAAAATGATTGAAGATTCCGAAGAGCTTTTATTTATGTGGTTTTATCTATCAATATTTGCCATATTATAAATAAAAACTGAGGACTAGTCATACTTATCAATTCATTTTAATTCATTCATTAATGAATAGTTATCAATTCATTTTAAGTATCTATAATAAACCCATTACATATTAACATAACACATTATCATGATAAAACTATGATTTCCGCCAAATGAGAAGAGTGGAATTGTGAATCTACTGTCTGACTTAGTTAAAAAAAAAAAAGTTGGATTCTCACGGCTGCTTCTGCATTCAGTTTGTTGTAATTCATGCCATATAGACTCTAGAAAGCTTCACTGTACACTCATGAGAGTATGAAGTAAAAAAGGCAAATATTGTCTTAGAATTATTATGAAAGTAGTGTTAACCTAGCAGACACTCTGAAAGAGTCAGTCCCTGAACCACACTTTGAGAACCACTGACAAAACAAAGGCTAGTGAAAGAGGCAGAGGAATAAATCATGTTAGTGTTGATTTTGTGCAAGAGTAATACATATTCCAATCTGAATTAGTAATTCAAAGCATGTGATGTGTCAGTTCTCTGTGGTAGCAGTGCAAATATTATACGGGGAGTATATTTTAAGCAGAAAGCAATCTTTTTTAAAAAACAAAAAACTGCTTTACTGAGGTTTGATTTATATATAATGTTTACAATTAAATGTACAATTTGATGTGTTTTAATAAATATTTAAAAACTCAAAAAAGTTGGGGTAACTCAAAAAGTTCTCTTGTTCCCATTTGCAGTCAATATATGCTCCCACCTTCAACCCCAAACAACCGCTTATATGCTTTCTGTCTCTATAATTTTGCCTTTTCTAGAAATTTCATATAAATAGAATCAAATAATGTGTAGGCTTATATGTCTGGCTTCTTTAACTTAGCATAATGTTTTTGAGGTTCATCAAGTTTAATGTATCAGTAGTTCTTTATTTTATTACAGCATAGTATTCCATAGTATGGAAATACCTAATTATTCAGGGATATTCTATTGTAAGATGTCTCCCACTCATTTTGTTTATCCATTGACTGGCTGATGAGCATTTGGATTATTTCTAGGTTTTGGCTGCTATGAATATGATACCCATTCATGTATAAATATTTGTGGTGACATAGGTTTGCATCTCACTTGGGTAGGCACCTAGGAGCAGACTTACTAGGTTATGTGGTAAGTTTATGTATAACATTTTACAAAACTGCCAAACTGCTTTGCAAAATGTATCATCTTACATTTCCACCTACAACATATGAGGGTCCCAGTTTCTCCACCTCTTCTCCAATATTTGGTGTCAAAAGCCTTTTAAATTTTATCCATCCTATATAGTATATATAGAATATATTATAGTAGTAGCATATAATATTAAGTAATTGTGTTTTAAAACTACATTTCCACAGTGAATAATAATGTTGAGCATCTCTTCATGTGCTTAGTTCCTATTCATATATCTTTATTGCCTAGTTCTGTTAAAGTTTCTTTTGCCTATTATTTAGATTGTGTTGTTGATTTTCTTATTTTTGATTTTTAAGGATTCTTAATATATTCTGGATATAAGTTCTTTATTAGATATATGTTTTGCAAATATTTTCTTCCAGTCTGTGGCTTGTCTTTTTGTTCTGTTTTTTTTTTTCATTCTAAGTAGTGTCTTCTGAAGAGCAACATTTTTACCTTTGATGAAGTCTAATTTGTCAATATGCCATTGATTATATTTAAGAAATCATTGCCTAACCTAAGATTAAAGATTTTTCTCTCGTGATTTTCTCTAGAAGAGTTTAGTTTTAGTTCTTACATTTAGCACTATGATCCATTTCAAGTTAATTTTTATGCAAAGAAAGAACTAGTTCCTTACCTAACACCTTACAGTTGTTTCAGTACCATTTGTTGAAAAAACTATCCTTTTCCCATTGAATTACTTTAATACTTTTGTTGAAAATTAATTGACAATATATGCATGGCTTTATTTCTGAACTCTGTTCAGTTCCTCTGATCTATGTCTGTCTTTATGCTGATACCACATTGTCTTGATTACTATATCTTTATGGTAAATTTGGGGATTATGTCATATAAGTTCTCAAACTTAGCTCTTTTTCAAAATCATATTGGCTAGTCTTGATCCTTTAGATTTTCATATAAATTTTAGTATCAGCTTATCAATTTTCACCAAAAACAAGCCTGCTGATTTAGGTAGCCTGCACTGGATCTATATATCAATTTTGGAAAAATGGACTTCTAAGCAATATTGAGTCTTCAGTTTGCAGGCATGGGATATATGTCCATTTATTTCAGTCTTTAATTTTTCTTGACAATGTATAATATTCAGTGTACAGTTCTGCACTTCTTTTGTTAACTTCATTCTAAATACTTTAATTTTTGATGCTGTTATGAATGTGTTTTCTTAATTTCATTTCTAGTTGGTTATGTATTGATTTTGTATTCATTGCCTTACTGCACTGGCTAGAAGCTCCAGTCTAGTGTGGAATACAAGTGGTGAGAGTGGACATCTTTGCTTTGTACCTAGTGTCAGGGGAAGAGCAATGTCTTTTATCTTTAAGTGTGATGTTAGTTGTAGGTTTTATGTAGCTGCCTTTTATCAAATTAAAGATGTTTCTTTCTCTTCCTTCCTAGTTTGTTGAGAGCTTTATCATGAATGTTTGTTGCATTTTATCAAATGCTTTTTCTTTTTTTAAATTCACATCTAAATTTTTTCATTTTAAATTTACACAGTTGCAAATGATTTGATTTCTGATGTATTGTAAATATTGATATTTTATCAAAAGCTTTTTCTACATATTTTGAGATTGTCATATTACCCTTTAGTCTAGGGGTCAGCAACATTTTCCAGAAAGGGCCATATAGTGAATATTTTTGGTTTTGTGAGCTATATGATCTTTGTTGCAACTGATCAACTCTGTTATTGTAGAATGGAAGCAATTATAGAACACACGTAAATGAGTGGGCATGATTGTTCTCCAATCAAACTTTATTTAAAAAAACAAAAGTCATGCCAGATTTGGTCTCTGAGCTGTGGTTTGCTGACCCTGCTTTAGTCTTACTACTACGTGTATTACATTAATTGATAGTCAGATGTTAAACTAGCCTGCCTTAGTGGATACACCTACTTGGTCATAATGTATAATCTTTTTTATACAGTTACTATTCTTTTAAGAATTTTAGCATTTATATTCATGATGGATATTGGTCTGTAGTTTTCTTGTGATATCTTTGAAACTTTGGTATCAGGGTAAAATGAGCTGGAAAGTGTTCCATTTGCTTCTAATTTTGAAAGGGTTTGTGTTGTATTGGTATTATCAATTCCTTAAATGTTGATAGAGTTCACCAGTAAAGCCATCTGGGCCTGGACTTTCCTTTGTAGGAAGATTTTTTAGTAAGTCAAATAATTTAATGTCTTTATTTGATATAGGTCTATTCAGATTTTATATTTCTTCTCGAGTCAATTTGATAATTTCTGTCTATGAATTTGCCCATTTCAGCTAAGTTGTCAAATTGTTGGCATAAGGTTGTTCATAATATTTCTTCATAATCTTTTAAATTTTTGTAGAGTTCAGGATGTTTCCTTTTCATTCCTAATTTTGGTAATCTGTATCTTTTCTCTTTTTTCTTGGTCATTTTACTAAAGTTTTGTCAATTCCATAGTCTTTTCAAAGAACCAACCATCAGTTTCACTGATTTTCTCTATTGTTCTGCTGGTTTTTTTCTTTTAATTTCTGCTGTGGGCTCTATTATTTTGTTCATTCTACTTACTTGGGGTTTGATTTGCTCTTCTTTTTCTAATTTCTTAAGATGAAAGCTTAGTTAGTTGATTTTTTAAGTTATTGATTTTAAATCATTTCTTTTCTAATAGAAGCATTTAAAGCTATAAGTTTCTCTCTATGCACTGCTTTACCTGCTTTCCATTACTTTTGCTATGGCATGATTTTGTGTTCATTCAGTAGAAGATATTTTCTAATATCTCTGGTGATTTCTTCTTTGACCTATGATTTATTTAGAAGCGTACTGTTTAATTTCCAACTCTATGGAGATGTTCCAGATTTCCTTCTGCTCTTTATTTCTAATTTAATTCTACTGTGGTCAAAGAACGTTCTTTGTATGATTTCCGTCCTTATAAATGTACTGTGACTTGTTCTGTCACCTTGCATATGGTCTATTCTATAGAATGTTTCATGTGTACTTGAGAAGAATGTATATTCTACTGTTGTTGGGTAGAGCATTATAGCTGTTTAATAATATTCAAGTATTCAGTATCCTTTCTGATTTGCTTCTTGTCATATCTATTAGTATTATCAATTATTGAGAGAGAAATATTGAAATATCAACTATAATTACTGAATGGTCTATTTCTCCTTTGATTTTGTCAAATTTTGCTTCACATATTTTGGGGCTCTCTTGTTAGGTGCAAGTATATTTGTAATTGTTGTAACTTTTTGATGAATTGACCTTTTTGTCATTATGAAATATCCCTGTCTGTCTCTAGTGATATTTTTGTTATTAAAATCTATTTTAATATAGCCTCTCCAGTTTTCTTATGGTTACTGTTTGCTTGGTATACCTTTTCCCATCCTATTACATTTGATGTGTTGTATTTTAAACATAAAGTATTTCTCCTGTAAACAGAATATGCTTTTTAATCCCATCTGATTGTTCTGCCTATTAATTGGAGTTTTTAGTCCAGTACAATTTAATGTAATTATTGATATGCTTAGAATTCTGTCTGTTGTTCTGGAATTTGTTGTCTCTGTGCTTTTTGTTCTTTGGTTTCTCCTATACTGCTTTCCTTTGGTTATACAGATATTTTTAGCTTACCATTTTAATTCCTCTGTTGATTTTTTTAGATGAGTTTATGAGGTTTAGTGTGTGTGTATGAGAGTATATGTGTGCACACACACGTGCATGCTCTTTGGATTAAAATATTCATCTTTAACCTATCACAGTCTTCTACAGTCTTCCTATACTGACTTGATTCTGATAAAATATTGCAACATTTCACCAGTAGAACTCCATTTCCTCCTCCTTCCTTTATGCTATTATTATAATATATATTATGGCTATATATATTATAAACCAAATAATAAAGTAATATATTTATTGCCTTGAACAAACTTGTGGTTTTCAAAGAAAATAAGAGAAAAATTATGTAGTCTTTTATATTTACCCACTCATTTACTATTTCCCATGTTCTTCTTTCCTTCCCACAGATCCAAGTTATTGTCAAGCATCATTTCCTTTAGTATTTTTTGGAAGGCAGGTCTGCTAGCAACAACTTATCTCATTTTTGTTTATCTGCAAATATTTTTATTTCACCTTCATCTTTGAAGGCTAGTTTAATTGGATGTAGAATTCATGGTTGACTTGTTTTTCTTTCAACACCTTGAATATGTCATTCCACTACGCTCTTGTTTCTGAGAAGTCAGCCAGTAATTATACTTCTGTTTTTTCCATACATAGTGAGTCATTTTTCTTTTGCAGCTTTCACAGTTTTCTCTGTTTTTGGTTTTCAGGAGTCTGACTGTAATAAGCGTAGGTGTGGTTCTCTTTATTTTTATCCTACTTGGGATTTGTTGAGATTTGGATTGTATGTTTTGTTTTCTCTTAAATCATATTTGGAAAAGTTTTAACCATTATTTCTTCATGTATTTTTTTTCTACCCATTTGCTTTCTCTTCTCCTTTGGGGACTCCCATTAACACATGTCGGGACCCTTACCATTATCCTGTAAGTCTCTGATGCTCTGTTCATTTTTCTTCAGTCCTTTATACCTGTATTCTTTGGATTGGATCATTTCTATTGATCCAATCTAATCTTCAGGCTTGCTGATTCTTTCTTCAGCCATCTCAATTCTACTTTTGAGGTGTCCAGTGAAATTTTCATTTTAATTATAGTACTTTTTAACTCTAGAATTTCAAATTTTAATAACTTCTAGTTATTAAGATTTCCTATTTGTTTATTATCATACTTTTCTATAATTCTTTGAACATATTCTTAATAGCTTCTTTGAAGTTTTTACCTGCTAAATTCAATATCTGAACCCCACTCACACACAGTAAGTTTCTATTCACAGAAAGCTATCTTTTGATTTGCTAATGGGTCTGATAGACTCTTGCTCTCTTCTCTTATCTCTCATGGAAGGGCATCAATAATAATTGTCAAATAACATAAAATATCAATTTCAGTAGTTGGTTCCTTGACAGTTTATATAAGGCATAGCAGGAAGTGTTATTTACTTAATGATGGAAATCTATCTGCCATCAGATTCCTTGTAGTGTTCAGAACTTCACAATGCGACCTTATTTGGAAATAGGGTCTTTGGAGATGTAATTACTTAACAAGTGAGATGAAATCATACTGGATTTGGGTGAACCTTAAATCCAATGACTAGTGTCATAAGAAGAGGAGAGGACACAGAGAAGATGATATAAAGATGGAGGCAGAGATTGGAAGGATGCATTTACAAGCCAAGAAATGCCAAGGACTGCTGGGAGCCGCCAGTAGCTAGGAAGAGGCATTGAACAGATTTTCCCTCAGAGCTTCCAGAAGGAATCAGTCTTGATTTGAAAGTGCTAGTCTCCAGAACTGTGAGAGAATAAACGTCTGTTGTTTTAAGCCACCTACTTTGTGATACTTTGTTATAACAGCCCTTGGAAACTAATATATTCTGTTTTCTTTTCTTAATAGATAATGTGTTACAGAAAGTTCTGGGATTGGTTCTTTTCCATTGACTAAGGAAGGCCGAGAGGAGAATTTCCATTCGCTGACTGACTGATTTATTCATTCAGTAAATATTTACTGAACCCCTATAATGTGACAAGCTCTGTGCTAGGCACTAGGAATATAACAGGGAATAAGACAAATGATTCCTCTTCCCTTACACAACTTACTTTTCAAAAGAAATTTTAAATTCATACCCAAACTGTTCAGGGTCACAACAGTGTCCTCAAAGAAGGTTACTTAAAATGAATCCAGTAAAACAATGTTGTGGACAGAATGTTTGATGCCCCCCAAAATTTCTGTGCTGAAGCCCTACACCCCCACCCACAGTGTGCCTATATTTAGAGATGGGATCTCTAAGGAAGTAATTAAGGTTAAATGAGGTCATAATGGTGAGGTCCTGAACTGACAGGATTAGTATCTTTATGAGAAGAGACACCTGAGAACTCTCTCCATTCCTGTAATCACCTCAAGAACACACTGAGGAAAGTCCGTATGTGGACATAGTGAGAAGATGACCATCTACAAGCCAGGAAGAGAGCTCTTAGCAGGAACCAGCTCTACTGGACCTTGATCTGGCACTTTCAGCCTCCATAATTGTGAGAAAATAAATGTCTGTTGTTTAAGCAAGGCAGTTTGTGGTATTTTGTTAGGGCAGCCCAAGCAGATTAATACAAACAGGAACCAAATATCCATGGTAATTAGTGGAAAAGGTGTATTTTTATCTTTAAAAAATTATGAGTTTAATTGAACTTACATTTTAGAAATTTCATATTATAGGTGCCACGGTAATTCTTAAAACAAACACAGAATGAACCAAGTGCTAATTGTTTATGGGGGAAGATAGACTTTGGTGGGGAGGCTTTCAGTGCAGAGAATTGAGTTAATTGTTTTCCATAGACGAGCAGATTATTATTTTTGGTTTGTGCAAGTCTCTGTATTAGTTTCCTATTGCTGTTGTAGCAAATCACCACAAATGTAGTGGCTTAAAACAACACATACATAGTTCTTTAGGTAAGAATTTCAAAATGGGTCACATGGGACTAAAACCAAGATGTCACGAAGGCTGCATTCCTTCTGGAGGCTCTAGGAAAGAATCCATTCCTTAACTTTTCCTCTTTCTAAAGGCTGCCCACATTTCTTGGCTCATGAACCTCTTCTATCTTCAAAGTTGGATCCCTCCGACCCCTGCTTCCATCATTACCTCATCTTCTCTGGCTCATTTATCTCCCTTTCCATCTTTTACATAACGTTGTGATTACATTGGACCCACCCAGATAATGTAGAATAGTCTGTTTTAAAATCCCTAATCACATTTGCAGAATCTCTTTTGTCATATAAGGTAAAACGTTCACTCATTCCTAGGATTAGGACACGGACATCTTTGGAGGTGCTATTATTCTATCTACTGCAGTCCTCATTCCTGTTTTATTTTATGTTATGTCATGTCATATCATGTCATTTTATTTTTTTATGACACTTCTCCTTCATTCACCATTTCCATTCCCATTCCAGTTCTACTCTCCCTCACCTCCATCCCCCAGGCACCCACTTTATTATTTTTTTAAAATAAATTTATTTATTTATTTATTTATTTTGGGCTGTGTTGGGTCTTTGTTGCTGCGCGTGGACTTTCTCTAGTTGCGGGGAGCAGGGGCTACTCTTCGTTGCAGTGTGCGGGCTTCTCATTACCGTGGCATCTCTTGTTGCAGAGCACGGGCTGTAGGTGCACAGGCTTCAGTAGTTGTGGCACACAGGCTCAGTAGTTGTAGCTCAGGGGCTCTAGAGCGCAGGCTCAGTAGTTGTGACGCACGGGCTTAGTTGCTCCGCGGCATGTGGGGTCTTCCCGGACCAGTGCTCGAACCTGTGTCCCCTGCATTGGCAGATGGATTCTTAACCACTGCATCACCAGGGAAGCCCCCATCCCCTTTAAAATACTTAATGGAACCTCGGTTATATATGTATCATTTAGTGATATACAATGTTTTGTGTATACATGTATTTGTTTTTTAATTTACACATGTCATCCTAGATATAGACTCAGTTTGTTTCTTAGTTTTTTCACTTAGCATACTTTTTGGAAATTTTTTTGCTTATCTGTATTTTCTACAGTGGATATGTTCACTGATTTTTTAAAAACTTTTATTTATTTGTTTTTATTTTTGGCTGTGTTGGGTCTTCGTTGTTGCGTGTGGGCTTCTCATTGTGGCTTCTCTTGTTGCTGAGCATGGGCTCTAGGCACGTGGGCTCAGTAGTTGTGGCTCGTGGGCTCTAGAGCGCAGACTCAGTAGTTGTGGCCCGTGGGTTTAGTTGCTCCACAGCATGTGGGATCTTCCCAGACGAGGGCTCTAACCCATGTCTCCGGCATTGGCAGACAGATTCTTAACCACTGCACCACCAGGGAAGCCCTGATTTTTTTTTTTTAGTATTTTTTTAAGTGTGTAATTTAGTGGGTTTTAGTATGTTCACAACATTGTGCAACAATCACCATTATCTGATTCCAGAATAGTTTCATCATCCCAAAAGTAAACCTCAAACCCATTAGTAGTTACTCCCCATTCCCCTTTTCCCAGGCCCTGAAAACCACTGATCTACTTTCTGCCCTTATGAAGCACAATTTTAAACAGATTACCTTTGTCATATAGGTATATCTGGTTCTGAGCTTCTGAATTATGCATTCTGTGCACCACTTTTTACTTCTCCATTCCTCTAATGATGGACTCTTGGGTGCCTCTAGTGAGCTCCTACCACAAGCAGTGTTGCTGTGGACAAGACCTCATAAACCTATACAGCAGTTGCTCTGCAGACATACCCAGAAGGTATGCACATACAACTCTTCACTAACAGATTGCTCTCCTAGGTGGCTATTCCACTTCAAACTCCTAACAGCAGTACATAAGGATTTCCTTTTTCCAACTTCCTTACCAACACTTGGTTTTGTTCAATAAATTTTGCCCATCTTATCAGTGTATAGAAGCATCCAATTGTTTTAATTTGCACTTCTCTGATCTTTAGATAGGTTGAGCATCTCTTCATAAACTTATTAGTCTTTCACCTTTCCCCATGAATAATGTGTACATTAAGACCCTTTGCCACTTTATTATTGTGTTTTCCACTTTTTCCTTGTGGATATGCATGAGTCCCTTGTTTATTACAGATATTCAAACATTGCAAATATCTTCTTATCTGTGACTCGTCTGTTCATTTGTCTCTGACATCCTCTGTTGAACAGAAATCCTTAATTTAATGGCGGTTGCATCCGTCATTTTTTCACTTTATATTTTAGGCTTTTAGGGTCTTGTTTAAGAAATATTTTTCCATCCCAAATTTCTCAAAGAAATTCTATTATATTTTCTTCCATTAGTTCTATAATTTTACCTTTATAGTTAGGCCTTTAATCTATATGGAACTTTTATGTGATATGAAATAGGGATCCAAGTTAATTTCATATAGTAATCTAGTTATACTAACACCATCTAATGATTCATGTTTTCTCTGCTACTTTACCCTGCTTCTATGTATCAAGTAGCCCTATGAAGAGATCACATGGAGAGGGCTAAAGCTTCTTGCCAACAGTCATGTAAGTGAATCATATTTGAAGTAGATCCTCTAGCCCCATTCAAGCCTTCAAATGACTATACACCCAGCTGACATCTTAATTACAACCTCATGAAAGACCATGAGCTGAAAGCACCCAGCTAAGCTACTGAATTCCTGACTTACAGAAACTATGTGAGATAATAAATGTTTATTATTGTTTTAAACCACTAAGTTTTGGGGATAATTTGTAACACAGCAGAGGATAACTAATATAGTTTTAATACTGAATAAAGAGTAAGTAGAGCTCTTTGGTCTTTATTATATGGTGCCCTTCAGTTTCTATTTCGTTTCTATCAGAGGAATAAAAGTAAGTGATAGCTTTTCAATTTTGGTGTTCCCTAAAATAAGAGTGTAAGATAGTTAATAAATGGGAAAGATGGGAAAAGAGAGAAAAGAAGCTGAGAAAGGAACAAATACTTAAGGCCCCTTACAGTGTGCCTATTATGTCCTTTATTACCTTATTTTGATCAAAAGAGCATTTGGTCAGCTGGCAAAAATGTGGTTATCACATTTATTTTATCTTGGACCTCCTACTACATATAATCACCGTTGGCCAACGTGAGGATGCCAAAGCACTGTTGGCTTTGACTTGGCTGGAGGCATAGGTCGTAGAAAGGAATGAGGCAGATTTGGAAAATACTGTGAAGGAAATGCATGTGTTGAATGGAGTTTGCAGTAAATACTCTTTAAGGTCCATCATCCCTAGTGTTCTGAGATATTCGTCCTTTGCCTGGTAAACTCCTATCTACCCTTCAAGACTCAGCTTAAATGTACCAGTCCTTAAAAAGTCATTAGTTCTACATACCTCAACATAATAAAGGCCATATATGACAAACCCACGCTAACATCATAGTCAACAGTGAAAAGCTGAAAGCATTTCCTCTAAGATGAGGAACAAGACAAGGATGCCCACTCTTGCCACTTTAATTCAATATAGTTTTGGAAGTTCTAGCCACAGCAATCAGAGAAGAAAAATAAAAGAAGTCCAAATTGGAAAGAAAGAAGTAAACTGTTTGCAGATAACATGATACTACTATACGTAGAAAATCCTAAGTATGCCACCAGAAAACTACTAGAGCTCATCAATGAATCTGGTAAAGTTGCAGGATATAAAGTTAATATACAGAAATCTGTTGCATTTCTATACACTAACAATGAACTATCAGGAAGAGAAACTAAGGAAACAATACCATTTACCATTGCATCAAAAAGAATAAAATACCTAGGAATAAACCTACCTAAGGAGATAAAAAGACCTCTATTCAGAAAACTATAAGACACTGATGAAACAAATTGAAGATGACACAAACAGATGGAAAGATATCTCATGTTCTTGGATTGGGAGAATTAATATTATTAAAATGACCATAGTACCCAAAGCAATCTACACATTCAATGCAATCCCTATCAAAATACCAATGGCATTTTTCACAGAACTAGAACAAATAATTTTAAAATTTATATGGAAACATAAAAGACCCTGAATATCCAAAACAATTTTGAGAAAGAGGAACAGAGATGGAGGAATCACACTCCCTGACTTCAGACTATACTACAAAGCTACAGTCATCAAAACGGTATGGTACTGGCAGGAAAACAGACATATGGATCAGTGGAACAGAATAGAGCACCCAGAAATAAACCCATGCACCTGTGGCCAATCAATCTGCAATAGAGGAGGCAAGAATATACCATGGAGAAAAGACAGTCTCTTCAATAAGTGGTGCTGGGAAAACTGGACAGCTACATATGAAAGAATGAAATTAGAGCATTCTCTAACACCGTAAACAAAAATAAACTCAAAGTGGATTAAAGACCCCTAAGTATAAAACCAAATACCATAAAGCTCCTAGAGGAGAATATAGCCAATATTTTAAAATAACTATAAATATTTTAAATAAATATTTTAAAATAACTATATAACTATAAACTTTTAAAATTGTGAATCACTATATTGTATACCTATAACTTATATATAAACTATACTTCAATTTTTAAAAAAGCCAGTAGTTCTAGCCAGAGTGAAACATTTCTCTATCTAATAAATGTTTTCACAGCACTTTCTGTATACCTGTATTTTGGCACTCATATTGGAAGGGGGATATGGCAATACTATTGGTTGCCTACCCTCCATCTTTTTCCTTCCTAACAGAACCCTGCTTTTGTTCAGAAGGCACGGTGCCAAGTACTGTTCCCCATAGTCAGAGATTGGTATAGTGGTGGACATGTGACCCAAGCTCTGTCCACTGAGACATAAAGAGCAGTATGTTGGATGCTTCTGGGGGGAAATATTTTTCCCTGTAAAAGAGCAGATATACAAAAAAGATATTTTCTGTTCATTTCCTTCCCTCTGCTTTAGATGTTATAGTGTGAGGATGTTATGTCTGGTACCATGGCAGTCATTTTCTGAACATGAGGAGAGAGCTCTCATGTATATGGTGTGGATAGTGAAGCAGAAGAATTAAAAGTGTTCCAATCCTTGATGGCATCACAGAGCCACAGAATGGACCATGGAACTGCCAAACTCCAAACTTTTCTGTGATGTAAGTAAATTTCCCATGTTGTTTAATTTTTTTAAGTCAGGTTCCCAGTTATTTTCAGCCAAAAGCATGCAAATTGATAGAAAGGGAAACAAAAATAACATTTATTAAACACTTGTAATATGCTTGAATTTTTTGTTAACATGCTTCTCTCCCTAAATTGTTAGAGTAGGGACCTTGTCTTAATCAATTCCTAGCTCCTTCTATAGTCCCTGATTTAGAATGATTGCTTAAGAAGTGTTTGTGCAATGAATAAATAATAAATGAATGGATAAATCTGTAAATCAATGTGATGATATCATTGGAGGCAGTGTAGAAAAAATGGTTAAGAGCATAACCTCAGGTATTACATTTCCGGCTTCCAGCACTGGCTATACCACTTACTAGCTATGTGACCTTGGGCAAGTCACTTAATCTCTATAAAGCTGTTTCCTCAGCTATGAAATGGGTGTAATAATAGTATATACCTAAAAGAATTGTTGTGAGGATATTAAATATTCTATATAAAGGGCCCAATACAGAATTTCACAAGTAACAAACACTGAACATGTTAGCCATTATTATTAGAGAAAAATAGGGAAGAGCCAACAATGATTCCAAATTTTCAAGCCTGATTTACTGGGAAAATAAAGATAAGTTGGGCCAAAATTCAGTGTGGAAATGGAAAAGATGATGTTCATCTTCAGACATATGTAAAACAAAGCCTAAATATAGTTAGAGAGTAAAGATATTTTGGATATAGAGAGAGTTACTCTGCTTAGATTCTGATTTAATTGCCGTTACTCATCCTGAAATTCTATAATTACAGAATTGTACTTTTAAATATAGTAATTTAAAGAGGAGGATAACTTCCAGATTGCATCCATGATGAGTCAAATCCAAGGAGGTAGTAATTTCTGAGATTCTGCCTAAAAAATATGTTCTCAAGTAGTGATCTTCAAAAACAAAATATTACCGAGAGAAAAGATTTCCTTAAATGGTGTAAATTCATGCAGTATCAGTGACGTGATATGGTTCAGTCTCTGAAATCCCTTGAATTCTCTTCCCAAGTTGACGTTTCTTCACAGAAACAGAGGAAAACCATGCTGCAAATATTTAGAGGGGAAATTCAGTGTATTAGCATTCAAACACTTTTGTTCCCCAGGTAGTCAGAACCAGTAATAAAAGTCAAACATGGAGGAGGTGTGACTAAGATGGCAGAGTAGGAAGACCCTGAGCTCATCTCCTGCCATGGGCACACCAAAATTACAACTATTTACAGAGCAAATATCTAAGAAAATGACCTGAAGATTAGCAGAAAACGTTTTCCACAACTAAAAATATAAAGAAGGAACCACAATAAGATGGGTAGGAGGGGTGGAGATGCAGTAGAGTGAAGACCCATACCCCCAGGATAGGTGACCCATAAATGGGAGGAAATAACTATTACAGAGACTCTCCCCAAGGAGCAAGGGATCTGAGGCCCACATCAGTCTTCCCAGCCCAGGGGTTTTGTACCAGGAAGATGAGCCCCCAGAATGTCTGGCTTTGAAGGCCAGCAGGGCTTGCATGCAGGAGAGCCAGATGGCTGTAGGAAACAGATACTCCCCTCTTAAAGACTGCATACAAAATTTCACATGCTCTGAATCCTAGTGCAGAGGCACCAGTTTAAAAGGAGCCTGGGGGACTTCCCCGTTGGCACAGTGGTTAAGAATCCGCCTGCCAATGCAGGGGACACAGGTTTGCCCACTGGTCCAGGAAGATCCCACATGCCACGGAGCAACTCAGCCCATGCAGCACAGCTACTGAGCCTGTGCTGTAGAGCCTGCGAGCCACAACTACTGAAGCCCACACGCCTAGAGCCCATGCTCCGCAACAAGAGAAGCCACCGCAATGGGAAGCCCACTTACCGCAATGAAGAGTAGCCCCACTTGCTGCACCTAGGGAAAGCCCACGGGCAGCAACAAAGACCCAACGCAGCCAAAAATAGATTAATTTATTAAAAATAAAATAAAAGGAGGCTGGGTCAGACCCACTTGCTGATCTTGGAGAACCTCCCAAAGGGGCGGGAGGCAACTAGGACTCCCACTGGGGACATAGTTACTGGTGGCAACCATTTTTGGGAACTCATTCTACCACAAGGACATTGGTGCTGTAAAGCACCATTTTGGAGCCTCATTCCAGCCTTTTAGCACCAGGGACTTACCTGCCCACCAGCAGGCCAGCACCAGCTCTGAGCCCCAAGGGTCCCACAGCTGGCCATTTCGGGGTCTGAACCTGCCCACCAGTAGACCAGCAGCCACCTCATGAGGCAAGGCTTAACAGCCAATCAAGCTGGGGGCCACTCCCACCACAAGAAGGACCCATGCAGCCCACATAGGGGGCACCCCAGAGCATATAGCTCTGGTGATCAGAGGGGAATGTACCACTGGGCCCCACAGGACATCTCCTACACAGGGTCACTTCTCCAAGATCAGGAAACATAACCAACTTACCGAAAACATGGGAACAAACAGAGAATTAGGCAAAATGAGGAGACAGAGGAATATGTTCAAAACAAAGGAACAAAACCCCAGAAGAAGAACTAAGAGAATTTGAGAAAAGCAATCTACCTGATAAAGAGCTCAAGGTAAATGATCATATAGATGCTCAGTGAACCCGGGAGAAGAATATATGCAAACAGTGAGAAGTTTAACAAAGAATTATAAAATATAAAGAAGAACCAAATAAAGCTGAAGAATACAATAACTGAAGTAAAGAATATACCAGAAGGAATCAACTGTAGATTAGATGGAACAGATCAGCAAACTGGAAGACAGAATAGTGGAAATCACCCAAGCTGAGCAGAAAAAAAGAAAAATGAATTTTTAAAAATGAGGTCTCTTAAAATTTTGAGACCTTTGGGACAACATCTAGTGTACTAACATCAAGTGTACTAATGTTGGGTCCCAGAGGAGAAGAGAGTGAGAAAGGGGCAGAGAACTTATTTGAAGAAATGATAGCTGAAAACCTTCCTAACATAGGAAAATAAACAGATATTAGGGTCCAGGAAAACAGAGTCACAAACAAGATGAACCCAACCCAAAGAGATCTACCCCAAGACACATAATAATTAAAATGACAAAAAATAAAGAAAGAATCATAAAAGCAGCAGAGAAAAGCAACTAGTTACATGCATGAGAACTCCCATAAGACTCTCAGCTGACTTTTCATCAGGAACTTTGCAAGCCAGAAGGGAATGGCATCATACATTCAAAATGATGAAAGGAAAAAGCCTACAACCAAGAATACCATACCCAGCAAGGCAGATCTGCTTCACATTTGAAGGAGAGATAGAGTTTTACTGATAAGCAAAAGCTAAAAGAGTTCAGCACCACCAAATCAGCTTTAAAAGAAGCTTTATAGGGACTTCTCTAAGTGGAAAAGAAAAGACCACAACTGGAAATATGAAAATTATGAAAGGAAAAATCTCATTAGTAAAGGCAATCATATAGTAAAGGTAGTAGATCAACCATTTATAAAGTTATTTGGAAGGTTAAAAGACAAAAATAGTAAAAATCCTCTATATCCACAATAAGTATTTTGGGATGCACAAAATAAAATGATGTAAAATATGATGTCAAAACATTAAATGTGTAGGGGGGAAGTAAAAATGCAGAGTTGGGAACCAAGATGGTGGAGTAGAAGAACGTGCTCTCACTCCCTCTTGTGAGAAAACCAGAATCACAACTAGCTGCTGGACAATCATCGACAGGAAGACCCTGGAACTCACCAAAAAAGATACCCCACATCCAAAGACAAAGGAGAAGCCACAATGAGATGGTAGGAGGGGTGCAATCACAGTAAAATCAAATCCCATAACTGCTGGGTGGGTGACTCACAGACTGGAAAACACTTATACCATAGAAGTCCACCCACTGGAGCGAAGGTTCTGAGCCTGACATCAGGCTTCCCAACCTGGGGATCCAGCAATGGAAGGAGGAATTCCTAGAGAATCAGACTTTGAAGGCTAGTGGGATTTGATTGCAGGACTTCGACAGGACTGGGGGAAACAGAGGCTCCACTCTTGGAGGGCACACACAAAGTAGTGTGCACATCGGGACCCAGGGGAAGGAGCAGTGACCCCAGGGGAGACTGAACCAGACCTACCTGCTAGTGTTGGAGGGTCTCCTGCAGAGGCAGGGTGGCTGTGGCTCACCGTGGGGACAAGGACACTGGCAGCAGAAGTTCTGGGAAGTAATCCTTGGCGTGAGCCCTCCCAGAGTCCACCATTATCCCCACCAAAGAGCCCAGGTAGTCTCCAGTTTTGGGTTGCCTCAGGCCAAACAAGCAACAGGGAGGGCAGCCCCACCCATCAGCAGTCAAGAGGATTAAAGTTTCACTGAGCTCTGCCCACCAGAGCAACAGTCAGCTCTACCCACCACCAGTCCCTCCCATCAGAAAACTTGCACAAGCCTCTTAGATAGCCTCATCCACCAGAGGGCAGACATCAGAAGCAAGAATAACTACAATCCTGCAGTCTGTGGAACAAAAACCACATTCACAGAAAGACAGACAAGATGAAAAGGCAGAGGGCTATGTACCAGATGAAGGAACAAGATAAAACCACAGAAAAACAACTAAATGAAGTGGACATAGGCAACCTTCCAGAAAAAGAATTCAGAATAATGATAGTGAAGATGATCCAGGACCTCGGAAAAAGAATGGAGGCAAAGATCGAGAAGATGCAAGAAATGTTTAACAAAGACCTAGAAGAATTAAAGAACAAACAAACAGAGATGAATAATACAATAACTGAAATGAAAACTACACTAGAAGGAATCAATAGCAGAATAACTGAGGCAGAAGAACGGATAAATGACCTGGAAGACAGAATGGTGGATTCACTGCTGTGGCACAGAATAAAGAAAAAACAATGAAAAGAAATGAAGACAGCCTAAGAGACCTCTGGGATAACATTAAACGCAACAACATTCGCATTATAGGGGTCCCAGAAGGAGAAGAGAGAGAGAAAGGACCAGAAAATATTTGAAGAGATTATAGTCGAAAACTTCCCTAACATGGGAAAGGAAATAGCCACCCAAGTCCAGGAAGTGCAGACAGTCCCATATAGGATAAACCCAAGGAGAAACACGCCGAGACACACAGTAAGCAAATTGGCAAAATTAAAGACAAAGAAAAATTATTGAAAGTAGCAAGGGAAAAATGACAAATAACATACAAGGGAACTCCCATAAGCTTAACAGCTGATTTCTCAGCAGAAACTCCACAAGCCAGAAGGGAGTCGCATGATATACTTAAAGTGATGAAAGGGAAGAACCTACAAAGAAGATTACTCTACCCGGCAAGGATCTCATTCAGATTCAATGGAGAAATCAAAAGCTTTACAGACAAGCAAAAGCTAAGAGAATTCAGCACCACCAAACCAGCTCTACAACAAATGCTAAAGGAACTTCTCTAAGTGGGAAACACAAGAGAAGAAAAGGACCTACAAAAACAAACCCAAAACAATTAAGAAAATGGTCATAGGAACATACATATCGATAATTACCTTAATCGTGAATGCATTAAATTTCCAACCAAAAGACACAGGCTTGCTGAATGGATACAAAAACAAGACCCATATATATGCTGTCTACAAGAGACCCACTTCAGACCTAGGGACACATACAGACTGAAATTGAGGGGATGGAAAAAGATATTCCATGCAAATAGAAATCAAAAGAAAGCTGGAGTAGCAATACTCGTATCAGATAAAATAGACTTTAAAATAAAGAATGTTAAAAGAGACAAGGAAGGACACTACATAATGATCAAGGGATCAATCCAAGAAGAAGATATAACAATTATAAATATATATGCACCCAACATAGGAGCACCTCAATACATAAGGCAGATGCTAACAGCTATAAAAGAGGAAATCGACAGTAACACAATAATAGTGGGGGACTTTAACACCTCACTTACACCAATGGACAGATCATCCAAAATGAAAATAAATAAGGGAACAGAAGCTTTAAATGACACAATAGACCAGATAGATTTAATTGATATTTATAGGACATTCCATCCAAAAACAGCAGATTACACTTTCTTCTCAAGTGTGCACCGAACATTCTCTAGTATAGATCACATCTTGGGTCACAAATCAAGCCTCAGTAAATTTAAGAAAATTGAAATCATATCAAGCATCTTTTCTGACCACAACGCTATGAGATTAGAAATGAATTACAGGGAAAAAAACGTAAAAAAGACAAACACATGGAGGCTAAACAATACGTTACTAAATAACCAAGAGATCACTGAAGAAATCAAAGAGGAAATCAAAAAATACCTAGAGACAAATGACAACGAAAACACGACGATCCAAAATGTATGGGATTCAGCAAAAGCAGTTCTAAGAGGGAAGTTTATAGCTATACAAGCCTACCTCAAGAAACAAGAAAAATCTCAAATAAACAATCTAACCTTACACCTAAAGGAACTAGAGAAAGAAGAACAAACAAAACCCAAAGTTAGCAGAAGGAAAGAAATCATAAAGATCAGAGCAGAAATAAATGAAATAGAAACAAAGAAAACAATAGCAAAGTTCAATAAAACCAAAAGCTGGTTCTTTGGGAAGAAAAACAAAATTGATAAACCATTAGCCAGACTCATCAAGAAAAAGAGGGAGAGGACTCAAATCAATAAAATCAGAAATGAAACAGGAGAAGTTACAACAGACACCACAGAAAAACACAGCATCCTAAGAGACTACTACAAGCAATTCTATGCCAATAAAATGGACAACCTGGAAGAAATGGACAAATTCTTAGAAAGGTATAACCTTCCAAGACTGAACCAGGAAGAAATAGAAAATATGAACAGACCAATCACAAGTAATGAAGTTGAAACTGTGAATAAAAATCTTCCAGCAAACAAAAGTCCAGGACCAGATGGCTTCACAGGTGAATTCTATCAAACATTTAGAGAAGAACTAACACCCATCCTTCTCAAACTCTTCCAAAAAATTGCAGAGGAAGGAACACTCCCAAACTCATTCTACGAGGCCACCATCACCCTCATACCAAAACCAGAGATACAGCAAAAACAGAAAATTACCAATATCACTGATGAATATAGATGCAAAAATCCTCAATATACTAGCAAACAGAATCCAACAACACATTAAAAGGATCATACACCATGATCAAGTGGGGTTTATCCCAGGGATGCAAGGTTTCCTCAATATATGCAAATCAATCAATGTGATACACCGTATTAACAAATTGAAGAATAAAAACCATATGATCATCTCAATAGATGCAGAAAAAGCTTTTGACAAAATTCAACACCCATTTATGATAAAAGCTCTCCAGAAAGTAGGCATAGAGGGAACTTACCTCAACATAATAAAGGCCATATATGACAAACCCACAGCAAACATCATTCTCAGTGGTGAAAAACTGAAAGCATTTCCTCTAAGATCAGGAAGAAGACAAGGAGGTCCACTCTTGCCACTGTTATTCAACATAGTTTTGGAAGTCTTAGCCACAGCAATCAGAGAAGAAAAAGAAATAAAAGGAATACAAATTGGCAAAGAAGAAGTAAAACTGTCACTGTTTGCAGATGACATGATACTATACATAGAGAATCCTAAAGATGCCACCAGAAAACTACTAGAGCTAATCAATGAATTTGGTAAAGTTGCAGGATAAAAAATTAATGCACAGAAATCTCTTGCATTCCTATATACTAATGATGAAAAATCTGAAAGAGAAATTAAGGAAACCCTCCCCTTTACCACTGCAACAAAAAGAATAAAATATCTAGGAATAAACCTACCTAGGGAGACAAAAGACCTGTATGCAGAAAACTATAAGACACTGATGAAAGAAACCAAAGATGACACAAACAGATGGAGAGATATACCATGTTCTTGGATTGGAAGAATCAACATTGTGAAAATGACTATACTACCCAAAGCAATCTTTGAAACATATTCAATGCAATACTTATCAAATTACCGGTAGCATTTCTTACAGAACTAGAACAAAAAATCTTAAAATTTGTATGGAAACACAAAAGACCCTGAATAGCCAAAGCAATCTTGAAGGAAAAAAACGGAGCTGGAGGAATCAGACTCCCTGACTTCAGACTATCCTACAAAGCTACAGTAATCAAGACAATATGGTACTGGCACAAAAACAGCAATGTAGATCAATGGAACAGGATAGAAAGCCCAGAGATAAACTCACGCACCTATGGTCAACTAATCTATGACAAACGAGGCTAGGATATACAATGGAGAAAAGACAGTCTCTTCAATAAGTGGTGCTGGGAAAACTGGAGAGCTACATGTAAAACAATGAAATTAGAAGACTTCCTAACACCATACACAAAAATAAACTCAAAATGGATTAAAGACCTAAATGCAAGACCGGACACTATAAAACTCTTAGAGGAAAACATAGGAAGAACACTCTTTGACATAAATCAAAGCAAGATCTTTTTTGATCCACCTCCTAGAGTAATGGAAATAAAAACAAAGATAAACAAATGGGACCTAATGAAACTTAAAAGCTTTTGCACAGCAAAGGAAACCATAAACAAGACGAAAAGACCACCCTCAGAATGGGAGAAAATATTTGCAAATGAAGCAACTGACAAAGGATTAATCTCCAAAATTTACAAGCAGCTCACGCAGCTCAATATTAAAAAAACAAACACCCCAATCCAAAAATGGGCAGAAGACCTAAATAGACATTTCTCCAAAGAAGACATACAGATGGCCAAGAAGCACATGAAAAGCTGCTCAACATCACTAATTATTAGAGAAATGCAAATCAAAACTGCAATGAGGTATCACCTCACTCCTGTTAGAATGGGCATCATCAGAAAATCTAGAAACAACAAATGCTGGAGAGGGTGTGGAGGAAAGGAAACCCTCTTGCACTGTTGGTGGGAATGTAAATTGATACAGCCACTATGGAGAACAGTATGGAGATTCCTTAAAAAACTAAAAATAGAATTACCATATGACCCAGCAATCCCACTACTGGGCATATACCCAGAGAAAACCGTAATTCAAAAAGACACATGCACCCCAGTGTTCACTGCAGCAGTATTTACAATAGCCAGGTTATGGAAGCAACCTAAATGCCCATCGACAGACGAATGGATAAAGAAGATGTGGTACATATATACAATGGAATATTACTCAGCCATTAAAAGTAACCAAATTGGGCCATTTGTTGAGACGTGGATGGATCTAGAGACTGTCATACAGAGTGAAGTAAGTCAGAAAGAGAAAAACAAATATCGTATATTAAGACATATACATGGAACCTAGAAAAATGGTACAGATGAACCAGTTTGCAGGGCAGAAATTGAGACACAGATGTAGAGAACAAACGTATGGACACCAAGGCAGGTAAGCGGCAGGGGGGTGGTGGTGGTATGATGAATTGGGCTATTGGGATTGACATGTATACAGTGATGTGTATAAAATTGATGACTAATAAGAAAAAAAATGCAAACCATATATGGTTTTTATACAATTTAAATAAAAACTGTGATTTGTAAAGGAAGATTATACAGCTTCTGAGGACATGGGTTGGAATACTTTTTAAATGTAATTAACCTAAAATAAGCCAGGCAGAGGAAGACAAATACTGCATAGAATCACTTATATGTGAAATCTTAAAAAAAAAAAAAAAAAAGTCGAAGGCTAGAAACAGAGCAGGAAAGTGGTTGCCAGGGCGGGGGGTGGGGGAAATAAGGAGAGGTTGGTAATAGGGTACAAAGTTTCAGTTATAAGATGAATAAGGTCTGAGGATCTAACAAAAAACATGGTGACTGTAGTGATAACACTGTATTGTATAATTGAAATTTGCTGAAAGAGTAGAACTTAAATGTTCTTATCTCCCCCCCAAAAGGATAAATACGTGAGGTGATGGATGTGTTAATTAACGAGATGGGTGGAATCCTTTCACAATGTACACATACATCAAATCACCACGACGTACATTTTAAACATCTTGTAATTTTATGTCAATTATTCCTCAATAAAGCTGAAATAATAGGTCTAAAAAAATGCAGAGTTGTTAGAATGCATTTGAACTTAAGAGATCATTAACTTAATATAATTATATTTGATTATAATAATATACATATATAGTAGTATGATCCTCACAGTAACCACAAACCAAAAACCTACAATAGCTACACACTCACAAAAGAAAAAGGAATCCAAACATAATACTAAAGATAGTCATCAAATCACAAGGGAAGAGAGCAAAAGAAGAAAAAAGGAACAAAAAAGAACTACAAAAACAACCCCAAAACAATTAACAAAATGGCAATAAGTACATACCTATCAATAATTACTCTAAATGTAAATATACTAAATGTTGCATTCAAAAATCATAGAGTGGCTGAATGGATAAAGAAAGAAAACAAACAAGACCCATCTATATGTGGCCTATAAGAGACTCACTTCATATCTAAAGGCACACACAGACTGAAAATGAGAGGATGGAAAAAGGTACCCTGTGCAAATGGAAACAGAAAGAAAGTTGGGGTAGCAATACTTATATCAGACAAAATGGAGTTCAAAACAAAGTCTTGTGATGATATAATAATTGTAAATATATATGCATCCAACATAGGAGCACCTAAATACATAAAGCAAATATGGAAAAACATAAAGGGAGAAATTGACAGCAACATAATACCAGCAGGAGATTTTAACACCCCACTGATATCAATGGACAAATCATTCAAACAGAAAATCAATAAGGAATCGCTGACCTTAAACGATACATTAAACCAGATGGAATTAATAGATGTACATATAGATCATTCCATCAAAAGCAGCAGAATACACATCTTTTCAAGTGCACACGGAACAGTCTCCGGGAGAGATCACATGCTAGACCACAAAACAAGTCTCAATTAGCTTAAGACTGAAATCATACCAAGCATTTTTTCCAACCACAATATTATGAACTTAGAAATCAACTACAAGAAAAAAAACAAAAAGTATAAACAAACACATGGAGGCTAAACAAAATGCCGCTAAACAACAAATTTATCACTGTAGAAATCAAAGAGGAAATCAAGAAATACCTAAAGACAAAGGAAAATGGAAAAAACCGTCAAAAAAATCTATGGGATGCAGCAAAAGCAGTTCTAAGATGGAAGTTTATTGTGATACAAGTCTACCTCTGGGAATAAGAAAAATTACAAATAAATTAGCCTTAAATCTAAAGGACTAGAAAAAGAAGAACAAACAAAACCCAAAGTTGGTAAAGGGAGAGAAATAATAAAGATCAGAGCAGAAATAAAGACCAAAAAAAGAAAAAATAGAAAAGATCAATGAAACTAAGAGCTGGTTCTTTGGGAAGAAAAACAAAATTGATAAACCATTAGCCAGACTCATCAAGAAAAAGAGGGAGAGGACTCAAATCAATAAAATCAGAAATGAAACAGGAGAAGTTACAACAGACACCACAGAAAAACACAGCATCCTAAGAGACTACTACAAGCAATTCTATGCCAATAAAATGGACAACCTGGAAGAAATGGACAAATTCTTAGAAAGGTATAACCTTCCAAGACTGAACCAGGAAGAAATAGAAAATATGAACAGACCAATCACAAGTAATGAAGTTGAAACTGTGAATAAAAATCTTCCAACAAACAAAAGTCCAGGACCAGATGGCTTCACAGGTGAATTCTATCAAACATTTAGAGAAGAACTAACACCCATCCTTCTCAAACTCTTCCAAAAAATTGCAGAGGAAGGAACACTCCCAAACTCATTCTACGAGGCCACCATCACCCTCATACCAAAACCAGAGATACAGCAAAAACAGAAAATTACCAATATCACTGATGAATATAGATGCAAAAATCCTCAATATACTAGCAAACAGAATCCAACAACACATTAAAAGGATCATACACCACGATCAAGTGGGATTTATCCCAGGGATGCAAGGTTTCTTCAATATATGCAAATCAATCAATGTGATACACCGTATTAACAAAATTGATAAACCTTTAGCCAGCCAGACTCATCAAGAAAAAAAAAAAAGAGCCCAAATAAACAAAATCAGAAATGAAAGAGAAATTACAACCAACACCATAGAAATAGGATCATAAGAGATTATTATAAACAATTGTATGCCAATAAAATGGCCAATCTAGAAGAATGGATAAATTCCTAGAAACACACAATCTCCCAAGACTGAATCAGGAAGAAATACAAGATATGAATACACCTATACCAGTAATGACATTGAATCAATAATTTTAAAAACTCCCAACAAACAACAGTCCAGGATCAGATCACTTCACAAATGGATTCTATCAAACATTAAAAGAAGAGTTAACACCTATCCTTCTCAAACTATTCCAAAAAATGGAAGAAGAAATGTTTCCCAACTTATTCTACAAGGCCAGCATCACCTGGATACCCAAACCAGATCTGCTATATCAACCACCTCCCCATCCTGACTTGATAGTGGAATAGGGCAGAGAGGGAGAGTTGCCTACCTTGCAGGGGAGCACTGTGCTCTTGACCAGTATTTGAATACCAACACTAACACATTTTACTAAATGGAAAGGTATGGTTTTGAACAAGATTCTTTAAGGAAATTGCTAACCAGCAACAAAGGAGAACAAGAGAGAGCAGTTATTAGGGAAAAAAATGAAGTTATTATTTATTTATACCCCAATGAATTGAGACATCTAAAAACCCAATTTCATAAATAAAAAAGGAACTTATTGGCTCAATCTCTCAACAAATATTTATTGATTGCTTCCCTTGTGCCAGACACTGTTCTAGGCAAGGGCGATACAGCTTTGAAAAATATTAAACAAGGTCCCTCCCTGCTTTCCTGGAACTTATAAGAGTCTAGGAGTAGCACTGGCTCCAGGCATGGTGAGCAGTGTCATCAGAAATTTTTTTCTCCATCTTTCAGATTTTTTCCCTTTGTGTAGGCTTAATGTGGAGCAGGGAGGGGCTCTTCCTGCTTAAAGCTTTGTGGCTACCAGTGTAGCAACTCTAATAGGAAGAGAGTCTCATTTTCCCAGTCATTCTAGCACAGTGCTAGACTGTCTCATTGACCTGGCTTGGGCTAGGTGCATATCTCTGAACGTGATTAGACAGATCTCAGTTATTAGTGAGGCCGCCACATGTGTTTGTGCAGGTTATTCACTGCAAAGAGAACAAGCAGGAGCTGAGGTCCAGTGCAGGGCACACCACGCTTTTGCCTCGTGCACAACTATATCTGCTGGAGAGGGTGCATTTTTATAATTCACACTGTGACACTACAGTGGTTTTAGTCAAGTGCTCACCATGGAGCAAAGGTGGGATAGGGTTATCCCCACATAAACCAAATGGTCTGAGGGTGGGAAAAGGACAGTGGGGTGCCTTCGGCAAAAGACAGTAAAAGGGATGTTGAGTAGGCAAAAAAACAGCTATCCACTTCATTCCTTTAAAACATAGAAAGGCAAGGTCATAAGAGTAGATAAGACTTGGACTTGGCATCAGAAGGACGGGGTTCTAATTCTGGTTGTGCAAGCCATGGGATATTGGGCATATCACTTAACCAACTCCCACAGAGTTTGTTTCCTTTCTTAAAAAATAGAATTATTTTTCTGCCTCCCCCACACACTCATTAAAAGAGAAAATGAGATAATAAATGAGAATATGGTTTGAAAATTCTAAGTTTCTTACACCTGGAAGGTATGATTATTTATTACATTTTCCCAGTCAGTATCTTGCCTAGTGCCCTTACACATTGAAGGTTCCCATTAGGTACTTATTAATTGGCTGATCCATGATATGGAAACTCACGTCACTCCGGGTCCTTTTCCAAAACTTTGTACAAGCAAAATGTTTTGGTGAAATATTCATTCAACATTAAAATTCAACGACTCTAGGAACATGGCAGAGCAAGCTGTCTTTTGACCTCATCATTCAGATCTCAATTTAAGTATTACTTCCTCAGGGGAAACTTCATGGTTCATCCCCAGTCCCCCAATCAGGGCAGGGCCTGCAACCTGTTTCACAACACTTAACACAATTCTAGTTTAATGGTTACTTGTGCAACTCTTGTTTAATGTCTGTCTCCGTCATGGGCCATGAACTCCATTGTGCAGGCACCATGGCTGCATTGTTTGCTGTTGCATCCTGTTGTGCATGGTACATAGTAGGAAATTAAGAAACATTTGTTCAATGAATGAGTAAATTCATGAGATTAAGTGGAACAAGGTCAAGTGGACTAGGAAACATACATCTAATTTCCCCTTTCTGTTCTCCTAATTTTTAAAAAAATATTTACTTATTTATTTATTTGGCTGTGTCGGATCTTAGTTGCACGCGGGCTCAGTAGTTGCCGTACATGGGCTTAGTTACCCCGCCCGCGGCATGGGGGATCTTAGTTCCCTGACCAGGGATCGAACCTGCGTCCCCTGCATTGGAAGGCAGATTCTTAACCACTGGACCACCAGGGAAGTCTCTCTCCTAATATTTTTTTCCAAGCCCTCCAGTGACCACGTCCTCATGACTTACAGAACTGCTGCTAAGTAGAGAAAGAATGGGTAGTTGACTAAGCATGTCCCTTTAAGGACACACAATCAATGACTATTCAGAAATAAAATCCATTCACTCTGACCTACGCAAGCTATGTCTCAAAAATTCAGAATAAATGTATTATGGCAATTACAAGATGTGTAATCATTAATTTACTCTAGAATAATAGTTCTAAATTTTATACCTGTGTATGTCCTAGTATGTCCTAATGCTTCTCTCTGCCTCAAAACTGTGACAGAACTAGGCAGTTCGTTCCTGGAAGCATATGCATTACTCCCAGCCAGAAATTTGATTACAGTGGTTCAGAGCAGGGAAGGAGACTTTAGAGACAAATTATTCCTTCTTACCTGCCTCCACCCTAAATTTCATTTACATAATACAGTTCTTAGTATAAATGAAATGAGTCAGCATCAGGGAAGACAAACTGAAACATGACTTCCATACCAAAGGCAACTTTTCTTTCTGTCAGTTTTAGTGAGTATATGATCTTCTAAGTAACAGAATTTTTGAAAAATAGAGGTCAGCATGCAGTTAGGTCATAAATATCTATGTGCAGAATTTTTTTTTAACTTTTAATTTTGGTAAAATACACATAACAAAAAATTTACCAGTTTAACCATTTTTAAGTACAGTTCAGTGCTGTTAAGTATATTCACATTATTCTGCACCCATTCCCCAGGACTCTTTTCATCTTACAAAATAGAAATTCTATACTCATCAACAACTCCCCTTCCCCCACTGCCCCCATCCCCTAGCAACCATCATTCCACTTTCTGTCTGTATGAATTTGACTTCTCTAAGCACCTCATCAAGTTTCCAGAATCATACAGTATTTGTCTTTTTGTGAAAAGTGTCCCCTCCCTCAAAGCCCCAGTGCAGGCCAGGCCTCTTACTTGAAAGGGCTGGGAGTGGGAGGTCCAGGGTCTGCTCTTTCACTCTGCTCCCACTCCAACAACCTGGAAGGAGGTGGGAGGCACATTCTGGTTCTGAGATTCTCTGCATCACTCCCCTCTTTTCAAGGCTTAATTCCCATTGAGGGCTGAACTAGGGTGTAGACAAGGCAGAGGCCTTCTACGTAATTGGCTGGGTAGTGCGAAGTCCTCTCTTCCTGGGTTGGCATGGTGCCTGGGGCCATTTTTTTAGCACCAGCCTGATCCTCCAAGGATCCCTTGAAGAGAAGCAGCCATAGCTCCCTTTGGCCCTTCTAGCTCTGTCTGTCTCCATATCCTCTCCAGGAGGGGTGACTGTACTTGCCCAGTGGCGCCAGAGGCAACTCCCAGCTCCTGCCCCCCACCAACCTCTGAGATCCTTCTTATGGGACTGATAATGATAATGATCTTTTCTAGGCCCCCAAAGCTGAGGGGGACTGCAGTGAGGTATCCCCATCCTTTCCTCAGCTACTCCACATCACTGTTCCTTCTCATCTACTGGGCTAGGCTGCTCCAGAAACCTCCAAGTGGTTTGATATGATTTCAGATCCACTTGTTTATGACTAAAGTGAAGTTTTTTTAATCCACTTGTTTATGGCAAAGGCAAAAAAACGTTGTTTTTAGAAATAAAGTTGTTTTGGGCTTCCCTGGTGGCGCAGTGGTTAAGAATCCGCCTGCCAATGCACGGGACACGGGTTTGAGCCCTGGTCCGGGAAGATCCCACATGCTGTGGAGCAGCTAAGCCTGTGCGCCACAACTACTGAGCCCGCGTGCCTAGAACCCGTGCTCCGCAACAAGAGAAGCCACTGCAGTGGGAAGGCTGTGCACCGCAATAAAGAGTAGCCCCGGCTTGCCGCAACTAAAGAAAGCCCACGCGCAGCAACAGAGACCCAACACAACCATAAATAAATAAATAAATAAATAAATAAATAAATAAATAAATAAATAAATAAATTTAAGAATCTTTCTTTTAAAAAAAAAGTAAAGAAATAAAGTTGTTTTGCTATAAGAATGAAGTAAGTTGTGTCAGGATGTCATTATCTCATCTGTTGTCATCGATAAGCACCCAGCAGCTCAACTGCTGAGGGGCCCCACTGGGGGCTTATCAATAAAAACAGACTAATAAGCAACTGTGGTGAGGAGTTTGTGAGGACTGTCTGAGAGTTTTGACCTGGGCAAGGTGACTCTTTGCTGACCTAACAGCTCTCTGAAGACCCTTGGAGCATAAGCTTCTGCTGGTAAAAGTGACTCTTTTACCAGCACTGGCGAAAGCTGTGCAGGGACCCAGCAAAGATCATCTTGCACCTCAACACCAGGCTTCATTCCCTAACAACATACTCTAGCAACAGGGGACTTTCCGCTTTCGTTTAGCTGGCAGCTGGACATCAACTTGTGGTTGGCCAAGCCAACTCTCCTGAGAACCAACCGCATAGGAAAGATACACCTCAACTGAATTTGGACTTTCTCTTATCTCCCCTTGCCTGGAACAATAGTGTAAGCAATCTATCATCTGGAGTATGTTATTTCTTTATTGGCTTATTAAGAGACATATCCAGTGTGCTATTGGCTTGTGAAATTATAATTCCCACAGTGAACCTATAGTAAATAAAATATTAGCAAAGACAGTCTCAGTCTCTGAGCATAATTTGCCCCAAAACAAAACACATCTCTATCTCTATGTTCATCTCTGTCTCTATTTCTATATCTCTCCCTGAATGGATATGCAAGAAACTGGTAACAGTGATTGCTTAAAGTAGGGAGTTAGGAGTCAGTGAGAGATTTACTTTTCACCATATATCCTTTTATATTGTTTGAATGATATTTTCTTGGGTATATATATGACGGTAATGAATTCAAAAGAGCCTTATAAATCATACAGCATCGTACAAATATTAGGGTTTTACTGTTACTAGTATCTACCAGCAACAAGATCTCAAGCACTGAGTCTTTGTGAAAAAGTTGAATGACTTAATTTAGTACTACGTATGTTAGAATGAGTCCTTTTAATTAATTTATTTTAAGTCACTCTTTGAAATATTTAATGACGTTGGCAAATACTCGAGGTGAGTGGAAAAAATATAAAAAATTGTACAGGTGTCTGATTCCAATTTTGTGTATTCCCTGTGGAAACATACATATACAAAAAGAGACCATAAGGAACCATCCACAGTGCTTTGACAGGGAGAGGGGAGACATGAAGTGTTAATTTTCTTAATTATATTTTTCGATATATCCCACATTTTCTACAACAAATTAACAAATGCTATTTGGAAAGAAAAAAAATCACAAACCTTCAAACTTGGCCAGAAATGAATTTTTTAAAATTTCGTGAGAATGATTTGTTGCAGGACGGAAGGACACCGCCGAGCAACTACGAGCAGTGCTAAAAGAATGGAACCCTCCTTCCAGTCCCGGAAGTCCACGAACTACAAGGAGAGGAGAGAGAGATGCTGGCTTCCACTACGGCTAGAGCGACCCCGAGAAGACACAGGAACTTCCGGGGCGGAGCTCTCTGGCGCTTTCATTTCGGTGGGGGAAATGTGGGCTGCTGGCGCTGTGAAAGTTCGCCGTTGCTTGGCTGCCACTTCCGTCCCTCTGAGACGGTGCTTGAAATTGGGAGCGGCAATGGCAAAGAGCAAGTTCGAGTACGTGCGGGACTTCGAGGCTGACGACACATGCCTCGCCCACTGCTGGGTGGTGGTGCGGCTGGACGGCAGGAATTTCCATCGGTGAGCGAGCTGGGCTCAGGGCTGCGTGGTTCGCCGGTGCTTCCAGAGAATGCGACACATTTGTCGCAGCCCCTAGCTCATGGTTATCGGGGTAACTCGGCAGCCAGTGAGCGCGCGGCACTGAGCACCCTGCGTGCTGGCTACAACCGGCTTGAACGCGAGCTAGGGGGGGTAAACGAGACACGGTGCTCCCCTGGTGAGGAGCTGGCTTGGACTGTCCATTAGCAAGACTGTGGTGGAAAAAGTCACTCTCGGGCCCATTATTTCAGTTCTTCAACAAATTGACAAGCTATTTTGGTAGGTATCTTTGAGGGCTGACTGTTCAGCGGCCCGTTTTGGCCTTGCTGTGGGCAACAGTGTAGAGTATGTTGTTTCATTATTAAGTAGCAGGACACATGGACTGGATTCAGGAGGGAAAAAGTCAGAAAAAAAGAAAGAAGTGTAGCACAAAGATGGGAATTTAAGTCTTAAAAAGTGTTACTTTAGTAATGATTATTGTAGTTAATATTTATTGAGCGCTTCCAAGGAGCCAGGCATAGTTACATTTGTTATCTCCCTCTAATCTTCAGGAGAATCCTATGAAGTAACTTAATCCCCATTTCACTGAAAAGGGAATGGAGGCTTAGTATTTATGTTCCTTTTTCTCAGTTGGTTAGAGCAAGAAAAACTAGAGTCCTTAACGAAATGGATCAGGTTGTGGCTACTGGAATGTCTGGACTCCCAGCACTATTACAGTATCTTCCTCTTTGAACAGCCTCTTTGATCTGTGGTATTAATGACAAGTTCTCTTCCACCCATGCCCTTTTCCCTCTTCTTTTTCCCTTATGAAGGTTTGCTGAGAAGCACAACTTTACAAAACCTAATGACAGCCGTGCTCTCCATCTAATGACTAAATGTGCCCAAACCGTAATGGAAGAACTGGAGGATATTGTGATTGCGTATGGACAGAGTGATGAGTACAGCTTTGTGTTCAAGCGGAAAAGCAATTGGTTTAAAAGAAGAGCCAGGTAATTTTGTGGCCTAGCTCCTTCAGAATATTTCCTACCAGCATTTGGCTTCTGCTTATCTTAATCACAAACTTACAGACTGTAGTATTTGCAACTGCAGAATGTATGTATATAACAGGTTAGACTGTTGTACTTCCATCTGGTACCTGAGCATTCTGTATACCTCTTTAATTTTTTCTCTCTATTCCCCATCACCTTAGCTTCTAGACTGATCTGGCATTGAACATTAAGACTAGAAACAGAAACTAAACTTTTAGTTAAGGAGGATCTGAGTACAAATTAGACAAATCTGATATTTGATTTGGCAGTATATTGAAATTCTCACAGGAGACAGATCATGTAATGAATTGGGATGTTGTTAAAACAATGGTTCCCCTCCTTCCAAGACTTGAAAAAAAACCTCTTGAACCATAAATTCACGTCACATGCTATGGAAGAACATTTGACATTAGTAAATTACCTATAGGACTAGAAGGAGAGACAGGCTGCATTTTAAATATATAACTGAAATACTAAAATAGTTTTTCTTGACCCATCGCATCTTATCTCTTGGCTTGCTGGACAGTTTGTGTTATCTCTCTGTTACACCCACAGACCCTGTCATGGTGTTGAATTAAGATCATGTATTTTCTCTTTTCTTGCTCCACCCACTGTGCCTTTTGAAAGTAAGTTTATGACTCACGTGGTCTCCCAGTTCGCCTCCAGCTATGTGTTTTACTGGCGGGATTACTTTGAGGACCAGCCCCTCCGGTATCCCCCAGGCTTTGATGGAAGAGTCGTGGTGTATCCTAGCAACCAGACCTTAAAGGACTATCTCAGCTGGCGGCAAGCAGATTGTAAGTGAAACCAAATAAACAGATGTAGTTAAACTACTGATTCCTTATATTAGAGGTGATGATCTGATACATTTTTGGCCCATGTATTTTGTTTGGAATGCAGTATTTCAAGTTTTAAAAATTAGTTGAAAATACTTGAAAAATTGGCAGGTTTTATGTAAATACTACCTATTTCCAGCTTTTTTTTCTTTTTGGAAAAATTAGAAGATCTGGCAGTACTAGGTCTATATTCCCACTTAGTATTGGTCAGAACCTGCGTAGTGACTGCTGCCTTTATACACACAGACACACACACAAACACACACACGCAGGCACACATTCATGCATATAGGAGCCAGTGTGCCTCAGCCTCTACCATTCCCTATTGTTCCCTTGGGAACTCTGCTTTACACATCTATGTTTGTGCTGGCTTCAGTGGGTATTCAAGTTGTGACCCTTCCTTACATGACTATGATGAAATGTTTGTGAGACTTTTATTCATTTGGTGTGTCTTGATTTTGCCAGGAGAGCTGGAAGAGAGGTGGGAATAATACAAATCAAATAACTTGGAAAGTATTCCTTAGCTTAATGCACAAGTTAACAGATTTGTGTAAAGCACAACTGAAATGACAGGATAAAACTGTTAGGAAATAAGTTTTTTCTGCTTGACCACTTCCCCCTGTGTTCCCTGTGTATGGCTTTGCACAAGTAATTATATGTCTCTGCGGTCTCTTTACTTTAAAGAGGAGAGAGGTGGGGTTCCAGTACTCTTTGAAGGGTGAATATTGAATAAAGATTCTATGTGCATACACAGTGCCACTATGTTTTCTTTACAGGTCACATCAATAATCTTTATAATACAGTTTTCTGGGCACTAGTACAGCAGTCTGGATTAACACCAATACAAGCCCAAGAGAGATTACAGGTATAAAGAAAGATCTTACTGCATTAATACTTAAGGGGGGACAGTTTATGCTCTCTCATGAAATTTGGCCTTCTTTTTAAGCTCTTAAATTTTTACAGTTTTGTTTTGAAAAGATATAAAGATCATACTCATAGCAGGTCTGCTGCTTGCTTGCTTTGTGACTGTGGATAAGTTGTTACTACTCCCTGAGCCTCATTGTCCTCAGCTGGAAAATGGAATTAATGGCTCTACACTCCCACATGGTAATGCTTAGCTGGAGCTGTGTATAGGCTGCCCCCTATAAAGGGCACATGCTCTTCTTTTTTTGTCAGCCCCACCTGGCTGCCTCATGATTGTCAATCCCTGCTGGGGACCTGGAGTTTCTTGGGGTTAGGACTCCTGTGTATCATTAAGAGTTTAGGCTCTGGGGGTCAAATAATTGTACTCAGAGGCTTTTGTTTAATTTTATCCTCTCTGCCTTAGTTTTTAATAGGTAAAATGTAGAAAATAGTAGTTCCTACCTCATAGATTTCTGGTGAGAATTAAGTGGCATGATGCATATAAAACACACAAAGGCTAGTACAGAGCACACTGTAAGTACTTAATAAATACTGGCTTGTATTATTAGATGACCATGCTACTTGTAGGAAAACTAACCGTGAAATGAGATGATGTGTTGTATTAGCTCCTAATACAATGCCTGGGACGTTACAGTGACACAGTAAATGGTTGTCATTATTAACAATAATGATAAAGTTGCATATGCAGCAATAATAGGAAGACTGGTAGATCTAGCCAGAGTTTGGAAGTGCTGAGATCAGATTTTTTTTTTTTTAAAGATTACAGTGTTCCGTAGACCTCCCTTGCTATATGTTCGGTCTTTTTGATACATGTATATAATATGTATTTGTATACGTATAGTAACACTAATCTTCATTTATCAATTTCCCCCCTCCTTTCCTTTTAATTAATTAATTTATTTATTTTTGGGTGTGTTGGGTCTTCGTTTCTGTGCGTGGGCCTCTCACTGTCGCGGCTTCTCTTGTTGCGGAGCACGGGCTCCAGACGCGCAGGTTCAGTAGTCGTGGCTCACGGGCCTAGCCGCTCTGCGGCATGTGGGATCTTCCCAGACCAGGGCTCGAACCCATGTCCCCTGCATTGGCAGGCAGACTCTCAACCACTGCGCCACCAGGGAAGCCCTGAGATCAGATTTTGATTCTTATACGAATAAGAGCACTTTTGGCCTCGGAAAATTTATATACTCTTTCTAAGCTTCAGAGCTCTCATCTCTAAAATGGAGATGGTTATGAGGGTCAAATAATACAAAAGCTATCTAGTACAGAATCGGTACTCTTACTATTAGTTCCTCTCACCCCATCACAGTAGTGACTTGTAAAGCCAGTTATTTGCTACAAAAGAGAATTTTATGAATTTTGATATTTAAATAAGATTTGAACTGCTTTTAAAATGAAAATTCATTAACACCTATATGATGTTTGATGAAATGCTTCCACTTCTTGATTTGTTGTGGAAGTTTAGATAGAGAGTGGAATGGATAGGTGGGGTTAGGGGAGAGAAAAGACCTACAAAGCTTTTTATATCTGTTTTTATTTCTTCAGGGAACTCTTACAGCAGACAAGAATGAGATTTTATTTTCCGAATTCAACATCAACTACAATAATGAGCCACTGATGTATAGGAAGGGAACTGTGTTGATATGGCAGAAGGTAATGCTGTTATGTCTGAGGAAAAACGGAGGTCAGAAGGAAAGCCTGTGCCCATCCCAGGCTTTGTCTTGCCTGCTGCCTGTATGCTGATGTGACTCCAGTCACTAGCACAAATTAGACCCTTTCCAAAACGAGATGCTATAGATTATTATTATGGATGCTCGTTTTGTCAGTTTGTCAGTGAACATTGTGATCTGGACTCACCCATTCTGTAAGTAGAATCACAGAATTTTAGAATTATTACACTTATTTTTCTATGTCATAAGCTCTCCCCAAATCTAATCAAACCCCTTTAAACAGGTATAGTGCAGATGTGCAGATATGAGAATTTTTGCATTCAGAGAACATTTAAAAAAATAATTTCTCCCACACTGGATAATTCCATTAAATGGTCCATCCATCCCATGAGAACTATAATATGAGGAACTGATGTTATATGTGAGGGTTCTGTCCCTTGCAGAATGTTTGAGGGCTTCCCTAGACATTCATACTTAACTTAATATTCTGTCCATGCATTCACCTATATCCTTAATTCTACCAATATTTTTGCTCTGATCCAGCTCCTGGGTATAATGAAGTCTCTAAATTTATTTCCTTCTGTCTAAAGTATTTTTTTCTGAAATGAATGTTTTCAAGTATTAAGGGGTATTAGGCATCCCACTGGCAGCTTCAGCTCTTTTATTAGTATTTTTAAAACATTTGTTTGGCACAGACTCGGATCCTTCTTAATGCAGGTGGGAGAGCAGAAATGTCTTTAATTTTATGGTTATTGCTAACAAGGAATATAGAATCCCTTCTTTGTTCCTAAGGTCTCCTTTCAAAATATAGCAACATAACTTTTTAAAAAAGTATTTTAGTTGTAAAGAAATTCATGTATGGTAAGAGATATACATATATCTCTGATATATATATATATATGTATATATATGTTCATATATATGTATATATATGTTCATATATATATATATGCCTGAAAATATGTATTTGTCAGAAGTATATAAAGTAAAAAAGTAAACTTCCCCCACTTCTCCCTCTTCTCTCCCAAACCTACTCTCTAGTTAATGTGTCAATATTTTAACTTTACCTATAGGTGGATGAAGTCATGACAAAA
Source organism: Eschrichtius robustus (assembly GCF_028021215.1). Taxonomy (NCBI): domain Eukaryota; kingdom Metazoa; phylum Chordata; class Mammalia; order Artiodactyla; family Eschrichtiidae; genus Eschrichtius; species Eschrichtius robustus. The sequence goes on from NC_090825.1 coordinate 133,579,560, forward strand.
GAAGTTAGGCTGCCAGCAGAAATGGAAGGAAAAAAGATGGTGGTGACCCGGACCAGGACTAAGGCGGTGCCCTTACACTGCGATATCATTGGGGATGCTTTCTGGAAGGAACATCCAGAAATCTTAGATGAAGACAGCTGACCCTTTGCTTTTCAGTACTGGTGTGCTTGACCATGCAGGGTCCCCCAAGTCTCCTGGCCTTAGGTGGCCCTAGCATCTGTGCCATGCAGAACAGTGTCCTGGGAGTGACATGACTCTGGTTGGGAGGGGAACAGAGAAAGAAGGGATGGATGTGGGTGGTGTATCTTGTTCTGCTTTAAGTGGAACACCTATTTTTCAGTGTTGAAACATGGTTCCTTTGGTAGAAGTGCAGTTTTTAAAAAATCGTGGTACTATTTTTGTAAAGCAAGAACTATTTTATGCCTTGCAGAATGAATCATTTTTAGATTGTGGCGTAAGTCTTACAAAAACTTGTCAAGCTCTTTTCACCTATGATAGACGATGAGCCCAGACTTTACTCTCGCCCACTTGTTCTTAACCACAGAATCCAGTGACCTTGGTCACCTTTCCCACCTATCTCCTTGCATTCATCTTTGGCAGACCTGGAGTTAATATGGGTTGATGCCTGCCCGATGCCTCTGAATTGAGGAATTCCAGGGCAAACTGAGGGCTTTGTGCCAATCTCCAGATTGGCAACTTGAGCTGAACAAATGAGTTGTAGTTTGGATGTCCTAGTGTAAACATTCCCTAGATTGATTTTGTGGAGTTGGCAGCCTGCTCATCATGATCATCTTGCCAGGGGCAATGATTACAAGGCCACTTAACGTCTTTCTAAGAAGAAAGAGAATTACCTGTTCATGTGGGAGAAAGAAAACATGAGAATGAATGAACGAGGAGGAAGAAACATTTACTCTCTGTCCTCTAGACACTTCAGTTTTGAAAGTCACCTTCCTGTGGACTTCTTGAAAAAGATTCTCAGGTAGCCTCTGTATAATCAGAACAATGACATTTGAGTTGGAGAACAGCCGGACCAACACTCATCTTGGGGTCACAGGTAGCAGGTGGCAGAGGAGTCCTAATAGTTCTACCTGCCGACGGGCCAGTGGCGTTGGGTGAGGAGCAGCAGGAACTGCACGTTGCCAAGCCGTTGGCCTCTGAAGGGGGGAGGCAGTGGGGATAGGTGGTAGAGAACTCACATCTCCTCTTGTCCTCATTTCATGTTTTAGAGGAAGAAGATTAATTTGGCTCTATAAAGAATTAATTAAGAGACAGCCCACATCCCAGTGCCTGGTCTTGCACTGTAGAATTTACAGCCAAGAAGCAAATGTATTTTTGAAAGGGCAACGGCTGGTCTCATCCCTCACCAATTGACACCCCATCTGTCGATGCCTTTTTTTCCCTTCCTGTTCTCTTCACTTCATGGGAATAGGAGACATGGCTCATGTTTGGTAATTGATAAAATTTCTTTGAGAGAAAAAAATAAAAGGTTTCAACTCCCTTGGCCTAATTTTTCATTTGTTTTTTTCATACAAATGCAGTATATGAGTCCGACTTTCATGTGTGTATGTCTTTACATAAGCCAGGCTCACATCCCTTCATCACAGTGGTGGTTCACAGACTTCTGGATGCAACAAATTTACTTGAAATACTCATTTAAAATGCCAGTTCTAAGCTTTCCGCATGAAGATTTTGGGGTTCAAAGGCTTTTGGTGGATAATGGTCAATGTACCACACTTTGTGTAACAAGGCCCAAATATGATATACCTAGGCTAGTACACTGTGATAGGCCAAGTAAGGCAATAAGAATGTAGCTCTTGATTGGCAAGTTTAACTTAATTGTAAGTAAATTATAGCATTTTATATCAAAACAAATATAAGTAGGTATTAGTACAAATTTTCAAGAAAACTACCCACGGATGTTTTGTGTTTTCTGTGGGTGTTATGTGATACCACAAAGGCTATCACTTGATTTTGTTATAAAACGGGGATGTGCACTTGCTTGTTGAATTGCCAGCAGTTTGCAGGTTTGAGGTTTGTTTTGGGGCAGGGGTTTTGAGCAAAGGAATAACCCGGGTTTACCTATTGAGTTATGTAGTGCTATCAGAAGCATTGTTGGTAGCTTTTTATGTTATCTTTTTTATTTTGCATCATGTATTCTAAAGTATACTTCACAGCTGTATATTTTCATCCTGCTCTCGAAGAGAATAGTATTCTCTCAAGCTTCCTTTCCAGGTTTTAAGGAAACTTTAAAATATACACAAAAGCAACTAGTATAGAATTAATACCAGTTGATAGCAGTTTGGGAGAGTGGTGGCAATTAGGAAAGTGATTTGTGTGGCCTGTAGGGGACTGGAAACATCTTGGCTCTGCTGGATGAGGGGGTAATATCTGGGCCTTTGGTGTAGAGTAGGCTATTATTTTAATATCAAAAAAACAAAAAATGTTCCGCTGAACAGAGGCTCCAAAGTACAACCAGGTTTTGAAAATCTTCCATTATCTTGTCCTCCAATTGCAGCATCCTCATTTCCTCCAGGTGCTTAGCAATGCTTACAAGATCAGTGATAGTGAATTTGCCTTAATACTAGCGTCTTTCTGGTGTATGCGTAAATTTCTTTTTGCAGAGGGTGTAGGAAATGCAGTACCAGGGTCCACTCATCATCCTTCAGTTTCATTGTACACTTAACCAGTATTAGTTAACATTCACAGAGCATTTATTATGCGCTCTACATGCAGCATCTCTTCATTCTTTGGACAATTCTGTGAGGTAGGCAACCATTTCTATATCTCAGATGAGAATGTAAAGAGCCAGAGAAGCTGAATGGTTGGAGCCCACCTAGGCTAAACCCCAGTGGCACTCAGCATGAGAGCAAACTAGGGCATTCCTTGCCCTCTCCCCACTGCTTCCCGCCAGCGCAAGCTAGGAGTAGAGCGCAGTTCCAGAGAGCAGAGAAACATCTGGGGAGCTTGTTAAGATGCCGGTCCCGGGCTCCACCCCCAGGGAATCCGCACCACTAGGAAACACCCAAAGCGATAATGATATAGATGGGGGAAACACTGCGTTAGAGCAAATTAACCTCTTCCCCAAACGCTGATGCGCTGCGAGGACCCGCCTGGTCGCAGCCGCTCGCCACACCCCCGGAGGCGCAGAGCGCGGGCAGATGCTGCCCCCCGGCGGCCGCGCCGGCGCAGTGAGACCCGCGTTGCGGCTGCGCAGTGCCGCCCTCTGGCGGCCCCGCTCCTTCTTCCCATCGGCCTCGGCTTGCGGGCCTTTCAAACATGGAGGAGCGGGAGAGGGGGGCGAGGTCGGCTCGTGCCGGCAGCCCTGCGCGCCCGCCCAGCCCGCGGCTGGATGTCAGCTCTGACAGCTTCGACCCACTGCTGGCTCTGTACGCGCCTCGCCTGCCTCCCATCCCCTACCCCAACGCGCCCTGCTTCAACAACCTGGCCGAGTACGAGAGCTTCCTCAGGACCGGGTGCCGGGGCGGCGGGCGCGGACGGGCGCGGGGCGCGGCCGCGGGCTCTGGGGGCCCCGCTACCGCCGCCGCCGGCCCCTTGGGCAGGACCCGCCGCCGCCCGGACATCCCCGCCCCGGACCCCGAGCGCATCCAGCGCCTCCGCCGCCTCATGGTGGCCAAGGAGGAAGGGGACGGGGCCGCCGGGGCGCGGCGGCGGGGTCCGGGTCGGAGCAGGAAGGCGCCGCGCAACGTGCTCACGAGAATGCCCTGTGAGTCCGGCGGGCGGGGCTGGGGCCGGGCCGGCTGTCGGGAAGGCGGCGGCCCTGGAGGCGTTTGCGGGGTGATAGCGGCTTGGCGCGGGGCTACGTGTATCGGGGGAGGGTCTTGGTGAAGGTTGAAGAGATAATCAGCGACCGTGGGGAGGGTCAGCTTGAGGAGTGAGGAAGGGTCTGCTTGAGCTGCGGGGGAAGAGTGGTAAGGCTGTAGAGGTAATAAATAGCCATGGGGAGTGTCTGCTTGGATAACGTGCGTAGAGGTGATGGGGTCCACGGAACTGCCTACAGAGGTGATGAGGAGCCTGCAGAAGGGATCTGCAGGAGTGATGGGGGGTCTGGAGAGGTGGTGGGCCTGGAAACGGGACATCACAGGGAGGGTTTGCAGAGGTGTTGAGGTCTTGGGACCACGCACGGTGGGGGGAGGGAGGGCACAGCCAATATTAGGGGAAGGGAGAGTGTTTGGTCATTGAGATTTGGGGATATTGGGATGCAGTGTGAGGAAATCTGTTCAGGTAGCACAAGAGACATAACCGCATAACCCCTGCACATTAAGTGACAGCTCGTTCTCAGTGCTGTAAGCAGGAGAAGGGCTGCAGGGTGTTGATATACATATGTTCACATTAGCAAGTCACAAGTCCTGGAATGCAGCAGGCACAAAATGCCAGTAAAGCACAGACACTATTTTACAGCCACTCTGCCAGGCTAAGTGCAGGACTGTGTCTGTCAGACTCATACTACCATATGCACAGGTTATTTTATGTTCTGAAGGTGTAAATGGCACAAGGGAATTTCTTGCAGCCTCCTAATAGATCCTTAGAGTAAAGCTGTAAACAGCAGAGGTTGCTAATGTGTGTTAGGTCTTGTATAAATGGAATAAAAACAGCCCAGGGTTATATCTTTGTCATCTGGCAAGCAGTTCTGACATCTGCCCCATGAACACAATGACCTACTTAGCCATTCAGAGCATCTGTATCCTCATAGCTACATCTTGGCATTATTAAATCACTGCCTTTGGAATGGAGGGTTGTGCTAAGCAAAGGAATATTTTGTTTCATTTCTAGAAATGTGTTTGTTAAGAGAGAAACATTCTGGAAAGCTGAGTGCTGTTAGGGGTGCCTTTGTCGGATGATTTACTATGCCAGAGCATCCCTGCCTAAGCTAGGGTTTACTCCAGTTTGCTTGCCCAGCAGTGGCACAAAGATAGATTATGCATGTTCCTAAATTAAGAGCAGTTTGGGGGACCTTATTTTGCCCATACTTTTTGCCACTATCAGATCTTTGAAATGCACTCCAAGTCTCAGATTGTAACATTTATTTCCATTTTGCCAATCATTGCTTTGCTTCCAAGATTTTCAAGAGAAAAGAAATATTTCTATGTGGTGGGTGGTTTTGCCTTTACCTGTGGAGCACTTTGCTGTATTATTGGTATGAAAGTGTGTGAAAGCCAACTTTATTGACTTCCCATGATAAATATATGCCTGGAATCAAAGTCTCAGAATGTGCCCTCGGCACTGAAAATTTTAACCCCACCACTGGAAACACTTGGGTGTACATGGTAAAGATGAGTAGATAGCACAAAGAGTTGATGACCTTCAGAAAGCAAAAAAAGTACAGAAGCATGGGTGAGGATTAGATTTTTTCAAGAAATAGTTCATGTATGAGGTCAGCTTTAGGTCTTGAAGTTAAGGAAGGGCATGGTTGAAGATAACAGCAATTATTTAAAAATCAGACTATTGAGGTGTAACTTACACATAGCAAAATTCACTCTTTTAAAGTGAGTTTTGACAAGTGTATGGTCGTGAAATCACCACCACAATCAAGATACAGAACAGATCCGCACCAAAAAGTTTCCTCATGCCCCTTTGTAAGTCAGGTGGTAACTTTATTGTTGTTAATTATAGCTACTATTATTGAGCCAGTATGTGCTATACACAGTGTTAAGCCCTTTAGTTGCATTGCATCTCATTTTACCCTTGGATACACTTTTATAGATGAGGAAACTGACGCTTATTGAGTTCAACTACTTGCCTAGCATCACGAAACTAGTCAGTTTGCCTCTGATCCTGGGTTGTCCCAGTCCAGGGGCTATATGCTTAACCATTATGCTAGTCTCAGGAGAGGAAGAGTACATTCTAATGTTTCCTTGCTTGCTTTTTTTTTTGGTGGGTGGAGGGTGCTGCGTATGTGGTTTGTGTCCAGATCAATGAGAACTGAATTCGGGTCCAGAAAGGGATTGGTAGCCAGAATGTTTTGAAGACCAGTCAAAGAGTTTTTCTTTGACTTTGTTATGAGAGAGAGTGGGAACCATGGTGTATATTCTTAAGCGAAAGGCTTTGTAGGGCAAATGTTTCTAATTGCTGAGTTTCTAGTAGTAAAATGTGTTTGGGGAGGTAGAGTAGAGCACAGGCTCAGGGGCTTGACTGCCTAGGTTTGAATACTTGCTCCTCCACTTTCCAGCTGTTTTACTTTAAGCAAGTTACTTAAACTCTTTGGGGCCTCAGTTTCCTCATAAGTGAAGTGAGGACAATAATAGAATCTAGTTGTGAAGTTTAAATTAGTTAACACATTTAAAGGTTTACAATTGTAATGTTGCCTAGCATGTAGGGAAATTCTCAGTGAGTATTAAATGTCACTGTTTTTATTGTTGTAGATTGTTGTTGTGGTTATTATTAGACTGTCATAATTAAAAGCCCCAGGTCAGAATGTATATAACCTGCCAGTTTTGACTGTTGGCTCAGCTGTTTGCTAGGTAAGGAACTTTGAACAAATTATTTAAACCTGTTTGAGTTGTGAGGCTTAAATAGTGTGTATAGAGTTAAACTTACCGTAGGGCCTGGCCCATACTGAGGGCTCAGTAAGTGGTGATAATGTTGGTGACAGTGGTGACGACGCTGTTGCTGATGTGGAGGAGGGGAGCTAGGAGAGTCTTGAAGTGAACCAATCATCTGATGAGGCGCTGGACTGTATTGTTGGTTGTGGAAAGACAAAAGAAAGGGCAGGTCTTAGTTATTGAGAATCTATTGTTTGGACTTAGTATTGGCTACAAGCAGGGAAAAGAAAGAGTGGGGTTAAAAATGACCTGGATTTGGAAGGGTGTGGCCCAAGAGCAATGGCAATGGAGAGTGGGATTTGGAAGAATAACTTTTTCAGAGATAAGGCATATGTGTATGTGTATATGTGTGTGTGTGTGTGTGTGTGTGTGTGTGTATGTATCTATATGTGTATGTGTATATGTGTGTGTGTGTGTGTGTGTATGTATCTATATGTGTATGTGTATATGTGTGTGTGTGTGTGTGTGTGTGTGTATCTAGAAGCCTGGCTCATATCCATTTGGAGTTTGTCACAAGTACTGCTGGAAAGAGATTCAGAATGTGCCTTCTGATTCAGAATGTGAAGTTCATTTTTGTCTTGGCGTTTTGCTCTGATAGGTGGTGCTAGTGTTGTATTTTTGATCACATAAGGAGAGAAATACTCCCTGGAATTACACCTTATTAAATCTTTGGAAGAAAAAATAATCAAAAGAAAAGTACAGATGTGAGGGTGGAAAACCTGAGTTTGCCATTTAATCTTATAAGAATCTTATAATCTTATAAGAATAAGAATAAGAATCTTATAATCTTATAACAATAAGAGACGGTTGTTAAGATACATGCCTGTCCTTTCTTTCTGATTTGGGGGTGCATGGGGAGAAAAGGGTGCCCCTATTTTCTTTCAAGTTAGAAAAAGAGTGGTCTTTCCACCCTTTGTGGAACATATACATGTATGGTGAGAAAGGGGAGTGAATGTGTATAGGTAAACGGAGTAATCCAGGCATTGTGATCAGTTTCTAAGAAATTGAATTATAAAGGCTTGTTCCTTACATGACTCTAGAAGTTAACTAGTCTAACCCCATTTTATGAATGAGGAAATTTGGGCTTATAGAGAAAAAGTTGCTCGCCAAGTTCACACAACTAGTTATAATGACCTAAAAGTTGTTTACAATGCTTGATTTGACACTGTCTATAACACATATCCAGATATATGTACATACATCCTTATATGTCAAAGGTTCAAAGAATTTTAAAAGATGACTAGAGGAGGGATTGGTGATGAAGATCAGACCAAGGTTCTCATGTTCCTTTCCAAGGCCACTGTTTTCTGTCACTCTGCCTCCAACTGTGCCTTCTTGCTGAACCCTCAATCTGACAAGCTCCTACTTCTCATTTGCTAAGTCACTTAATCCAAGCATATCTTCTTTTGTTAATTTATCACTGCCATCATTTATAAGCCAATCCATGAGTGAGGGGTAAGGAGGTTAAGAGTAGCCACCTTAGTTATCCAAGTTGAAGTGCAAGACTTTTGTTCTCTTTTATGTCACTAGAAACAAAACAGATTTTCTGTTTGTTTACTATCAATGACAGTAACTTCCAAAGAATTGTGCCTTGCAAACTTGGGGGGAAGGATGAGACTGTGTATGTGTGAGTGTGAATGTGACTGTGAGAGAAAGTGTGTGTGCGTGCACGTGTACTCGCACAGTTTTCTTTAGGGAGGTTTTATGTCGTATAGCCAGCATATTTTGAAGGCTAAGTTAACATGAAATAATAAAAATAAAATTCAGCCTTGCTCCCAAGCTCTGAAAAAAGGAGTCCATCATAGTAAAAGCTGCAGTTTATAATCCCAGCATTCCTCCCATGAGTTGTCATACTGCTCTTTTTATATGATGCTTATCAGCAATGTCATAAGAGTCAGATGCTCAGCAGGTGCCTTTACACCAGCAAGGCTTGGAATACAACCAGGCCTCTTCCTCCTAGTGTGAAGATGATATACACTGAAACACTAGTGGCCCCAGAGAGCTCGTGCATGAAGTAGCTCAGACTGGGGAGGCCAAAAGGCCATTCTTTCTTAGACGATTGCATGTGTTTCAGGGCAAATGAGTTACATGGTTCATTTCCTTTAAACCTATGACGAGGGTTTTTGTTCTTTGGAAGGCTCAAGCTGGATATGTGGTTCATGAGATTTATCCTGTTAAACGTTGTCTTAACAGGGCATAGAACTGAGAAGAATCTAGCTGCTGATGCGCACATTTAATATAGTATTTCTTTTTTGCCCAAAAAGTTTTAAAATGATGGTGCCTCTTAGAATCAGTGACATCATAGAAATAGGGTAGAGAGGTAGTGAAACATCTGGATGGTAGCCATACAGCTGGTTTATCCATGTTCCAGGGAATCTTGTTTCTGTTCAGTGTGTGTTGCCTACGCTAGCCATTTTGCCCACTGGGCCTTCCTGCTCCTGTGGTGTGGTTGGCACTACACCATGTTGCCTTGTGTTTCTGGAGATGGTTGGGTGGTCTTGGTTGTTAATTCTGGGAATGAGAGCAGGTGTTCATGCTGTGCTGACTGTTCTTCTTGTTTCAGTGCACGAAGGCAGCCCTCTGGGTGAACTCCATCGTTGTATCCGGGAGGGGGTGAAGGTGAATGTTCACATCCGCACTTTCAAGGGACTTCGGGGCGTCTGTACGGGCTTCCTTGTTGCATTTGACAAGTTCTGGAATATGGTAATTAAACCTTTCTCAAGGGGCTGGAGCACCTTCTAGGGATTAAATTTTTCATATATCTCAAGGACCTTATTCAGCAAAACCTCCAGAATAACTTCCCAGAGGAGCTAGAATCTTTGCACTCTCTTGGGCAACAACAAAAAAGTTCTTTTTATTGCTTTTCCCAAAGGCAGAGGCTTTCACCTGGGGTGATTTTGCCCATTCCTCCGTCCCAGGGACATTTGGCAATGTCATTTGTTTTGATTGTCACGACTGTGGGATGGAGTACTACTGGCATCTAGTGGGTAGAGGCCAGGGCTGCTGCTGCACATCCAACAGTACACAAAACACCGCCCCCTCGCCGCCCAACACAAAGAATTATCTGGTCCAAAATGTTATTAGTGCCAGGGTTGAGAAATCTAGCCTTAAGGAATAATTACTTATTTCATCTTTCAGTAATTTTATGTTGATTTCCTACCAACTATTTTTCATTCATTTAAAAATATTTGCTGACTTCCCACTTTGGCTGGGCACAGTGCTAGGTACAGAAATTTCAGAAAGGAACTCTTACTCTACAGCTTTCGGAAAGATAGATGTGGATAGAGGGGAAGCAGACATATTAATAAGCCAGACACTTTGCATAGTGTTTCCTTGTGAAGGAGTGTACCACGTGCCCTCAGTCTTCTAGAGGCTTACTGTCTATTTACTAAACCTTTGTAGGAGAGAAGGGATATATTGTAGCACAACTATAATATGAGGCAGTTAAAATAACTTTGATAATAATAATAGTTGCTAATACTTATTAAGCACTTGCTATGTGCCAGATACTGTACTAAGGGCTTTATATATAATATCTCAATGAATGAGTTGTAGGTCTATCACTGTTTTATTTCACAAATGAAGAAATTGAGGCTAGCGATTTTGGAAGATTGGTCCCAGATCACACTGTTGGTAGGTGAAAGGACCATGACTTTATCCTTTCTGGCTTCGGAGACCATGTTTTAAGCTGTATGGAATCAGAAAACCTGGATTTGCATCCTAGCTTCACCATTTGGTAGCTGTGTGACTCTAGGCCAAGTAATTTCTCTGAGCCTCAGTTTTCTCATCTCTAAAATGTAGGGAAAATATTTTATTATAATTTTACCTTTGAAGGAAAAGATTTAAAAGAATATATTTGATAACAGTGGTGGTAATCATAATACTGTCAGCTTATATTTGTAGGGTGATTCACACTTTTCAAAGTAATTTCTCACACCTGATCTGATTTGATCCTAACAGCTGTCCTGTGAGGTTGATCTCTCCACAACAAGAATTCACCAGCAATTCTATGTGTTACCCTGGTTAATCTCTATTAATTGCTGTCATAAGACATACAGACTGAAAAGGGAAAAGCAGCAGTAGAGTAGTGTTTCTTAACGTGTGGTCTGAGGCTGTCCTGCATCAGAATCATCGGGTTTTTGGTTAAAATAGAAAGTTCCTGGGCTTCACCCCAGGATGAAGAATCTCTAGGAGGATAGCCTTAGATTTATATTTTAATAAACGTCCTAGATATTCATGCTCCCTGAAATTTATGAACCTCTACCCTGCGTTGGTAAAGGCACCTTACCATAGGGGAAACCCATCTTATATGGTCATAGCCGCTTGGAATTCCTGTTCAGAGGGTGCCATGTATTACCATTTGTTTCTGCCCAAGAGCTGAGTCACCTGTTAAGGTTAGTTCTGCTATAATTAGATGTTATTCTGCCTTTTAAATTTTTTCCTGAAAGCTATAAAAATAATATTTGAATGCTACCTTATTTTCCCCCCTTTGGTCTGTTTTTCTCTAGGCACTTACTGATGTGGATGAGACCTACCGAAAACCTGTTCTAGGCAAAGCATATGAACGGGATTCTTCATTGACTCTCACTAGGGTAGGCAGTTTCCCCTGACTTTCTGAGTACCCAACATGCTTTCAAGCTTAGGAATTAAGATCACTGAGCCCAGGGACCAGGGTTTCCAAGTGGAAAAGCCCTATTGCTATCAACCAGGTGTGCCTGGACCACGGTCTTCATTAGTCTCTTCCCATGCATCCAGCGAATCAAAAATGAGTCCATGCTTCTTACTTGCATATTGTTTGAACAACAAGTTACCTCTTATAAGGTTTGAAAGTCTTTCAGTTTTATACCATAGAAAAAGCGGGTGCCTTTTCTCTTGACATATTTATTGATTTATCTGAGTTATGGCTAGAAATAGAAAATTCGTTACTAACTTTTTAAAAATTGCAAAACAAGCAGTCCACAGAGCTTGATAAAGGAATCTAGTCTTTCTTCTACATATTGAAAGAGGGATGTTGAAAGCTACAGAGAAGGCTAATACTTGTCATTGCTTTCCTTATAGCTCTTTGATCGACTAAAACTGCAGGATTCCTCCAAGAAGGAAACAGATTCCAAGTCTGCAGTTGAAGACTCCACTCTGTCCAGATACTCCCAGACATCCACCTGGAAGGTGGCTTCAGTGTGGGGAAGAGGAGACACTGACCGGGGTTCACGCAGGCGTTCCCGCTCCGTCCCTTCTTCCCTGCAGGCATCGGCAAGGGAGGAGTCCAGGTCAGAGCTGTCAGGGAGGACTACACAGACAGAGGGGTCGAGTGCGGGAGGTACCTTTTCCAGGGCCACCACCCTTTCCAGGGGCCAGCCCCGTAAGAAAAAGCGAAAGCCCAAAGTGGATTACCAGCAGGTATTCACTCGACACATAAATCAGATTTTCATTCGAGGCGAGAATGTCCTGCTGGTTCATCTTGCACAGTGACCAGCTCGGCCTCACTTGAGCTTTGGTTTTTAGAAATAAAATGCATGAATCGCTGCTATGCTATATCCTAGTATCCCAGTGAAGCTATGAGTTGGAATGATTCCCTCTGGTCTGGCATGTGCAGAGCATAGAGCCAGGCTTGGGCCCTCTGGGAGATGAGGTCCCTGAAGGGGAAACAGGCCTTGAGAGGGTGGGTGGATGTTTGCATTAATATCAAAGGCAAAAGCTGTACAGAGGTACATGCATCTTATTTGGTATCGTGGTCTACTTCAGACACTCAAACCAAATACTAGATTTGAATTAGGGAGCATGGTATGAATTGAATTCACACCACAGACACTATAGCACGGTGAAGGAAAGAACCACCTCAAAAAGAATGATCCCATTTCTAAAAGCTAGTGCCCTGAGTACTCATAAATTTGTTTCTAAGAGTAACAGTATAAATCACTCTGAGCCCTGAAGCCACATCTTGTAACTGACCTTTGAATTTTGCTCTACACCATTCTCTCTTGATCAAGAAATGTAATTTGTTATCTTTTAATATCTATAAGATATAAGAAGGCCACCAATTTATGTAAGAGTGAAATTTGGGTAGGTGGTATGCTCAAAGCATCTAGCAATGAATGCTGTGTTTTTATCCCTCTCCACTTTATGGAAAGAAATATGGGACCTTGTTTTTGGTCTTCCTCTTGCCAGAGGTAGCTTCTGCAGATGGTATACCAGATGGGACTATAAGAGGCTCTTGTCCTTCTCTTTCACTTCTGTGGCATGGTGCTAGTGCATGTACCCTCTGTATTGCCCCTCTGTATATAGTGTGACCTGTCCTGTGAGCTTTATGTCAGGAGACTGTGACCTTCATGTCTGGCTTCAAAGAGTTCTGCATGGACTCAATAATATACACTCATCATGTGGCTGAGAGTACTCTTTCTAGGCAGGGCTGGCCCCTGTCTAGAGTATCTTTTAGGATGGTTTCCATGAAACAGGGGTGGAGTTTTATTCCCTTGTGTCAGGCCAAAGAGGTTCTCACGAAGTACAATGGTGGTGTCTGTAAGGGACACTTTACTCAGCCCGGCTTGAGTAACAGGAACACTAGACCACCTGCTCCTACTTCTGCTTGAACCATATGCTTTTCCAATCACCAGTGCAAAATAGGCTATATCTTGACACAGACTGTTAGGCAATGTTGACCTTTTGTTTTGTTAGTTTATACATTATTTGGTTTTATTTTAGATAACTTAGGTTCAAAGTGAGAATGATAAATAGCTAACTAGTTAAAACGTTTGAAAAGAAAAACTTCCTCTGCTGTATTTGTCGTGTTACTTAACTAAGCCTTATGCGAAGCGGGTGAATCAAGTTCAAGGAGCTGGGGCTCTGGCTCATCATGTAGTGAGAGGAGAGCAGACTAACCCCTCTGTGCCTCAGTTTTTTCCCACCAGACACCTACCTCACAGGGGCACTGAGTAAAAGAATTTGGGCAAGGCATTTTAAAGTCTTTTAACACGTGTAAGTGCCATGAGTGATTTTTACTCACCCTGTTTCATAGCTTGGTAAAAGTCCAGTGTTTCATGAGCAAGGTAGGTGCTATATAATATCAGAGAGTAATCTCCATAGGTGTCACAGTTATGATCTTGTTATCATCAAAAAGCAGTGATATCTTCAGGAACTGTTTTCCATGTTCCGTTCCTTCCTCCTAAGGGACAATGGAAGTGCTCAGAAGAGTATCTTCAGTAAAAGAAGAGGGGTATTTCCTTGCTGCCCCCTCCCCCGCATCCCAGCCCCCACCCTCTTCTGGTCACGATGAGAGGGAATTCCGCTGCACTTTCTGAGGGGTTTATATGGCAGCACCGAAGGAAGGATGCGCACCTAAAAACAACGCATCCCCAAAGGGGCATCTGTGGAAGTTGTTTTGTTTTGTTTATTTGATTTTGTTTCAAAATGCATTTTAAATATACTCTTTAGAGCCAGATTAGGTGCACTAAACATTTAGAGAAGTTCTAGGTTACAAACGCTCGTGAACAATTATCTTTGGAATCTGCCAGTCTAAATCTCTTCTAAACAGTATGTCTAAAATCTCAGTTCCCCAATTAGTAGTTGTCTTGTTTAATCATCAGGCACCCCTGCCTCTACCTCTTTACCAGTCCTCCCTGTTTGACAGTCGCCATCTGTCTGTCCTCTTGTCCCTCAGCTAGAAGCTGTAATGGTTACTATATTTTCCCAATAAAGTGGAAATTTGGAATCAAAAGGAATATAATCAACTTCCATTCATTGTAGTGCCTGATTAAATCTAACCTGATTTATTTTAAACACATGCTCGTTTTCTAGTTTGCATTTAATTTTCATGTACCCATATAAGGATTGATTTACTGCTTTTCAGCCCAACTTTCCAATTCTGGATCTGAAAATTATTTTAAAACTGTGTGTCATCTGTCTTATGTGCCCATATACCCCCATTTATTTGTTTGGTTTGGACAGTGATTCTGGAATGAATATTATCTAGTAAATGTGCTGTTGTGTACAAAGCATGATAACCATATTTTTAGAGAAGTAAATTTTTTAAATTATTGCTTTTTCTTTATTATTGGAGTAATTGTTCAAAAGGAATGAAAAATATGCCCTAAAAATGTATATGCTGCTCAAAAATGTGATCATCTAGGACATTTTAAGTAAGTTGCTATGGAAATAGCTGAAGTCTTCCTCAGAAGAAGGCAAGAAAAGAAAAGGGGAAAGTAGCAGCCAGAATGGTAGATTTCTGGAGGCCCCCCATCAACTCGTCGAGGGGGTCCTAAGCAGCCCAAATACAGCAAAACTGGCTTCTGGTATTCTCTAGGGATTGGGGCTTGAGACACTAGTACTTATTTTTGAACATTCAACTTTGATTCTTCAAAAAAAAAAGTAATCTCTAGACAGGGCAGTGTGTTTTCAGGGCAGTTCACAGGGCAGACCTACCTGTACACTTGTTGAGGTCTTCTCAGGAGTATCCAGCTTTGTTAGGAAGTAACAAGGGATCAAGAAATGGAAGGTGTGGCTTCACCCCCAGAACGATTTCATGAGCCATTCTTTGTACACAGAGATGGTTCTACTGCTTCACCACTAGGAGAGACTGTATTTTAGGTTGTTTGTGCTAGTATTTGGGAAGTATTTCTGCTTCCTCTCAGAGACCATTTATGACAGGTGGGCCATTTGTGCGATGGTTAGCTGGAGTTATCAGTGTCTAAGGCAGGTGGCCTTGGACTAGTTGGTTCCTTGCTCTCCGTGCATGGTGCGTGTCAAGTCAGAAAGCCTAGAAACCATTAGCATTAAAGTCTAGGTGCATAGGAATCCTTGCTAGAGTCGTTAGCGAATGAAGAAGGGCTTTACCTATCCTCATGGTGAAATAGGCCAGGAGTACTTTTAGAGATTGTCAGGCCATGAGCTATGAGCTGCCCTTCATCCTCAGAAGCCTTACAGAAACCTAGATGTACTGCTTCTATCCCTTGAGAAAAAATGGAAACCTAACTTGATGTAGAGTGGATATTTGTATTTCTGTTTGTACTGTTTCCATAGCAGCTGACATGGACAAAACCATGAAATAGAATCTGTCCTGTAAATTACTTCTTTAAATTTCTCTTAATTTTTCCTTTAGGAAAACATTAAAATTATTCAAAGACAGCTAGCTGTCACTGGTGCTGCCCCAAAGCTTTCTAAGCCTTTGTGTATTTTTTATGAAAGAAATGGTTGCTGAGGGAAGGTAAAGATTCACCTAAGAGTATCATGGTATAAATGTAATGGTTTCCAGATGTTTTAAGTTTCCTTTTCCTGAGCCAGATATAGAATGCAGTCGACCCCTTTTCAGTAGCTTCTGTTCATCAGCCTGTGTTCTTCTGGGCAATAACTCCCAGAAGGCTTTTCTTAGTGATTGTAAAGAAAGAAAATCCCACCTAGGCCTGTGTGGCAAAGGTGAGTGGTCTGTCATGACTTTCTGGCAAATTGAGTTGATGGATTGAAGATAAGCCTTTGGGGTTCCTGTCACAGTTTTCTGGGCTCTGAGGAAGGGTTGGGCCTCCTTTACTGTCAGTGTTTCGAGTATTTTTCAAATGTTTGTAAGTTCTCTTGCACTCCTCTAATAAAAATGAAAGCTCTCTGTCAAGAAATGGCTTTGGATGGTTTGGAGATCTGGGGGGGGTGGGGGGGAAGAAGTATACCTGATACCTTCAGTTGGTCTTATTTATTTAGAATAAAGAGTAGTTTGATAAGCTACCAGAGTTAGTGCTTCTTTAAAAACATTCTCTGAAGAGATAGGAACTGTCCCTCAGGAAAGCCGTAAAAGCTATTCCCAGTACACTGCAATTGATTTTGATTTTTAGTCCTTCCGAGCAAATGTCTGATGTTATGTCTGATGTTATGTTTTTAGAGCTGTCGGCGGGGGGGATGTGTTCTAAAAAAATTTAAGGGTGTATTGAAACAATGATTGTCTGGCTGAATTATGTGTGAGCTAAGTTCTAGGGCAGCTGTCCAGTTCTTTTTCTGTTGTCCTGACAGCAAAGCAGATAGTAAGCGATGTCTTGAAAAGTGATTTGCTTATTTCATACTGACATCTAAAGGCATTAGCCTTCTGTTTGGCAACCCTGGGGATACCCCTCTGCACCGTGACTTATTAATGTTTTTTAGACAAGGCTAAACCTGGATGACTCTATGTATTTATAGTTTCACTGTTCATATACCAGCTGCTAAAAGAAAAAACATGACTCTTATTCTTGTCTTGAAATTACTCCTCATTGTTAAATTCACCTAAACCCTTCCTCCCAGGGAGGGTTTAGGTGGGTTGCTGCTAGTAACGTCAGCTTGCAGTGTTCTTCTGCTTTAGGTATTTGTCATATGGGAGTCTGGAAACTGTAATAAATATGATTAATACAATATACTGGCTGCTTTGTGTCTGCTGATTGGAGAGGGGTGGGTGCAGAGAAGGAGGCAGGGGAGTCTATTACCAAGGGAAGACACTGATCTAGAAAGCTGAAACGTCTCAGGCTTTCTGCAGTCTCATTGTTGTAACCTTGTGCCTTCTCTTTACCGGAGCTCTCATACCTAGATCACTATCCTTGAGGTTGCTTTGTTGTTCCAAGTTTATTTGAAGTTCATGCTTAGAAAAGGAAATTGGCCCACGTTGTGAATTATCTCCTCTAAGCCCCAAGCAGTGTTAATTGCCCTGTGAATTTATTCTACCTAATAGCTCACTGGCATTAATCCACTCTCTTCACAACCTGCTGAGATCACCATTGACTCTGCTCACCTCGGAGGATTTTACCACGTCTGACTCGTTGATCCTCATATGCTTCCAGGAATATCTGAATTTGCCACCAGCTCCTCTGTGCACGTACAGGAAGTTGATCTGCAGAGATTTGCCACATTGATTACTTGATCTCCTCTGTGTGCTTCTAGCACTGAGTCACCTGAGTAAGGTGGAGAAACAAAAATGACGTTGATTCTTAGAGGGGGAAACCTCAAGTTAATTGTCAAGACCCAATTCCCTACTTTCAAGGAATACATTAAGTTGGGCGCAGCTGACATCAGGAAGTTTCTAACCACCACAGTGGAGGAAAGGGAGGCAAGACCCACGTGCTCCAGTTCTGGCCCTTGCTTGTTTGTTTTATATCTCAAAGGCTTGTGATTAAATGAAAATGTCCTCATTAGTCAAAATAAAGTCAGAAGAGTCCACTAGCTTGACATGTATAATGTACAGTGATGGTTAAACATTGGCAGGGAGTCGAGGCCAGTGGAATGAGATTCATCTTCTGTCACTTCTTTCCCTATGCTTCCTGGGTCAGGTGGTAGGGAAAAAACAAGTTCTTTTTTTGCCCGTCGCCATTCTCTCCTTGGACATAAGTGAAGCGCATTTCAATCTGCTCGCTTACCACTAGGTGGCAATGGTTTAAAGAGAACTGTTTAACTACAGAGTCCCAGGGGGACCTGAGTCTCCAGATCTCCAGGCACTGCTACAATTTACTGTTAAATGCTCACTAGTCCGGACTGAGATAATCAAGGAAAAACAAACTGTCGTCAACCCAAGTGGCAATATAAACATCTCTTACCACTACTGAATTTACATAATGTGAAGTTAAGGAAGCCTGACCGATGGCAATCAGCCAGCCAACGTGCCTGCAGAAGAGTGATGAAGAGAGAGGTGGCCCACTGTCCACTATATTAGGGTGTCTGTTGCTGTTCTCACATTGCGGGCTCCTCATTTCTTCTCAGAATACTGTCAACTCCGCCTGGCCTCTTCCCACTGGGTAGGAAATTACTCCAGGAAAACTGTCTTGATACCCTTATTTCTTAGCCGCTGTCTCGCTTTTGGAAACAATTCAGTTTCCTCCAGTGTTGATGCCTGAGAGCCCATTTATGAGAGAGGTTGCAGTTCTCTCACAATTCTATGACCAGAATTAAGCCTCCACTCCAAGGCTGCAAGCAAGAAAAATTTCTAATAGACACAGAAAAGTATGTTGTTTTAGGCTGGGCACTGGGGGCAGGAGGGGTGGGTGGGCAGTGCTGGTAAGTCTTCTAAGCGCTTCACATCAAGGCCTTCAAAAGACCTTCCCCTCTCTATGTCAAGGAATAATTTCCCAGCAGCCTATGGTGAAGAGGAATGCAGTATGTGAAATAGCTAGACTCTGGTCTTCAAATGAACAACTAAAAATAAGATGATAATAAAGAGTTTTATTTCATGCCTTTTTGGACCATGACAACTTGCACCACATTTCACTCAGTTGCGCTCCGTGAGGGGGCAGAGGACAGAGCATGCAATAAGAAGTACTGTCATTCCTGAGCATTAGAGCCCTGTGTGCCAAGTGTATTACACACATTGCCTTGTTCCGATACAGCAACTGTGAGGGGAAGATTTTATCCCCAGTATATATGTGAGGGAACTGAAACAGGTTAAATAAATTACCAACATCTCTCCTGCTAATAAATGGCAAATTTGGGACTCTGTCTCTATCTATCTGACTCTTAAGTTGATTGTTAGCCAGTTGCACCTTAAAAATATCAAATTTCTCAGGCATTGAGTAGGAAGCTTTGAGGACAAGCTGAGTCATCCCCTTAGACTAATCAGAAAACAGAGGGCTGAGTTAAACTAGGGCTTTTGTTTTATGCCAAGTGTCTCTAGTTCCTTTTGCCCTGATCTTCGGCTGGAAATTGACACGCACATGGGCCTTCATGGCTCCCAGAAAGGACCGTGGCAGTGGGCAGCCCCAGGGCAGTGGGCCAGCTGTGGCTCTGGTAAGAGTGGCTGCCAAGTGAGGGCCACTTGGTATTTCATTTCACCCACCAGTTAGTTTGGCCCTGGAAGGGGTATCGATCCAATAGTCTTGTTAAAAAAGCAGGTGGAGTGGCTAGTGGGCTTTCCCAGGTCTTCAGAATGCATGTAGAAAGCCTGCCATCCCTTTCTTTCCAGTGTTCTCCAACACCTGGGAAGAATGCTTTCCCTAGGCCTTGACTTCTTAATCTTATTATTCATCTTATTAAAAAAAAAAACTCTTCTCAAGGCTACACTATGGATGTGCTAAAGCAACAGAAAAATAAAGATTACCTGAAGGCCTACAGTCTTTCCCCTGAGACCTAAAAGGGGGCACAAGCAGAAAGGTTTGGCAAGCTGTCTGTCTGGTAATATTTCCCTTCAACTTGGTGAAGTATGAATTTCCAGAATATGGCAATCCTAGGAGGAGCCCCTATCTTAGATGCTTACTAGTGACTTCTGAGCCTCAGTTTCCTGATCTCTGAAATAGGGATAATACCAACTACCTTATAGGGTTGGTGACAGGAAGTGCTCAGCCCAGACAGCAAGCACTTACTGTCATTTATGCTATGATAAGCTTGCTGTGTGGTGCTCAGCTGCTTTCTTCACTTCCCTGTGCTTGCATTTCATGTCCTGAGGCCGGGCCTGACAAACAAATGGACACAGCAGAATGTTGTTGTCATCCTTTTTTTCTAGCACACAGATGTTTGAAAGATTGTCCCCAGGCTTCCTGAGTTCTCCGTGCCTCCTCAGTTGGTTCTCCCTAGGTTAAAACTTCAGCATGTCATCAACTTCTTCACTGCTGGGAGAGCTATGTGCTCCCCCAGGAACGACATTAGGCTCCACGGGACATTCATTAGTTGGGGTTACGAGAGGACCACAGGGCACTGGAATGGTAATTTCCTACATGGGACCCCAGTGACCCAGAGCGAGCTAGCTCAGCTGGTCTGAGCATGTGGCTAATGAGGGAAGGGTCATGGTTTCACTCCTGCGTGGGCCAATTAGTGTCACGTGGAAAAGCACGCTCCTGGGGCATCAGGCAGCAGCTTTACATGTGTATGGCACTGGTCTCCAGGATGAATGTGTGGCCATCATCGCTATCAGAAACCCAACCCAAAGCCTACATCTTCCTTCTTATTATTACCTAGCCCATGGTTTCCAAGACTTGGGTCATTTGCAGAGCATCTCCATGATTTTTGCCTTATCCCAAGTAGACCACTGCATTTTTATTTATTTGATATGTTTTATACATTGACTCACTTTTTAGCTAACACTTAAAAAGAAGCTATGCATCACTACCATCAGTGCAAAATAGGGAAATTTGCCTTAAATTGAAAGTACACGTGAAAATAAATAGGCAACTATTGAATTTAAAATGTTTATCTTCAGACTATAGGCAAAGACCTCCTGAGCCACAAGTGATCAGCGTCCTCCTGTGTGTTATGAAATGCATGGATATAAGCTGCATGTGTTACATAATACACACTATGTTCTGTAATAAAATGGTCACATCAGCAAAAACAATATTCTAAAGCAGTTGCTTCCATGGGAGAAGTTGGAATCAGTGACTAGGGAGTTTCACACTTGAAGTGATGAAATTATTCTTGCAAGAATTTCAACACGAAAGGTCTTTCTAATAGCCATAAATGTGTAGCTATAAAACCTATAGTCTGAACAAATCTGGGGTTTAATTTACATCCAGCTCTTTCTCAGAAGTCATGGCTTTTGTTCACACTCTCCATTGGTACTGTCATTAACACTGTGCTTCTTACACATCCTTATCATTATCGCCCATTTTATGATAAAGCACAAACGTGTAAAGCAGATGTGTTGACCGCACATCTTTGTTCCCCTCCAGTCATGAGCCAATGCACTCTAATCTCCCCAGTTGGCCGGTTCCTTATGGAGATCAAGATATAACCGTTAGTGGTGTTGGTAATAAAAATGTATTCCTTAATTAATTGAACATGTTACATCCAGTCCAGTTATGAAAATGTGCACTGGAGGACAAATACACATAAAAAGACACACACAGAGACACACATGGGCCTCTTCAGGGTTGAGAGAGAGACTAGCCACTTCCATTATTTGAGGCTCACAATACATGAAAATAGTGAAGAAATGTCAAAGAGTCATAAATGTGGTGTATTTGTAAAATTCAGGCTGAATGACGTACAGCTTCCAATCCTCACTGTGTACCTGTGAGCGGGTGCATAGCCTCATTTGGAGGTAGAGCCACAGTCTGTATGTGAGGTCTTTGTGAATGTGAAGTCCAAAGGATCCTCTCTCCCTGCTTCCAGGTCCAGAGATGAGCCCCGCCAGGAAAATTGTCTTATATAGGGATCTGGATTCAAATATACCATAAGGCAGAGTGTAACATTTTAGCAGTGTGGAAACACGAAGTTGTCAGGGCCGTAGAAGTGTCAGCAGGTGAATAGCTTTTCCTTTCCTTTTCATGTCTCCCTTACCTTGTGGGTTCTTGCTGCACAAGAACAACCCACAAGAATAACTCCTGTTATTTCAGTGCTGCTTGGGTCATCCCACTTTTGTAGCTTTCTCATCCTTGGAAAGCCATGAATTAGTAACAAAAGGGCCAGACCATTTTATAAGTGCCAGAAGACTTACTCAGATTAGAAAATCAAAATGTTAAGAAGTGGGAATGCAGTTGTATCAGCTTTCTTCCCTTGTGTGTGGACCTGATGACTACTTTAACCGCAAGAACTACTTTGAACGACTGCGTGCGTGTGCACACACACACTTTAAATATGACTCAAAAGTTGTAAAAAATTTGGAAGGGTGTCAGAAAAGTTTTTACTTTTATTTATATCACTTGTGTGAACAAAATTTGTTGTTAGTGATGACTATCAAGAATTTGAAGAGGCCATGATTAGTAAGTCTTGATTAGATTAAAAGTCTTCATCAGGAATTGCTATTTCAAGCATAAAATCTGATATTAAAAAACTATATTCATAAAAAGCAAATGCAAATCTTTCATTAAAAATTAAAGAGATTATTTTTTAGAAATTTTACACAAATTCAGTATTTAATATCTTCCCTAAATTTTCTATTATTTTATTTATTTATTTATTTATTTATTTATTTATTTATTTATTTTTGGCTGTGTTGGGTCTTCGTTTCTGTGCGAGGGCTTTCTCCAGTTGTGGCAAGTGGGAGCCACTCTTCATCGCGGTGCGCGGGCCTCTCACTGTTGCGGCCTCTCTTGTTGCGGAGCACAGGCTCCAGACGCGCAGGCTCAGTAGTTGTGGCTCACGGGCCTAGTTGCTCCGCGGCATGTGGGATCTTCCCAGACCAGGGCTCGAACCCGTGTCCCCTGCATTGACAGGCAGATTCTCAACTACTGCGCCACCAGGGAAGCCCCTCTTCCCTAAATTTTGAATTTTATTTTCTTACAATTATATAATAAAGAGTAATGAAGGCTTTTGCCAAGCCCCATATAGATGCCCGAGTCCCCTCGCATTTACCCCAGTGTGTGCTTTAATATTATCATTTTCTATGTGTGCTATGAAATGAAAAATGTTAGGAGCAGCTGTCTAGCCAGCAGCTTTCCCAGGGAGTCTGAAGCAAGTCATCTGCTTTTGCCCACTGGTGGTGATAGAGGCTATTGGGATTTGACTTGATAAATCAAGGCATGACTGAAACAGGATTCAACCATGGTGACAACTCATAGTACTTCATAGAGTTGTTGAAATGATTACATGAGATGCTGCATGTAAAGTGCTCAGAATAATGCCTGGAACATAGGAAATACTCAGTGAATGGCAGTTACCATTACCTGGTACCTTGGATAACTAGTAAGTTGACAAATTCTGTTGATTCTGTGTCCACAATGCCTCAGCTCTGTTCTTTTTTTTTTTTTTTTTTTTTGATAAATTTATTTATTTATTTATTTAGTTAGTTATTGACTGCGTTGGGTCTTTGTTGCTGTGCGCGGGCTTTCTCTAGTTGCGGTGAGCGAGAGCTACTCTTTGTTGTGGTGTGCGGGCTTCTCATTGTGGTGGCTTCTCTTTGTTGCAGAGCACAGGCTCTAGGCACCCGGGCTGCAGTAGTGGTGGCACGTGGGCTCAGTAGTTGTGTCTCAGGGGCTCTAGAGCGCAGGCTCAGTAGTTGTGGTGCATGGGCTTAGTTGCTCCGCGGCATGTGGGATCTTCCTGGACCAGGGCTTGAACCCGTGTCCCCTGCATTGGCAGGTGGATTCTTAACCACTGTGCCACCAGGGAAGTCCCTCAATTCTATTCTTGACTTTACTTTCCATTCCTCTTGTTCCACCCTACCATGCTTAGCATTTTATCACTGCTCACCTGACAGTTATATTCGCCTCTTAATTTGTCTTTCAGCTTCCAGTATCTTCATTTTTGACTCCTCTGGTTCAGTTAAGATGCTTTAGGCAGCAAGTAACAGAATATTCAACTTAAATTTATCCTTTCATATTTTAAGACATCCAAAGTTTCTAGAGTTGGTTCAGCAATTCAACAATATTAGGCCTCAGGTTTAGGGAGTATGTTTGTGTATGTGTGTGTGTGGCTTTGTTTGTTTGTTTTGTCTTCCCCCTCATGGTGTCAGTATGGCTGCTATAGCTCCAAGTAGCACCAGCACTCATGCTAACATCCAAAAGCATAGAGGAAAGGAGTGTTCTCCTTGTATATTTCCTTTTCCATTCTTCCAGAAAGCCTCTTTGAGTTCCTCAGAACACATCTACCTTAAACCAATCATAGACAAAGGGCAATGGGAATACAACAATTGGTTTAGACTTCTCATCATTTATCCCTGGGCCTTGGCCTACTTTCCCTGAGCATAGTACTAGTTCTATACCCAAATAGAACTGGGATTCTGATAGCCAGGAAAGAGTGATGGCTGTTGGGTAAACAACCAGCATTTCCAGCCAGTCCTTCCTACACACCACTGGCAGGTTCATCAGGGATTTCCTGCTTGAACAAGAGCTCACAGCCTGCTGGGTGAAGTCCCAGCCCCTTCACCTGGAATTAAGTGTTTGATCCCTAATCTAGCTGATGAGGTCAGATTTCACCAGCAAAATCCTATACTTTTCCTTCATAGCTCCTTATCACCTTTTGTAATTATACATGAATTTAGGGAAGTTTATGACTAGTATCTCTGCCCAACTAACTCCAGAATATAAATGCCATTAGGACCATGTCTGTTTTGCTCACCATTATACTCAACACCTAACAATTCTTGGACAATGCATTCTTGAGTGAATGAATGTCTATACCTGTCAAAAGGGAGCAAGCAACAATTTCAACAGTTAGATATCTAATCTGGCAAAAACAGGTTTCTATGCAGCTATCAACAGAAGTTGAAAGAATTTGGTACCTCAGCATCACCAACATTTTGTTAAAGGACTAATTGCCAAGCCCCGTGTGCACGTGGGACCATTAGTAATTCTGTAGCTATGCAAATTAAAACAGTGATGTATGATTTATAGCTTTAATAACATTCTGAAGGCTCTTAAATTTTAATCACCTGCAACATCCTTTTTAATATTCAATTACTTTATTAACTAATTAGGTCACTTGCTGAAAAAGCACATAAGGCTGGTGCTATTTTAATATCAGCTGAGCCTCACAAAATACCTTTGAAATGGTGCAAATGGTTTATTTATTTTAAACAGATCATTAAGATGCTATAATTAATAAACCAATTACTAAAAAAAGGCCAGATAGTGATAGATGCACAAGTACAATAGCAGTGTCCAATGGATTAGTCATTTTTATACACATACATCAAGGGGCAAAACTTAAATGAAAACCCACTGTAAAAAGTGCTCTCCTAAATAATTAATTTGTGCAATGACTGATAACCCTATCACAGCAAACCTGACTTGAGGCTTGTTCATTACGAAAACCTGTACTGTGTACTTTCATTTCCTCTAATGACACTCACGATGGAAAACCCACAGCACACTAAGCTTGGTGTTTCTTGATTACTTACGAGGGGCTTAATTTGCAGACCAAGCTGGGCACTTCATGACTTATCAGTGTGTCAGAGTGAGCCGAGCCTCCCGGAGGAGAATCAGAAGGAGACACACGCAGGGCTGGCAGCATCCCTGCTTATTGATTTCTCAGCACCGTGTTAAGGTCTTCAAAGCAAACAGTGTGAACAAAGAAAGCTGAGGCCAAGCCTGTGGGGATTTTTCACCCAATATTCTCAAAGGAGACTGTGGGTACGTAGCACTAAGCCTGCTTTTTGAAGGCACAGAGATGTTGGGACTGTGGCTGAGGATGGGTAGGATACAGCTCTGAGGCTTGGGGACAAATTTTATTTCTAGGATCAGGGTGAGGCAAGAGGAACCAGATCCTTTTGCTGGCCTGGGAAAGAACGTGGTCAAATCCTAGAGGCCGGGTAATTTTTCTGGCTAACAGCAGTATAATAATAAAACCATAATAACCACCATGTATTGAGTCCTTAACTATCTACTTCCTAGACGCTGTTGGTTGACCATGTCATCTGTTGGATATTTCAGGGTATTTGTTGAGTCAACATTTATTAACTGAGCACCTCCTGGGACCAGGCACTGTTCTAGGCACTGGAGATCTTGGAATGAACCAGACAGGCAAGTCCCCAGCTCTCATGGTGTTTACATTCTATTAGGGAAGAGAAATAAAAATCATACATCACAAGAAAACAAAATATAAACAACCACTTTAGACAGCGCAAAGTGCTAGGGAAAAAAGTCAACCAGGAGAATGGGACAGTGTGATGACGGGTGACTGGGGCAGGTCTTTGTGACTGAGTAATCAGGGAAGGCCTCTCTGAGGAAAGTAACATGGCAAATGGACAGGGGTGTCTTGAACAACTCAGAGTATTTCCCCCCCGCCAGCCACCCTGTTTCACCAGTTGTTCAGTTCTTTTCTGCTTTGTGTCCTGTTCACGTTAGAGCAGGAGGATGGGGAAGGCAACCAGGGAGACAGACAGGGAGGCAGGGTGGGAGTGAGAGTGGCAGGTGAGAGAGACTGAAAGAAAATGGAGATGGCATCATTACGCTGCCATCATTAGCATTACCGTTCTTTTGCAAGTGCGGGCTCTTTTTTGCAATCAGACCCCAATATGAACTTGTGTGCATTTTGTTGTTAGTGGGTGTAGGTGAGAAACTGCAGAGAGAGCTATTTCTCTTCCCTTATGTCTTCCTGCCACTGTCATCCTCTGCAAGTGGTTACAGCTATGTTTTATGTATTTCCAATCTGTTTTAGCACCTTCATTATGTGTTGATGAAACTTTAAAATATTCATAAATTTCCACATTGTCCCATGGATTCTAAGTTCTTTGGGAAGAGCGACCTAGCCCAAACAATAAATCTGATGTGTGTGCTCCTCAAATACGTGGAAAAAGTATCATCCTGCCTGGGTCCTTAAGAGAAGGCCTCAGAAAGGACCCGCATAATCTCTGTCAATTGTAAACTAAACAGTGTTCCAGCAAAGTGGAACCTTAGCTCGTGAACCACTGGGCCTTTTTTTTTTTTTTTACACCCATGAAGAGCAATATATACCCAACTCCCAGCACCAGCTGAATTATCTCTGAGAGGTGTGTTGAGAACATAATATTTTAATGAGACAAGAAAAGCTTAAATATAAGCAGACCCCTATATTAATGAATAATTACTTTGGTGGGTGAAGTTCTGTCGGACTCAAATGAATCTTTGTTCTTTCCCTCTGTACCAACCCAAGATGGATGCTAATCATGAATGTAAGTGAAAGGAGTGTACTAGTGATACTCTAGTATTAAGGAAGAGAAGCGCTGTGAGTTTTGCAGTGAACTTGGACAAGAAAAAGCCAGTTCTGTGTATCTTTCATGTCCTTGAAGGAGACTAGAAGCCCTTTTCCAAGTCTTCACGAAAGTCTCTATTTTTCATTCTCATGGTTTTCTCTACCTACAGCATGGTTCAAAATAAATTATTCAATTTTTGTTCCATTAATCACTAGTATTGTAACAGCATTATAATCTGTAAATTGTCATTGCAAATGTCCAGTTCTGCCATGTTGAGTATTAAATAGATCTCTTCTAAGAAAATGAATTACTATAAGCCATTTTTATAGAAAAATTAATTCTGAGTTATAGATGAATACTAAGAAGATTTGGGAACCCAGTCCAT
Organism: Eschrichtius robustus; assembly: GCF_028021215.1. NCBI lineage: Eukaryota > Metazoa > Chordata > Mammalia > Artiodactyla > Eschrichtiidae > Eschrichtius > Eschrichtius robustus. The sequence goes on from NC_090825.1 coordinate 133,606,978, forward strand.
TTGTGGCTTGGGTCTTCTTTCCTTTTTGAAATTTGGAACTGGAACAAGATGGTTGGGTTTTGAGAACTCCAAAGGACTATAAAAAACAGCCTATGATCCTTCATATGTGAGGGTGACCTCTTGGACACACATCTTTTATTCAAGGGTGGCTTCTTCGGGGTCTTCTGCCCTCTCTCACTTCACCCTTCCTCAGGGATAGATAGGGGGAGAGAGAACAAGCGTGCCTAGAGAAAACAGGTCGCAAATACACCAGTAGTGCAAGTCCTAGATCTAATCAACCCCTTTCTCACATCTGGTAGTAATCATACCTTTTTGATTGAATGTCCTATTCATAAAATGGCATTTAGTGTCCCACTCCCAAATGTGTACACTTATAAAATAGACATCTGCTCTATTGTCAGTCCGTGTATTAATCATTAGTAAATTTATTTTTCTGTATTTTAGATTAAAAAAATACACATAGATATTCCAGCCTTGTCATGCCTTGCTGATCCTCTGGCATTCACCCAGGGCCTGTGTGAACCTACCTTTGAAGGTCACTGCACTGAACAATTGATGTAACTTGTGGTAAATAACCAAGGGTTCTTGAAGAAATGTGCCTTATATTGATGGGGAACAGATCTACTGCTAGGAGCACCTTAAGAGAATTCGGGGCATTTCTTGCATAAGAATCTGGATGGAAAGTGCATTAAACAGAACATTCTGGCCTTTGACCTTCCCTGGAGTTTCTTTTGGGATCACTGGTCAAAGCTTTCAGAGATGTGCAATTATTTCATACGCCAGTGTTTCCCCAAGTTCTGCCCTGCTCATATTACCATCACAATTTTTACCTTGTCAAAGTACCATGGTATTATTATTTTAGAAATACTTGTCTTTAAATTTTCTCATTTTCACTTAATATATTCAAAAAGATTTTTTTATCACTGCCATAAATGGAATGCCAACCTTACTTGCCATAAATAGGAATAAATTTCTTTAAAAAACTAAGTGTGTAATTATTTAAAACCACAATGAGATGTCCCCTCACACCTATCAGAGTGGCTATTATCAAAAAGACGTGAGATAACAAGTGTTGTCGAGGGTGTGGAGGAAAGGGAACCCTCGTGCACTGTTGGCGGGAATATAAATTTGTGAAGCCACCGTGGAGAACAGTATGGAGGTTCCTCAGAAAATTAAGAATAGAACTACTGTATGATCCCGCAATTCTGCTTCTGGTATATATCCAAAGGAAATGAAAATAAGATATTAAAGAGAGAGCTGCACTCCCATGTTCACTGCAATATTATTCATAATAGCCAAGATATGAAAACAACCTAAGTGTCTATCAATGGATAAAGAAGATGTGGAATATATATACAATGGAATATTATTCAGCTGCAAGAAAGAAGGAAATCCTGCCATTTTGAAAGCATGGATGGATGCTTGAGGGCATTATGCTAAGTGAAGTTAAGTCAGACAGAGGAAGACAAAACTGCATGGTATCACTTATATGTGGAATAAAAAAAAAAGTCAAACTCATAAAAACAAAGAGTAGAAAAGTGACTGAGAGGTGCGAGAACCAGGGAGAGATTGGTAAAAGAGTATAAACTTTCGCCTGTATGGTGAATAAGGTCTGAGGATCTGATGTAAAACATGGTGACTGTAGTTGATAACATTGTATTGTAGAATTGAAGTTGCTAAGAGAGTAGAACTTAAATGGTCTCACCAAAAAAAAAAAAAAAGTTAAATATGTGAGGTGGTGGATGTGTTAATGAACTAGATGGGGGAGAATCCTTTCACAATATATATGTGTATCAAATCAGCATAATGAACACTTTATATAACTTACAATTTTGTCAGTTATACCTCAATAAAGCTGGGGGGAAAAGGCTTTAAAAATGCGCCCCCCCCAAAAAAAAATCTTCCGTGTGCTACCCCAAATCACCAAACCAACTCAAACAAGCAAAAAACCCAAAGCACCACATGTTGGGAAACATTGCCTTACCTATTTAAAAACTAACAATGTATCTGCTAGACCTTCTTTAAAGGGTTTTGCCGGCTATCTTGACACGTGTAATAAAGCAACAGATTATATCCTCAGCTCCATGACATGCTTCTATTTGGAGGCTGTAACATTTAGTTCTCAGGCTCCTCCTAGCTCTGCCATTGATTGACGCGCTGTGTGATGCAGGACCTCGCTTCCCCCAGCCATCCACTGATCTGAATCACTGAGAAGTCAATATTCTCAGCTCTGTCAATGCCGATGGTTCTCCTCGCATATCATAGATTTCTGTTTAAAAAAATGATCTCATTTGGTGTTAGCAGTGCTAAATATTTGAGAATTCACTTGTATATTCTCTGGAAATATTTAGTCCCAGGTTTTCTCCTAGCTGTACCAAGAACGTTATGGGACCTCAGTTTCTCCTTCTGGAAAAGGAAGTTAACGCACTTACTAGTCAGCCTAGGGTAACTGAAGCATCGTGGGCAGAAGAGTCTCTTTTTTTAAAAAAAATTATTTAATTAATTTATTTATTTTTGGCTGCATTGGGTCTTCGTTGCTGTGTGCGGGCTTTCTCTAGTTGCGGTGAGCGGGGGCTACTCTTCGTTGCGGTGCGCAGGCTTCTCATTGCGGTGGCTTCTCTTGTTGCAGAGCACAGGCTCTAGGTGCATGGGCTTCAGTAGTTGTGGCACGCAGGCTCAGTAGTTGTGGCTCGTGAGCTTTAGAGTGCAGGCTCAGTAGTTGTGGCACACGGGCTTAGTTGCTCCGTGGCATGTGGGATCTTCCCGGACCAGGGCTCGAACCTGTGTCCCCTGCATTGGCAGGCGGATTCTTAACCACTGCACCACCAGGGAAGCCCCCTTTTTTTTTTTTGAAAAGAAAAAAGTATGCTGTCTGGTGAAGGAAGAACCAATCTATGTAACACCCAAACTCCCAGACAGGCATGAATCCTGGCAGCCCAGCCATCACATTTCCTCAGGGCTGTGTCCCGAGTGCCGTGGCAGCCCGAGGCAACAGGCCTGTACGCTCCACACATTCAGTATTGTGGAGGAAAGACGATGGATTAGCCACAAGTCAAGGCAGCATGTGGGAAACGTACTCAAGCGCAGCTAGAAGGGGCCACACTCCACACCTTCAGCAGCCTGGTTAGCAGCGTGAGCTTGGGAGTTAGATCTGGTGCATCAGCGGGGGCTGCCAGGACCGTGAGCCATTTTCTCCAGCCCTGCTGAGCCCCAGTTTGCTCCTAATCTGGAAAATAAGGCCTACACTGTGGATTTGCATGTTATTTCAGTAGCACTTGAAAGAGTATAGGCTCTTTCGAGGCCCTTTCTTCTTCGTGCATGTTTGGCCTGGAAGGGATGATGGGAGACCCAAGTCTGCTGTTTCCTCTGCTGGGTTCAATTGCCACCTGACTCTCGTGTGAACTTCGAGTGTGTCCTAGTGTTTAAAGACTCAGGGCCGGGAATTCCCTAGTGGTCCAGTGGTTAGAACTCCGTGCTTCCACAGCCAGGACCTGGGTTCAATCCATGGTCAGGGAACTAAGATCCTGCAAGCTGCACGGTGCGGCCAAAAAAAGACTCAGGGCCATAGAATTATACTCCACTTACATATGTTTATTATATGCTGTACATAACTCTATATGTGTATGCATATATAGTTATGTAGGTTTATGTACACAAAACCATGTACAATTTAAAGGCTTTTCAAGGGCAATTCTGACCCTACCCAACATCTACCATATTCTTGCTTCTACAGTCAGACCCCCACAGGAGCTGTAACTTCATTGTAAGACCAGCTGACAGGACATCATGAGAATGCAATAGGAGAATGTATATAAACTTTTTAGCATAGTGCCTGACACATAGCTAATACTAAAGGTTAATAGAACCATGATTATAATGTTATTATTGTTTTCCATCCAGAGAGGGAACTATCAGCTGTAAGTGCCTACTGGTTATTATTAATATAATTATCTAAGGAAAGAGAGACAGAAATCACTTCACCTGGGGTTACCCAGTCTTCTCAGAGAAGTATGGGTATTTCAACTGATAGACACTGAGTCCAGGTGAAGGCCTCCAGGGTCCTGGTTCAGGAGTGGCCTGGAGCAGCAATGGGGAGGAGAACAGGCACTGAGTGTGCCAGGACAGGGGAGCAGTTTCCTTTGGTTGGCACATGTGAGCAGAGCCAGTGGATAAAATCTGGAAAAGTAGCCTGGGGTTAGATGGCCTTGAATATCTAGACTTGATTCAGTTGGGAGTGGGGAGCCACTGATGATTTATGAGCGGGGAGAGATGCACAAGATATCTGAAGTGAAGGGAAGGTTAGAAACATGGAAACCAGTTAGGAAGCTGTTACAAGGTGTTTGTGAGAAGTCTTTCTGAGCTCAAACGAGAATGGTGGCAGAAGGAATGGAAAAGATATTAGCTGATTCAGAGTGATTAAAATCCTGTATATTTCCTGAGCAGATCTTGGATTTTTTATTGTTCTTTTTTGCTACAAATAGTTATATATTCTCATATTTTCAACCAATAACAAATTTTTTAAAATCCTTTTAAAGTATAAAATATGTAGTTTTGAAAGCTACAACAGGAATTTAAATAATGACTTAACATTACTGAAGAATTTTACCAACCCCAGCACTGATGGCTGAATCCTGAGAATGCAAGTGGGAAGCCCATGGAAAAATCCCCAATGTGGGGACCATACTTGCCATATAACAATAAAAATATAACATATAACCTTGGCAGAGAAAAATACCATCATCTCAGATTGCACTCCTAACTGAAACCAAATGAACATATTATCTGCTCCCAAATAATTTTGTAACGTGGTGAGGTAAAGGAGGAATAAAAGAATAATAAAAGGAAGTTGCCTTGCAAATATGTTACAAGGGGTGAATGAATATTATTATTTACATTGTCTGAGTTTAAGTCATTTATTTGTTAGTGTTTAAGATATGCAGGAGTACATACAAGATGCACAATTTTTTAAGAAATTTTTTTCTTTAAAGACAATAATTTAATTTTTGTCATACTTGTATTGAAAATGCTACAGGTATGATTGCATCTGCCTAATAGTGTCAACCTGGGTATGGCCTTGGAATTCCTTCAAATAAATGTCTCCCCTCCCATTCAGAGTTAGAGAATATTATTGTATATGCAAATATATGATTTCCTACTAGTTTGTGGTATCGAATATTGTCATAGTGACATGAACAATACAACCTGTCCTTCCCTACAAAACTACTTCCTTCTATAACTGAGCCAGTCCATCAATGGAAATTTTTGGTGTTTGGCTTTCCAACTGTAACTTGAACGTATTAAATGGGGTGGTAGCTGTGGTGTCAATTTTTATAGAGTTTTGGGGGAAATAGATCTTACATTCCTACAAATAATGTAATAATTTCTGTGCAGGAGTTCAAGGTGATGTTTTATTTAACAAAGGAGTCACTCATACAACTGAGAGATTACAGACTTTTACATTTGTATTTGATGTTATGGGTTCTTTCAAAGACAACAGAATTCTCAGCTTATAACAGAATACCACATTTGTAATAAATCACTTTCCTGTCGCGGGCAATGGGGGGGTCTTAATTCCCATTTTTAAACTTATTCCCATGGTGTGCATTTTCATTTATTTTCCAGCCATGAAATGAGAAAAAAAATCAAAATAAAAAGAATAAAGCCTAAGGTTGTATTGGGCTTTTTCCTTGGAAAGACCAAGGGGAGAAAATGGAACCTGATTAAGGGCCCCATATCAAGGTAAGGTGAACAGAAATCCAAAATAAGCCAAATGGCACTTCCTAAAAATTAAACATAGAATTATTACATGATCCAGCAATTTCATTCCTGAGTGTATACCTAAAAGAATTGAAAGCAGAGATTCAAACAGGTATTTGTGCACCCATGTTCATGTTCACAATAACCAGTAAGTGGAAACAGTGTACATTTAATTAACAGACTAATGCATAAACCAAATGTGGTGTGTACACACTATAGAATATTATTCAGCCTTAAAAGAAATGAAATTCTGACATACTCTATACCTTGGATGAGCTTTGAGACATGCTAAGTGAAATAAGCCAGACACAAAAGGACAAATAGGATACGAATCCATTTATATCAGGTCTTTAGAGTGGTCAAATTCAGGCAGAAAGTAGAGTGCTGGTTTCCAGAGGCTGAGGGGCGGGGTAAGTGGGGAGTTAGTGTTTAATGGGTACACAGTTTTGGTTGGGGGAGATGAAAACGTTCTAGAGATGGATGGTGGTAATGGTTGCATAACAATGTGAATGTACCTAACAGAACTGGACTCTTTAAAACAGGGGTCCCCAACCCCCGGGCCGCAGACCGGTACCAATCCGTGGCCTGTTAGGAACCGGGCCGCACAGCAGAAGGTGAGCAGCGGGCGAGTGAGCGAAGCTTCATCAGCCGCTCCCCATCGCTCCCCATCGCCTGCATTACCACATGAGCCATCCCCCCACCCCCATCCATGGAAAAATTGTCTTCCATGAAACCGGTCCCTGGTGCAAAAAAGGTTGGGGACCAATGCTTTAAAATGATGAAAATAGTAATTTTTATGTTATTTTACCACATTTATACACATAAATTCACCACATTATACACATAAAATACGTATCTTTTACCATAATTTTAAAAGAGAAGCCAAGTGAAATAGAGAAGGTAGTTGAATTGAATTTATGAGAATTAATGTCCAATTTTCCTCATTGCCCTTAATGTTCTCCCAAAATATATATGTAAGCAAGTACTTCAGTGAGAACAGAGGGATGGGTACACATTTAGTTGTGAAAGTGCAAGCTCTTTTAGGTATAATCTCCCCTCATCTAGGATATAATCTCAAACAAGTCTTCCATGAATATGTCCCTCAAGAAATCTCATCAATAAACTGGGGAAGTGTGGTCCTGATCACACAACGATTAATATTAGGTGGGTGTACCACTTACTTGAGGGTCTCATTTAGACAGGTTATCAATACCCGACTCGCTGCCTGCACGGGGAGTGAAGGGTTCCCTTAGAGGGACTCAGCAGTACCCAGGTTACCTGCAGACACACAGAATCTTCATTCTAAATAGTTTCTAATTCACTGCAAGTCCATCTTGCACCAACTTGACCCTGATATTTCCTGCCTTTCCCATCTGGAAGTCTCCTTTGTTTTAAAAGAGTCTTGGCAAACATGTTGTTTAGTGGAATAAAACAGAAGGCATTTTTGAAACACAGACACTGTAAGCCTCAAATCAGGCGCTCAGGAGAAAGAAGTGGTACATTGGAAACGTGGCCACCAGTTTGCAGAGAGTATTAGCACGAGTGTAGAGCTACAAAGACATGAGTAGCTAACGGTGGATTATTAACCTCCCAAACTCGATTCAATTTGACAGTGGCACTTCACAGCACATTGCATCCAATCTCATTTGAAGCTGACAAAGATTGTTTCTGCTTTACATCTATTGGTTTATTAATGGTCTACAGCCTCTTAAGCAGATGCATATTCATTAGGTAGCCAGCTGTTAGGAGGTTCCCAGGTGTCGAATGTAACTCTGTCTTCGAACATTTTTTTTTGCCTTATCATGAAACAAAGTAATTGAGGCCTTATTAAAGAACCAGTTAATTACTAAAGCGATACCTTATGGCACCTTTTTATCATTCAAATTTGAGAGCTCTTGGGACATCTAAAAAATTTGGTAAAGAGACAGTATTTAAGAGCCAACCGTTATTATATAATTATAAATATATAGAGACTGATATTGTATGTGTGGAGATATACATACACACCCTTCCATGTTGGAGAAATTAAAAGTAAGTGAAACGTTCCTAACAACTGAAAAATTTCAGCTACAATATCCTTTTCTTGGTTCATTAATGGAATTAGGTCCAAAGGACAACACTGATAAACCTAGTAAATTAATTAAAGTTACTTTAATATTTCTTTAATCTTAATCACTTTCCTATAAAAGATGACTTAAAAATGGGTTTTTGTGTAATTTATGCTTCAAACTTACTTTTTTTAAAATTTAATTTATTTTTTATACAGCAGGTTCTTATTAGTTATCTATTTTATACATATTAGTTTATATGCATCAATCCCAATCTCCCAATTCATCCTACCACCACCACCATCCCTCCCACCCCCCCGCTTTCCCCCCTTTGTGTCCATACGTTTGTTCTCTACATCTGTGTCTCTATTTCTGCCTTGCAAACTGGTTCATCTGTACCATTTTTCTAGATTCCACATATATGCGTTAATGTACAACATTTGTTTTTCTCTTTCTGACTTACTTCACTCTGTATGACAGTTTCTATGTCCATCCACATCTCTACAAATAACCCAATTTCATTCCTTTTTTATGGCTGAGTAATATTCCATTGTATATATGTACCACATCTTCTTTATTCATTCTTCTGTTGATGGGCATTTAGGTTGCTCCCATGACCTGGCTATTGTAAATAGTGCTGCAATGAACATTGGGGTGCATGTGTCTTTTTGAATTATGGTTTTCTCTGGGTATATGCCCAGTAGTGGGATTGCTGGGTCATATGGTAATTCTTTTTTTAGTTTTTTAAGGAATCTCCATACTGTTCTCCATAGTAGCTGTATCAATTTACATTCTCACCAACAGAGCAAGAGGGTTCCCCTTTCTCCACATCCTCTCCAGCATTTGTTGTTTGTACATTTTCTGATGATGCCCATTCTAACTGGTGTGAGGTGATACCTCATTGTAGTTTTGATTTGCATTTCTCTAATAATTAGTGATGTTGAGCAGCTTTTCATGTGCCTCTTGGCCGTCTGTATGTCTTCTTTGGAGAAATGTCTATTTAGGTCTTCTGCTCATTTTTTGATTGGGTTGTTTGTTTTTTTAATATTGAGCTGCATGAGCTGTTTATATATTTTGGAGATTAATCCTTTGTCCGTTGATTCGTTTGCAAATATTTTCTCCCATTCTGAGGGTTGTCTTTTCGTCTTGTTTATGGTTTCCTTTGCTGTGCAAAAGCTTTGAAGTTTCATTAGGTCCCATTTGTTTATTTTTGTTTTTATTGCCATTTCTCTAAGAGGTGGGTCAAAAAGGATCTTGCTGTGATTTTTGTCAAAGAGTGTTCTTCCTATGTTTTCCTCTAAGAGTTTTATAGTGTCCGGTCTTGCATTTAGGTCTTTAATCCATTTTGAGTTTATTTTTGTGTATGGTGTTAGGAAGTCTTCTAATTTCATTGTTTTACATGTAGCTCTCCAGTTTTCCCAGCACCACTTATTGAAGAGACTGTCTTTTCTCCATTGTATATCCTAGCCTCGTTTGTCATAGATTAGTTGACCATAGGTGCGTGAGTTTATCTCTGGGCTTTCTATGCTGTTCCATTGATCTATATTGCTGTTTTTGTGCCAGTACCATATTGTCTTGATTACTGTAGCTTTGTAGGATAGTCTGAAGTCAGGGAGTCTGATTCCTCCAGCTCCGTTTTTTTCCTTCAAGATTGCTTTGGCTATTCAGGGTCTTTTGTGTTTCCATACAAATTTTAAGATTTTTTGTTCTAGTTCTGTAAGAAATGCTACTGGTAATTTGATAAGGATTGCATTGAATATGTTTCAAAGATTGCTTTGGGTAGTATAGTCATTTTCACAATGTTGATTCTTCCAATCCAAGAACATGGTATATCTCTCCATCTGTTTGTGTCATCTTTGGTTTCTTTCATCAGTGTCTTATAGTTTTCTGAGTACAGGTCTTTTACCTCCTTAGGTAGGTTTATTCCTAGGTATTTTATTCTTTTTGTTGCAGTGGTGAATGGGATTGTTTCCTTAATTTCTTTTTCTGATCTTTTGTTGTTAGTGTATAGGAATGCAAGAGATTTCTGTGCATTCATTTTGTATCCTGCTGCTTTACCAAATTCATTGATTAGCTCTAGTAGTTTTCTGGTGGCATCTTTAGGATCCTCTATGTATAGTATCATGTCACCTGCAAACAGTGACAGTTTTACTTCTTCTTTGCCAATTTGTATTCCTTTTATTTCTTTTTCTTCTCTGACTGCTGTGGCTAAGACTTCCAAAACTATGTTGAAGAATAGTGGCAAGAGTGGACCTCCTTGTCTTCTTCCTGATCTTAGAGGAAATGCTTTCAGTTTTTCACCACTGAGAATGATGTTTGCTGTGGGTTTGTCATATATGGCCTTTATTATATTGAGGTAGGTTCCCTCTATGCCTACTTTCTGGAGAGCTTTTATCATAAATGGGTGTTGAATTTTGTCAAAAGCTTTTTCTGCATCTATTGAGATGATCATATGGTTTTTATTCTTCAATTTGTTAATACAGTGTATCACATTGATTGATTTGCATATATTGAAGAAACCTTGCATCCCTGGGATAAACCCCACTTGATCATGGTGTATGATCCTTTTAATGTGTTGTTGGATTCTGTTTGCTAGTATATTGAGGATTTTTGCATCTATATTCATCAGTGATATTGGTAATTTTCTTTTTTGCTGTATCTCTGGTTTTGGTATCAGGGTGATGGTGGCCTCATAGAATGAGTTTGGGAGTGTTCCTTCCTCTGCAATTTTTTGGAAGAGTTTGAGAAGGATGGGTGTTAGTTCTTCTCTAAATGTTTGATAGAATTCACCTGTGAAGCCATCTGGTCCTGGACTTTTGTTTGTTGGAAGATTTTTAATCACAGTTTTAATTTCATTACTTGTGATTTGTCTGTTCATATTTTCTATTTCTTCCTGGTTCAGTCTTGGAAGGTTATACCTTTCTAAGAATTTGTCCATTTCTTCCAGGTTGTCCATTTTATTAGCATAGTGTTGCTTGTAGTAGTCTCTTATGATGCTTTTTATTTCTGTAGTGTCCGTTGCAACTTCTCCTTTTTGATTTCTAATTTTATTGATTTGAGTCCTCTCCCTCTTTTTCTTGATGAGTCTGGCTAAAGGTTTATCAATTTTGTTTATCTTCTCAAAGAACCAGCTTTTAGTTTTATTGATCTTTGCTATTGTTTTCTTTGTTTCTCTTTCATCTATTTCTGCTCTGATCTCTATAATTTCTTTCCTTCTACTAACTTTGGGTTTTGTTTGTTCTTCTTTCTCTAGTTCCTTTAGGTGTAAGGTTAGATTGTTTATTTGAGATTTTTCTTGTTTCTTGAGGTAGGATTGTATTGCCATAAACTTCCCTCTTAGAACTGCTTTTGCTGAATTCCATACATTTTGGATCGTCGTGTTTTCATTATCATTTGTCTCTAGGTATTTTTTGATTTCCCCTTTGATTTCTTCAGTGACCTCTTGGTTATTTAGTAGCATATTGTTTAGCCTCCATGTGTTTGTGTTTTTTACATCTTTTTCCCTGTAATTTATTTGTAATCTCATAACGTTGTGGTCGGAAAAGATGCTTGATATGATTTCAATTTTCTTAAATTTACTGAGGATTGATTTGTCACCCAAGATGTGATTCCAGGATAGGAGGTTCTAGGAGGTTCTAGGAGGTTCCCAGGTGTCGAATGTAACTCTGTCTTCGAACACTTTTTTTTTCCTTATCATGAAACAAAGTAATTGAGGCCTTATTAAAGAATAAGAATAGCCTGGAGAATGTTCTGTGTGCACTTGAGAAGAAAGTGTAATCTGCTGTTTTTGGATGGAATATCCTATAAATATCAATGAAATCTATCTGGTCTATTGTGTCATTTAAAGCTTGTGTGTCCTTATTAATTTTCTATCTGGATGACCTGTCCATTGGTGTAAATCAGGTTTTAAAGTCCCCCACTATTATTGTGTTACTATCGATTTCTCTTTTATAGCTGTTAGCATCTGCCTTATGTATTGAGGTGCTCCTATGTTGGGTGCATAGATATTTATAATTGTTATATCTTCTTCTTGGCTTGATCCCTTGATCATTATGTAGTGTGCTTCCTTGTCTCTTGTAACATTCTTTATTTTAAAGTCTATTTATCTGATATGAGTATTGCTACTCCAGCTTTCTTTTGACTTCCGTTTGCATGGAATATCTTTTTCCATCCCCTCACTTTCACTCTGTATGTGTCTCTAGGTCTGAAGTGGGTCTCTTGTAGACAGCATGTATATGGGTCTTGTTTTTGTATCCATTCAGCGAACCTGTGTCTTTTGGTTGGAGCATTTAATCCATTCACATTTAAGGTGATTATCGATATGTATGTTCCTATTACCATTTTCTTAATTGTTTTGGGTTTGTTTTTGTAGGCCTTTTTCTTTTGTGTTTCCTGCCTAGAGAAGTCTCTTTAGCATTTGTTGTAAAGCTGGTTTGGTGGTGTTGAATTCTCTTAGCTTTTGCTTGTCTGAAAATCTTTTGATTCCAGTGTCTTCTGTCGATGATTGTTCAGCAGTTAGTTGTGATTCCGTTGCTCTTGCAAGAGGGAGTCCAAACTTACTTTTATATTTTCATTAAAACTAGTATTTTTTCCCTGTCAAAAATAAGATAGTTCAATTACTGGCAATCAAACTAGTGTTTTCATATTGCCAAGTATTTCTAAATGCCCTTTATAGCAGTGTGTATATATAATATATATATATATAAATATATTATATATTATATATATATATATATAATATATATATATATATATAATATATATATAGTTTTAAGTTGCTGATCTGTTGATTTCACATGCATTTTTAAAAATTTATTTATTTTTGGCTGCACTGGGTCTTTGTTGCTGCACACGGGCTTTCTCTAGTTGCAGCGAGCAGGGGCTACTCTTGCGGTGTGCGGGCTTCTCATTGCGGTGGCTTCTCTTGTTGCAGAGCACGGGCTCTAGAGCCCAGGCTCAGTAGTTGTGGTGCACGGGCTTAGTTGCTCTGCGGCATGTGGGATCTTCCCAGACCAGGGATCGAACCCGTGTCCCCTGCATTGGCAGGCGGATTCTTAACCACTGCACCACCAGGGAAGTCCCTCAACTGCATTTTTAAAACCCTGCATTTGTACTCTCCTTCCGTCATTTTTACTGTTTTTGATATCATATTTTACATCTAATTGTTTTGTGTATCCCTTAACTGCTTATCGTGGCTACAGTAACTCTCCTACGTACAAACGTTCTGTTCTGAGAGTGCGTTCATAAATTCAATTTGTTCGTAAGTCCAACAAAGTTAGCCTAGGTACCCAACTAACACAATCGGCTATATGGTACTGTACTGTAATAGGTTTATAATACTTTTCACACAAATAATACATAAAAAACAAACACAGAAAATAAAGAAAACATTTTTAATCTTATGGTACAGTACCTTGAAAAGTACAGTAGTACAGTACAACAGCTGGCATACTGGGGCTGACATTGAGTGAACAGGCAAGAAGAGTTACTGATTGGAGGAGGGAGAGGAGGTGGGAGATGGTAGAGCTGAAGGATCATCAGCAATAGGAGACAGAGGGCAAGCCGCAGTTTCACTCACGGCTGACGTTGATGGCACAGGTTCTGGTTCCTTGCTGGATTCAATTCTATCTACCTTCTTGAAAAAAATGATCCAGTGATGTCTGGGTAGCAGCTCTTTTATTCTCATCATAGATGACACAGTAGCACTGGAGTGCATTCTGAACAGCTGCTGCAACCTTTGTGTACTGTTCTAAGTTCGGGTCCTGTGCCTCAAAAACTAACAGTGCCTCCTCAAATAAAGAAAATCCCCTTGCCATTTCCTGCGTCGTGAATCTCTTTGGTTCTTCAGTTACTTCTTCCTCTTGTCTCTCTTCCTCCTTTCTCTGGGCCTCCAATTCCATCAGCTCTTCATTAGTAAGCTCCTCATGTTGCACAGCAAATTCCGTCATTATTGCTTGGCGTTTCTCAGCAGTACCAGCTATATCACCACTGCTTTTATGCTTGCTTCTGGACATCCTGGGCTTGAAATAAAGATACTGTATAGAGTACAGTACAGTAAAGTCCACAAAAGCACAACCACTTATAGTGGGTGCATGCATGTTTCCTGTCCCAGGTTAGGGACGTTTTCAGCTATTATGTCTTCAAATATTTTCTCAGGCGTTTTATCTCTCTCTTCTCCTTCTGGGACCCCTATAATGCAAATATTACTGTACTTGATGTTGACCCAGAAGTCTCTTAAACTGTTCTCATTTCTTTTCATTCTTTTTCCTTCTTTCTGTTCAGCAGCAGTGATTTCCACTACTCTGTCTTCCAGCTTACTGATCCGTTCCTTTGTATCATTTAGTCTACTGTTGAGTCTTTCTAGTATATTTTTCATTCAGTTATTGTATTCTTTATCTCTGTTTGTTTTTTATGTTTTCTAACTCTTTGTTAAAAACTTCTAACTTCTCTGTGTGTCCATTCTTCTTCCGAGTTCTTTGATCATCTTTAGATCATTACTCTGAATTCTTTCTTGAGTAGATTGCCTATCTCCACTTCACTTAGTTCTTCTTCTGGGGTTTTATCTTGTTCCTTCGTCTGGAACGTGTTCCTCTGCTGCCTCACTTTGCCTAAGGTGCTATTTGTTTTTTTGTGTCTGTGGTTAGTTACGTTTCTTGACCTTGGAGAAGTGACCCTCTGTAGGAGAGGTCCTATGCATTCCAGTAGTACACTCCCCTCTGGACACCCAAGCAATATGCTCTATGGGGTCCCCCTAAGAGGGCTGTGTGTGTCCTTCTGTTGTGCCAAGCTAACTATGTGGGTGGTCTGGTAGGCTTTGTTGGCGCCTAGCCTGGTTGGTTGCCAGGCCCTGCTTTGTGTGGATGTTGCTGGCTGCTGGCTAGCAGGGCCTGGTCACTAGGCAGCTGACTGTTGAACCCTAGGAGGTCCTGGGGCTAGTGCTGGCTCACTGATCAGCGAAGTTAGGGTTCAGAAGACTCTGGGGCTGTTGCCCACCCACAGGTGGGTGAAGCTAGGTCCTGGGGTTAGTGCTGGACTACTGGCAGGCAGAGCTGGGTCCTTGAGTCTGGCTGGCTGCAGGGCTCAGGGATCCCAGAGCTAGTGTCAGATCACTGCAGGTAGGGGCCGGGGGAGTGGTCTGGTTCCTGGCACACAGTTGGGTATGGTGTCTAGGGTGTCCCGAAGCTTGCGTTGGCCTGCTAGTGGGCAGGGCCAGAACCCAGCTGGTCCCACGGCAGGGTCTGGCCTGCTATGGGTGAGCTGGGTTCACAGGCTGTGGGATTGTGGTTTTCTTGTGCCTGGTGTCTGCCCCCTGGTGGGTGAGGCTGGTCCAGTGGCTAGTGCAGGCTTCCTGGAGGGCAGGGCTGGTGCCTGCCCACTGCTGGGTGGAGCTGGGTCTTGGCCCTCTAGTGGGCAGTGGCGTGTCTAGGGGTGGCTGCGAGCTCAGGAAGACTTTAGGCAGCCTCTCTGCTGATGGATGGGGCTGTGTCCCCACATTCTGTTGTTTGGCTTGAAGCATCCCAGTACTAGTACCTACAGGCTGTTGGGTTGGGCCAGGTCTTGGTGCTAATGAGCTAGAGGGAGGATCCCAAGATAGTGGCCACCAGCAGGAGTGTCCATGCAGTAGATAGTTCCCAAATATGGCTGCCATCAGTGTCTATGTCCCCAGGGTGAGTTGCAACCAGCACCCTCCCCCACCTCGCCTCTCTGGGAGACTCTTCAAAACCAGCAGGTAGGTCTGGCCCAGGCTCCTATCAAATTACAGCATTTACCCTGGGTCCCAGTGCATGTGAGATTTTGAATGTGCCCTTTAAGAGTGAAGTCTCTATTTCCACCAGTCCTGTTGGACTCCCCAAATTAAGCCCCTCTGGCCTACAAAGCCAAATGCTCTGGGGGCTCATCTTCTTGGTGCAGGACCTCCAGTCTGGGGAGCCCGACTTGGGGCTCAGAACTCTCACTCCTGTGGGAGAACCTCTGCAATTATAATTATTCTCCAGTTTGTGGGTTGCTTACATAGAGGAATGGGACTTGATTATATTGTGAGTCTTCCCCTCCTACCCATCTCATTGTGGTTCCTTCTTTATGTCTTTAGTTGTAGAAGATCTTTTCTGGGAGGTTCCAGTCTTTTTTTATCGATGGTTGTTCTGCAGATAGTTGTGATATTGGTGTGCTCGTGAGAGGAGGTGAGCACACCAAGACTCAGGGTCTTTCTACTCTGCCATCTTAACCCCTGAATGTCTCTAAATGCCCTTTAAAAATCCTATTCTAAAGATGTCAATCCAAATATTCCCTTAAGAGCACCTTAAATCTAGAATTTCCACTTCTACTTTTATTTGGTGACTGGGCATCTTAATTCTATTTCTCAAATGCAAGAATCACAGGAGCAAATTAAAAATAGCCTAGAACACATAATCTTTAGAAAACATTGCAGTACTCTTTTTGAAATGGATTTCCTAAACAAGTAATCCAAGACCATCCAACTGTACTGTGGCTTGCTCTTAATATGTCTTCCCGTCCCTTGAGGAGCCTTTGTGTTACACTACTCCAAATCTGCTGGAATTTTCTGCCTTTGAGATTTTTTAAAAATTATTTAATTAATTTTTGACTGTGTGGGTCTTCATTGCTGCACACGGCTTTCTCTAGTTGTGGCAAGCGGGGGCTACTCTTTGTTGTGGTGCACAGGCTTCTCATTGTGGTGGCTTCTCTTGTAGAGCACGGGCTCTAGGTGCACGGGCTTCAGTAGTTGTGGCACGTGGACTCAGTAGTTGTGGCTCACAGGCTCTAGAGCGCAGGCTCAGTAGTTGTGGTGCATGGGCTTAGCTGCTCCGCAACATGTGGGATCTTCCTGGACCAGGGATCGAACCCATGTCCCCTACATTGGCAGGCAGATTCTTAACCACTGCACCTCCAGGGAACTCCCTGACTTTGAGATTTGGTTAATGTCCTGTGCAAGTTGTATCACCATTCCTGCAAAAGAAATAAAAGGTTTACTCTTCAGAATAGATCAGTTTTTATTTGCTCTGTGGCTCTTCTCCAGCTGGTAACCTTTAGAAAATGTAAATAGACTTCATAAACATTTAGTGCTTACTTAAGAAACATAAGAGTTAACCATTAACTAGCGGTCTACTATGTGTGGCATCTGGGACAATGTGGTCAGAGATCAGGGATATGTAACAAAAAGCTGACAGTACATCTGTATGGCATGTACAGTCTTTAAATTAAAAGGTCTGAAATATTAATAGAGGAGTAATGAGGGATAGTGGAATAAAACTGGATTTGGATTCCAAAAACCTATCCTAGGAGACATGGCTTCACTGACAGCTTTGCTCTCTTGGAGCCTGTTTCCTCATCTTTAACAAGGGGATAATAACTGTTTTACCTTCTTAGCTTAGGGCTATTGTGAATATCAGGGAGGAAATGAGTGTGAATCCATTCTGTAAACTAATATGCAAATGCAAGTTATGACTATTTGAAATACTCAACTTGTCTTTATAAATGTCCCTTAGATACCAAAAATTCATATCTTTCACATATAAATTCACTATTAATGTATTTCAGGTTCAACAATAAATATCAAACTCTTGCCATACAATTTTCCACTCAAGTTTTTAAAGTCCAAGTCAAGTTTTTAAACGGAGCCCTGTGATACTGGGTAATGACCTATATGGGAAAAGAATCTAAAAAAGAATAGATACATGTATATGTATAACTGATTCATTTTGCTGTACAGCAGAAACTAACACAACATTGTAATCAAATATACTCCAATAAAAATTTAAAAATAAATGAAGTGAGCCGTATGACAACCATGGCAATGAAAGCAAGCCATGCCTTTAGAATAAACCACCTCTGGTGGTCATAGTTCCCTCTGAGGAACTTTTGAGGACAGTGAAGTAATCACTTACCTCAACCCCCAAAGCAAGGATTATTTCTTTTAAGCTTTTAAACTCTAGTACAAATTATTAAGAGTATAGGAGACCTTCAAGATGGCAGCGGAGTAAGATGTGGAGATCACCTTCCTCCCCATGAATACATCAGAAATACATCTACACGTGGAACAACTCCTACAGAACACCTACTGAAGGCTGGCAGAAGACCTCAGACTTCCCAAAAGGCAAGAAACTCCCCACGTACCTGGGTAGGGCAAAAGAAAAAAAAAATCAGAGACAAAAGAATAGGGAAGGGACCTGCACCTCTGGGAGGGAGCTGTGAAGGAGGAAAAGTTTCCACACACTAGGGAGCCCCTTCACTGGCGGAGACAGGGGATGGCGGGAGGTGGAAGCTTCAGAGCCACGGAGGAGAGTGCAGCAACAACGGTGCAGAGGGCAAAGCGGAGAGATTCCCTCACAGAGGATGGGTGCCGACCAGCACTCACCAGCCCAAGAGGCTTGTCTGCTCACCCGCCAGGGTAGGTCGGGGCTGGGAGCTGAGGCTCGGGCTTCGGTCCGATCCCAGGGAGAGGACTGGGGTTGGCTGCGTGAACACAACCTGAAGGGGGCTAGTGCACCACAGCTAGCCAGGAGGGAGTCCGGGAAAAAGTCTGGAGCTGCCTAAGAGGCAAGAGACCATTGTTTTGGGGTGCATGAGGAGAGGGGATTCAGAGCACCACCTAAACGAGCTCCAGAGACCAGCATGAGCCGTGACTATCAGCGCGGACACCAGAGACAGGCACGAGACGCTAAGCCTGCTGCTGCAGCTACCAAGAAGCCCGTGTGCAAGCACAGGTCACTGTCCACACCTCCCCTTCCGGGAGCCTGTGCAGCCCGCCACTGCCAGGGTCCCGTGATCCAGGAACAACTTCCCCAGGAGAACACACGGTGCGCCTCAGGCTGTTGCAACATCATGCCAGCCTCTGCCACTGCAGGCTCACCCCACATTCCATACCCCTCCCTTCCCCCGGCCTGAGTGAGCCAGAGCCCCCTAATCAGCTGCTACTTTAACCCCGCCCTGTCTGAGCGAAGAACAGACGCCCTCAGGCAACCTACACGCTGAGGCGGGGCCAAATCCAAAACTGAACCCCAGGAGCTGTGCGAACAAAGAAGAGAAAGGGAAATCTCTCCCAGCAGCCTCAGGAACAGTGGATTAAATCTCCACAATCAACTTGATGTACCCTGCATCTCCGGAATACCTGAATAGACAACGAATCATCCCAAAATTGAGGCGGTGGACTTTGGGAGCAACTGTAGACTTGGGGTTTGCTTTCTGCATCTAATTTGTTTCTGGTTTTATGTTTATCTTAGTTTAGTTTTTAGAGTTTATTATCATTGGTAGATTTTAATTTTTTATTTTAATAACTTTATTTTGTTTTTTTCTTTCTTTCTTTCTTCCTTTCTTTCTTTCTTTCTTTCTTTCTTTCTTTCTTTCTTTCTTTCTTTCTTTCCTTCTTTCTTTCTCTCTTTCTTTTCTTTTCTTTTCTTTTCTTTTCTTTTCTTTTCTTTTCTTTTCTTTCTTTCTCCCTTTTCTTCTGAGCCATGTGGCTGAGAGGGTCTTGGTGCTCCAGTCGGTGTCAGGCCTGTGCCTCTGAGGCGAGAGAACTGAGTTTAGGACATTGGTCCACCAGAGACCTCCAGGCTCCACGTAATATCAGGCGGCAAAAACTCTCCCAGATATCTCCATCTAAATGCTAAGACCCAGCTCTACTCAACGACCAGCAAGCTACAGTGCTGGACACGCTATGCCAGACAACTAGCAAGACAGGAACACAACCCCACCAATTAGCAGAGAGGCTGCCTAAGATCATAATAAGGTCACAGACACCCCAAAACACACCACCGGACGTGGTCCTGTCCACCAGAAAGACGAGATCCAGCCTCATCCACCAAAACACAGGCACTAGTCCCCTCCACCAGGAAGCCTATACAACCCACTGAACCAACCTTAGCCACGGGGGGCAGACACCAAAAACAACAGGAACTACGAATCTGCAGCCTGTGAAAAGGAGACCCCAAACACAGTAAATTAAACAAAATGACAAGACAGAGAAACAGCAGATGAAGGAGCAAGGTAAAAACCCACCAGACCAAACAAATGATGAGGAAATAGGCAGTCTACCTGAAAAAGAATTCAGAATAATGATAGTAAAGATGATCCAAAATCTTGGAAATAGAATGGAGAAAATACAAGAAACTTTTAACAAGGACCTAGAAGAACTAAACAGCAAACAAACAATGATGAACACCACAATAAATGAAATTAAAAACTCTCTAGAAGGAATCAATAGCAGAATAACTGAGGCAGAAGAACGGATAAGTGACCTGGAAGATAAAATAGTGGAAATAACTACTGCAGAGCAGAATAAAGAAAAAAGAATGAAAAGAATTGAAGACAGTCTCAGAGACCTCTGGGACAACATTAAACACACCAACATTCGAATTATAGGTGTCCCAGAAGAAGAAGAGAAAAAGAAAGCAACTGAGGAAATATTTGAAGAGATTATAGTTGAAAACTTCCCTAATATGGGAAAGGAAATAGTCAATAAAGTCCAGGAAGTGCAGAGAGTCCCATACAGCATAAATCCAAGGAGAAGCATGCCAAGGCACATATTAACCAAACTATCAAAAATTAAATACAAAGAAAAAATATTAAAAGCAGCAAGGGAAAAGCAACAAAGAACATACAAGAGAATCCCCATAAGGTTAACAGCTGATCTTTCAGCAGAAACTCTGCAAGCCAGAAGGGAGTGGCAGGACATATTTAAAGTGATGAAAGGGAAAAACCTACAACCACGATTACTCTACCCAGCAAGGATCTCATTCAGATTTGATGGAAAAATTAAAAGCTTTACAGACAAGCAAAAGCTAAGAGAATTCAGCACCACCAAACCAGCTTTACAACAAATGCTAAAGGAACTTCTCTAGGCAGGAAACACAAGAGAAGGAAAAGATCTGCAATAACAAACCCAAAACAATTAAGAAAATGGTAATAGAAACATACGTATTGATAATCACCTTAAATGTAAATGGGTTAAATCCTCCAACCAAAAGACATAGACTGGCTGAATCTATACAAAAACAAGACCCATATATATGCTGTCTACAAGAGACCCACTTCAGACCTAGGGACACATAGAGACTGAAAGTGGGGATGGAAAAAGATATTCCATGCAAATGGAAATCAAAAGAAAGCTGGACTAGCAATTCTCATATGAGACAAAATAGACTTTAAAATAAAGATTGTTACATGAGACAAAGAAGGACACTACATAATGATCAAGGGATCAATCCAAGAAGAAGATATAACAATTGTAAATATTTATGCACCCAACATAGGAGCACCTCAATACATAAGGCAACTGCTAACAGCCATAAAAGGAGAAATCGACAGTAACACGATCATAGTAGGGGACTTTAACACCCCACTTTCACTAATGGACAGATCATCCAAAATGAAAATAAATAAGGAAACACAAGCTTTAAATGATACATTAAACAAGATGGACTTAATTGATATTTATAGGACATTCCATCCAAAAACAACAGAATAAACTTTCTTCTCAAGTGGTCGTGGAACATTCTCCAAGTTAGATCATATCTTGGATCACAAATCAAGCCTTGGTAAATTTAAGAAAATTGAAATCGTATCAAGTATCTTTTCCGACCACAATGCTATGAGACTAGATATCAATTACAGGAAAAAAATCTGTAAAAAATACAAACATATGGAGGCTAAACAATACACTATTTAATAACCAAGAGATCACTGAAGAAATCAAAGAGGAAATCAAAAAATACCTAGAAACAAATGACAATGAAAACATGACAAACCAAAACCTATTGGATGCAGCAAAAGCAGTTCTAGAAGGGAAGTTTATAGCAATACAATCCTACCTCAAGAAACAAGAAACATCTCAAATAAACAACCTAACCTTACACCTAAAGCAATTAGAGAAAGAAGAACAAAAAATAACCCCAAAGTTAGCAGAAGGAAAGAAATCCTAAAGATCACATCAGAAATAAATGAAAAAGAAATGAAGGAAACAATAGCAAAGACCAATAAAACTAAAAGCTGGTTCTTTGAGAAGATAAACAAAATTGATAAACGATTAGCCAGACTCATCAGGAAAAAAGGGAAGAAGACTCAAATCAATAGAATTAGAAATGGAAAAGGAGAAGTAACAACTGACACTGCAGAAATACAAAGGATCATGAGAGATTACTACAAGGAACTATATACCAATAAAATGGACAACCTGGAAGAAATGGACAAATTCTTAGAAAAGCACAACCTTCCAAGACTGAACCAGGAAGAAATAGAAAATATGAACAGACCAATCACAAGCACTGAAATTGAGACTGTGATTAAAAATCTTCCAACAAACAAAAGCCCAGGACCAGATGGCTTCACAGGCGAATTCTATCAAACGTTTAGAGAAGAGCTAACCCTTATCCTTCTCAAACTCTTCCAAAATATAGCAGAGAGAGGAACACTCCCAAACTCATTCTACGAGGCCACCATCACCCTGATACCAAAACCAGACAAAGATGTCACAAAAAAAGAAAACTACAGGCCAATATCACTGATGAACATAGATGCAAAAATCCTCAACAAAATACTAGCAAACAGAATCCAGCAACACATTAAAGGGATCATACACCATGATCAAGTGGGGTTTATTCCAGGAATGCAAGGATTCTTCAATATATGCAAATCAATGTGATAAACCATATTAACAAATTGAAGGAGAAAAACCATATATGATCATCTCAATAGATGCAGAGAATGCTTTCGACAAAATTCAACACCCATTTATGATAAAAACCCTCCAGAAAGTAGCCATAGAGGGAACTTACCTCAACATAATAAAGGTCAAATATGACAAACCCACAGCCACCATCGTTCTCAATGGTGAAAAACTGAAACCATTTCCACTAAGATCAGGAGCAAGCCAAGGTTGTCCACTTTCACCACTATTATTCAACATAGTTTTGGAAGTTTTAGCTACAGCAATCAGAGAAGAAACAGAAGTAAAAGGAATCCAAATTGGAAAAGAAGTAAAGCTGTCACTGTTTGCAGATGACATGATACTATACATAGAGAATCCTACAGATGCTACCAGGAAACTAGAGCTAATCAATTAATTTGGTAAAGTAGCAGGATACAAAATTAATGCACAGAAATCTCTTGCATTCCTATACACTGCTGATGAAAAATCTGAAAGAGAAATTAAGGAAACACCGCCATTTACCATTGCAAGGAAAAGAATAAAATACCTAGGAATAAACCTACCTAAGGAGACAAAAAACCTGTATGCAGAAAACTGTAAGACACTGATGAAAGAAATTAAAGATGATACAAACAGATGGAGAGATATATCATGTTCTCAGATTGGAAGAATCAGCATTGTGAAAATGACTATACTATCCAAAGCAATCTACCGATTCCATGCAATCCCTGTCAAACTACCAATGGCATTTTTCAGAAAACTAGAACAAAAAATTTCACAATTTGTATGGAAACACAAAAGACCCCGAATAGCCAAAGCAATCTTGAGAAAGAAAAACGGAGCTGGAGGAATCAGGCTTCCGGACTTCAGACTATACTACAAAGCTACAGTAATCAAGACAGTATTGTACTGGTACAAAAACAGAAATATAGATCAGTGGAACAGGATAGAAAGCCCAGAGATAAACCCACGCACCTATGGTCAGCTTATTTTTGATAAAGGAGGCAAGAATATACAGTGGAGAAAAGACAGCCTCTTCAATAAGTGGTGCTAGGAAAACTGGACAGCTACATGTAAAAGAATGAAATTAGAAGACTCCCTGACACCATACACAAAAATAAACTCAAAATGGACTAAAGATCTAAATGTAAGACCAGACACTATAAAACTCCTTAGAGGCAAACATAGGCATGACATAAATCACAGCAAGATCCTTTTTGACCCACCTCCTAGAGAAATGGAAATAAAAACAAAAATAAACAAATGGGACCTAATGATACTTAAAAGCTTTTGCACAGCAAAGGTAACTATAAACAAGACGAAAAGACAACCCTCAGAATGGAAGAAAATATTTGCAAATGAATCAACTGACAAAGGATTAATCTCCAAAATTTACAAGCAGCTCATGCAGCTCAGTAACAAAAAAACAAACAACCCAATCCAAAAATGGGCAGAAGGCCTCTATAGACATTTCTCCAAAGCAGATATACAGATTGCCAACAAACACATGAAAGGATGCTCAACATCACTAATCATTAGAGGAATGCAAATCAAAACTACAATGAGGTATCACCGCATACCAGTCACAATGGCCATCATCAAAAAATCTACAAACAATAAATGCTGGAGAGGGTGTGGAGAAAAGGGAACCCTCTTGCACTGTTGGTGGGAATGTAAATTGATACAGCCACTATGGAGAACAGTACGGAGGTTCCTTAAAAAACTAAAAATAGAACTACCATAGGACCCAGCAATCCCACTACTGGGCATATACCCTGAGAAAACCATAATTCAAAAAGAGTCATGTACCAAAATGTTCATTGCAGCTCTATTTACAATAACCAGGACATGGAAGCAACCTAAGTGTCCATCGTCAGATGAATGGATAAAGAAGATGTGTCACATATATACAATGGAATATTACTCAGCCATAAAAAGAAACGAAACTGAGTTATTTGTAGTGAGGTGGATGGACCTAGAGTCTGTCATACAGAGTGAAGTAAGTCAGAAAGAGAAAAACAAATACCATATGCTAACACGTATATATGGAATCTACAAAAAAAA
Organism: Eschrichtius robustus; assembly: GCF_028021215.1. Lineage (NCBI taxonomy): Eukaryota > Metazoa > Chordata > Mammalia > Artiodactyla > Eschrichtiidae > Eschrichtius > Eschrichtius robustus. Next base: position 133,631,506 of record NC_090825.1, read on the forward strand.
AAAAAAAGGTTCTGAAGAACCTAGGGACAGGACAGGAATAAAGACACAGATGTAGAGAATGGACTTGAGGACAGGGGGAGGGGGAAGGGTAAGCTGAGACGAAGTGAGAGAGGGGCATTGACATATATACACTACCAAATGTAAAATAGGTAGCTAGTGAGAAGCAGCCGCATAGCATAGGGAGATCAGCTCAGTGCTTTGTGACCGCCTAGAGGGGTGGGATAGGGAGGGTGTGAGGGAGATGAAAAAGGGAGGAGATATGGGGATATATGTATATGTATAGCTGATTCACTTTGTTATAAGGCAGTAACTAACACACCATTGTAAAGCAATTATAATCCAATAAAGATGTTAAAAAAAAAAAGAGTATAAAGTGTATATGCATTTTTAAAGGGAGGGATTGTGACTCCTTTGTTTAAATTGAAGTATAGTTGATTTACAATTTGTGTTAATTACTGCTGTACAGCAAAGTGCATCTGTTATACACATATATACATTCCTTTTTTAAAATATGTATTTTTTTCCATTATGTTTTATCATGGGATATTAAATATAGTTCTCTGTGCTATTCAGTAGGACCTTGTTGTTTATCCATTCTATATATAAAAGCTTACATCTGCTAACCCCAACCTCCTACTCCATCCCTCCCCCAACCCCCTCCCCCTTGGCAACCACCAGTCTCTTCTCTATGTTAGTGATTCTGTTTCTGTTTCATAGATAAGTTCATTTGTGTCATATTTTAGGTTCCACATATAAGTGGTATCATATGGTATTTGTCTTTATCTTTCTGACTTACTTCACTTAGTATTATAATCTCTAGTTGCATCCATGTTGCTACAAATGACATTATTTTGTTCTTTTTTATGGGTGAATAGTATTCCATTGTATATATGTACCACATCTTCTTTATCCATTAACCTTTTGATGGACATTTAGGTTATTTTCATGTCTTGGCTATTGTGAATAGTGCTGTTATGAACATAGGGGTGCATGTATCTTTTTGAATTATATATTTATCCAGATATATGCCCAGGAGTAGGATTGCTAGATCATACGGTAATTCTACTTTTAGGTTTCTGAGGAACCTCCATACTGTTTTCTACAGTGACTGCACCAACTTACATTCTCACCAATGGTGTAGGAAGTTTCCCTTTTCTGCACACCCTCTCCAGCATTTGTTATTTGTAGACTTTTAAATAATGGCCATTATGACTGGTGTGAGGTGGTACCTCACTGTAGTTTTGATTTGCATTTCTCTAATAATTAGCGATGTTGAGCATCTTTTCTTGTGCCTGCTGGCCATCTGTATATCTTCTTTGGAGAAATGTCTATTTACATCACCTGTCCATTTTTGGACTGGGTTGTTTGTTTTTTGTCGGTGAGTTGTATGAGCTGTTTATATATTTTGGAAATTAAGCCCCTGTTGGTCGCATTGTTTGCAAATATTTTATCCCATTCTGTAGGTTGTCTTTTGGTTTTGTTTATGGTTTCCTTTGCTGTGCAAAAGCATGTAAGTTTGATTAGGTCCCATTTGTTTATTTTTGTTTTATTTCTATTGACTTGGGAGGCTGACCTAAGAAAACATTGGTACCATTTATGTCAGAGAATGTTTTGCCTATGTTCTCTTCTAGGAGTTTTATGATGTCATGTAATATGTTTAAGTCTTTAAGCCATTTTGAGTTTATTTTTGTGTATGGTGAGAGAGTGTGCTCTCACTTCACTGATTTACAGGCAGCTGTCCAGGTTTCCCAACACCACTTGCTGAAGAGACTTTTTTCCCATTGACTCCTTTGTTGAAGATTAATTGACCATAGGTCTGTGGGTTTATCTCTGAGCTCTCTATTCTGTTCCATTGATCCATATGTCTGTTTTCATGCCGATACCACACTGTTTTGATTACTGTAGCTTAGTAGTATTGTCTGAAGTCTGGGAGGGTTATGCTTCCTGCTTTGTTCTTTTTCTTCAGGAATACTTTGGCATTTGTGGGTCCTTTATGGTTCCATATGAATTTTAGGACTAGTGAATTCTAGTTCTGTGAAAAATGTCATGGGTAATTTGATAAGGATTGCATTAAATCTGTAGATTGCCCAAAGCACCTATTATTACCATGTCCTTGCTTATCTCCCCAGTCCCACTCCTTCTACATCAAGCTCTGGACACACCCTACTAAACTTCTGATGTTTCTTGTCCACCTGGGGTGTTCACATGTGTAGTTCACAGGGCTGGCTCCTTCTCATCATTCTTCAGATCTCTGCATGCATAAACATATGGAAGAACATGTGGGTGGTGGTCCTCTGGTTTAGTGGCTCATTACCACATTGTAGTCTTGTTTCCTAGCTGGGAGTGTTTGGACTTTCTACACTTTTATCTTGACTGTTTTGTGATTGTTTTCCTAGATTTAGATTTTTGATGACTGAGAAGTGAAATATCATGAAAAAAATCTAGGAATACTGGAACTCAGTCTACTACCTAATATTTTAGCTACATTTTAGAAAATACAGTCCAATAAAACTGGTTTATAAATTACCAGACACAAAAGATCAAACCTTCAACACTTCATTCATTAACAAAAGCTAATTCTGTGACTACTATATGCATGTTTCCAAAACAGAGCTCTTCTGATATGGGAGGGAATTCTGCCTAGGATTTCCTTCCTATTTCCATGATTAAAACTCTGCCAGGCATACATACTGAAGGCTGACCATGGTGATCAGTTACTGGAAATCTGTTTTGGGGACCCTGCACAACAATCTTTGCAAAGCTATTTTTGGTTAATTTGTTTCTGACACACCTGTTCTGTATTTATCAGAGGGAGGTCATTGTTCCATAGGTTATGACAATGAAGGGAGCTGATGTATATAAGGACAGAGCTAGCTACCGCCATTTCATGAAGAGGATGGAAATCTTGCTGGATTCCTCCATGTTAGGGATAAAATTTATCTAGGATTCATAAGGAACACTATGAATGTGGATGCACTATTTCTATAGCCATATCCTTCTGTGAAGTATTTGACAGAGAACAGTGTACAAAGTTGCCAGGCCCCCTTGCAAACAACTCAGAGGCCTTCAGGTTTGACCCGTTTTACTCTCTCTTCTCAAAGGACAGAAAAGGAGGTTCAAAACGTTTATAATTCACCAAGCTCTCAGCACCCAGTCTCTCAATCTAAGCTTTCCTTAAAAAACCTAAAGTGGGTAAGAAACTTACTTCTTCATAATTATAAAAAGCTAGTAAATATGCACTATGTATCAGAAGAAATAATGTTGAAAACTGCGCAAGAGCTCTGGTGTCACCAATTTTTAATATTCAGGGTCCAGATAGCAAGTTCATGACAAGCATTTTGCTTGTGACTGAAGTGAAAGCCAAAACTACATTTTTTGTACCTCAAGCAGATCACCTTATGTTTAAACAGAATAAATCAAGTAAATGGATACATAGTTACTAAGAAATACTTATCTGTTAATCCGCAACAGACAGGAGCAGTTACCCGTGGCCTGAGGACAACTGGGGCGCCCTGAGACCCATTCAGGGGACCTGCGAGGTTCCACCTTTTCCAACCACGTATTTCTGAGGCCTGACTTTTTTCATGTATTTCCACCAAAACAACATGGCACAGCAGATCGAATGCAGAAGCAGGTAAGAGAATCCAGCTGTATTCTGCTAAGCCAGGTAATAAAGAGATTTTCAGAAATGTAAAACAATGCCACTCTTCTCACAGATTTTTATTTTGAAAAAGTTTTTAATAAAATTGTAATTTGGCAGGTGATGGGCTTGTTACTATAAAACCAATTAATATTTTTAAAGTTTCTCACCTTTTATTTGTTAGTATTAACAGATATGACCCACATAAACAAAAGCTCTTTGGGGTCCTCATTAGTTGTTAATGGCATTAAGGGCATCCTGAGGTCAAACTGTTCCATATACCAACTCTAAGCACTCTTATCTCAAATGGAAGAAATGTGCTTGGAGCATTTAAAGAACACAGATGGACAGTTCAGAAAAATCAAATGGAAATGTAGGGTTCCATAGTCCAGGACTCAGTTATTTAAAGTAATGACATTTATGATTTTTATTTTTTTGGCCACACCGCGCAGCTTGCAGGGTCTTAGTTCCCTGACCAGGGATTGAACCCCAGGCCACCGCAGTGAAAGCGCCGAGTCCTAACCACTGGACTTCCAAGGAATTCCTGACACTTGTTTTTAAGGGTAACAAATGAAAATTATGTTTGCTCATCAGGACTTTCAAATCCATTCAAAATCCCTGGGAAACTAAGCATCTGAATTGGCTGCATGCTGATTCCCCCCCCCCCCACTGGGGTAAGCCAGTGCAGTGTGAAGGGGTGCTAGGAGCTACTTATTATGTCTGTGAGAGCAGTGCATTAGCAAGGCTGCCATTTTCATAGAAGGAAGACACATAAGAATTAAGGTCATAATGGGTTAAAAGTAAACATAAAATCCTCTTTTAGGGACTTCCCTGGTGGACCAGTGGTTGGGACTCTGTGCTTCCACTGCAGGGGGTGTGGGTTTGATCCCTGTTTGGGGAACTAAAATCCTGCAAGCAGCCAAAAAAAAAAAAAAAAAGAAAAAGAGAGAAAATAATCCTCTTTTATGTTTTTGTTTTTTTAGTTTTTATATCAGATTGCTTCTCTGGATATTAGAATAACAAGATCTTAGTCAAGAAAATTGCAAGAAGTCAATAGAAAAATTGAGATCTCTACTGCTTCTAAAAGCTGAGAACATTCTGAGGGTTATTTGTGTGGCAAGTCAAGAGCTCACTTTCATAGTTCTCTCCCTCACATCTGCACTAATGTGGTAAGTATAAGTGAGTCAATACATTCACAAAGCAGCTCGTTTACAACTTGCTTGTCGGTTAAAAAAAGAAAGAATTAAATACAGGCAGATAGGAAAATCCTCAATTAGAAATCAGCTTAATAACAGTCTCTCAGGCTTTTATTTTTAAACCTTTTTTTTTTTTTTGGCTGCACTGGGTCTTCGTTGCTGCGCGCAGGCTTTCTCTAGTTGCGGCGAGCAGGGGCTACTCTTCATTGTGGTGTGGCGGCTTCTCTTGTTGCAGAGCACGGGCTCTAGGCGTACAGACTTCGGTAGTTGTGGCATGCGGGCGCAGTATTTGTGGCTCGTGGGCTCTAGAGCACAGGCTCAGTAGTTGTGGTGCACGGACTCAGTAGTTGTGGCTCACGGGCTTAGTTGCTGCACAGCACGTGGGATCTTCCTGGACCAGGGCTCGAACCCGTGTCGCCTGCATTGGCAGGTGGATTCTTAACCACTGCGCCACCAGGGAAGTCCCTCTCAGGCTTTCTTAACTACACACTCCTTTTAGGAGTATGAGGTTTTTGGGTTTGCTATGCAGATTAAATGACATGCATGTGGAACGGTTAGCACAGTGACTGGCACATAGGAAGTTCCTCATATGTAAGCACATTTGCATAAATAATAAAAATGAGAGGCAGAGAAACATTTACAGCATATATATGTCAGTGCTGCTGATCTCACTTATTTTAATTATCCAACACTTCCAGATTTTAAGTTATTTTTAGAAAAAATGTATTAGGGCCCAGAAAAGATCAATTGATTTAAGGTGTCACACAGACAGTGAGGTGTTGAAATGGGATTAGATGTCTGCTTCCAAGTCCATGCTCTTTCCACAATGCAGTGTTGTCTCCCAGGAGAGCTGAAACACGAAGCCAGTTTATTTCAGAAATCTATTTACCGTTAAGGTGTGTTCTGTGCTTAGGACAGTTAGCTTTATTTTACTGTTTCAAAAATATTTGAGAAGAAAAAAGTATTAACCCTTCCCTCCCAAATATTAACCCTTCCCAAATATAAGTAACTATAGGCCTCAACTTATTAGTGACTAGCTCCTAACCAACAGCATTATGGGTTTCAGGCAATGTATTTTAAACAAAAAAGTAGACATCCCAAGTACTGTACAAGAACACTGTATCTATTTATGGTTCCTGAAGATCATATCAGAGAAGTAAAAAACATTTTAAGAGGGAAAAAAATGAATATGGAATGGCAGGGGAGATTCACACATTATATGTAAATTGCAAGAACAGTAACTAATTCCCCTTCTCTCCCCAAAATAGTAGGCAAAATGAAAAACAGATACAACAGAGAAGCTATTGAAAAAGGAAAGAAGTACAGGATGGGCAAAAGGGAGCCCAACAGATTATTAAAGAAGAGTATTTTCTTGCCAGCTCCAAACTATTTTGGGGTATTCAGACCTTTCTTTAGGTATCACTTAATAACCCCTTCAGAGACAAGTCATTAAATTGAATGGAACCCCAATGAGGCAATTCTTGTTTTCCTCTTTCATGGGCTCTGAAACAAAAAATACTGGTAAGATAGCAGACTGTATGTTGAGGTACAGTAATAACTAAGGTAGGGGTTCCCTTCTGTCTTCAGAATACAACATTGGAAGAAGGCATAGTAGTAAAGAAAATGCTTTAGAAATAAATCAGTTTTATTAGAAAGAAATTTTAAACACGAAAGTTTAGAAACAAAATATTTATTTCCTTTAAGAATCATACATATTTGAAAAGGTGATGCCATACCTCTCAATTTAAAGAAAACATTCATTTAAGATTGCGGGTTTTAAATATCAGTGAAGATATTCTCCAAGCTGCCACCAGAGCCTGGCTTGATTGCTCTGAAGTAACAACACTTGAAAGCTCCTATTCTTTGAAACTAATTTAAACACATTGAATTGTTGAAAGATTAAAAACCACAGTCAGCTAATTACACTCTCATCTCTTATTCAGCAAATGAATCACTTTTCATTACCACTTAGCTGAAGTACATGAATTTCTGCCTAATTAGAAATGTTGTAGATGGAACATTAGCAAGAATGGAGCAGGTCAGGATATCTTTGCTGCTTCATTTTTAATTCCTAACAGCAGAGTCTGATAGGAAGGAATAGAGAAGTCATTAAATAATTTTAAATTATTTATAAAAATTACTTTGCCCAAATTATAATTATTTTTTCCCCAAACGGTCTCAAATGTCTAACATAATGAAAGAAAAAGCAGTTCAACATTGATTTTAATGAACATTTTAATATTATGTATAACAGAACTATATTATGAATACAATGGAAACAAAGTTTTATCAATTTAATAAAAAAAATTTCAACACAAAGTGGGGAGGTAATAATTTGATGCCTATATTATAGTATTTATTTTAAAAAATATTCCCAGCTTGAGGGTGAAACAATTTTGCATTCCAAACTCTAGAATCATGATTTTCATGTGACCTTAATGCAGAAATACAGCAGGAAAACAAAAACATTTTAATTAATTTCCTTTATTTGCCATTAAATCAATAAAATCTTTGACTGCTACAGGTCTCCTTTAATAATATATATATTTAACTCCTCTCTATTGGAACCATGTTGCTAATGCCATATTATATACACTCAAAACCAAAACAATACTGTATAAAATCTAAAAGCCAACATTGTTGAGTTCTAACATTTATATTTAAGGTCTTAATGGATTTTTACCCTTTTCAATTTTTTGCAAAGACACCAAAAAAAAATAAATATTTTTCTTTTTGACTGTTCCTGACTATTACATGGTGCCTACAGGGATAAACACAGAAGGAAGCCTTGCCAAGTTATCACTGCAAAGTGTAAATAATGACTGCTAAGAACAAATAAAAATACTGGAGGTTTTTTTTCTCTTTTCTTTTAAAGGAAACCATAGAGCAGTCCTGAAAAAAATATTTTTCCGAGTTCTGCACAGGATAGTTATAGCAGAAGAAATGGGAAAATCCCATAGCTATCACCAATTGCTTAAAGAGGTTTTGTTACAATAAAAATTTGGATAGTATAATAGCAGTATTGCTGGAACATTAGCAAAAGTATATACATTCCAGTTACCTTTGATTTAGCCATAATCACATATGTATGCCGTTTTTGGACAAAAATATATATTTTTATAAAAAACTGATCATCCAACTTTAATGATTTCATATATGGACTCAAGAGTGGTAGTAAAAGGAACAGACCCAATTGTGACAAGGCGATTCAGGGACAGAAAAATCAAGTTCTTCAGGAAAAGAAAAGTATAAAATTAGAGATTCAAACAAACACATTTATTCAGCCCTATTCTAGTATTCCCACATATTATGATATTAAAATGGGCTCCTCAATTTATAAAGGCTTTCAGTGGTCTCACTACCCCATTTGTGGTCTTGTCTCACTGGGAAAAATGATTCTGACTGCCTCATCTGAAGTGCCCTTGCTTGGCCATCTGAAATACTAGATATTTCGCTTTTATAAAACAACCTTTTTGGTTCTTAATGTAGGTTTATTTTAATTAATTGATGAAAGAAAGGGGAGTTGACTAGCATTTTCCATCCCAACATCACCTATCTGCACCACTAAAAATCCTTCATTCAATCTGCTCCTTTACAATCTCTTATTTGCTAAAGTTGGCGAAATTTGCAAAGGCATCTTGCTTGGGTTGCACAGTTCCAGAAGTCATGGCTAAGTTGGGCATGCCCATTCCCATTGTGCCTGTCAGGCCCATCCCAGCAGTTGACATCCCTATGTTCATGTTCATGCCCATCATGCTCTGGTTCATCATTGGACTATTTCCAAGAGGGGCCATTCCCATGGTGCCAGTCATCACACTGGGCATGCTCATAGGCATGGGTCCCCCCATCAGAGGGTTAGCCTGGGGCCGGACAGGAAGCATGTTCGATGGAGAACTGAGGTTTACAGCTCCGAAACTTTGGGTCATCACATTCATAGGCTGTTGCATATCTAACAGAAGAAAAGAGACAAAAGAACTTTATCACACTGAATTCTTAGATTCACAGAGCAGAAAAATAATACAATTTTCCTGACCATCAATACTTGTAAGCTCCAATAAAATTACTTTATAGTGATTTTTTATAAGAGAAGTCAATTAACTTGTATTGTTTTCTCTTGAGAAATGTTCAGTGGCTGTTAGCTCTGATTTCCCCAAGATGTAGCAACAGTAAGAGTGGGCTGGCGGAAAACATCAGGCACTTTAAAACCATTCCTATAAAATCTATTACTGAATCCGACCTAACAAGTTGTCAAGAGCTACTGTGTATCAAAAACCTTAAAAAGTTTATATCCTTTGACTCACTCTATTTTTAGAACATTATATTAAGGGAAAAAAATCACAAGTAAAAAGATTTATACAAAACCATGGAGTTATTTATAATAGGAAAAAGCTGGAAACAACTGAAATAACCAACAATAGAGGAACTGCACACTAATATGATGGATAACTATAAAGATCCAAAAATCATGCTTTCTTTCTTTAAGAATATTCAACAGAAAAAACAATAATGTTGAATATGAACTGCAAGAAACAAAATATAGACAGAATGATCTCAAGTATTAAAAATGTGGTTAGAAAAGATGGACTATGAAGAAATATGAATTAATGGTGATTATCCCTGGATTATGGAGTTCAGATGATTTTTGTTTCTTGACATATCTGCCTATATTAAAATTTTTTTCTCAACAAATACTTTTATTTTAGTGATCAGGCTCCCAAAACTCACCACCATACAATAAATGTTACCATGTCAAGAGCAGAATACAAAGCAATTCAATGTGCCAGGAGGGATACCAGGTATTATGTGAAAAAAATCTTAAGTGAATACACAGTTGCTTTCAGTACAGTTTTATTTCATGGCTTGAAGTAGTCCCGGCATAAGGGCAAAGGATTACAAGTACACAAAGAAATGGGATGTCTTGCAGTAACTTACTCTGTTGCTGAATCATTGTATTGAGCGATGGCTGCTGGGGTTTAGAAGGCTGCATACCAGGTAGTAAGTTGTCTAGGCTGATGTTTACACTGGGGTCAGACCAAGTAGAGGGCAGGGTTTTGCTGACTGACTTCTGGACCATATCTGTATTCTGATTATAGAGAGGATTAGGCTTCTGCAGCACTGTGCTAACATTTTGCAAAGGCTGGAAAATAGAAAAATGCTCTAAAAATTAAGCATCTGCTCTATAAAGATTACCAGATGGCAATTTAATCATAGTAACTCCAAATATATACTAGACTTTGTAATAAACTCTTGAAACCAATAAGAACCACAAATGTTCTACATTAAGGTCTTCAATATCCTGAATCACCAGCTTCCCATAATATTTCTCTGAAGTCCAAATCATGTTTGGGGTGGGGAAAAAACTAACATATTTACACTAACAGTTATCCTCCCATCACCCCAAGTCTAGAAGCCACAATCCTGGGGCTACTATTAACTTCGGGTTAGTACAACTTTAAGGAAATATACAAGTGGAAATTTATTCTTACAAAATGGAATTCGGGGTATGATTGCTCATGTTAAAAAAACAAAACCATCAAAACAGCAAATTATATTCCACATAACCTGACCGACATATCCCTGCTCCATGTGTATTTCTATTGCCTAAAGCGAGCAACACTAGTGGCATCTGATACAGTACGGACCAATACAGAAGAAAGGAGAAATTCAGGAAAAAGCAGCAGAGGAGCCTGGTAGTTACTACCAGAATAACTGTAACAAGGACAGAAAAAGGGTAATAAATACGAATAGGAGGAATAATTAAAAATGGACCAATGCAAAGACTCACAACACAGTTGCAATTAAGATTGCAAATTAGTAGATTGGCTTTATGCTTAGACCATATGAAAGAAACAGAGTAAACTGGCTTGAGCTTGTTCAGTTCAATTTAGTGGTACTGGTATGGCTTTCATGTCCTTTTTCTTAATGTTAGGTCTAATATCTGTTATACAGATCAGTCACCTTTCTGCTTCTTTCTTCTCTTCCTTCATCCTAACACCCAAAATAGGAGAATCTACATATTAAAATGAATAATTAGCATCATAAACAAATATTCCAAATAGCCTGAGTCAAAAATAGCAAGTTCCTGGTACAACTCAGACACATATATTCTGCACTTGTTTGAATTCTAAGCTAGTATTAGGTAATTTAGATTTAATTTTAAAAAGTGAATTTAAAAGTTCCTGTTTAGTTATTTTCCTTTATGAAAATAAGAGTTGAAAGAAGAGTCTATATAAACATCATATAATGTAGAGCAGGTCCAGAATAGGGAAGAACATTCATTATTTTAGAGAATAATTTTCTATATTAGCAATATATCTCTATTCCTTCTTCTTCTCTTTTTTTTAATATCTTTAATTTTTTATTTTTAGGCCGTGCTGCACGGCACACGGGATCTTGGTTCCCCAACCAGGGACCGAACCCACACGCCCTGCAGTGGAAACGCAGAGTCTTAACCACTGGGCCACCAGGGAACTCCTCTATTCCTTCTTCTTAAAAACAATTTTTTAAACTATTAAATTCCAATTTGTTTATTAGTTCAATAAATTTTCAACAAATGCCTCCTCTGTGCAAGGCATCACACTTGGCTTTGCATGGATAGCAAGAGGAGTGAGAAGGCCTTGCCCTGAAGAACCCAAATGACTATTCCAGGGGAAAGGACACAAGGTAAACGCAATATACAAAAGTAATCTATGTATCACTTGCTTATTTTTCTGTTTTATGCTAATCTGCCATTAGATTAGTTAGAGCATCTCAAAGATTATGAATCACAATTTCCAAGGGAGGCAGACAACTTACCTGTGATCTTGACATGGGCAAACCCAGTCCTACAGTATTAGTGCTCATCACAGAGAAATTCATACTCTGGGAAGATGTCATTGTTGCCTGCGATGAGCCCATAAGATCAAATAGGTCTGAAGAATTTGAGGCAGCTGGAGGTGGGCCTAAAGCTGGTTGTGAGCTACTGACAAGCTCTACAGCTGGCTGTGAGGCACTGCTGAAGAGCTCACCACTGGCAGCAACAGGGCCTGATGGGGCTTGGTTGAAGGCACTCCAGTCACCAAAGTCTCCATTCCCACTTGCTGCTGTTACTGAGAAAGAAAGAAGGGTAAGAAAGTTTCTGAAATGCACAGAACACATATGACAATCTACCAACTGAAACAAATTAGAGCTGATCTGTGTCCATCCAGATTAACATCTGCAGGTACCATCTCCATCTGGACATTATTCCTTCTCATGAATATTCCACGAGTGTTAACAAGGTGGCAAAGAAAAAAATAAAACTTCCACATATAAAGTAAAATCCATCTCTTAAGGGCATTGGCAGGTCTGAGGTGACACAAAGAAATTACAGAAACTAAAACTTTCCTTCAACCTAAGTTTGCATATCAAATATGTTTCTAGCTAAACAAATATGAACTAGCCTGAGATCCCCAAAAAACAAGAAAAAAACTCTAAACTGGTTAAACTCTTTGCTGGGAGATCCAGAATCCTCATTCAAGGAGTAACTCAGTAAAATCAGACAGTTCAACTCATTTTGTTCATTCATTATTTGGAAAAGTTCAAAGAGAAATCAAACTATGATTTATACCATCTCATGTAAATAAAACCCCAAATTCATTAAAAAGAAAAACCCAAAAACTCAATAAAATTAAGACTAGGATTAGTAAATTTCTGTAAGAAGTTCTCACCCATTTGGCCATGCTTCCACTGACAACACAAAGGCTACAGAGAGCCATGATATATAACCTTAGTACATTGTTTACTTCAAATGGGACTGTTCAATCTATTTAAGTAAAAAGCGGGGTATAGTCTTAAGAGGGGAACTCATGCTAATATTTAAAAAAAGAAACAAAACTATCACTATGCTTCAAAGTATAATTATAACAAGTTTAAGATTTAATGCATAAAAAAGATTTAATGCAGTTAATAATATAAAAATTAATAGGTTAATTAATAGACTGAAATATTTAAGAGAACGGATTTTGTATTTTACTGGCTGTGTGACCTTGCTTAACCTTCTCTGTGCCTTTTTATTTTTATTTTATTTAAAGGAGAGCTTTTATTTATTTATGTGGCCACGCCGTGAGGCATGCGGGTTCTTAGTTCCCCAACCAGGGACCGAACCCATCCCCTGCAGTGGAAGCACGGAGTCTTACCCACTGGACTGCCAGAGAAGTCCCCTGTGCCATACTTTTTAAAAAATCTAAGTTGCAAAGATTGAATAACTTAATATATAGTAAGTGCCATTTGAGGTTTATTGTTACTTTGGATTAATTGTGAAAAGACAGAGGAGAGGCAAAGCATCACACTTTCTTTCCTTTAGGTATGCCATATAAAAGTATAAGTCAAGCTTCTATAAATTCTGCATACATAATACTAGCTATTGGGAACACAATAAATATAAAGGCAAGTGATACTTGAAAAAAAATTTTTTTAACTAGGCTATACTAAGTAAACAAACCTTGCTTTAAGAAAAGGACAAACAGATAAATATGAATTAATGGAAGTTGAAAAAAGCAACGGTGAAGAAAGAGCTACATATAAACTGTCATCTGAAAGCCAACAGTATGTAGTTCCAAGTTAATTAACACCATTTCTTTGCACTACATGTTCACTTACAACTTGGAAATACATTTTGTCTAGCCTAAAAGGTAACCAACCACTGTGATACTGTCTCATTACGCTAAATATCAAGAGAACAATAACATTAAGTCTTTAAAATTATACCTTCTATTACCATTTTGTAATGTAAGCACCCTTAAAAGAGAAAATAATTCACTTAGAAACCCCAAGTTCTACCAACAATTTAATATAAGAACTGGGCTGATATTCACTACTTCCGGGTTTTGCTAAAACATGTCTTTGATCTTCTTTACAAAAAAGACTGAATTAAGAGTTTTACAATTAGTTCTATGTATTAAGCAATTTAAACTAATTTAAGGAAGACTGCTGGATAAAGGTAAACTTTATGCTGATTTTCTATCTGCTTGATCTAGAAAACAGAATAAGAATGGAAACTGGGGCAAAATGTGTTGCCCCATCTGAAAACTTTATCTGAGATGATTAATCATGGGAGGAAGAGATTTCTAGTGAGGCATATATTGTTCAGCAATCATTAATCATTGTTGCAACAGTTTCAGCCCCTTGCGTAATGGTGATCAGGTTCTGTTAATCACATAAGATGAAGAGATGTATCACTTAGCAACATTAACATATTTGAATTATTTGCATAGTAGGCAACTTCATATACATAAAAACTTTGAGAATTACACAGGCAGTCTGTAAAATTAGGGCAATGTTTATTTTCCACTTTGATTTGCCTAAAGCAAGGTATTAACCCTTACAAGGCATAACCACACTTCTAAAATGAAGCAGTTCATTATTCCACAATCCTGGTTTCTGGGAAGTACTTGGAATTTACACAAGCGGTCCAAATAACCCAAATCACATTAAAACCTATGTGTCACTAACCTAAACTAGACAGTACTAAATATAAATTTTAATCCAATTAATGGGGACAGATAACTCTACTTGAAATGAATAATAAAACTAATTCAGTTAAATATTTCCTCCTTGCCTCACCTCATGTTTATGGTTTTTATAGCTAAATTTTTTATATTATCTCTCAAACTTCAGACTGACCAGATTTTATGGAAAAAAAACATTAGAACCAACCCCTTTACAACCTAAAAGACACTTAATAATGAACTCAGACCCTATTCTACCCGTCTCTACAGACGTTACTCTATCCTTATAAAGAACCAAGACAAGTAGCATTATTCCCAATTTTAGAAAGGTGGAGGCTGAGGCTTTCATAAAGTTAAATAGCTACCAAAGTATATGGCACAGGTAGTAAGATAAAAATATCAATAGTAAGGGGGAAAAATACAAGCCCTTCACCTCAATCCATTATGTTTAAGCCTATATTCTGCTTGGATGTTAGCTTTTTTTTTGCCATTTTAAAAAAATTGAGGGTGTAACTGACACATAACATTATATTACTTTCAGGTGGACAACATAATGATTTGATCTTTACAAATATTGTGAAATGATCACAACAAATCTAGAGTATTTTAAAATTTCTAATTTAACATGGAATGAGGAAGTTTTTTTTTGCCTGAGGTTCAACTGCTCACATTTAAGGATATGCCAAAATGAAGTTCAGTTATTTTTCATAGAAATTCTCTTTAAGATATCTAAATTATAAAGAAATGAATTTTGGTAAGATGGTCTGCCCAACTCCAATGTCCCCGAATTTCATTCAAGAAAATCATATAAGCTAAACATAAACCATAATATTCTTGCTGCTAAAATGAGAATTATACTTATTCACACTCCCTACCCACCTACTCCCCGCACCCCCCCCCCCAAAAAAATAAAACAAGAGTCACTTATGAGTGAGGGCAATTTTATTTAGGTGTACCTGAGTAGTCTGCAACCAGATTAATTCGTCTGGCACATTTAGGATACTGGCCCAATAAAGTACCTTTGTGAATAAATTCTTTGGGAATTGGGAATTATAGACACTGCTACAAGTAGAAAGTGGCCAAAAGAAGCAGATGGGGGTGGGGTGGTGAAGAGTTGTTTTGTTTTGGTAACATTTCCACTGCCCCTAGATTTCTGGCCAATCAAATCATATCGTACCTTGGGAAGGGAAATTGCTTGATGCAGCGGCTGAGCCAAAGTCAGCAAAGCCTCCAAATAAATCAGCTGATCCTCCTAGAAATTAAGTATGAGGAAAAAAACTGTCAGAACCACAGCACAACTGATAGCACTTTTAGGAAGCCATTTTAGCACTGCACTCAAAAAATACCCAATACTAGAGCCCCAAGACCCATCATAACAGCTAGTTAGTTGATCCAGCTTTTCACGTCACCATGTTCCCTTTAAGCTACCACAGGACAGACTCTCTTACAGTATCCCTCAGTTCTATAACTAGTAATATAATAGATACTACAACTGTGGTTACAGTCACCCCTTACTTACATTTCACGAACATAACGTAGGCATGCAGTTTATCTGGCCAATTATGCTCTTTATAAGAATCTTCAATGGATGCTAAAACCTGGGTAAAATGTTGCTGGGTAATCAAATCATCACCCCACAGATTACTTACAAATAAAAAGGGATTAAGCTACTTTTACAGTGCAGAAATCAGATGGATACCACCTTAAACAAGTGCTCAAACTTAATGTCACTAATAATCGGACAAAATAGCACTCATGGGTCTTCTAATATAAAGGGACTAAAAAAGAGATCATCACTCAAATTCTTCCCAAAAATATTTAACCTGACTCCAATCATGAAGAATGAATCAGACAAATACAAACTGAGGGACATTCTGCAAAACAGCTCTCAAGACTCTTCAGAAAATATCATCATAAAAGACAAAGACTGGGACCACTCCAGATTAAAGAAGCCTAAAGAAACATGACAAGTAAATGAAATGGGTGATCCCTGACTGGACTCTGGATATTTAAGTAAGTGCTATACTGAAATGATGTAATTGAGACACTAGGGAAATGTGAATATGGTCTATTATACAACAATACTGTTTTAATGTTAAATTCCCCAAGTATGATAATTATATGATGATTGTGAAGGAGAATGTCCTTGTTGTAAGGAGATATATGCTGAAGTATTTTAGGGGCAAAATGTCATGATGTTTGCAATTCTCTCTCAAACGGTGCACAATAAATAAACAAAACCAAAAAAGAACTAGAGAGAGACAAAGAAAATGTGACAAATTTTCTGCAGTTTGACTTTTTTTAAATAAAAGGGAAAAAAAAACCCCCAAAAACCCTTGAAGTTGATCTGCATAGAAATCAGTTTTAATAGCTATAGGAAGAAAAATGAATGCAATGATTTAGGTGGACTATTTTTTCCTATTGTTTACTTGCAAATATTTGCAAAATACTTGCATTTTTAATCCTTGAAAAAAAACCCAGTAGCTTTTTGCTACTTCCAGACTGGTGTTTTTAAAGGGGTGAGATTCAAATCATAAGGCTGCAGATCAATCTGCACGCATAACATCACATTCTCATACAAATTTTCATTTGTAAACACTAAATAGGTAAGAATATTTACTTTTATCTATAATTTGAACAGTAACATTATGTTAAATTTTATATTCCACTTCTCCTCAATTCAGTTATCAATGAAACAGCAATAGTCGAAGGATCTAAAACCTTAAATAGTTGTCCTTATTTTTGTCCTTAAAGATTTCACCTCTTAAGAGTCACAACCTTAGAAATTCAGAGCGGCAGTTCAATTATAGTGCTTTTAGTGTTATGTGAACATTATATAGGTTACATCACAGCTGCTTAGCCTGCAGTGCTTAGAAACTAGCCAGGTGGGACTGGAACATCTGGGCTGCACTCAAATACCACCAGGGACAGCTTCCAACATCTGGTGCCATTTCTGAATTGTCTTATCGCTGCAAGACATTCTGTCCCATCTGCTACACTCAACTGGGTTAATTAAACTAGAACCATCTCCCCTTCTTAATAAATAGCCAGCAGTAATAAAAGGAACAAATCAGTTTCTGACACAGGTGAACTTGGTATTTCTTTTTAACGCACATTTACTGTAGTCAA
This sequence comes from Eschrichtius robustus, assembly GCF_028021215.1. Lineage (NCBI taxonomy): Eukaryota > Metazoa > Chordata > Mammalia > Artiodactyla > Eschrichtiidae > Eschrichtius > Eschrichtius robustus. The sequence goes on from NC_090825.1 coordinate 133,648,938, forward strand.
CTATCAGCAGGCCTAACAAATTCCTTATTCCTTCACCTCATTACAGATGCACATATTCACATATATACTCACTCACCGTGAACTAACTTCCACCAAGGCCAAGGTTCTCTACTCCTAGCAACAACTACAGCTCATGTGTCTGCTTTTGCTTTATCCAAAGGAAAATATCACAGTGATTTTTCTCTTCTTTAAAGGTACATATGTCATAATAAATGTGACGATAGGTACAAAAGATCAATGAGCTATATTTTTAAACTATATAAACAAGCACACATATATTAATAAAATCTAGCAGGGAAATCAATGGTGTGAACAGTTGCTGCTTAATATTCATAAGTGTGTGTGTCTTCCGTAATACTCCTTCATGTTAAAAAAATATTGATCAAAGAATACTGTTACGTAACAGAATGATAGTTAATCTTTTATTATAACATTAAGGGATTTGAAAATAGGAGATTATTTTCATTTTCTTCATCCAAGCAGAGAATAAACATCAATATGTAATTTATTATGCCAAATAAGTTCGGAATTTTCAAATCTTATCCAGTCTGGGCTACAAAGAAAATTCATGCTGTGGAGTATAGCACTGAATACTGTGAATCACATCTTCAAACTGGGTGACATATTTTATTTTTGTCATATCCTGAATTTAATATTTCAAATAATTATCTATTTAGTTATTCTATTGCTCTACCTTCTAACACCTAAGCTAAAATTATACTATGTTCATAACTTGTCTATAGCAAATATTATTATTCTCTCCATCCACACTACAGGGAGTTTAATTTCAAACATGACTAATTTAAGAACACTGGAGGTAAAAGAGTGGAAACACACACATAAGTATTTTACAAATAGAAGCCACCTTTCCTTGAAAAGGATTTAACTTTTCTCCATCTTCTGAAGTGCCACAGATTATACTTCTATTGTGTTTTACATAATGTGATCCTCAACTTTGGAAACTATCTCAGAAATTAAAAATCTCTTATTTCATTTAGGAAAAGCTTCTCCCTCCTAGGAGGGACTATCCATATCTATATGCATGATGTTATGCATACCAATGCCTTAAATTTAACAGACATTTTCTATACTTAAGCATTTTTCCCAGATAACTTCTATCTAAGGGAATTTAAATAAGAGTCTACCAAAAATTGCTGCATGTGGAAGACTGCGAAATTTCACAATAAGAGCTATCCTTCAAGATTCCCACATGAGAGGTGTCATTATAAATGAACCATTTCCATCTGCCTTTTCAGGGAAGCAAGGAGGTTATTTACAATCACCAGCTGGGAACATGTATTTTCCAAAGCCACACTGTGAACAGGAAAAATATAGCTGAACTAGACAGTGCTTTAACTATAAATGGAAATTTTCTTTAACGAAGAATTTAATCTAGATTACACTATGAAAACTTTTGCATGAGGAATTCTAATAAATACAAAATTAAAAGAAATGACAAAATGCAAAAAATTGTAAATATATGATGAAGAACTAATATAAATAAGTTTTTAAAAAAATCGATAAGGATAAACAACCCCAATTTAAAAAAAAAGGACAAAGGACATGAATAGACAAGTTACAACTAGCAATATAAAAGCATGAAAAGTTTCAAAGTCAGTCATCGAACACATGCAAAATAGAATGAAATATTATTTTCTCCTTACCAAAATGGAAGATTTTGAAAGATGCTACTTCACTACTTTATAACAGAGAGAAGTTTGGAAACAAATCAAAACCTAATGTCCAAAAAATAAGAGGCTGACTGGTCAAGTAACTTACAGCATATTTACACAATGTTAAGATTATAAAGCAATTAAAAGGTCTGTAAAATACCAACTATAATAAGGAAATGGTCATGAGATTTTAGATGAAAAAGAGTTTACAAAAAAGTATAATAACAATAAAATCTTTATCTAGAAGCCTGAAAAAGATTTTCAACATAATAAATGCTTAATTTACAATGCTTGGTGTCAGTTTATTTATCTTTTGTAAAAATAAAATACAGTGTGTGAGTTGTGGAAAAAATAAATAAATAAATGCTTAAATATATTGACTGATTATATAGAAAATGTTTAAAGAAAGACTATGCACCAAAATTATTAATAGTTAACTTTATGCACCTAAGTTACAGTGAATTACTTTTTTTCCATAAAATTTCTAAAATGAGCATGCACTACTTTTAATGAGTGAAAACAGAATATGGTAAAACATTTTATTCTTAGTAAACTTAGATTAAACTAGAGACGACGCCCATGAAAATTCTAATATATAAGTTGGGTTGTAATAACAAGTAACTTGGCTATAACAAGGTGGTTCACATCCATGTAAATATCCTCAACTAAATTTAGTGATAACGGAGTACAGGGCAACAGGTTCAAATGTAAATGTAATGAACATTTTGGATTTGATACACGTTAATCTTAAAAAATATTTTTTAACAACCAAAAAATCAAAAGATATTGCAAGCCTTGTAAAGTCTTTATATTTTCTCTTCAACCTCATTCATTGTACTAGAAACAACTTATGTAGTAGTATGTTAATCAAGACCTAAATTCCTTAATTACAAAAGGGACAAAGGAGACAATGAAAACTTTGAAGACGAGATATACTAAAAATGAAATGGAATGGTTCTTGGCATTATATTTGTAACTGGCTTATTTTCTAAATACATTATTATTCATTTAAAAAATGTTTACTTAGAAACATACTATATATAAATGTCACCAAAGTATCATTTGAGTACAGATTTTAAAAGAACATCACCAGAGTGGGACATTTATCATCACAGTCTCAAGAAAATCTTGATGAATGGGTTTCACATGTGTATTTTTAAACTTGGTTGATATTCCACTATGATTTTACCACATATACTTCTGAAGATGCTAACAAAAAGGATGAAATAACACATAAAAAAAGAAAATCTGAGCATTTTCTCCAAGGAGCCATTTATCTGGTGAACGGTACAGAAGCTGTATCTGCTTAGGTTTACAGTTTATGTCCATATTACTTGCATGACAGCAGTATTATAAATATAGGCACATATGGTAAATGACACCCAAATGGCATACCAAATAGCAATGCTAATATGGTAGATTCTTAGACTTACTTACATGTAGGTGCTAAAGATTTAACATCCAATTTTTTTCTCCACTGCTGAATTCAATTTAAAATATATTATTACTAAAATATTTAAATAGAAATTCATGGTAATGAAATTCATCTTACTGATTGGAGGGGTTTCTACACAAACTGGTTAAACAAACTGTTTCAAATAGGAGAGAACTTTAAAAAATAATTATGGGGACTTCCCTGCTGGTGCAGTGGTTAAGAATTCTCCTGCTGATGCAGGGGACCACAGGTTCGAGCCCTGGTCCAGGAGGATCCCACATGCCGCAGAGCAACTAAGCCCATGCGCCACAACTACTGAGCCTGCACTCTAGAGCCCACGAGCCACAACTACTGAGCCCGCACGTCTAGAGCCCGTGTGCTCCGCAACAAGAGAAGCCATCGCAACGAGAAGCCCGCACAGCTCAACAAAGAGCAGCCCCCGCTCACGGCAACAAGAGAAAGCCCACGCGCAGCAACGAAGACCCAACGCAGCCACAAAAAAAAAAAAATTATTTAAAAAAAAGAGTGACCGTAATAATAAACAGTGAACAATTAAAAAAAAAAATTATGATGTCAACCCACTTTCAGTTGGTTTTTAGAAAATAATCAAGATAAGAAAATTAAGGCAAGAAATATTCCAGATTTCATTCAGACTTTGTCTCAATTACTGTATTAATATTAATTGCTACTTCTATTTAATTAGCCAATCTACTGCTTGCACTGGAGAAGAAAAACCACTCAAAGGTTTCTTGCCAAGCAAAGGAAGCATGCTGGTATTTAATAATTCTCTCTGTTCAAAGCAATCTTGCTAACACCAAGGAAAAAAGTTAGATTCACTCATCTGACCTTCCTAGTTAATTCTTCTCTGATTGCTCCATTAAAAATTTTCACAGATGCATGAAAGGGGCTCTTTAATATTTCATACCAGGAAATCCAAAATAGTTGATATTCTGTGACACTAAGTCTGTATTATATGACTACATGCTAACTACCAGTTAATACTACTATTAAAATCTTCAACATACAAAAAGACAGCACATAAATTGTTAAACAACTAATGTAGTTGTTTGCAAACTTGGGCATGACAGTTCAATAGAGTTTAAGGAATAATTTTACGAACAGTTACATTTACAGAAAAAAGGGAGTGGGAACTGAAGAATCTCAGAAATTGGATTGAACCAGACACCCTAGTAAGTTCACACCTAGTCTAAGAATTAATTTTATGATAGTAGGCAAGGAGAGGGAGAAAATAATAGACTTTAAATTAATCATATGTACTAAACTATCAGTGAGAAGTAATTTTCATCATAAACACTAATGTAAATTTTAAAACAATTCAGTTTTGAAAAATTATTACACAACTAGAAACAACAGATTTACTTTGACATTATTTCTATGCCAATCTCGTCAGTTACATTTTAATGTGAAATGAACTTTAAACATAAGTTTTATTTCTTAAGCTGTTTTGACTTGCAGTACAGTTTATTACGACTCCATAATCATCAAATGCAACCTAAAATAATCAATTTTCTTGAAAACAATTTATAGGGAATTACTCAAAAAAAAATCTAGCACGTATTGGACATCAAACTGAAGAAATCGTTAATCTTCCCTGTGAGAAAATCTTGGTAAATGGACTATTCTTTTGCTGCAGCCCTCTTTAAAATATGTCACACTTTCACAGAATGCCCCTTTCCTCCAAAGCACTCTGTATGTTTGTAACTAGGTAACTATTTGTGACTCTTTGATTAATGATTACTTCCTCCACTTGACCTTCCCATGAGGGCAAGAACTGTTTTACTAATAAGCATTATACCGCAAGCACCCAGGCCAGTGTCTGGTTCGATAAATGTTTAGTGAATAAATGAATTAAAAGTTTAAATGAACTCTAGGCGTGGGTAGTTCGACAGCCAGAATTAAGATTTATATGGAAAGACAGTGAAGTGGGCAGAGCAGTACATTTCGCTTACAGAAAAAGCAAAGCGACCCCAAATACTCAGTGCTAAAGAAATTGAGAGAGATCACTGAATTATCAGTCAAATATTTAAGTGCTCACCTTCCTTATTTTAGGCAATTAAACACTTCCTCCCAAATAATGCTCAAAGTGAATTAATTTCACATTAAAAATAAATCTAATGCAAAAAAAATTTTTTTTAAATTTTCATTCCATCTTTTATTTGCCATTAAAAAAAATTACTCTGAAACCAAGAATACTATTGATAAAAAGAAAAAGCCAATGTGGAAGCTTACCTGTTGATTGGCTGGTGCCATCAAACAGATCAACAAGGTCACCAGATGACTTGCTGCTAGGCACTGAAGTCTGAAAACACACACAGAACTAATAAGCTTAGAAAACATATTTCTATTTTTTTTTTAAATCTGCTCTACTCATCTGTAATTCCTAACTGAGACACAAATACCTGTAATTATCTTAATAAAGGTAGATTTCCTTTTCTGAAAAAAGAGAAGTGACCTTGAATCCTTATGGAGAGATAGTATTTTTAAAGTATTCTATTCCTAGCATTGTAAAAGTCCCTAACATCCACACTCCTCTTTTCCCTAACTCACTTCTTTTCGGAGATCAGACAAGATTAGGCATGTCCACTGTTCCTGGGTTACTTTCTCATTTCTTACTGCATTTCACTCTGAAAAAACATACCTTCCAGATCTCACTCAAATCTTAACAAAGAATCACTTGAGAAGCATTAAAGAAATATATATGCCCAGCTCCATCACAACATACTGGATCATAATTGCCCAGGTTGGGATCTTGGTCTGTACAGTCTTACAAAGCTCCTTTAGTAATTCCAATGCATAAGAAGGTCTGAGATCTACTGGATTGGAGGCCAACATCCTATCTAGCTCTAAAATTTTATGATTCTGTGAACTTTAGCAACACTGTTTGTATACCATACAGGTCAGTATAATTCCATGTTGGTCTGATATACCTTGACATCTGTTTTATATTTAGTTCCCAAACTGTGGGGCTGGAGTTGTTATATGATTTTTCTCTTATACATAGTTCTAAGCACCCTAATGCATAGGTCCTGTATGTTCAATACATACATGTTAAATTAGAACAGAAGTGCTAGGCAATAGGAAAACACTGTAAATTCCTAGGCATGTTAATTTGAGCTTTGAAGATTAAAACACTATATACTGTGGTTCAAAAAGGCCTTGAGGTTGAAAGAGATCTGAAGCAGCTGAGTAACTTGCCAAGAACTTCACAGAGTTCTATGCATTTTTTTGGTAATAAAAACAAAGTCAAAAAGCTTACACTATAAATTTAAAATATTTATGGCAGTGACATACATTCAGGCTGTACTACAAATTGATATTTAAAATCCTTTTAAGATATAAAAGTCTCAGTTTACTGTTAAAAAGAATTATACAGGTTGGATGACTTTCCCCATGCAACCATAAATGAACTCTCCATATAACAGCCATCATGTATTATTTGGGTTTTAATTATGACTATCTACCAGATCTTAAGACAGTCATCAGTAAGCTAACTGTATCCACAGCAGGAGAAAACTAAGACCACAAGGAAATAACACATCCATTTCCCCTTTTTAACTACAACTAGTTGAGTTATAATTTTGAGGTTTTTGTCAAAACTAAAAAGAGCACAATATGGGTGAAATTATACACCAGAAGATATGTGGGAAAACTTGACACACTTCTTGACACTAAGTAGGACTAGCTTTATTTTTAGAGTCACCTGCAATTTGCAAGATACATTAGAAAAATATTTTCCCTAGCTTTCAGCTACATTTGATGCAAAGATACAAGCTGGGTGAATACTAGTGGGGGGAGAGTAACAGAACAACTATTGAGGCTTTCGGGGCAAACCTCCTCCCTCTTAGGCAGATTTCTGTCCAAAAGACTAGCTTGCAGCCAGGTATCTAGCAGGTGGATTTCATTTCTGTGGTGAATAAAAAGTGAAGACAGTACAAGAATTAGTGCTGCTACTGATCAATACTGACCACAGGGCAAATAAACCTCCTTTTCACAGGAACGATCTCTGTATTAAACACGACCAGTTCCGCTATATAACTACTTGTCATATATACAAGTGGTCATTTGTTACAACTTCCAAACACTACCATGTTTTCCTTGGTGAATCTCACACTTGGTAGCAGTGGTGGTGTCTAGAAGGAAACAGATGCACTACATTCTGATTCACAACCTTTCCCAAATGAACCAAGAGTGTTATTACTATTTTCATAGAAAGTGCATAGATAAGCATTCAGCAATTGGACAGGTTTCTTCCTCCAAAGAGATTTCTTATTATTGATGACTGAGTAATACATGCCAGATGATCTAATAATTAATATGATTACCTAGAAATGCCTGAGCCTACTAATGCAGTAATTCCAAAAGTAATTTATAAGAATAAAACTGTGTACAATGTGTAAACTCGTGCCATTCCCACCTTAACTGAAGACTGAGGTGTATGAGCTGAAGCATTCTGATCTGGACTTGCTTTGTCCCCCGTGTAATGTGCTGCTGCTCCAAGATCAATGGTTTTGGAAGGATTTGCTGTGCGCTTGTGTCTTGTGGTGGTGGTCTCTGTGGCCTGTGTGATATGGATATGTTTTGTCGTCACAGTCTCCTCTTCATCTTTGAATTCACCTTTGGGAGATCTGCCTCTTCTTGCTTTCTTTTCCTCATCACTGTCACTAAAAGATATTAAAAATGAAGGAAAATAATAAGACTAGGGATTACTTTAAAATGGACCCCTCAGTGATCTGAGCTAAAGAATTTCAAATGCAGTAACTCCAAATTCCATACTTTGACTATCTGACAGGGATCAAGAGAATGTTATCTAAGCTACCTGAATAATCATATGTATGCACTGGGGAGCAGAAGTGGGAACCCATCAAATTCCCCAGGTAAGTCTAAAATACTGCTACAAAAAAGTATTTACATAAATGTGTACAAATAAAAAAGCCTGAAATAATTCAAGCGCTTATTTATTATAGATTTAAAGCTTAATTAAAAAATAAAATAGCAGGGTTATTATCATATCAGAATCAACTGATTAGAGCCTAGGAGCTCAAATAGCTGCATTTGATAACCATTTTCTTGAAATGGACTGTGTGCAACAACTACAGTTCCATTTATATAACAAGATTCTGTCACTGACTCATATACTAATGCAAATATATAATAAAATACTATAATTTCAATGGATATCTTTTAAATATTATCCTATCTGCATTCAAATGATTAAACTCTCATCTGTAAATGCAGAAAAATGAGGTAACACACTTTACAAGAACTGTGCTCTATTTTACTATATAGAATCACGAGATCATACTTTTACAAAACTAAGAAAATTGCTTGACAGAAAATTTAAATATATTTAAAATATTTTAAAAGAATTCCTTTTCAGGCACATTCAAAGATTTTTTCTTCTTCTTAACATGCAAAAGGAAAAAAATACAGAATGAGTATAAGAACTGTGTTTTTCATATGCCCCAAATTAAAAATGTCAGTACTAGTGTGCTCTCCAGTAATGATGCATTGGGTTTTTTTTTCTGGTGCAAGTAGGACAGAGAGAGAAATTGCCTGAAATACGTTCCATTACTTACTATTTCTTAATTTCAGAGTAGGTGGTTTAAATTATAAATATTCTGAAGTAAAATACTTAAAATTCTCCTTAAAACTATGACTATTATTACTGATGCAATTTAACTCGGACTAATCTAAAGCAATTTCTACTTAAATATAAATCAATTTGGAACCTGTACAAATCAAGAATCAAGAAGAATGGCTTCCCACACTGAGCAAAGGGGTTAAATGTATTTTTATCTATAAACATTTTAGGGAATCTACAAGTTCTGATCAAGTGTTCAAAACCCCTTTGTCACTTACTAATTTCTCAGCAACAAATGACCTAAAAATTCCCACCATCAGTCCTATATCTAAGACTGAAATTTCTTACCTTTCTGATGTCCAATTTGATTACAGTGCAAGATAATTTCTTTACAAGGTGAGAATGTAAACTTGACTAGCACACAATGAAATGACAGCTTCATATATGATCAGTGTTCAAGAATTCCTGAATCTAATAATGAGCTAATAAGTCTAAAATTCTGATAACATGCCAGATAGGTCCCATGCAACTTTGTCTAAAAATCTATTCTTCTCTCACAAATACTCCAAGATGTAAGTCCCTGGTTTGCTCTTTAGTTACTAAAACAAATAACATACACTACATTTTCACTCTTTTAAACCTGAATATATAAAAGATTTAGGAACGCTAGCAGACCCTGTCTTAGAGGCAAATGTAGAAAAGAAAAAATCAAGGGAGAAACAGAAAAAAAAAAAAAAAGAATAGGAAGACAAAGCAAGGAAAGAAAAATTGAGGGTGGAGGGCAAAGAAGAGAAAGTAACAAAACAAGAAGGTACATAGTTAGATTTCTAACCAGCCTACCTACCTGATTCCCATACTTCTTCAGGAAATAGCAACAGAATATGTGGCCACTATGTTTTAAGTCAAACCAAAAGTGTGAACACAAAGGCCACAAGAACATTAAAGAGGGAAAAACAGCACAGAGTATTTGAGGTAGGCATCGTTTTCCAAAGTTTAGTTATTTATTATTGCCATATGCATACACTTTCAGTATAAAAGAGCTAGAAATATAGTTGTAAAATATATTCAAAGTATTAAAAATAAATTCTGGTTCTTCAAAGATCATATTCCAGAAACAGACAGGAATTCCACAGATTTAATAAATATGGAAACATACTGAGAAGACACTAAAATATTTTAGAATCTGAATAGTTTCAAAACTATTATTTTTATTTCTTTTTAATGACCCCTAAATCTGAACTGTTAAGATTTTTTTATAAGAGAAAAAGAGATGATACTTAGTTACAAGAACTCACTTGAAGTTTTGGTTGCATCTCTGTGTTACTTTAGGCAAGTTCCACACAGCCTGATTGGGCTTCAGTTCTTACTCCCAAAAACTAATGGTAAAATCCTTGCTCTAGACTATCTAATAGAGATACAGTGAGGCACAAATGACAAGTATCTTATAAAACTTGCTTTGCAAATTAAGCGCTACATATACTGCCCTTATAACTGGCAGAAAAACTAGTTAATAGTTATATTGGTAGGTAAGAAAAAGTGAATGCTAAAAGGTTCCTAGTACTGTTCTATGTAAAACTAAATACAAATACCCCAACATTAGAAAATGTAATCTATGAAAATATAGGTCACACTCGAAAACATTTTAGTCCAAATATCCATCTGGATTTTTTTTTTCTGGTATAAACTGGCACAGAATCTTAATGAAATGTCACAGGAAGAATTTTCAAACCCCTAACTTTTGTTTAAATCTAATAAAATAATAAACTTCATTATCCCTCAGCAATACCTTAGATCCCTGGATCATCAGATGCCCAATTGCAAAATAAGCTGTCAAAGTTCTTACTGGGAAAAAAAATTCCAATAAATGGCCTGAATAAAAACATACAGGAAATGTGATCAATTTTAGAAATAAATGGACACAGACAAGGAAAGTATGTCAATACTAAATGCAAATAATGTCTGACATAGCATCTTATAAACAGCTGCACTGTATATATGATGTGTGTGTGTGTAAATACGCACACACACACACTATATATATGTATAAATCAGCAGCAAATATACTAAAACTGGAACAATACAGCGAAAATTCACATGACCTGGGAATTCCCTGGCGGTCCAGTGGTTAGGACTTGGCACTTTCACTGCCATGGTCTCGGTTCAATCCCGCGTCAGGAACTAGATTAGCCTGCCCCCACGCAAATTCATGAATTGTTCCATATTTTTGCACAAGGCATTTTTAGGGGAGTGAAACTACTCTGTATGGTTCTGTAACGGTGGATACTATGCATTTGTCAACTGTACAACACAGTAAACCCTAATGCAAACTGAAGAGTTTAGTTAATAATATTGGTTATCAATTGTTAATAAATGTACCACACTAATGCAAGATGTTAATAACAGGAGAAACTGTGTGTGTGTGCATGTATTTTTGCACTCAGAGAGGTGGGGTTATGTAGCAACTCCCTGTACTTTATGCACATTTTTTCTGTGAAGCTAAAATTGCTCTAAAAAATAAAATCTATTAAAGAAACAAACAAATAAAGCTGAATTTCAGATAATGCCAACACCCAAAACAAATAAACAAAAAAACCCAAGACCCAGCTGTGTCAATTTAGTACCCTTTCCAAGAGACCCAGGAGACAAAGTGTTAATACCTGCATCTTTCTGGAGAGTCTTCTCTATCTTTCCTCCGGAACTTGCTGATGGTGTCGTCAATTGTGCTTCCAATTTTATCACTCAGTTCACCTAATTTATCACTGAATGGAAAAGCACTCTTGTTTTTATCCCAGTCCTCATCCCATTTTGATTTAGGCTCAGGATCATATCTTTCACCTATATAAAGCATTAAAAAGAGAAGCAACTCTAAGGACATTAAATTCAAAAGGTGTCTATAGTCCTTATTTCTGAAGCTTTTCCTCATAATAAAACAGTTTTCAAAGGAAAACAGAAAGCTCCCACAGTGCTGAATCAACACAATTACAGCAAGGCACAGCATGTAGTGCCAGTCATTAAGTGGCAGGAATGCAGATTCAAAAGCTTTTGTTTATGAAAACTAACACAACCTTAATGCACAGCACAGCATATCAGGAAGTTCTTAAGGGCTGCTGAAAGGAGTAGAGGAAAACACAAAAACCAACACAAGCTATATAAGCAAAAGAGAAATGGAAATCTTTTGTTTTCACAAAAGTCACTTAATGTATTATATTTCATTCCCATTTCTTAATGGTTTTTCAATTATTAGAAAAGCATTGGAAAGCAACAATCTCTTACAAAACACAAACTATAGGAAACACTACTCTGAATGCTACATATCCCAATATACTGTAAAGACTCATAACTGTCATTCTTTACCATCAAACTAGAAAAATAAATGTACTTCATGGCATGGGAAGGCACCCTTCAATTATTTTAAAAAGAAAAGAATATTCTAACTACCAAAAACTATACAGACTAGAATCAAGAAATATGCTCAAGCAGTTCAGAACAGTGATGATCTATTCAAACACCAAGTCCAAACATTATGCTGGGACTGGCAAAACCTAGGGAGCCTCTGTGTGAATTTGATAATGGAGATAGTAGATCACTGGCAGTGAAAAAAAGCCCCAAAATGTCAAGATTTGTTTTAGTCCTTGACTTTGAGGGCCTAAAGAAGAGATAGGAATCACAGGCACTAAATGGAGCCTTTTCCATTTCCATGTCCAAACTCAACTTAAGAGCCAAGAGTACAAGGTGCAGAAAAATCACGTGTGGTTAAAAAGAAGACCGAAAGTTAAGGCAGGGTGCAGAGAAAAAGGAAAGACCAACAGGAAACAGCAAAATAATCAAAAGGTAGATAACTGAGCTTTTGTTTAAACTTTGGTTAACAAGTTCTGATGGCATACATGCCCTCTGGAGATCAAACAAAACCATTTTGCTGAATTACTCAGTAAAATTGCAAAGCCACAATTTTCTGTGAGAGTTTGAGGATTTAAAAATACGTCTACTAAACCTGAAAGTGACCACCAACTTAAAGAGAACATAACAAAATGTTTTCTAGACAAAATTTAAGCCAGGATGGTATTATAAAAATGAATGGCTCTCCAACAATGTATATGTACACTTCAATAACAATGTGATGAACTAGACTTTGAAAAGAAACAAATTTACAGGATAAATGAAAGCAGATGAAAACTAAATTAGCACGGTGGACATCATACTAAATGAGTGCCAGAGATACTGGATATTGGCAAAACATTATCTAACGTCAAAATAAAAAGCATGTAAAATAGTTAAAGTTGATTAAGTCTCTGAATAATATATATAACATTAAAAATAATTTATAAAAGAAGGCAATGCAGATACACAGGACATTCAACTCTATCTCTAATGCAGATGATGTAATTAGTTCACTCTAAGTCTAAAAACTTACTCAATTGTCTAAATTTATCTAATTATATATTGTGCTGATTAAAAAAAGGACTACTAGCAAGTAGAATGAGGAAAGGAGTGGAGAACAGCTCTTTCTACTCAAAAACACATTAAACTGCTAAAGCTACTTTGAAAAATCTAAAGAATAAAATATTAACTTGTGTAAATAATTAAAAGACTTCTTACTCCCCTAAACAAATAAAAACTCCAAAACATATTTATGTGATTTATTTAAGAGAAACATTTTTGCCCAATTCAAGAACTGACTTAAATGTGATATGGGACATTAAAAAAAGGAATTTTTCTGCTGTTAGAAACATCAACCAATTAAGTGCAGTATTTTTAATTTGAGGGCAAGAAAACAGAGGAGCAAAGGAGCGAAGACATTTTATAGATACTCGCAAGGTAAGAAATAGAAGATTTTTTACACAGTTACAATGAAGGAGTTACAAGATCTCAGTGTAATTCAAATATAAACAAACTTAGATATGGTTGGGGGGCAGTTAGAGAGCCCCAATATGCAGCTGCTAAGTATACGTGGCACTGGCCTGTCTGTGTATATACAAAATGACAAGGGACTGTCAGTGTTCACAGAAGACAGAACGAGTCCAAAGGAACATCCTGTGAAAGAGAGTTCTTATTTTCTGTATCTGTTTCAAGCACCTACCTAGTGATCTATTTTAGGAAAACCATATTATTACATTAAAAATAAACATGAGAGGGCTTCCCTGGTGGCGCAGTGGTTGAGAATCTGCCTGCCAATGCAGGGGACACGGGTTCAAGCCCTGGTCTGGGAAGATCCCACATGCCGCGGAGTGACTAGGCCCGTGAGCCACAATTGCTGAGCCTGCGCGTCTGGAGCCTGTGCTCCGCAACAAGAGAGGCTGCGACAGTGAGAGGCCCGCGCACTGAGATGAAGAGTGGCCCCCACTTGCCGCAACTAGAGAAAGCCCTTGCACGGAAACGAAGACCCAAAACAGCCATAAATAAATAAATAAATAAATAAATAAATAAATAAATAAATAAAATTTAAGATATAATTCACGAAATAAATAAATAAATAAAATAAACATGAGAGATGAATGTTCTAGCTGTTCTTAAATACATTAGGAACAATACAGTGATAGGCCTAGACAAAAAACTGATGGTATTGTCAGTTACCTTTTTCTACGTCAAATTAACGCAGTGCTTAATTAAGGAAAGAGACTGAGGATGGACTAACCTGTAGCTCTATTTTTGGCCAAAAATAGAACTAAACTGGTTTTGAACTAGGAGGATGAATCTCTTCATCAAACTTTTTTTTTTAATGTTCTACATGGTAAGTTACAGAAATCCTTTTTTCTTCTTAGAATGGGAACCCCAAGAGGAAAGGGCATATATCTATTTTACTCTCTGTATGTCAACTCAAAGTTTGGTCATTCAATAATGCTTAATGGTTAAAATCATATTCTTGAACCACAAAAGTAAAAAATAGAAAGATTCCTAAGATCTACAGGAGCCAAAATGAGTATTACATATATCTCAGTATTGTATGTATTCAAAATAGCATTTTTGTCTTCTGTATTTCAGTGATTCTTAAAATACACCCAAGAAGCTAAACTGATGCTTAGGTGCCAGTCTGTCTTTGATACTCACTGTATCTGAATCCTCCAACACTGTCTGAGGAAACCCCAACATATTTGTCTTTGTTCTTCTTTGCTTTCTTTCGCTCTTCACGAAGCCTGTCATCATCCTGGGCAAATTCAACCAATTCTTTCACCTTCTGGCGAATATTTATACCTTGATCCTTGCCATGCTCATCTGTGAGGATGGTAAGGGAGAAACAAAACCTTAAGAATTCAGTTAATATGTATCAAACCCTTTAACACATACAAAAAAGACATGAAAATTTCAACACAAGAAACCAACTTCAATATTTTAAAATGAATAAAAAGAGGCAAATTGTGTTACTGAATTTTGTCATTCCCTCATCAAATCCTAAGTCTTGAGATGCAATTTTGCCTTATAAGAGAGTGCAAAGATGAACTAAAAAGGACCACAGATAACGGTTCTATGCAAAATCAATTAAAGATCCACTAAAAAGGATTACTAACAATAACCATACAAAATGGACTAATATCCAAAAATGTTATTTTCTTTTTCTATGGTATTTTAACAAAACAAAACAAAACGTACATTTTAATGACTGAAAAGCATCCAAACGCCTTTGTCTCCCCAATACAAGTTTGGAAACACTAATTACCAGGATTTAGTGTAGCTGAAAAACTGAATTTTTAAAGTGCTTTCAACTGGGGTATGCTACAAAATGAAATGTGGTTCATTCTGTATCCTCTTTCACATTCAAAACACACTCTGGCCTTGCTGCCTTTGCACAGTAAATATTATTTGGTGGGAGGAAAAAAACCCCCCAGCTTCAAACAGATGTGTGTGTTTTGGAGCTCTAACCTTTTCTTCCCATATGATTAAAGCTATTCCTTTATGGACACCACAGGGGACCAGTCTCCAGTGCATATTTTAATATAAACCCGAACACTCATGTTGTGTTGGTTCTGTTGTTATTAGCCAGTCTTTTCTGCAAGTTCTTGTCTTCACTAATTAATACTCTAGGGCCCCACGTCTTGGATTCTGCACTCGTCACACAACCAGCAACAGTCACATTCTAATTAGAGCGGAGAAGCTTCTAAGCTGGTTCAGGTGACTGACAACTCCAACTACTGTTTTAATTTGCTTATAAGGTTTTTCTATTGCTCACCTACAAAGTGGTAATTTTCCAGGGATCGCAAATCATAAATGTGTTCTCTGGCACTTGTAACAACACGCTCTGATCCATTCCTTATGAGGTAAGCTAGGAGCAGCAATGACTGTAAAAATACAAAGCACCAAATGAGATTTAATGAAATAAATTCTGGTAGAGCTCTGGTAAATGTCTAAAAAAAAAAAAAATTCTAACATTAGCAAATAAATAATCTTTGTGTGTGTATGTGTGTGTGGGGTTCTTTACCTTACATTAGACTTTAAAAGTACCTTTAAAAACTCATATTATCAATTTAAAGTTCCTCTTATACCAAGCGTAGTAATTATAAACTGTCCACTGGATACATGTGTCAAAAGATTAAAAAAAAACTTAGATGTTAAATATCTGAATGTATGATATAAATGAACACTAAGCTTTTAGAAAGCTGGTTCAGTTTTAGTGTTAGAAACATCAGTTTAAAGAGAACAATTATTTGGTAATTATATGACCTCACAGCATTTTTCCTGGATAAAATTTAATTTGGGAGGTTTATGATGTGGCTTTTGTTTAAAAAAATTGCTGCTTGTTTTGGAAAATATAGATATTTTCTGCTAAAAACGTGATTTATGCTGACACGTTAAAAAAAAAAAAAAGAATCAAAGGAAAAAAAAAACTTGCTGCCAACAAATATGAGAAAAGAATGTTTACGGGATTTCTTTTTGAGGTGATGAAAATGTTCTGGTTTAGACATTAGTAACTACTACACAACTTTGTGAATACACTAAAAACCAGTGAATTATGAATTCTGAACTTAACTTTGTTTGGAACAAACCTCACATAATGATCTATGAAAATCTAGTTAGGTTGAAGAAACTGAGGGGCAAAAAACCCTCATTCTACCAGGAATTTATTCGTTAAAAAAGTAGTTTACCCAAGAATTATTAAAACAAACAAAAAGCTCTAATTAAAAAAAATTAATTTATAGAAATTTAAACTATTTCATCACTACTACTGTATAAGCTAAAGGAATGACAGTGAATGTTTTCAGAAACAACATCAAAAACATGGAACTAAATAAAGCATTGATTTTCAATACTAAAAACCAGAAACATTGCTTTCAAAATTTCAAATATAAATATAATAACACCATTTTGGAAAGCACAGAAAAACTTTCTCAGCAGTGAGAAAATATCGTGGGGATGGAAGAACAGATTACTATCTTGTTTTAGAATTCTACATATGATGAAATCAGTATTAAATGAAAAGAATCTAACAAAAGAGTACATATTTGCAAATTTTAAAATGTTAGAATTTTAATGTTTTAGAATCTCTTGTTATACTTAAATTTAACACATATTTTTGGTGCACAATACTGTAATAATACTGGCAAATTTTTACGTAGAGATGACAAACCATATTAGAGGATGGTTTTCATCTTAACTGCTCATACACTAAACATGCATACTACTATAGATTCATTACTTTCGACATGCACAAATATATGAAGAGTTGTTTATGGTGACTAGAAAACAGAACACAAACAGCAAATCTACTTCTTTTAATGTTTTAGAATATTCTATTCTAGGATTCAACATCCTTCATAATCACTTATGTATGTACACCTTAAAACTTCAAGCATTTGTCTTCAACGTGTCAAATAATAAATACAGACTAAAACCCATACCTTATAAACTCTTCTCCAATTTTTTTTGTTGTCTTTTAACATTCGTGACCAAAGCATGTTCATAAGTTCTGGAAATTGTTCGTACATAAATGTAGCCCTGAAAAAAGAATAATTTTCCTTAAGAGTTTGCAGTGTGTTAATTCTGACAGTAGATGGCAGGCTTGTTCTGTGTTTTCCTAAAGAGCTTTAAAAAATTAATAAGCTTAATTCAAAAAAATTTAGATATGCTTCCTTAAAAATGTCTTTCTTATATTTTATACAATATCGAGCACATTCATAAGTCCCACTAATTAATATCATATTTTACAAGGCCTTCATTCACTGGCATAATCATCCAGATGTTCATCAGGAAAAAATTTTCCTAGCTTTAAGTCATTTTACATGCATTTGTCAAAATTTTAACAAAGTTTTTCTAAACTTCATTGAAAAAGAAAAATTTTATTTTACTTTTCTGAGCTAATATCTAAGGGGAATGGATCCTCTGTAAAACTTCCCCCACTAATATCTGAATGATTATATGCAAAATTTATATCTGGCAGCTAAACAGTTTAAAACTGAAAGCAAATTTCACATTTCTGGGTGCAGATAGTTGCATTCTTTCTGCACTGCTGAGTCAAATTATCACTTACTTGGCAATCTCTCCCATGAGTTGCCCAGAAGGTCCCCAAGGATCGTCATTCGTTGCTTCTCGAACCTTAGACTCTATCTCTGAATAATTCATAACCACATTGGTGCTGCAGAGAAAAAAAATGCAGGCACATACGCACAAAGATTAGCATCAAAACTGAGAAACACATGAAAACTTAATAATGACACTACTGGGTGTCCTAATGAGATACCTCTACAGGGTGGGAAAGAAAACATCTTTTGTGCACAAGCTACCCTGAGGACACTATATAACACATTTAAGTTATCTTTAAGAAGATTTTACTATTCCATTAGGCTTCAAGAATACAGATGAGAGATTACATTAGAGCTGGCATAAGTCCAGTAAAAAATGGCTTTAGGTCAAATTAAAAAGGAAATTGAACATGCTACGGTCTATTATAAAGCTAAGTTGTCATTTTGCTGACCAGACCTGGTTTACATGCAGTCTTAGGTTTCCTGTTCACAGAAATTCTTTAATGAGCAAAATTATATAAAAGCTAAATGTTATTTATACTGTATAAAAAAAGCAATGAAAAATCAAAGATAACAGTCTAAAGATGTTTAGAACCACTATGAACATTTAACTGTAGTCCTTGTCTTTTTTCACTTACTGTACCACGTGCGTTTTCTATGTCACTGTGTAGTCACTGTTACCCTCAGTGGTTGTTTTTTTTTTTAATTAATTAATTTATATTTTGGCCGTGCTGCACAGCATGTGGGATCATAGTTCCCCAACCAGGGACCGAACCCGTGCCCCTGCGGTGGTAGAAGCACGGAGTCTTAACCACTGGACCGCCAGGGAAGTCCCAGCCCTCATGTCTAATGGCTACACAATATTCCATCTGGAGACTGTATGATAATGTATTTAACTTTCACATAAGACTTCACCAGTGGTCAAGAACATGGATTCTAGGAGTCAGAAAGATCTGACTCCAATTAACTTACTTTGTGATCTTTGGCAAAATTATTTTGTGGGTTGGCCAAAAAGTTCGTTCGGGTTTTTCCCTGTAAGATGTTACAGAAAAACCCGAACGAACTTTTTGGCCAACTCAATATTTCTCTTCATGTTTCCTCAAATGTAAAATGGGAATAAGGAAGAATACTACTACTATCTCAAAGGGTAACATATCAAATGATACACAATGGTACAGTGTCTGACATATATAGGAAGTGCTCAATAAAAGTTAGCTATTGGAGATAATATCACCTATTAGAATTTAAAAATACCAATATTAAGTAATATTTTTATAAGAAAGAACTAACTTTGAAAAGAATACCTTACAATTAAGATATGAGATGGCAAAATGTGTGGTTGTTAAAAAAGAATTTCTCATGCTTATATGGATTGAAGAATTCAAAGACATTCTGAGGAGTACATACTGTGGAAATGTGACATATTATAGTAGTACTCATTTGACATGTAACGCTCCAATTATTACTGAACAATTGTTATAACAGATGCCTGTAAATATGGTAATTCAAATCTTCCACTTAAAATTGAGTTTTAGAAAGAGTGAAAAATAAAAATTTGGTAACTCTTACTAGTTATATCTACCCCACTTTTGCTGTACGGTTTTTCAGTCATCAAAAAGTTGTTTTAAATAAGGAAGGTTTGGTTATAATTGGCACTCGAATCTCTCAAATATAAATTTCAAATTTATTACAAATACTTCAGTTAATAAACAGTTCAAATTTTAAAGGAACCATTATGCATATAAATGACTTGCCAAATCACAGAATAAATCTGGCTTCTAGATTTACATTCAGAATACTGTTCTATTAAGGTAGAAAAGCAAAATCCTATTACTTTCTTTCAAATCTTAGAGAAAGCTACCTCCTAAAATATCAACTGTTTGATAACAAATACAAATTATTTCCATGGCACTAAAATAAATCCCTGGTCTCCACTGCCTCCTTCAAAATTTAAGACTATTAATGAATGGATTTTTATAAAAACCCCATAATCATTCTATTAACAAAAATTTTATGTATATAAAGAAATAGTAACTTTTTTTCTAATTTTGCTAACAATTGAACAAAAATAAGATTAAGGTGGCCAATGACATATTTGCAATTTAAGATGCCACAAAATAATGGATTTCAGAATGCTGTTATTTATCTTACTGGCTGAAGAATGCACGGCTTCAGCAGTTAAAAGTACAGCTGTGGGAATGAACAATAGCAATTAGGATTATAATTCATCCAAGCATTTCATGACCAAGAATGCAGTTGAAACTGTTTGCACTGTTTAATTTGTTGGAGAACAAGATGAAGAGTTAATCTCTAGTCCATGTACATGAAATATTTTTGCTAGAGCCTTCATAAATGCTGTAGCTTTCAGAACACTACTTTCCTTGTTCAAGCTACAAAAGCCCATGGGTCAAATGAGAAAGGTCCTGTTTCCCTAACCCTTCACAAGATTCTTAGCTGAAGGCCTATATGTGTTTGAGTGCTGTATGTTTAAGAGGAAGAGGTGGCAGAGAGCCAATAGCTTAAGAATCTCCTTATTTCCTTGGTTGAGAAACAATGGGAACTATGTAAAAGCACAACTTGCCATTAGGACACACAACATAAAATATAAAATGGCAACAACATGGAAAAATATGGCAACAATAGTAACAAAAAGTAACAAAGTTAGAACACCTCCATGAAGAGTATCAGGCTCTATTTTAAAACCATTTTCCAACAATACCGCTGCTTTCCAGAAACTGGAACGCTCAAGATGAGATCTGATGACATAAAGAATTCCAAAACAAAGTATTTTTAAGCTGCACTTAATTCAGAAACAAATGTAAACTAAAACAAAACAACACTGTATAGTTTGGCCTTATTCCAGGTCATTTAAAAATAACTGTTTCTAAAAAGGTAGAAATGGCATTTTGATCCTTCCTTTCCCATGTTTTCTATTGCCCTCAATCCACACCCTACCCATAATTCCAGTGCCCTTTTTAAGAAAGGAAAATAACTCCTCCCCTCTCCCCCAAAAAAGAAAAGTTAAAAAAAAAAGTTATGTCCAGATGTGCAAGGAAAAAACAGCCAGCTTAATTCCTAAAACTTCTTACGATTGACACAAATGTTTTAAGAATGGATAATTCAGACACTAGAGGGGGATCTCTCATCAGTTTTTTAAAACACACAAAATTCAGACAAAGGTCAAGGATCTGTTCTGCAAACAAAATTAAAAGAAATTACCAGGGAGTGACCAGAGTGAAGAATATAAGAAGCTGCTCATGTTCTGAAGATTTTTACCTTACAGTAATATTGAACCACTGCTTTTTTATAAGGATAAAATCCACAATTAAAATCAAACCAGTGTTTTCACACACTTCACATGTGCTCCTCACAGCACCCCAGCAATAGGCAGGTAGGACAGGACTAAGAGTCCCCAAAGAGAGTAGTTAACTCTGCACTACCCAGCACTACTCACTCAATTGGATTTTTAATGCTAACTACTAAAAGTTACCATCCTCAAGTCCTGTACACATGCTTCTATGGCTATATGAACACAGCCAATATTCAATTAAGTCAAGGGTTGATTATTCAATTTGTTAATGATTAGTGTTTGGGCCCTCCTCTTTATTCCCCATTTTCTGCTTATTTCACTGGTCACTACTGATAAATATCAAGTTATTTTACTTGGTAACAGTTTGGGTCCAGGTTTTAGAGGCAAAATTGGTTGAAAGTAAAAGCTAAAATGGAGCTTTACCTATAGATGGTCAGTGATTCTTCTAATCTGCATTAAGAATAATCAGAAAAATGACTGACAGGAAAAAACTTGAATAGTCTTACGGTATTTTTTTCCTGCCAAAAGTTCAAGAATATGCTTTGCTAAAACAAAATGACAGACCAGGAGAAAAGGTAAAGTACAGGTATAATCCAGTCTTAACAGCTAACAAAGGAATACGAAAATTGAAACAGATTTTAGTAAGAAGCCTTTTTCTTAGCCTGCCTTTTAAATTTTACTTCTTTCTAAACAAAATGGAATCAAATGGGTCTGTATTTTTAATATGGTTTCTTCTTTTTGTTTTAAAGTTATTATAAAGCCTTTATTCATTCCGAGCTCAGGAAAAAATATTCAGCAGTATTTTCTATTAGACGGTTAAACTTGTGTTTTTTCGTACGAACATTCACACTTACAAACACAAGAGAGTCAGAAAAACAGAGGCAGCAAGAGACAGAGACAAATACAGCATTCAAAGTAATGTTTTAAATAATGTTATTTCTTTTCTTCAAACTGTGTTTTCTTTTTTCCTATATTTTCCAAAATTTCCCCTATGAACATTATGTTATAACCAAGGGAAAAGTATTAAAATGCCATTAAGAATACAAATCGAGTACTATATCATTAGCAACATTTTAATTATTTATAGGCAAACAAGCATTATGGTAGACCAAATTAGTATTATTTGTACTTCCAATGTCTTGTTATCAGGCTAATAAGTGTAGCAAACTAGTAACTAAAATATATGTATACAAACTAAAATATGTATACCAAATGCTATGTGTGTAAAACCACAGGGACAACTTAGGTACCTAATATTGAAATTAATGTGATTAAAAAAAAAAAACTGTATTAGGGAAGAATAATTCCCAACATTAAAATCTATATTTAAGGGCTTCCCTGGTGGCACAGTGGTTAAGAATCTGCCTGACAATGCAGGGGACATGGGTTCGAGCCCTGGTCCGGGAAGATCCCACATGCCGCGGAGCAACTAAGCCCGTGTGCCACAACTACTGAGCCTGCGCTCTAGAGCCCACGAGCCACAACTACTGAGCCCACATGCCACAACTACTGAAGCCCACGTGCCTAGAGCCCGTGCTCTGCAACAAGAGAAGCCACCATGATGAGAAGCCCACGCACTGCAACGAAGAGTAGCCCCCGCTCGCCGCAACTAGAGAAAAGCCCGCGCGCAGCAACAAAGACGCAACGCAGCCAAAAATAAATAAATAAAAATATTTTTTAAAAAAATCTATATTTAAAAGTGACCTCTTGATCTTAGTGCCACAGATTTCAGAAGATACTTTTACGATATAGGTAAAACTATTATGCTCCCTCTAAAAATATCAATCTTTAAGAAACTTTTTAAAAACAATAAAACACCCTTAAAATGAACACTGAAAAAGACAGTTTTCTCAGGTAACAAATTACTTATGCCAGGAAAATCTGTTCCTTTTTAAAAATGTTTCTAACCAAAAGAGCAGAGAAACAGTTTTAAGAATACTTGCTCTAAAAGCTAGATAATGGACCATGTGACATTAATTTTTCATCAGGGGATGATGGTCTTCACCACATTACCCTTATTTGCAAGCTGAACATTTACAGGTTCAATACTCATATTGCTACCCATCCAAAAAAAAGCCTTTTCTTGATCTGAAAATGAAACACAAAGCAATGAATTATGTCTTAACACAAGCAATGGTTCAGTAGAAGAATTAATGTTGCTAAAGCAGATGTTATTATCATATTTAATTATACAGTAACATAGTTATATAGCTACAGTGCTAAAACAAGGAAAATACTACAGTACTCCATCCGTATCATAAGAAAACTAATGAAATATTGGTAAGTACAGAAAAAACAAATAACAAACCTGATGCTTGCCACTTTCTCTCTAATGCTAGCTACCACGCTGCCATTACTAGCAAAAGCCCCCCTACCAAAAAATAAATAATTTAAAAATTTGAGTGAGGAGAGAGGGAAAAATATTTAATAGCATCTCCTTAGTAGAGAAGTTTAAATAAACTTACACTCAGGATCACATGACTAGTAAACAGCAATAGATGTCCAAATTTTGTTAGGTTTTTCTAATTCTAATTAAATGTAGCCCATTTTCTATTATGCCGTAATGCTCTAAAATCAGAGAATTAGTAGTATCATCTGAGCTAAAAGTCTACTAATTAATATATAAGATGACATCACAAATTGTGCTACTAAAAGAACTAAATGCTGAATTAATGTTTAAAAAGATGTATTCTCGGTCATGGAAATTACATTTTCTTTGGTTTTAGTAAAATTAAAAACAAACTATCCAGTTGAAAAGAAGGAAACCAATGTACCCCCTCTTAAACATACATATTCTTAAAAGCAAGGTAAAGATTAAATAGGAAAGAACTGAAATTGAAGACATCTAAAATCTGAGGCTCTCAACCATTCTTCTGCAGTAACAAGATTTCAGAAAAGAATAACCTGCTTACTTAAAAAAAAATACCCTATTTCAATCCACTTATAGGTATGTAGTATGCTCATGTGCATATTATTTATGACTTCACCTATTTACACGGAGGACTGTGCTGGATTATGTACCTTCTGTTTTCCTCTTCACTTTTCAAGAGGGAACATTAAAATGCTAAATGCTACAATATTTAACTTGCTACTTTTAAAAATAATCAACAAGAATATGCACTGAAATATTATACCTCTTCCTTTAGCTATCACAGTAAAAAAAAAAAAAAATTAAACCCAAATAAATATTAAAGAGCAATCTGCTGCCAGGTTTTATTGAGAGAGGAAGGGGGTCCCATAGTCCTTTTTAAAGCTTCTAACTTTTAAAATAATTCTAGATACTTAAAGATCAAGTTACAAAGATCATACTATAACTAGATACCTAATACATTTTTAAAAAATGGCACAGACAGAAAAACTAAGTCCAAACTCAAGCAGCCTGCCTATATGACATTAAAACCACAGAAAATGTATTGTTCAAAACACCATTTTAATTGTTCCCTCCCCACATATTATTATGAAAAGTACTCCTAACTGACATAACTATTTTTGAAATTCTAATTGTTTTAAGGTGTAAGAAAATTAAGGACTATATACTCTTTTCTTAATCAAAAGCTATTCTCACATCAATTCTACTACCAAATTCTTTGATCCATTCTGAGTGATGCCGGCCTTCAATTTCAATAAATAGTTCAGACCAGTATAATCATGGGGTGGAGAAATCAACTATAGAATTTTAATCACCTGTGATGTTTTACTATTACTGAACACTGTTGATAGATACGGCTCAATATTCTCGTCATCTTAACTCAAAATTTTACACTGCATTTGTACTACTTACAGATAAAGTGGAAAGATGAATTCTACAAAACTGTTTTCTATAAAAGTATTTTTCATTCTGGGGGGGACAGGGCAAACAGAGAGCAAAATAAACACTAAACACTACTTTGCAGGTAGAAGAAACTATAATAAATCCCTAACATTCTTGAAAGATGAGCTGAAGACCTTTGTGTATCTTTAAAATTGTGAAAATAAAAATGTTAATGTAGACTCCTGACAATCTCCCAGATTCAATCAAAAATTAAAGTATCCTGTGCATATTATACTTCCTTAACACAGGGTAACCAATATTTAGATTCACTAAATTTTATTTCTTAGGTGAGAAACTTTTGCATGGCAGAACACTTTCCATAAATTTCTTTTACTGATTCCATATGGATTTGATTGTGTCATCAGTCCAAGGTACTACCAAACCCAATGTGTTCCTCTTTAAATATGCGTAAAACTTCTATTTTCTGCCTGTGAATCATCATTTTCTTAGGCTCTGCCACATTCAATACCAGTACCAGAGGTTGGCTTTCTTTTGAGTCGTTTTTCACACAAAAAAAGTTAAGGTGTTACCACAGCCCCAGAACTGGAGCACAACAGGGCTGAGCTGCAAGGTGGATGCCAGTGACTGGCTTATTAGCTAAGTGACTAGTTCCCATTGACTGCAAGTCAGATTTGGATCATAACAAAATTATACATTATTTCCTGTTAACAAATCTTCTAAGATCTGTTCTAAAAAGTCAAAACTCTGAACAGAAAAATCTATCAAGACTGTACCGTAATTCAGAAAGGAGAACGGTCACACAGTAGGAAATGTAATGCAAAAAAATTTTATCTAAGAACTTTTATCAGTAACTGACGCCGATTTATAATGTACTTTCTCTTCCAATCTCTAAAAACAGCCATTACAGATTATCAGTATTCTAAATGATATCGTTATCTAAAGATTTCAAGCTTAAAAACCAGCATTCCAAATCCACACAATTTCACAATGTGCATTAAAAAAATACTTGGGCCCTTGCTTATGTAACAGTTTACCGAACATTCCACGAAAATTTCCAGTATTGATTCAGTATCAGTTTGCACAAGCCAAAACTAACCAGACCCATATCTAAAATTTCTGAGATTCCTGATTTGTTCATCATTTAAGTATAAAGTAGTCCTAACATGTAACTAGCAGAAATAATAAATCTTATGAATTTGTCCCCCCCAAAAAAACCCCCAGAAAAATCACTATTTTATGGTTTATGTAGAATTCAAGGTAAGGGTACATAAGATGAATAATCATTAAAGAAGTCAATACTCCAAATTTAATTTCAAGTGGCAAACTTTGTACCAGACTAGAATGTATACATAAATTGATCACTGGAAAGATAATTTACAGAAGCAGTAACTAAAATACCTCATTTTATATGAAAGATCATTAAATATTTATAGTCCAACATAAAATCTTTTGGGAAACACTAGAAACCACATATAATTATTTCAATTTTCAAAAAAATACAGGAATTGATCCAAAACAAAAAAATACTTAAATTGGGATGGTAGTTGGATTTCTGCCCCTCAAAGTCTGTCATTTAATTCTTTTTTCCAAAAGGTACCGACCCCTTGATCACTATTAAGTGTGACTTAAACTGGCAACTTTTCAAGAAAATAGTTTAGTAATTTATGTAACAGATGTGCAAAGGAAAACTACATGGATGAGATAAGCCAAGAAAAACATCCTGATGTCCACAACTAAATTATGACCTGTGGGAGAAAGAAACTGTAAAACTATTTCCCTTTCCTTACAACTTCAGTGGTTAGCAATAGCAAATTACATAATCCATTTTATAGCAGCCCTTATTCAGACATTAAAATAAGCCTTGACTCCAGGAACTGTTCCAAAACACAAGGCCACACTAGAGGAAAACATTGCACATCTATGTATTTTCATGATCTGATTCATCTTTTATGGTTATTTTGTAGAAAAGCAAAGTAATATGTATATTAATTGATCAATAATTTATTAGAAATGAATAGGGCCCATATCTTGTCTCTGATCCCTGGACAAATCAACCACTGATGTGTCTCAGTTTCCTCATCTGAAAGGTAGTTCCTATGTATTACAGAGATTAAATGAAATGACATGTAAAACGTTTAGCACACATGGTTACTTTTCTGCCAGTATTTATCATTTTTAGTTTGAAATATTCTTTATATGGCCCCTTAGAGTACACCAGCATTAATACTTATTACTTACCCATCTCATTCACTGCTGAGGGACTTTACAGTCACGGTAATTGGCAGCCTATGTGACCCACGGTGTGCACACTGAAATGAAGATTTCAAGCACATAACTATACAAGGCAGGATGGCTATTATTTTAAAATGGCCAAAGATCTGGAACTGAGTTTCACTAAGAGACAGGACAAGTATCAATACAAGCCCTAGCACAGAAATGCCATTTTACGCTTAACAGAGTTTGTATTTTGAAGTTCACTCTCTTTAATCTTGGTACACCACCAACCATGAGCTAGGGTTTTATTTTTACATTAAGCAGCAATTTCTCCTGTAGTGGTAATCTGACATCATCTGATAATGTCTCTAACATTTTTTTGGATTCACTAAACTAACTCATAAATATCAGCTACTGGAGCCACACATCCCAAAGCAAATTACTTGAAAAACAGACTTTTAAGCTATTATAAGAAGAAACATATTTAGCATGAAGTTTATATCTACAATTTGGGGATACTGAAAAAGTTGCAGAATTCTGAGCTTTCAAAGTACCAAAAATAAGGTCCATGTAACTCACTCCATGAGGTGTCTAGCTGAACAAAGGATGTTAGAAAAGCCATGACACCCAGTTTCTCTATCCTGTTTCCTCTATAACAGCAAAATCATTATACTAGGAAATGTCTGGATGTTCACGGGTCTTGATGGTTTATATGGAAGCCCTTCTAATGTCTCTCTAGCATAAGCACTGCTAACATGACCTGGGCAGCAGACGACAGGCTGAGAAAAAAGCTGTCCCAACATAGGCTAGTCCCACAATGCTAAGGAGTTATTATTTTCCAGAGAGGCACTCTGGCAGCAGTAAGATTTGGGGAGGCTGGAAAAAGGGAAGACTTTTTGAGTGGTTCAGGGAAGCAGAATGAAAAGCTGCTCCCAAGATGTTGCAGAAATGGTGCTTGGAACAATGTAGCAACAGAACAGGCAGAGGCAGCCACCACTAGGAAATTCTTCCCTTCATGGCTATAGAAAAAAACTCTCACAACACAAAATTGTATGAACATTAAATAACTACTACCAACTATATAAAAACACATGTGCGTGTGGACAAAGCCTAAAGGAAAAATGCCCATAAGAAGTGTTGGGGTGGAGGCACATTTGTTTAAAATTTCACTTACACAATGAAAAAACATGATCTTTTTTTTAAAGAAAAGAAAAACAGTACTTGTATATAAAACTTCTTTTCACTTGCTAGGTAAGTGTCCATTGGCTGGAGGAGGATCAGCTTTCACTCCCCTGCCTCAGCAGCCTGTGTGTTATATCAATGCTCTGTCTGCACAGATAAAAAGCTTTCTAAGAAGACAGCTATGGATGGAGGGCCAGAAGGTAAAGGTATCAGGTTGCTCTCTGCCCCTTGGCTCCTGCAGAACACTGCTGCCTCAATAAGAGACATACCCAAGGAATGAATGCCAGTCCCAACCCAAAACCATTTTCTTATTTCCAGCTGACTTCTTCTTTTTTATCACGTATCTCTGTAACCGTTAAGATTTTCATTTTTTGTTTTCTTCTGAAACAGTACTCTAGTGTTATGTGAAAAATACTCTGGGAGACATTAATAGGTGTTATGTGAGAAATGTGTTCCATGGTAAAGTTTAGGAAATGTTATGTAAAACAAAGGCAACTTTATTACTGCAACACTTGTTGGAGGCTTTACTATTCTCATGTGCATTATGAGTCTCCAACAGGGATTATATTAAACATTTCTAAAACTTTGGGGACAACACACCTTTTCCCTTGGGACATTTTGAAAGTGTCCCAAGAAACCCACTTTGATGTATTTTTTTAAAAAGGCCCTTTTTTCCAAACTTCCAAAAATATTGTCAGTTGATACCTTTTACCTTGCCATTATTTTTAGTATCTGTTATTTCTCATTTTTAACCTAATGAAAACCTTTTATGTTTTTAAACTCTTATCTGTTGACTGGCTTTCAGCCTTTTACCTTGCTTTACTTCTTATTTATTTTTTATCACACTTAAAAAAAAACCCTTGATTGAACTTTATTGTTGATCTAAGTTATACATATACTTTTTCTTTCTTTAAATTTGGCTGTGCCATGCAACTTGCAGGATCTTAGTTACCCAACCAGGGATCGAACCCAGGCCCTGGCAGTGAAAAGCACTGAGTCCTAATCATTGCACCGCCAGGGAATTCCCTCAATATTATTTTAAGACTCATCTGTTTTACTCTTTTTGTAGTCCTTTTTGCATTGGGTTTTAAAAAACTCTAAAACTTTATTCCAACCCCTTCAAAGTTCTCACTTTATTTCAGCTTCAAGTTTTAATTTCTTAATCCTCATTTAATAACCATATGTTAAACATCTTTATTTCCTATATATTTTACTTATTTTATGATATTTTATAATGCACAGCTGAACAAGAAGAACCACAGCAAAGAGCTCAGGAAAAGAGATGGCTGGCCTCTCCCCACAGCCCCTTACTCTCACACTGGTAGCTGCTTTTCTAGGCTCCCTCATGCAGAGCTAACATTTTTCACAAGGATCAATTAAATACATATATGAGATACCCCAAAAGAAAGTCCCAAGAGCGGGAAAAAAATGATTATTCTTACAAATTAGAGCTGCTTTTTAACAATAAAATGTTAGTTCCTATGTATTTGCGAGGTAGCAACATGAAGGCAGCTTCACTGTTTTTCATCCTGATATATGATCTCAGGGCACATCATAAACCTGGGCAGGCTGGGTGCAGTTGCTGGGATGTCTAGAGTCATCTTCAGTTTTCCCTCAATGCCTACTTCCCATTAATTTCCAAAACCTGTTCAATCTGTATTAAAAATACAGGCACTACCTCTAGCCTAGACTCCTACAAAAGCATTTAACGATCTCTCCATTTCAGGTGTATTCTCCTTTTATTCATCCTCCAAAGCACAATCAGATTCATCTTCCTAGTATTTAGTGTTGGTCATGTTAGTCTACCACAAACTCATTACCACCTTCCCCTTGAAACATCTTCCTCCTCCTGTACAGTGGTACCATCCTGGGTTATGGCTTGAACATCACTATTGATTACTTCTCTCCCGTCTTCTAGCTAGCATCCAATCCATTCCCAGGTCTTTTCAACCCCATTTTCTAAGTATCTCTCAAATATGTCCACCCACTTCTAGCTACACACACTGCCACTACCTTGGTCCAGGGTGACCACCATTTCTCACAGGGATTCCTGCCAACAACCTTGTAACCAGTCTCTCTGCTTCCCCTCTATCTTCCAACAGGCTAGAAACAAAGTGAACTCTTGCTGAAATACAAATCCCATCTATCTCAGCTCCCATTTTAAATCCAGCAAAGTCTTCCTTATTACCTTCAAGATGAAGTCCACATTCCTTCATATGAGATACCCATTTATTTCTTCAGTCCCATCACTGTTATTTTCTCCAGGTCTCTGCACATGCTATTCCCTCTGTTTCTAAATCCTCTGCCCAAACATCCCATCCCCCCACCTAATCCCACCTTATCATCAGATTTTAGCTTAAATGCTACTTCTTCCAAGAAATCTTCCTTCAACTCTGGGGATCTGCCTATGTGCTCTACACAGCAAAGCACATTATGTGCTTTCTATTACCTTGAACTAAAACTAAAACCAGTGTACTATATAATGGATGTGTTTGTTTACTTGCCTGTCTCCCCTTCTAGACTGAAAACATCCAGAGGACACAAATTGTCTAACTCACTTAAAATCCCCAGTACCAGGAACAGGCTTGGTGACAGCAGATGTTTAATAAATATTTATTGACTAATTAAACAAAAGGATTAAAATTCTTAAATAGCTTCTTTCCTCTGACTAAAAAAAGTCCTCATTGATCATGCAGGTGATCAGGACCTACATAATCTGGACTCAACCTATCTGTCTAGCCTTTTCTCCCACTACTTCTGTTTCATTTACTTTACGGGATAATCATACTGTATTACTAGTTGGAATTTAAACATGCCCTTTACTTTCTTACCTGAGTAACTGTTCACTCCTGGAATCCCCACCTCTTCTTCAGTTAAAATCAAGCCTAGTTTTAAACAAAGATACAAAAATGAAGCCTTCCTGACTCTTTCCAGCCCATAGTCTCCCTTTCCTATGAAGATATAAACATTACATTTATAACTCTTATGAATTATATTCTGCCCGTACAATGGCTATGTATGAATTTATCTTAAT
This sequence comes from Eschrichtius robustus, assembly GCF_028021215.1. Lineage (NCBI taxonomy): Eukaryota > Metazoa > Chordata > Mammalia > Artiodactyla > Eschrichtiidae > Eschrichtius > Eschrichtius robustus. Next base: position 133,680,609 of record NC_090825.1, read on the forward strand.
TCCCTTAATACAATGTAAGTTTTTAAAAAGCAAGTAGAGTTGATTATTTGAGAACTCTGTTAGTTTATTTGCTCACTGAAATGTATTTTTAACACCAAAATCAATATTCACAGTGCTTTTGTGGTCATTTGTGAAGAGTGCAGCAAAACATTTGAGTCATCTATCATGCATTCCCAGATGAGGTCAAAAAGGTGATGCTCTGTCTTCTTGTTTCAGTTCTTGTACTGTAAACAAACGTCCTTTCTCTGGTCTATTCAGTGTTGTTTTTTCACATCTTTATGATTTTTCTTGATTTCATTGTTTAATATGGCCCCCAAGCTGACTGCTGAAGTGCTGTCTAGTGTTTCTAAAAGTAAGAAGGTTATGATGTGCCTTACAGAGAAAATACCTATGTTAGATAAGACATGAAGTATAGTGTACTTGGCCCTGAGTTCAATGTTAATGAATCAACAATACACGTATTAAAGAAGGCATCTTTAAACAGAAACACACATAAAAGAAGGTTACTAATTGGTTGATGAAAATGTGACCAGAGGCCTACAGGAAACTAACCCTGTATTTCCCCTATGAACAAAGGTTCAGTGTTTGCAGTGACTTTTTAAAACATAACTACCTCAAATAATCAGAATTGACTGTACTATATGTTATGCATTTTTGTTTCCCTCTCAGTGCGTAACAATGAATGCCTCACATAAAATGGGTATTTAATAACTGACCAGTGAATACATAAATGAAATCTATGATCTCTTGGTAACAGAGAGGGGGGGATGGAAGATAAGGAAGCTGAGATTAAGGTATGAATAGAGAGGACTAAAATAAACACCCACTGACCAACAAATACACAAAAGAGAATGACATGAGAAATACTACCCTCAAAAAATTTCTTTTTTAAAAAGCTGACATAGAATGTTTCAATCTCAGGCTTTTTGGAATCACAGCAAGAAAGACTTGTTAATTTACTCTATCCCTTAAAATTAGCTTACTGACCCCTAGCAAAGACTTAAAAAGTTAAGATACCTTGGCATAGGACTTCTATGTCCCACAGAAACATGTAAAGAGCTAAATATAAAATTTAAGGCTAAAAAAAACCCAAAAAAAACTTCAAAGACTTTAAACTTCCTACTTATGCTCAGTATCAACTATGAATTTTAGAGCATCATGAATTTCACTTCTCTAGATGCTGGAATTCTAATATACAAGCAGCCCTCCCTTTGCATGGCACCCTGTTAACTGAAACTCATACATATTGGACCAGGCCCTCACTTGGCACAATCTATTACCACAGAAGAACTGAGCAAAGCAAAGACTGCAGAGCAGTAATTCTCACGTGTTCCTTCCAAAGTAACACAAATGGCAGAGGCAAATGAGCACATTTTATTGCCTGCTTCACATTCTATTCCATAAGATGGCCATATATATTTGTTTACTGGTTTTTAAACACTTATGTAACTCTACAGGCCAGGCAATGTCTAAGCCCTTTAAAAACAATTCATCTAATTCTCGTAACAACTCTATGAGACAGATAGTATTATTATCCCCATTTTACAGATGAGGAAACTGAGGTACAAAGAGTTTACGTTATCTCACTCTAGGCCACACAATGATTAGGGACCTCAGTATTTGAAACTAGATGATCTGACTCCAGAGATAAAGGTCCAGAGCTTACACTCCTAACTGCTATGCTATAATCATGACTTTAACCAGTGCCCCCCTTCTACTCTTGTCCCCACCCTCAATCTATTATTCAACTCAGTACCAAGAGTAAGGTACACAGGGGCTTCCCTGGTGGCGCAGTGGTTGAGAATCTGCCTGCTAATGCAGGGGACGCGGGTTCGAGCCCTGGTATGGGAAGATCCCACATGCCGCAGAGCAACTGGGCCCGTGAGCCACAACTACTGAGCCTGCGCGTCTGGAGCCTGTGCTCCGCAACAAGAGAGGCCGCGATAGTGTGAGGCCCGCGCACCGTGATGAAGAGTGGCCCCCACTTGCCGCAACTAGAGAAAGCCCTCGCACAGAAACGAAGACCCCACACAGCCAAAAATAAATAAATAAATAAATAAAAAAAAAAAAAAAAAAAAAGAGTAAGGTACATAAGTGAGATCATTTCACTGCTTTGCTTATCAAAATTCCTCACTGGCTTTATACACTTAAAATAAATCCAAACTCCATGCAATGGCCAAGTCCCTGAGCCTACCACTTCCCTTCCACATGCTCTTGCCATACTGTTCTCTAACTTTCTCACCAGCTCTTTCCCCACTCTGGGTCTTTGCTCACTCCATAATGCCCTCTCTCTGGAACACTCCTCCTTTACTCTGTGTGCTCTAAATTCTTTAAGTCTTAATGTAGATACCATATCCTCAGGTCTCCTCTCACCACCCTAATTAAAACAGCCCCATTCATCATTCTCTACTTCAGCCCCTTTTCTTCATAACACTCAAAAAATACGTAATTATTTTGCTTACTTGTTCTTTTTATCTCTCCCCACCAAAACTTGCTTACAACTATACTTCAAGTATCTGAAAGAGTTCCAGATGCTCAGTAAATATTCATTAAATGAATAAGCCAGGTTATCCTGTGGCTTCCTGCGATCCTTAGTACAACACCTCATTTTCTTTCTTGTATGGGTATCTGACATGAGAAGCATACCTATAATTTTGAGTTTTCTTTATCAGAGATTATCTAAGCATTAAGAATATAACTCATTCATTAAAAGACGATCATCACCATTTATTCTAAAAAACTCATCTGAAAAATGTTATCAGTCTAAAAGGAATGTTAATTATGTAGTTATTATTTTCAAATTATTCCTTATAAATCTTAACATGACCAAAGGGATATTACCTATGTTAAAGTCAAACACCAGTGTTGTATCTGCAGCAAATTTCTCAAGCTCTTGTAACTCTTAATGTTCAAATTACTTTTATTTAATTATTTAAAATTGTGTAATTCTGCTGCATTTTAACATTATGCATATATAGTTATTTTTTTAATTGTTCGGAAAATGAGACTCTCAACATATGGCCAGTTTTTTCCAATTTAAGTCAAAAGTGTTTCATATTCCAAATGAGTTATCTATTTGGTTTGGGGGTAAAGTAGGCATAAGTCTACACTTAAGCTATACATCCTAACATTATCTACAGAAAATTAATCTTCAATACTTATTTCTACAAATGTCACAAACATAAGTATTTTACATTTGCTAGTTAAATAAACACCAACATCCAGCATTCTAATTAGAACAGTACTGCCATAATTAAGTGAGACTTAAATTACTCAGTAATCAGCTGCTAGTATAAACAATTCAAAAGCCAAACAGGAGATATACTAAAAAGTATGTGAAGTACAGGTAGATGGTTGTAACATGAAATAACCATTAGGAAAAGTGTACTCTGTGACAGCATTTTATTGACATAATCAGATTATCTACAATGTATATACTTGTATAGCAAGTGCTTTGATTTTTGTCTTTTCATACTTAATTGATTTACTGAAAGCAAATTACATTGCTGGATATGGGAACAGGAGGAGAATAGCAACGCAGCATCCTTCACAAATCTTATTCTCTTAAGGTTTAAAAATATGAAAACAAAATGTTAAACTTTAATTATCCAAAAGAAGAATACCACCACATTTCCAAAGAGGTCTTTATCCCATGTGCCACCTCTCTGTACTGTAGGTGTTACTACATGTAAGAAGTTCTAGCAATATCTTAATTATGACAAAAATCTCTCTAATCTACCATATAATCTCTTTTTAAAATCTGTCCCACTGCTAAAAAGAACCAAAGCCAGGGGTCCTTGCAGAAACGGCTGACTCCAGGGCTGAAGCAGTGAAAATACAGGACGAGCTTGAAACATCTTGTGCCAGAAAGGGCGAAAAAAAATAAAACGGCATGACGAAAGGATACAGGCCAGCTTCACAGGGCTCTCACTGGCTACATCAGTGACAATTTGAGTACTGAAGTAAGTGGCAGACAGTAATGGATTACAATCCACTGAATAAAATGAAAATCCATGAGAGAGGGATGGAGGAAAGAAAAAAAATGACAGCTCTTGCTTAAAGTAAACTGATAACTCTGAAGAGAAGAGGAGGGATGAGCATCACTATTTTTAACCATTATAGTAAAGATTGGCTCAAGCAATCATCTGTAGATGCTAAATCCAGGGGGGAGTCTGATGAGGAGGGGGTCTCAGAGTATCTCCCCACAGATTGCTTATTAGTTGCAATTAGATAAATAGTAACTATATGGTAGAGGAGTCAGACAACACCTTGACTGAGTGACCAAAATTAACATCACTACTGAGCAACATACAGAAACTGTTTTCCCCCTGAAAAGGACACAGCATCACTTAATGTAATTTTCCAGCTCAGAATACATAACCTGAGGAAGTATCAGCTAAACTTAAATTGAGGAATATTTTATAAAATAACTGGTCTATAACCTTCAAAAGTGCCAATGTCATTTTTGTTAGGAAAGAAAGGTTAAGGAACTCTTCATTAAAGGAGAGTAAAGAGTCATGACAATTAAATACATGATCCCAGACAGAATCCTGTACTGGAGTGGGATAACTGGCAATATTGGAATAAGGCCAAAGGGAGATAAAATTATTGTTTCAATGTTAAATCTTCTGAATCTGATAACTATATCATAGCCATATAGGAGAACAAACCTTGTTCTTAGAAAATACACACTTAAATCTTGAGGCAAAGGGGTCACGTAACCTACTTTCAAATGGATCAGATGAGAGTGTGTGTGCGTGTGTGTGTGTGTGTGCAGACAGAGAGATAAAGACAGAGAGTAGAAGAGGAGGAAAATGACAAGCAATTATGGCAAAATCTTAAAAATTGGTGAATATGGATAAAGGGTATACAGGTATTTTCTTTACTATTCTTAAAACTTTGATTTCAAAATAAAAAGTTATTTAAAAATCTGCCTCACTGCACAACACTGTGAATGTGCTAAATGCTACTGGATTCAACACTTTAAAACGGTTAATTTCATGCTATGTGAATCTTAACGACAATAAAAAACATTTTTTTCCCTAAAACTACCCCTCTAAGTAACACAAATAACTTGGAGCAAAGTCAAACTTCATGAAAGGATTGATTGGTTTATTTCTTTTTCATTTCAAGCTGTCATTTTCTTGATTCTATAATTTGGAGAACATTTATTTCAGTGTCAAATTAGGCAGTAAACTAGCTTTCTCAAGTGCAATCATTCCTCCATTAAAGCATCGAAGAGTTTTGATAGAGTGAACACTATACATTATGCTTTTAGATATAGAATGCATCAGTTTTAATGTAAAGGAAGTTTATCACAGTTAAAATGCATTATGAAATTTAGGCTCACCTGACTTTTTATAATTAGTATCATTCTATTTTATAATTAAATTATAGTAAAAAAGAACAATTAGTAACATAGCATATGCAAATCATTCTTTTGGTACACCAACTACCACACCCCCTCCCCCAAACCATGTTAACATGTCAAGCAATGTTAAGTACTTATATGAGTAAAAAATCCTAAAGGTTATAAACATTTCATACAACTTATAAATAGGCCAATCACACCCTCAAGGACTCTCTTAGGATTATTCTAGTTACAAAGTTCTCATGAAAAACAGTAATCTATTACCATTTTTTTTTAATGACAAAAGTTAATAAAAGCTAGCTAAATGTTATATTTAGATACAAAAGTAATGTTCTATTTATGACTCTAAATAACTAGGACACCCATTCCCACTTGTTAGAAAAACTTTTAGTTAAATATTTAGCATAAAGTATTTATTTGAAAATTGTTCTGGAAATACCAGTCATTACAAATTCAACTATATATCTTATGACACACGTTAACAATTCAAGCACAAGTTCCTCAAATGCAACTTCTAATAAATTTTGAAAGTGTAAGCTCCTGAGGTCCATATTTTTTTAACGTATGGGAATATTATTCCTATTCAACAACCAGAAACAGTCCTTCTCTACCTTAAGCAGCTTCAGACTTGCATTGTTCTGTGTGTAAGTTTAATTGTGAAACAATCTTTCCTATTGCTGACAGTTGCTTAAGGTCACTTGCTCAGGTTACTTAGTAAATCAATTTTTTTTTCCCAAAAAAGAAAGGACAGTGTGATGTTTTTCTTATCAAGAGATGTCATATCTTAAACTGGTTTCAGAAGCAAATCAAATATTGCAGTGTATTAAAAAAAGAGTATAGCATAAGAATTGTTAGCATTATAAATCCCAATTCTAGTTTTTACAGGTATGATAAAATAGTAGCTACTAAAATAATAGTAAAAATTTCACTGTTAAAGGGGTTTAAAGTTTATTAAAATTTTTTGCCAACTTTTAAATTCCTACTCTTTAGAACTAATCTAAGGAATGACAGTTTTTGTTCACCTATATCTTTTAACTTTAGGTTACACCTTTTTAAAGCTATCTCATAATGACCAAACAAAACAAAAGAACAAGAATTTATTGAGAATACAATGGTAAACCTTTTCACAATATATTAACTCATTTAATTCTCTCAACATTCCTGGAAGGTAGACCTTATGCCCATTTCATACAGAAATGCACAAAAAGTCTCTTGACTTATGATGTCTTCCCTCAAATTGCTCCTCTCACCCCTCATTTAAAAATAAAACTGAAACCCAAAGAAGTTTGCTCAGCTTGGGCATACTCATAACAAATTATCTTTTAAAATATGTGGCACCCTATTTAAAATACCCTATTAAGGTAATTTTATTAACTGTATTATGAGACTCCTTCAGGAAAAAAAATCTAAAAGAAAGTACTAAAATTAGTTAAGCTTAAAAAAAAGCATAAAACCCTTCTAAGAGAATGAGAAAATTACGAAACATCCTGCACTGGGATAATATGTGAAAACTACATCTTTGTAGACACAAATGCTTGACGTTGTACAGTTTGATCACATCACTTATAGATGTTTTCACTTCTATGTGATTAAGTTCAGATGCACTGCCAAATATCAAACACTAACTGAAAGTATATAACTAAGAAATCCTATCAATAGAATAATAAAATGAGAAATCCTGCACCTCAGCAGTGATAAGTTTGTAAAACTACCTGTAAGTGAACTCAAATAATTTAAAATTTTTAAATAAAATTTAAAACTTAAAAATATTAAGTAAGTCAGCAATAGTTTTTTCCCCCATTTTCATCCATGATCGATTAAACTTAGATTTACTCAAATGCATTTCCAAATCCCAAAAACTAGGCTCAATTTTTCTGACATGAAGGAAATTGTTTCCAGAACCTCACTACTAAAATTTTGAAGCCTATATAATTTATTTCCCCTCAAACTCAAACAAACACAAACCACCAAACATCTACACTTTAAATTATTTAATCTGGACTATTTGATTGGGATAGAAGGGGGACCTCCCTTTGCAACAGAACAGCTTCTTAGACAGTATTCAGTAATGTCATCCTCTGCTTGGAACCATTTGGGTGTAGGTTCTTATCAGTGATCCCACATCGTTTGACCTGTGTTTAAGATTTTTCACTCCATGTTTGATTCCTTATTTGGCCTTATCCTCCTTGCAGCAAACACATATTTTGAAATACCAGGATCTATCTTTTTCATTAAGCCTTTGCTCCGTCTTAATTGTTCTTTCCATTCTCTGAATTTCTACAGTATATATACCTATACCCCAAATTCAGATATCATATCATCTTATATTATTCTGTCTTTTTCATGTGCTTGTCATGTGCATCCACTTCACAGAATCATAAGCTGCTACTGGAACCATAAGGTCTGTCAGTCAGTTTACAGTACTGTACAGTGCTTGTGGCAGATATTTAATAAGCACTCACTGAAAGATCCTTATAAGATATGGCAAAGATTAGTAAGGATATCAGTAATGTATTTTCAGTTATTATATACCATTTAAACATTTGCAACCTATGCCAAAAACACACTCCTTGGATAGGTACATAACGAACTAAGGAAAATTATTCCCAAATTATCCAATCTGAGCATAAGAAAAATTGGGAAAAGTTGTACATAAATCAGAGATTAATAAGACATAGCACTACAGGCACAGCTAAATGACCACAATATAAAGATCAAAAAATTGTGTGAAACTTATTAAAGTTGTGGAAGCTACAACTACAGGGGACTAATTCTGAACCACATACTACAGCTCATGACTGTCATGACATTTTTTTTAGGATTAATTACAGTGAGCAAGTTCATTACAAGAAAAAAAAGATTTCCTTTTTCACCTACAACTGTTTGCTTCTGGATCATTGAGGGGCATCCTACTTACATTATTCAGAGTATTACAAGAGGCCAGAAAATTTTTCTTTTATGACTGGTACATATATGGAAAAAAGGAATAAACACTCATTGAATTTGGTTCAGAAGCTTATTATAAACTTTTTTCAAGTAATGTTTAACTTGTTTAAGGCATACACTAGTAATTCACCTCTATTACAGTGAATAATGGCTTGTACAAGTTAGCAAAAACTGTTAAATATATGTTCTGAAAGCAGACACTAGATTTAAATCCAGACTCTATTTTCTAGATGTGCTACTTTGGGCAAGTTTCTGAACTTCTCTGTGGTCATTTTCCTCAACCACAAATTGAGAATAACAATAATGTTGTCACTATTGTTCTTGGCACATGACAAATGCTCAGTAACGATTTGTTTTTATTAGAAATATCTGTACTTAAAAGATTTCCTCAGTAATATAAAACAACTTACCAAATATAACATACTCATTCAAAAAATATTTATTGAACACCTACTGTATGTCACACACTGTACCTGGAGTAAGTAATATAGCAGTAAACAAAACGAAGTCCCCGCCCTCAAGGAGCTTATATCCCAGAGGCAGCAGACGGATACATGTAAATTAAGGAAGCAGAGGGGAGAGTGGCGTGTGTGAATGTGGACATTTTATACAGACACAGAACACTGAGAGAAAGAGGGAGAGTGGTGGTGGATGAGGTCAGAGGGAGCAGCAGAACCAGATCAAGTAGAGGCTGGTAAGCAGCAAAATAACAAGTGGCTGGTGAGTTCTGAGCAGATATGAGTTAAAACTTAAGAGTTTTAAAGAATCACTCTTGTTGCTGTGTGCAGAACAGATTATAGGATTAAAATTTTTATTTGGCTTCATGAGAAATGAGCCACACTTCAGAAACCCATTCAATACCAAACTTATAACTATAAACCAAACATATCAAACTAGGGATATTACTTTTAACCATTATGGTTTAACTTCAAATAAAAAGTTTTAATCATACAATCTTAAGTCACTTTTAAAAATTACAAGTGATGAATATGCACTGTTCTTTAATGATTTGCTAAAACTGCATAGAAACAAATAGCAAGAAAAACAAGAAACTGAATTTTAAATATATGTCTTCTTTCTACTATAAAAATAAAAGCTACCTAAGGGAATTCCCTGGCAGGCTAGTGATTAGGACTCCACGCTTTCACTGATAGGGTCCCATTCAGGCCCTGGTCGGGGAACTAAGATTGCGTAAGTCATGTGGCATGGCCAAAAAAAAAAAAAAAACAACCCTATCTGGACGAGAATTTTTTGAGTGAAACATTTTTAAATGCATACATACACATTTATCACATAATGGTGAGTTTGTGTGGAAGTTATAAAAAAATTATTTATATTAGAATTAGGTAGAACTTACTCTCCTAAGAATTTCTAAACTAAATACAACTCATATGTCAAGAGAAGACACTCCAAAACAATTGGCTAACTAGACTTCTCTTAAGTACAAAACGCTCTTGGCTATTGTTGCACATTAACAAAATCACTCATATTTACTACAGTTCATAGTCATGAGGAGCTATCAATACATGGGAATGCATTATGTTATTTTACCTGTATGAAATTTTCTGGCTAAAGGGCTCTGGTAAGCCAAAAGAATTTCTTGCCAATTTGGGAGAGTGTATTGAAAAACTGGAAAGCACACTGCAATGTGCTTTCCTTATATATACTGCTCATCCATTATCAGAGATTATGAATTGGATATCACATTTTAGAGGATTCTTTTTCTTGATTTTGTTCAGTTTCTTTAAGGATAGACTGTCAACTTCAAATTGCCCTCATAAAATAAATCTTTTTATATTTTAGAAGAAATATTTTAGATTAGCAGCATCTTTAAAATCTTGAGAAAATACAAGACAACTGAATAAAAATTAGCAGATGGAAATGCAATATGTCCTTCCAAAGACTTTATTCCTTACTTATGTCTTTTGAAAGAGTTATTTCTGTAATATGCTTTACAATATTAAAGGCATTTGTGATTTGGTGAACACAACATAAGGCACACATTACAGATAATTTTATAAGTTCTCCTATACATTGCTTAACACGTCTATTGAGGTGACTATACATTGAAAATGATGATTTATGGATTAAGACACAGCTCTTACATACTTGGAAATAATCTACTCTGACATTTTCTTTACTCCTTCAAACACTATATTCCTTTCATTTTTTTCTACACGTTATAAATTGTTATAAATTACTTTTTTAATTACACAATAATGACAGTGTTTCAAGACTTTATTTTATGTCAAGTGCTATGCTAAGTGTTTCACATAAACATAATCCTCACAAGAACCCTGTAAAATAAATACCATCCTATTTTATAGATGGTAAAGTTTGGAGATACTGTCCCAATCCCCAAGATCACTATTTCTTAGTGGTGGACCTAAGATTTCAATCCAGTTCCGATCTCTGAACCACAAACTTCTTCCCAGATCCAGTAAACATCACATGGAGGTGTCTAAATATAAGAGTGTGTATAGGACTTCCCTGGTGGCGCAGTGGTTAAGAATCCGCCAGCCAACGCAGGAGACAGATTTGAGCCCTGGTCCGGGAAGATCCCACATGCCGCAGAGCAACTAAGCCCGTGTGCCACAACTACTGAGCCTGCAAGCCACAACTGAGCCCACCTGCCACAACTACTGAAGCCCATGGGCCTAGAGCCTGTGCTCTGCAATAAGAGAAGCCACCACAATGAGAAGCCTGCGCACTGCAACGAAGAGCAGCCCCCGCTCACCACAACTAGAGAAAGCCTGCATGCAGCAACGAAGACCCAAAGCAGCCAAAAAAAAAATTAAAAAAATAAGTGTAGATAGCTAGCAAATTACTATAAAAATATATAGATGGGACTTTCCTGGTGGCGCAGTGGTTAAGAATCCACCTGCCCTGTTGCAACATCATGCCAGCCTCGGCCGCCGCAGGCTCGCCCCGCATTCTGTACCCCTCCCTCCCTCCGGCTTGAGTGAGCCACAGCCCCCTAATTAGCTGATCCTTTAACTTCGTCCTGTCTGAGTGAAGAACAGACACCCTCAGGCGACCTACAGGCAGAGGCGGGGCCAAATCCAAAGCTGAACCCCAGGAGCTGTGCAAACAAAGAAGAGAAACGGAAATTTCTCCCAGCAGCCTCAGGAGCAGCGGATTAAATCTCCACAATCGACTTGATGCACCCTGCATCTGTGGAATACCTGAATAGACAACGAATCATCCCAAAATTGAGGCGGTGGACTTTGGCAGCAACGATATACATATATTTTTCCTTATTCTCTTTCTGTGACTGTGAATGTGTATGCTTCTTTGTGTGATTTTTGTCTGTATAGCTTTGCTTTTACCATTTGTCCTAGGGTTCTGTCTGTCCATTTTTTTTATTACTTTTTAATTCTTTTATTTTTAATAATTATCTTTTATTTTAGTAACATTATTTTACTTTTTTTCTTTCTTTTTTCTCCCTTTTTTTCTGAACCATGTGGCTGACAGGGTCTTGGTGCTCCAGCCGGGTGTCAGGCCTGTGTCTCTGAGGTGGGAGAGCCGAGTTCAGGACATTGGTCCACCAGAGACCTCCCGGCTCCACTTAATATCAAATGGCGAAAGCTCTCCCAGAGATCTCCATCTCAACGCTAAAACCCAGCTCCACTCAACGACCAGCAAGCTACAGTGCTGGACACCTTATGCCAAACAACTAGCATGACAGGAACACAACCCCATCCATTAGCACAGAGGCTGCCTAAAATCGTAATAAGGCCACAGACACCCCAAAACACACCACCAGACGTGGAGCTGCCCACCAGAAAGACAAGATCCAGCCTCATCCACCAGAACACAGGCAATAGTCCCCTCCACCTGGAAGCCTACACAACCCACTGAACCAACCTTAGCCACTGGGGACAGACACCAAAAACAACAGGAACTACGAACCTGCAGCCTGCGAAAAGGAGACCCCAAACACAGTAAGTTAAGCAAAATGAGAAGACAGAAAATCACACAGCAGGTGAAGGAGCAAGGCAAAAACCCACCAGACCTGACAAATGGAGAGGAAATAGGCAGTCTACCTGAAAAAGAATTCAGAATAATGAGAGTAAAGATGAGCCAAAATCTTGGAAATAGAATAGAGAAAATACAAGAAACGTTTAACAAGGACCTAGAAGAACTAAAGAGCAAACAAACAGTGATGAACAACACAATAAATGAAATTAAAAATTCTCTAGAAGGGATCAATAGCAGAATAACTGAGGCAGAAGAAAGGATAAGTGACCCGGAAGATAAAATAGTGGAAATAACTACTGCAGAGCAGAATAAAGAAAAAAGAATGAAAAGAATTGAGGACAGTCTCAGAGACCTCTGGGACAACATTAAACGCACCAACATTCAAATTATAGGGGTCCCAGAAGAAGAAGAGAAAGAGAAAGGGACTGAGAAAATATTTGAAGAGATTATAGTTGAAAACTTCCCTAATATGGGAAAGGAAATAGTCAATAAAGTCCAGGAAGCGCAGAGTCCCATACAGCATAAAACCAAGGAGAAACACGCCAAGGCACATATTAACCAAACTATCAAAAATTAAATACAAAGAAAAAATATTAAAAGCAGCAAGGGAAAAGCGACAAATAACATACAAGGGAATCCCCGTAAGGTTAACAGCTGATCTTTCAGCAGAAACTCTGCAAGCCAGAAGCGACTGGCAGGACATATTTAAAGGGATGAAAGGTAGAAAACTACAACCAAGATTACCCTACCCAGCAAGGATCTCATTCAGATTTGATGGAGAAATTAAAACCTTTAAAGACAAGTGAAAGCTAAGAGAATTCAGCATCACCAAACCAGCTTTAAAACAAATGCTAGAGGAACTTCTCTAGGCAGGAAACACAAGAGAAGGAAAAGACCTACAATAACAAACCCAAAACAATTAAGAAAATGGTAATAGGAACATACATATCAATAACTACCTTAAATATAAATGGATTAAATGCTCCAACCAAAAGATATAGACTGGCTGAATGGATACTAAAATGAGACCCGTATATATGCCGTCTACAAGAGACCCACTTCAGACCTAGGGACACATACAGACTGAAAGTGAGGGGATGAAAAAAGATATTCCATGTAAATGGAAATCAAAATAAAGCTGGAGTAGCAATTCTCGTATCAGACAAAATAGACTTTAAAATAAAGACTATTACAAGAGACAAAGAAGGACACTACATAATGATCAAGGGATCAATCCAAGAAGAAGATATAACAATTGTAAATACTGATGCACCCAACATAGGAGCACCTTAATACATAAGGCAAATACTAACAGCCATAAAAGAGGAAATCGACAGTAACACAATCATAGTAGGGGACTTTAACACCCCACTTTCACCAATGGACAGATCATACAAAATGAAAATAAATAAGGAAACACAAGCTTTAAATGATACATTAAACAAGATGGACTTATTTGATATTTATAGGACATTCCATCCAAAAACAACAGAATAAACTTTCTTCTCAAGTGCTCCTGGAACATTCTCCAGGATAGACCATACCTTGGGTCACAAATCAAGCCTTGGTAAATTTCAGAAAACTGAAATGGTATCAAGTATCTTTTCTGACCACAAAGCTATGAGACTAGATATAAATTACAGGAAAATATCTGTAAAAAATACAAACATATGGAGGCTAAACAATACACTACTTAATAACCAAGAGATCACTGAAGAAACCAGAGGAAATTAAAAAATACCTAGAAACAAATGATAACAAAAACACAATGACCCAAAATCTATAGGATGCAGCAAAAGCAGTTCTAAGGGAAGTTTACAGCAATACAATCCTACCTCAAGAAACAAGAAACATCTCAAATAAACAACCTAACCTTACCCCTAAAGCAATTAGAGAAAGAAGAAGAAAAAAACCCCAAAGTTAGCAGAAGGAAAGAAATCATAAAGATCACATCAGAAATAAAAATGAAAAAGAAATGAAAGAAACAATAGCAAAGATCAATAAAACTAAAAGCCGGTTCTTTGAGAAGATAAACAAAATTGATAAACCATTAGCCAGACTCATCAAGAAAAAAAGGAAAAGACTCAAATCAATAGAATTAAAAATGTAAAAGGAGAAGTAACAACTGACACTGCAGAAATACAAAGGATCGTGAGAGATTACTACAAGCAACTATACGCCAATAAAATGGACAACCTGGAAGAACTGGACAAATTCTTAGAAAAGCACAACCTTCCAAGACTGAACCAGGAAGAAATAGAAAATATAAACAGACCAATCACAATCACTGAAATTGAGACTGTGATTAAAAATCTTCCAACAAACAAAAGCCCAGGACCAGATGGCTTCACAGGCGAATTCTATCAAACATTTAGAGAAGAGCTAACCCCTATCCTTCTCAAACTCTTCCAAAATACAGCAGAGGGAGGAACACTCCCAAACTCATTCTACGAGGCCACCATCACCCTGATACCAAAACCAGACAAAGATGGCACAAAGGAAGAAAACTACAGGCCAATATCACTGATGAACATAGATGCAAAAATCCTCAACAAAATACTAGCAAACAGAATCCAACAGCACATTAAAAGGATCATACACCATGATCAAGTGGGGTTTATCCCAGGAATGCAGGGTTTCTTCAATATACGCAAATCAATCAATGTGATACACCATATTAACAAATTGAAGGAGAAAAACCATATGATCAACTCAATAGCTGCAGAAAAAGCTTGCGACAAAATTCAACACCCATTTATGATAAAAACCCTCCAGAAAGTAGCCATAGAGGGAACTTACCTCAACATATTAAAGGCCATATATGACAAACTCAAAGCCCACATCGTCCTCAATGGTGAAAAACTGAAACCATTTCCACTAAGATCAGGAACAAGACAAGGTTATCCACTCTCACCACTATTATTAAACATAGTTTTGCAAGTTTTAGGCACAGCAATCAGAGAAGAAAAAGAAATAAAAGGAATCCAAATCAGAAAAGAAAAAGTAAAGCTGTCACTGTTTGCAGATGACATGATACTATACATAGAGAATCCTACAGATGCTGCCAGAAAACTACTAGAGCTAATCAATGAATTTAGTAAAGTAGCAGGATACAAAATTAATGCACAGAAATCTCTTGCATTCCTATACTCTAATGACGAAAAATCTGAAAGGGAGATCAAGGAAACACTCCCATTTACCACTGCAACAAAAAGAATAAGATACCTAGGAATAAACCTACCTAAGGAGGCAAAAGACCTGTATGCAGAAAACTATAAGACACTGATGAAAGAAATTAAAGATGATACAAACAGATGAAGAGATATACCATGTTCTTGGATTGGAAGAATCAACATTGTGAAAATGACTATACTACCAAAAGCAATCTACAGATTCCACACAATCCCTATCAAACTACCAATGGCATTTTTCACAAACTAGAACAAAAAATTTCACAATTTGTATGGAAACACAAAAGACCCCGAATAGCCAAAACAATCTTGAGAAAGAAAAACGGAGCTGGAGGAATCAGACTCCCTGACTTCAGACTATACTACAAAGCTACAGTAATCAAGACAGTATGGTACTAGCACAAAAACATAAATACAGATCAATGGAACAGGATAGAGAGCCCAGAGATAAACTCACACACATATGGTCACCTTATTTTTGATAAAGGAGGCAAGAATATACAATGCAGAAAAAGCCTCTTCAACAAGTGGTGCTGGGAAAACTGGACAGGTACATGTAAAAGAATGAAATAAGAACACTCCCTAATACACCATACACAAAAATAAACTCAAAATGGATTAAAGACCTAAATGTAAGGCCAGACACTATCAAACTCTTAGAGGAAAACATAGGAAGACCACTCTATGACATAAATCACAGCAAGATCCTTTTTAACCCACCTCCTAGAGAAATGGAAATAAAAACAAAAATAAACAAATGGGACCTAATGAAACTTAAAAGCTTTTGTACAGTAAAGAAAAACATAAACAAGACGAAAAGACAACCTTCAGAATGGGAGAAAATATTTGCAAATGAAGCAACTGACAAAGGATTAATCTCCAAAATTTACAAGTAGCTCATGCAGCTCAATATCAAAAAATCAAACAACCCAATCCAAAAATGGGCAGAAGACCCAGACAGACATTTCTCCAAAGCAGATATACAGATTGCCAACAAACACATGAAAGAATGCTCAACATCACTAATCGTTAGAGAAATGCAAATCAAAACTACAATGAGGTATCACCTCACACCAGTCAGAATGGCCATCATCAAAAAATCTACAGGGCTCCCCTGGTGGTGCAGTGGTTGAGAATCTGCCTGCCAATGCAGGGGACATGGGTTCGAGCCCTGGTCTGGGAAGATCCCACATGCCGCGGAGCAGCTGGGCCCGTGAGCCACAACTACTGAGCCTGCACGTCTGGAGCCTGTGCTCCGCAACAAGAGAGGCTGCGATAGTGAGAGGCCCGCGCACTGAGATGAAGAGTGGCCCCCACTTGCCACAACTAGAGAAAGCCCTCGCACAGAAACGAAGACCCAACACAGCCATAAATAAATAAATAAATAAATATTTTTTAAAAAAATCTACAAACAATAAATGCTGGAGAGGGTGTGGAGAAAAGGGAACCGTCTTGCACTGTTGGTGGAAATGTAAATTGATACAGCCACTATGGAGAACAGTATGGAGGTTCCTTAAAAAACTACAAATAGAACTACCATACGACCCAGCAACCCCACTACTGGGCATATACCCTGAGAAAACCATAATTCAAAAAGAGTCATGTACCAAAATGTTCATTGCAGCTCTATTTACAATAGCCAGGACATGGAAGCAACCTAAGTGTCCATCATCGGATGAATGGATAAAGAAGATGTGGCACATATATACAATGGAATATTACTCAGCCATAAAAAGAAATGAAATGGAGGTATTTGTAATGAGGTGGATGGAGTTAGAGTCTGTCATACAGAGCGAAGTAAGTCAGAAAGAGAAAAACAAATACAGTATGCTAACACATATATATGGAATCTAAGGGGAAAAAAAAAAAAAAAAAGGTCATGAAGAACCTAGTGGCAAGATGGAAATAAAGACACAGAACTACTAAAGAATGGACTTGAGGATATGGGGAGGGGGAGGGGTGAGATGTGACAGGGTGAGAGAGTGTCATGGACATATATACACTACGAAATGTAAAATAGATAGCTAGTGGGAAGCAGCCGCATAGCACAGGGAGATCAGCTCGGTGCTTTGTGACCACCTAGAGGGGTGGGATGGGGAGGGTGGGAGGGAGACGCAAGAGGGAGGAGATATGGGAACATATGTATATGTATAACTGATTCACTTTGTTTTAAAGCAGAAACTAACACACCATTGTAAAGCAATTATACTTCAATAAAGATGTTAAAAAAAAAAAAAAGAGTGGCCCCTGCTTGCCGCAACTAGAGAAAGCCCTCGCACAGAAACGAAGACCCAACGCAGCCAAAAAATAAATAAATAAATTTATAAAAAAAAAAAAAAGGAGTCATGTACCACAATGTTCATTGCACCTCTGTTTACAATAGCCAGGACATGGAAGCAACCTAAGTTTCCATCGACAGATGAATGGATAAAGATGTGGCACATATATACAATGGAATATTACTCAGCCATAAAAAGAAATGAAATTGAGTTTTTTGTAGTGAGGTGGATGGACCTAGAGTCTGTCATACAGAGTGAAGTCAGTCAAAGAGAAAAACAAATACTGTATGCTTACACATATATATGGAATCTAAGAAAAAAAAAGTTATGAAGAACCTCAGGGCAGGACAGGAATAAAGACGCAGACATTGAGAATGGACTTGAGGACATGGGGAGGGGGAAGGGTAAGCTGGGACAAAGTGAGAGAGTGGCATGGACTTACAAATACTACCAAATGTAAAACAGATAGCTAGTGGGAAGCAGCTGCATAGCACAGGGAGATCAGCTCGGTGCTTTGTAACCACCTAGAGGGGTGGAATAGGAAGGGTGGGAGGGAGACGCAAGAGGGAGGAGATATGGGGATATATGTATATGTATAGCTGATTCACTTTGTTATAAAGCAGAAACGAATACACCATTGTAAAGCAATTATACTCCAATAAAGATGTTAAAAAAAAATTAGTAGAAAAGAAGGAAAAGAATAAAGAACATTGTCACCAGTCAGAAGAAAAAAAAAAAAGAATCCACCTGCCAATGCAGGGGACACGGGTTCAAGCCCTTGTCCGGGAAGATTCCACATGCCGCAGAACAACTAAGCACAAGTGCCACAACTACTGAGCCTCCGCTCTAGAGCCCACCAGCCACAACTACTGAGCCTGTGTACCACAACTACTGAAGCTCTCGCGCCTAGAGCCTGTGCTCCGCAACAAGAGAATCCACCGCAATGAGAAGCCTGTGCAAAGCAACAAAAACCCAATTCAGCCAAAAATAAATAAATTAATTAATTTAAAAAATATATATAGATGGACACACACACATAATTAGACTAAACAATGAAAGCTCATATGAAGTGACACCTTAGGAAAAAAAAAGAATAAACAGTTAAATACATTGTCCCAGAATGTTAAGTAATGTCAGCTGAGACTAAAGAGAGCTAAATCTTTATACATAAGACCCATTACAAGTACTAAAAATGTACTTTGAATCTATGAAGTAGTCTTGCTGCCCTCCAAATTGGAACTTGAATTTATCAAGTGAGTAGATAAAATTACCAAATTGCAGGAAATACAGAGGTTAGAGAAACACTTAAACAACCCTATGGGATCCAATCAGCAAAAACCAAACTGAGGAATGTACAAAAAACTCAGTTTCTTTAACACGTAAACCTTAAGAGGGAAAAAAAGAAGACAGAGATTGAGCCTACACATTAAAAGAATCAAGAGATATACCCACCAACTCAGAAACATCAAAGAGGAATCATGAGGCAAATGAGAAACAAATGCTGACTGGGCATTTGATATCAAGTAATCATCCTTTTTAAAAGGTGTGATAATGGTATTATGGTTATGATAAAAAAAAAGTTGACTCTTTATTTTTGCAGATTGATATAGATGAAATGATAGTGTCTGGAATTTGCTTCAAAATAATACGGAGTGGGGGTGGTAGGCAGAGGCACAGATAAAGCAGGACTAGTCATACTGCTGAAGTTAGGTCTGTGTACACAGAGGTTCATTACAACAGTCCCTCCAGTTTTGGATATATTTGAAATTTTCCATAATAAAAACCAAAAAGTAAATTCCAACTAGACAGATCTAAATATTAAAGATAAGACAATAAAATTTCTTCAAGACTAAAAAAAGTTATTTAAGCTGCCTATACTCTTCCTTTTTTTCTTAAAGGAAATATTAAATAAACATTGGAAATAAGTAAGAAAATAATACAAGAGCATAGAAAAAGGTTCAACTGTGGAGCCATACTGTAAAACCTAGGAGTGAGTACTATTAAGTGGTACTTAAAATAAAAAAGGCCAAATACTTTGAGTGGATGCATAGTAAACAAATGAAAAACTACTTGAAAACAGGAAGGGCACAGGAAAACGTAAGAGGCAGCTAAGAGCTTTTTAAAAGCACCTTGGCAATGGTACTAAACAGACTAATTTGAACTACAGAAAATCACTACTAAGAAATGCTGGCAAAGATAAAATCATCTTTCTTTGCAATTAAATTCTTAATATCTACTTGTGTCCAGTTACTAGAAGAAAGGAAGGATAATGAATTTACTGTTTCAGCAATAACAATTGGTTTAAAGAAAAGTTGATAGGGGGAGACTAGAAAGCTGAAAATCACCTTTGTTTTCAAGTTCTAAGAAGCAAACTGAACAGAGATTTACTGGTAAGATAGGGAAATAGGGGGAACACATCCGAGGACTGAAGTGGAAAACCAATGATAGTTCAAGTGCACCAATTTGCAGTGGCAAATTTCTTGAAGGCAGGTATTGTATTTTTCAAGTTCAGAAAATACAGTACTATTCCAATAAATAATAAATGTATTATCTGTTGAAATAACTAAATGAAATATTTTCTATAAAAGCAAAGGGTTCTCCCTCTGGGGTCAGCTAGACTAGATCAGTAGTTTCCACAGTTCTATTACATTACGTGACCATTTAGAAACTAAAATCATGCAAATAACACCAACAAAAATCAGCTTACAGGGGAAAAAAAAAAATGCAAGCTATGCTTAAGAGAATAACTTAAAATGGAGTATCTACAGTAGTTGCCTTAGGACCTTGGCCAGCCCTGTTTGAATCACTATCATAAAAAGAATACGGGCCACTGATGAAATAGATTTACTGTTAATATTACTCCCTGCATGAAAGAGAAGGATTGGCTGGGCTTGAACAGTAAGGAGCAGTTTGATTGACCATTACCAGGTTACCTTCACTGCATTTCCAAAATTTGAAGAAAAAAGACAACAGAACTGTAGCAACTTTCAATTTATACCATAAACAGGATAACAAAATATAAAAGTGTTCAATTTTATTACAGCCTCAAGTAAAGGGAGGCAGGTCAAAGGATGACAATGGTCAAGCTTTTCCCAGTTGGTGGGAGTGGTGCCACTTATCCTTTCCTGCCACCGCTCTCTTTAATGCAACTCGAGTACAAGTGGGAGGAAACTGGCACTCCAAGCTCTGGCTGGCCTATGGTTTTATCTGCTTTTCCTCAGTTCCACAATGTTCTGCAAAACAGAGCCATTTAATACCACCAGCAGGTGCAACAATTGTGGAAAATATCTCCCTAACCTTCCATAAAAGTCTACAAAATCTCAAAAGCCAGTATTTGAAATATATCATTATACGTAAGAACTGCCACCATGCTGGATCTAACAGTAGCTCCAGAGGACACATTTTGAAAGACCACAATTTTTCTTTCTGAAGTAAACCTCAATGGGTAGGGATATATGCTAAATAAAAGTCCTAATTTTCCAGAGTCATGGGTTGCACTTATTTACTGCATAAAGCATTTAAATATAACATTTATTGATTGCCACATTTAAACAAAATTCCCTTTTCAGCTGAAACTGTCTCTGGAGGATAATAACTTTCTAAAATTTATCTGCTCTTATGAAATATTTGCTCTGTTTTTTTGCCCCCGATAGAAATTCATGCCTCCAATATGCCAGTGAAGTTGGAGAAAGTCTTACTCTAGCCCAATCCCATCAATTTAAAGATAAGGAATCCAAGGTCTGGAGAGTCATGTGATTCTGCCTCAAATCAGACATACGGCTAATTTAAAAGGCAGTATCAGAATCTGAACCCAGGTCTCCTAAACCTCTAGCCAGTGCTCTATCATATAAAGCCTCATTTGTATTCAACAAAGCTCTCAGAGCAGTCCTTAGTCACTTCATTGTTTCCTCATTTGCAAGTTTCCTCATCACCTTATCCCCTTGATAATCAGAACAGCGGTTCTATGGATCTGCTTCAGCTTCATTATGGCAATTTAAGGTGTAAATGCGCACAGTGCCACAGGTATTGGTTCTGTAAAATGCTTTCATTTGGGGGGAAGAATTTCTTCTCTCCTGCCAGTGAAAGATGAAAATTAAATTCTGAGTATTCATCAGTAAAATAACCTCATGTTGTAATCCTAATATCGTGTGTCAGACACCCACGAAAGCTTTAAAAAGTCCTTGGTGGCAACATTCTTACATGTTCTTGAATAACCTGGTTCAAGTCTCCATTCTAAATTGGGAAGTAAAAAGGAAGAGAGAAGTTACTTTTCAACAGCAGCTCTTCCATTAGATTGACTTGATAACTATTTATGTGACAAATTTAACCTGAAGCACTTGAAAATTAGTAACAAAGGTGATAAAAACAATATGAAACAAATAATTAAAGCAGAAATATTGCCTTGATTTGTCTCCTGAAAAATGTACAGTCTCTTCACATGTTTGAGTACTACAGATTTAGTCCCCTAAGAGTTTTTTTAGTGGTTTTTCTTCCACTGTCCTCTGGCTAAGAAATAAAGAGATAGTTTTGTAGAGACTTTTGGATTTTTAAAGACTATTTAAGCTGGTATCCTAGTCTTACACCAAATATTAAAAAACAACCAACGAACCTGGATCTGAAAAAAAAACACATGATTTTATTTTATCTTTGGAAAGCAAAGGTTATATAAATAGCAAAACAAACCTAAAATAAAGGACTGAGAACTTAATGGTCAAATAAATAGTTGATAAAGCAAAATCACCAAATCACTTTTCAAACATGGAGCTTCTCTCTTAATGAAGTTTAATCTTATTCTTGATGCAGAACATCTGCTATAGTTATCAAAACCATACTGATCTAAACCTACTGTATTAAGGGCTTTATATGCTATCTAAGTCCTTAGCCTTTAATTCTCACAACAACACTCTAAGTATCTATCATTATTTTCATATTGCACCTGAGAAAACTGGAGCACTTCAAGGTTAAGTAATCTGCCAAGGTTACAGAGCTTGAATCCAGCTCTGCAGGTTCACAAACCTGTGCTCCTTAGGCACTCAACTGCCTTCTTGGTAGCACAGAAAACTTGAAAATATGGTCAGACTCTAAATTCTATCTGATGTATTACCCAAGCCACTGTGAATTTTTTTCTTATTGAAGTATAGTTGATTTATAATATTAGCTTCGGGTGTACAAGAGTGATTCGATATTTTCATACATTATACTCCATTTAAAGTTATTATAAAATATTGGCTATATTCCCTGTGCTGTACATTACATCCTTGGATCTAATTTATTTTATACCTAGTAGTTTGTATCTCTTAATGAATTATTTTTTCTGGGGTCAAGAAAGCCTCAAGAATTTGCCGTCTACACTTCCTGATTTTAGGTTGGGTGAGTGGCACAAATGAAATGTTTTTGTCACCACACATTGTATCATCACTAAACTCCGAAAGGAAGGGGAAAGTTCTTAAACTTTATTTCCTGCTGGCCTAGCAGACCTTACTTAACCACTGTTATATCTATCTGATACACTCAATTTAAGTGTAAGATACTAAAGTTACCACTTAAATCTTAAAGAAAATCAACTATATATTAGTCATTTTACCTGTCAGGGAAGTTAAAAGTAGATCAACAGGATATAAACCTGGGTTGTTTCCTTCTTTAGGGGAAATTTCTTGTTAATTCAATGACTTGTTAATTAAACCAAATGGAACAAGTGGCCCTCCAAAAATGAAGTGTAGTGGAAAAGGAAACAGAGGAAAAGAATCGCAGTAAGCTATGTGGTGATCTACTCTCACTGATGTTAGAAAAGCGTCTCCTCTTGAGTAACTTCAGTCTGACCACAGTGGCCACTTGTTACACCTACCACCCACTCCAACACTTCAGGTTCATTAGGAATTAAACGAAACCCAGAAAGGTAAAGGACACCTCCCGACCAGGCCTAAGGTCTCTGCACCACACTCTGAGGTGCACAGAGAGCCAGTGAAGTGAGTCCTCCACCCGCAAGCTTTCGCTGCTGCCCAGGAGGCAAAGCCCAAAGCCTGGGGCCAAGACAGCTCCCCGGCCAGGGCACTGACCCATCTCTAGACAACCCCGCCCCCTCCCCGACCAAAGTGTCTGTGCCTAGAAGGGTGGGGGTAGAGGCAGAGTGAGGAAGGCCTGCTTAGGAGAGAAGGGAGCTAAGATGATGTTTCGAACGAGGAAGGGTCCCTTCCCAGACTGGCGGTTCGGGACGCGGCCCGGGGCCGAGAAGACTGCCGGACGGCGCCATGATGGGGCCGGCCGAGACGGGGGGCGTGACGCGGGAGGCCCAGCGCGCAGACCCGGATCCCCTTTCCCCCCGCCCCTCCCCCGAGTGGGCCTCGGCCACAACTGACCCCCGATACTCACGCTTTGTCCACCAACTCCCGCACCTTCCACATGTTCAACATCGTGCCCCGAGCGGGCTGAGCCGCCACCTCCCCTTCCTGTTCCCCAAGGACCCCGGAACCCTTCCGCGCCGGGACAGATCCAGGCCGGGGTCGCCGCCGCCGCCTCAAACTCCCCCAGTCAGCGCCTTATCGTGCCACAGCCGCGGCGCCGCCAGTGACACGTCGAGACGCGGGGACAGAGGCGCTGCGTGGAGCGGAAGTGCCCGACTTTCCTCCCGCTGCGCGCGGGGCACGCTGGGACTTGTAGTTCTTTGAGCGCGCCAAGCGGGCCAGTTAAGCTGAGAGAGTTGCTGAGGTAAGATTAGTAGGGTTCCTTTTAAATTCTCGGGGTTCTCCGCACCCCTCCCCAGCCCCCTGACCCACAGAACCGGAAACTCTTAGGGGTGGGGTCGGCAGTCTGTGCTTTAACAAATCCTCCGTGCTCACGTTTCAGAACCACCGGTATAGAATCTCGTCACACAAACTTGTTTTTCAAATATAAAGCATTGTTATGTTATTAATAATGATTACATATAAGGAAGTGTGATTGGTATATGTATTCTTCATTGACAGAAGCAACGCTGTATTTGGTTCCAAATGTCCAAATATACTTCCTTCCCAGGGCTTTAGTTTACATCCTTGTAAATTGAAGAGATTGTATTTTAAAACCTATCCCACTCTAATTCTGTGATACAGTGCTCTTATATTTAGACAGCTACTTGATGTCCTTGTTAAATATTGTATTATAAAGCTCAGAAATTCAGTTCACACTCCCTGGGAAACTGTATAAAAACAGCAGTACAACACTATGGCAGGCCCAAGAACTTGGCAGGTGCATATTCTTAAAGCGTAAGTATACATCCACACTGCATTCATTGTTTTATTGCAATTGTTGTTGTCACTTTATTTTTCACTTACTCATTTTTGACAGTGTTCATGTTAAAGCCACAAGTAACCTTAAAGTTCATTTGGTCCTACTGCTTAAATTTTATAGTTTTTTTCATTCTACAAATTTTTACTGAGCATTTCCTATGTGCCAGGAGTGGGGAATACAGCTGGGAAGAAGACAGACAAGGCCTCAGCTCTCTTGGATCTTAAAGGTCCTTTGGAGGAAAACATAGTAATCAAGGGAACATTTAAGATAATTGCAGCTAGAAAGTGCTTGAAGAAAACAGAAGATAATGTTATGAAGAATGATGTTAGAGGAAAATAACATTAGGGAGTATTTAGGGCCTCTTTGAGGACTTTTTTTTTTTTTTTGGCATGAAGGATCTTAGTTGCCCAACCTGGGATTGAACCTGCACCCTCTGCAGTGGAAGCCTGGAGTCATAACCACTGGACCGCCAGGGA
The DNA here is from genome assembly GCF_028021215.1 of Eschrichtius robustus. NCBI lineage: Eukaryota > Metazoa > Chordata > Mammalia > Artiodactyla > Eschrichtiidae > Eschrichtius > Eschrichtius robustus. The sequence continues at coordinate 133,706,116 of NC_090825.1, forward strand.
AGTCCCCTGATGACATTTTATTTAAGCTGAAACTTGAATGATAAAAAGGAGCTGGCAACAAACAAACAAACAAACAAAACAACTGCAAGAAAAGAATTCCTGGTGAAGGGAACAGATGAAGACTCTGATTCACAAAGGAGACCTGAAATTGATTGCTGCTAGTCATGAAGCTAGGTAACAATGATCCCAAATCAAGAATCTAGAACATGTGACCCCTTAGTTAGTTCTTCAGGTCAAATCACCCCTTCATATTGCATCCACTTAATAACTGGAAGCAGTTCTGAAAAAGGGTTTCAATAAGACTTTGGGATTTCAACAAGACAAGCAAGTTGAAAGAATTGCCAGGCAGAAAAGTACAAAAAGCAGAAATCAGGACAAAGCTATCTGAGAGCTTTGTCAAGCTAGGATTGCTCAGGCAGACAGAAGTAAAGTGAGTTGGAGAGTGGGTGGGGAGGGGCAGGTAAAGAGATAGGCAGAGAAATGGGGCTTTCGAATGAGAAGTTTGTGTTTCGTGTTGAAAGGACCGTCCAGCTCAAGATTCAAAGGGTGGAATGTGGCCAGGGGAGATAAGAAAGGGAAACTGCTTTCCATAAATAAGAGCTCAGTAAATTAACTTTCAAACAAGCGGGTTCAGGGTACACCAGCAGAATGAGCCTGACATAAAAATAACCACCTTCCCCGCCCTCGGCCTGTTTGTACATTCATAGTAATTCATAGTCAGCTTCACCAGAGTTACCCAGAGTACAATGCTGTTATCTACTTTGCCTGATCCAACAAGTTTGAAAGTGTCTAGATTTATTCCAGAGTTGCCACCTGTGGTGTTTTCACAGTTGACCAGTGCCATCCAGAATATAACACAAAAAACCTGCCTGTCTACCTTTGATTTAAGAGAGCCCTTAATGGACTCAGAAGAACCAGACAAGGAGAGTTTGTTAAAAAGTGCTCTGGTCTCTAAAGACTAATGATTTGCATTTTAACAAAGTGTTCCATTTTTGCCCTTTATCTTGCAAGTTTGGGAGCAGTTTCCATAGTAACTTCTTTGTGGCAATTTAAATGTGTCCACAGTAGAAAAATAAACAAGAAAAAGTCCCACCGACCCCTCTTCAGGAAAACATATTTTTCACTAAATGGGCTTTTAAGTAAGGCCAAACCAACACAAGGTTTGAAAGCAAATGTACTCAGCAGTGTTATTTATGTGCGAGGAGCAATTGTAAACACTGCTTCTCTCCTATGGCTGGCTCCTTGGTGTTTCCTTCAGAGGAGTTTGATTCCTAGTACAGGGCTGTGGCAGCCACGGGAAGACTCTGGCCAGATCTTTCTTCAAGAGAACCAGTTGAGAGGAGTGTGGATGACCAGCAGCTCCGACAGCCACTTCTTGGGGATCAGCCACAGCATTTATGCCAAGGCTCTGCTGTCATTGGGCTGCTCCCAGGCAATGACTGGGCAAGGTGTTTTGGAGTGAGGCTGTTTCTGCCCAAAGCAGGACTCCTCTGCTGGGCCAGCATTGCCTTGGGCTCCCCACTGACCTGGCCCACATTTCCTCAGAGCTTTGCTGCAACTGGACAGATTCTCTTCCAACCCAATCTTCCTTCTCCTTTCTCTCTTGACAGAACTTCCTTGTAGTCTGAAACTCTTCCCACGTACTCCTGTTCCTTCTTCCATTTATCCTTCAGTAAATCTCTTATACTTCTAATTCCATCTTGGCTTTTGCTTCTTGCAGTATCCAAACGGACACAAGAGGCAAACAGTTGTACCTTGGTTTCAGTATTTGGCCCAGTGAGTGTTGTTTTTGATCACACCTAACTCTTCCTCTCTAGAAGTCAGGATACTTGGTTTCGAATCATATCTTGAGGGTTGCCACAAGAGCTATGCAGATTATATATTGCACGACCCCAGGGGCACCATTTATGTGGACTACCACGAACTGTCAGACAATTAACCACAGACAGGAAGTATAAAGTAGTGGTTAAAAAGTGCAGATTTTGGACTCAGACAAACCTAGGCCCAAATTCTGTATCTGCTATTCAGTAGCTTGGTCATTCTGAATAAGTTAATTAAACCAGTATAGCATAGTGGTTGTGAACTGGGACTCTGGAGCCAGATTGCCTGGGTTTGAATCTTAGTGTTGCTGCTTACTAGCTATGTGACCTTGGGGAAATTATTTGACATCTCCGTGACTCAGTTTTCTTATCATAGTGGGGATAACAGAAACCTACCTTAAAAGCTTTTTCAGACAATTAAGCTAATGTTTAAAAAGAACTTAGAATAGAATCTAACACAAAATAAACACTCAGTTAATGTTAGTAATCCTGCTGCTACTACTACTGCTGCTAGTAATTGTATTAATCTGTAAAATATATTCAATATTGCAAGTATTTATTAAGCTCCTACTATGTTGCAGGCACTGTGCTAGGTGGTAAGGTGGTAGATGTATAATTGGAGATAAAACAGAAATAGTAAACAAGCAAATAGATATGGTAAACATAGTAAATTCAAAGTGATGTGCTGAGGATTGAATGAAGTAATACATATAACTCATTTCACATTGGGTCCTGCATGTAGTAAGTGCTCACTAAATTCTACCTCATCATTATTATCAAATCCCTTATGTGGATCTCAGCTTTTATCCTTATAAGCTGAGGGGTTGGTCTATCAGAATATCCTAAACCTAGCCATACATCAGAAATCCCTGCACATCTTTCAAAATTTCAGATTCTCTTTCCTAACCTTTGAGTTCTTGATTCAGTAGATGTATTAATCCCTATACTTTCGGTCACAGATGACAGAAACTCTCAAAACTAGCTTCAGCAGAGCAAGAGAATTTGTTGACCCAGGAGACGGAGGAGTTCAGAGATAGAATTTGCCTCAGGAACTTAGCAAATATGGTCAGAACTCTCTCTGATTTTCATTTTCCTTCATTGCAGATAAGTTTCTTCTAGTTGGCAGGAAATAGGGCTACTACCCTGTGGAGAATGGGTTGCCTTTGTTTTGATTAGGCAACCACTGGGAAAGGGACACTTTAATCTTTCATCCACTGAGTCTAATAGCACTGGGAATGACTGATTAGCCCAGTTTGGATCATGTACCTATCTTGGGGCCATGCATTATGGAATTGCTAGTCCTAGGAGAACCATGTAGAGTGGGGAAAGAAAAGTTCTCTGAAGAAACTCTGAAGAAAGCCATGCCTCGACAGACAAAAGCAATAGTTATGTACTACTGCAGGTCTAAGGTAGGGTCTAGAAATCTGTATTTTAAAAAACCTCTTAAGTGATTTTGCCAGGGCTTGGGATGCCTTGGGTTAGATGACACAAGGTTCTTTCTAGCTCTGACCTTTTTTTTTTTTTTTTTGGTCCACATCACACAGAAGTTGGGTTGTGGAGAGCAAAAGAGAAAAGAGTGCCATGGGGATAATTGAAAAGAAAAAGAAGCAATGAAGAAGGAAGGAGTTAAGTGAGCCGTAGCATCGTGCAGCAGGTAAGCTGGTAGGAGGGCATGCCCTCGCTAACTCTCTGTTCTGCTGACAGTTGGGCTCTTCTTGGCTGAAATTCAGTCTCCTTTCAGGGCTGTTAGAGGGCTTGGGTGGACCTGTTCAGAGAGCCTGGTAGAGGGGGTATAGCTCAGTGGTAGAGCATTTGACTGCAGAGAGCCTGGTAGGTTCTCTAAAGGGCTAACACATTCCAAGTCCTTCTGCAAGAATGCACAGGTGCTGGCAGTAGGTGAGATGGAGGCAGAAGTGCTCTTGGAATCATTTTCCTGCCTCCTGGGATGCTCTCTCTCCTTCTGTCCCCTGAGCACAGGCGAGCCCAGAGTAGATGTGCTGCTCCCGGTGGCTGGGCCTCTGAAAGCTCTATTCACAGGAATCCAAGTTGCCGTCAGTGAAGCAACTAGGCAGCTGTGACTGTGGGAACTGATCCTGCTTTGTCAAGTGAGATTGAGGAGTGAATTGGGTGGATGTCAGAAAGGATGGGCTGGCTGGTTTCTGAGGCAGGGTCTTTCTGGATAAGGGCAAGTGTCCTGGGAAAGCCCCCAGGTGTTCAGAGTTCACAGGAGGCTTTGCTGGTCCTTGAACTCTTTATCAGTTCATTAAAAGAATTGTGCTCTAGTGGAAGACGTCACTGCAGTGGACATCAAAAGAGTCTGATTGAGAGACCACTGTTCTTTAATAAACAGAATGAATGTGGGTAAAGACTGGAGGTGAGGGGAGAGGTCAGTCAGCGCAAGACTTGCTTTTCTGGTAGGAAAGAGTTGACATTCAGTGTTTATAGAGCATCTGCAATGTGCAGTGGGGTTAAATAGTTGACTAAAACCTGTTGTTACCCAAGGGGCTTATAGTCTAATATGGAAGATAGACTTATAAACAAACAAGCAAAAACCAGAGGGACATGTTTAATGAGGCAGTACAATGGGGGCGGGGGTGGGGAGGAAGGTCAGAGCACCGGCTGTGGTATCAGTGGGATTTGGTTCACAACCCATAGCTGTGTGACCTTGACTAAATTCCTTGACCTCTCATGCCTTGGTGCCCTTTCTGGGTAAATGGGGCTGAAAAGAGTCCCTGACTCTTAGGACTTTGTTGTGGGTGGTGAATGAGATGACATACATTTCTAGCATGTAACAAGGACGGATTGACATGTAACAAGGACGGATTAAATAAGATCTGTTATCATTGCTAAACCGTTTGTATTCAGAGATCATGGGTGACATGGAGAGGGTATTATAACAGGTTCATTAAGTGTTTAAATAAATATGTGTTTGGGCATTTACCCCATTGCCAAAATCATCCTGTGAAAACAGACACAAATTCCTGTTCTCATGATGTTTAGTCTGAGGGAGTAGGTGGATGTTAAACAAATAATGCTGTGGTAAAGCTATCATTGCACACGATGAAGAATGCTGTAGAAGAAAAGAACAGGGTGCTATGAGAGAATGTAACGGTGGTGTTTCCTGAAGATGGGATAGGGACAAGGGCTGGGAAAGGCCTCTCTGGGAAAGTGACATTTAAAGTGAAGGTGGGGGCTTCCCTGGTGGCGCAGTGGTTGGGAGTCCGCCTGCCAATGCAGGGGACGCAGGTTCGAGCCCTGGTCTGGGAGGATCCCACATGCCGCAGAGCAACTCGGCCCGTGAGCCACAATTACTGAGCCTGCGCGTCTGGAGCCTGTGCTCGTCACCGAGAGACCATGATAGTGAGAGGCCCGCGCACCGCGATGAAGAGTGGCCCCAGCTTGCCACAACTAGAGAAAGCCCTCGCACAGAAACAAAGACCCAACACAGCCATACATACATACATACATACGTACATACATAAAAAGAATGTAAGCAGACAAGAATATCATTAAAAAAAAAAAAAATTTAAAAAAAAAAAGGGTTTTAAAAAAAAAAAATAAAAAATAAAGTGAAGGTGGAAAGATAATTTTGAGCTAATGAGGTGGAGAGAAGAGTATTCCAGATAGAAAGAACAGCCTGTACCCAGGCCCAAGGTAGCATGCAGCTCGGCATGTTCCTGGATGTGAAAGAAGGCTCACTGGTGGGGGTGAGGGGAGGGGGAGTGGTCAGAGATGAGCTGGGGAGGTGAGCAAGGGTGTGCTGGTGATTTGCCTGCTCGATCCACTTCCCAGGGATTTCTCTGCCTTGCTCTGTGCCCTCCTGACCTCTGTGGAGTCCATCACCTGCATTCTCATGGCTTCTGGTTTCCAGTTGGGTTCAGCCAATGTTGTGAGGGTGGATCAGAAAACGGGGGCAGAGGTATTTCTTTCTCCTTCCTTCCTGCTTTAGCAACAGGGTTCTGGCCCTCTGTGGCCACTGCTGGTGTCAGGTGGCCCCCCTTCCATGGCTCCAGCTCTAAGTTTACTTCCCTTTTCTCTTCAGGCTTTGTGTGGCAATGTTTTCACCCTGAAGCTAACTCCTGGGTGCTTCCCCAAATGATGTGAGTTTCCTCACCCTGCCTGCACGGCTGTAAATTGTCCCACTGCGGTGTTCTCTTTAGCTAAACTCTGAGTGTGCCAGTGTCTGCTACTGGGAACCTGACTGATAAAAGTGGTTACACTATGGAGGGACTTGTATGGCAAGTTAAGAACATGGCCTTTTAGATTTCTATCTGCAGTGCAAAAGAAGCTACAAACATGCTTTAGTCACTTCCTTGTCACTTTATCTTCTTCCTGCTACCGCCCCGTTTCTCTGCTCCCTTTAACAGAGAGCTGTCTTCTTCACAAATAGGCTCCTCGTCATTACTTCTGAAGCCACAGTTGATCACTTCTTCCTTCTCAAAAACTCCCTCTCTCTTAGCTTTCATGACCCCACAGTCTTTTAGGTCTACATGTTGACTCCTTCAGAAACCCTTTGTTCCTCTCCCTGGCTTGTAGATGTTGAGGGGCTGCCTAGGGCTTCTCTCCTTCTCCACTGCCATCGTCAACCATGATCATTTCTCATCTGAACTACTGCAAATGCTTGCTAATTTATTCCTCCAAGATCTTTTTGAATCATAAATCAGGCCATGTTACTACTTGCACAAAATACTTTATTGGCTTCCCATGGCACTTCGAATCCAAACTTGAACTGTCTGAGGTCCATCCCTGGTCTAAACAGCTGTATCCTGGAGGATATACTGAAACCGTGACCCTCTTATGGGTTAAGACTCAAGGTCGGTTCTGAGAAAAAGGGTGCTAAAATCTGTCGTTGACAGTGTGGCAGTACCCCTTTTTTTAACACTTAAAAAAATATGTTTATTCCAGCCAATCCTTCCTAGAATAGGTCTTCATGGTATTGACTGGATTTTTATAGCATCTTGGACTTTCAGTTTAAGTTTGGAAAGTTACCAAGGTTTGGTTCACCATTTGTTTGTAAACCCTCCCTTGCAGTAGGGTTACTTCTGCTACTCTTGTTACTGTGTTGATTTGACTCGTTTCTTCTTTTTCATGCTAAGTATCTATTCTGGTGACAACTTGTTATTATAGAAAAGGAGTGTCATGAGTTTTGTTTGGTTTGCAATAAGTTTCCGACTATAGAAGCCGCTTTTCCTGTGTGTTAGCAGTTCTCTTGAATTATCATTTGAGTCTTAAGCCTTCTGGTGGGCGTTATCTAAACCTAGTTCCTGTTGGGCAGGTATAACATTAGAATTTCCCCATCTTTGATGATTCATCCTGAAAAGTAGTGGGTCACTGATCTGGCCTGGGAAGCCTAAGAACTGACAGATGCAAACACCTATTGGGAGGGGAAGGATGCAGAAAAAGATAGCAAGGATTATTATCGTTTTGAAGTACAGATTCATTCTCTTTCTTCAAAATTTTTTATTGGAAATGCTTTTATTGGTTTTTTTTAAAATTACTAAAAGTAAAATATGTTCATACATCCTCATATATCTACCCTTTGACCCAACAATTCAAATCCTAGGTATTTATCCAAGAGAAATGGAAATCTATGTCAAAATTCTTGTGCAACAGAGAACTATCTTCAATATCCTTTGATAAACCATAATGGAAAAGAATATAAAAAAGGAGGTGTATATATATATGTATAACTGAATCACTTTGCTGTACAGCAGACATTAACACACTGTAAATCAACTATACTTCAATTAAAAAAAAAATTCTCATACAAGAATGTTCACTGCAGCTTTGTTCACAATAGCCAAAATCTGGAAACAACCCAAATGTCCATCAGCAGGATATGGACAAATTGTGATACACCATTTGAATGGAATACAACTTAGCAATGAAAAAGGAATAAACTACCAATGTATACAACAACCTGGATGAATCTCACAGGCACAACAGTGAACAAAAGAAGCCAGACACAAAAAATTATGAATCCATTTATATAAAATTCTAGAACAGTTAAAATTAATCTAAGGTGAAGTAAATCAGAACTGGTTGCCTGAGGTGGAAAGAAGGGTGGGGACAGCAGAATTAAAAATGAAAGTGATATACACTCATTTCAGTAAATGAAACAATCCAAAAATATGTAAAGAAAAGTAATCCTTTTCCATTTATTTTCACCCCTCTATGGTAATCCTGTTAAAAGCATATGTGTTTTTCCACACTGTCTTCATGTTCCTATAAATATAAACAAATATATGTGCACATATGTAACTTTTGCTTTAGGATCATACTATACATGATGCTTGATGCTTGCTTTTTAAAATACCTGCTTAATAATATATTATGGATATCCCTCCAATTCAATAAATATAGATCTAATTCATTCTTTTCAATACTGGTGTGATTCCTTAATATGAGTGTATCGTAATTTATTGAACCATTTTCTTATTGATGGATAATCAGGTTGTTCCTACTTTTTATTTTTGCCACTGTGAACAATATTGCAACAAAATAGATCTTTGCACATCTATCTTTACATATGGTGTTTAGAGTAGATTCTCAAAAGTGGGACCAGGGAAAGATATGTTATATGTTTTTTTATTTAAGGATGTTGGCAAATTGTATACCAAAGAGAGGATAGCAGTTCTTTCTCTCACCAAGCACCATATTGAAAAGCCCATTTTGTCACATCCTCACCAGCACTAGATGCTATTGCTCTTTAGAATTTTTGCCAATTGTATTGATAAAAATATGTTGCCTTAATTTCAAATTACTCCTAACTGTGGGGAAAAAATATGTTTTCATACCTTATGTAAAAGTCCCTTTTAACATCCCTCCCATTTTTTAGTCCTGGTTCTTCTTAGGCAGTATGGCTCACACCCTTCAAACTTGTATTTTCAGGTATATTGGGAGATGGGAGGCAAGCATGGCAGGGAAGGAGCCATTCCCATTCTTTTTGTTTGTCTTCTACTTCAAATATTCAGCTTAATGGGACGAATGAAATGAGTGATATACCCATAGATATGAAAGCAGTTGCAAGCCTTAGCTCTGTGGCACGGGGCAGAGACACCAGAAAAAGTGACTTGAACCTGAAGTGGATTCCTCAGCTGAGTTTGTCACCAACCTTGCTTCCACTAGCACTGCATTTCCTTCAGCCTCTTTGCTGCAGATGTTAGCTGACTTAAGCAGAGTTAGTTAGAAAGGCCTTCTCTGAACACCCTGCCTGAAGTTGGTTCTGTCATTGCCTGTCATGCAACCTGCTTATTTTCATCCTGGTACCAACAAGAATCTGTGATTGTCTTATTTAGTTATTTACTTGTTGTGTTGAGCAGTGTCTTGGAACTCAAAACAGAACATAAAACAGAACTCAAGAGGGTTTAATTGAAGAGAATGAAGCCAGTGGACCCTTCATGGAGCCAAGGTCAGGATTAAGGGTATTAATAAGGATGTCGAGGCATCTGGGACTAAGCAGCAGTGAGGACCCATTACCATCAGTTTCAGTTCTCTATTGCTATGCTAACAAGGTGCCCACAACTTAGTGACTTAAAAAAAGCAACCACCATTTATTTACTCACGATTATTCAGTTTGAGCAGGGCTTGGTAGAAATGGCTCGTCTCCGACCTGTACTTGGTAGAGTTGGCCGGGGAAATTCAACTGGAGCTGAGTGAAGATCCAAGATGGGTACATTCATACATCTGGTGCCTCTGTGCTGGGGTGGCTGGACTGGTGAGTGGTGGGCTAGGCTTGTCTCTCTTTCTCTCCGTGTGATCTCTCCCTATTTAATAATTTAGCCTGAGCGCTTATTAGGTGGCTGGGTCCCGGGAAGGTCAAAGTGGAAGCTGCCAGGCCTCTTAAGGACTTGTCCCAGAACAGGCAGAGCATCACATTTGCCACGTTCTTCTGGTCAAAGCAAGTCACAAGGCAAGTCCAGATTCACGGGGAGGTGAACTAGATACTACTTTTTGAGGGGAGGATCAACTTGAACATATAGGTTGAAATGAATCATTAGTAGCTGTCTTTTCAGATAATCTGCCACACATGCTTCAGTATGAAAAGACAGAGGAAGAAAGTAGAATTTCCAGTGAGATCTGGTGCTATAGAGGAAGTCTATCCTACAGGAGATGTAGTAGTTGAAATTTACTGCCAGAACTGTGAGGCTGAGGCAGGGAGAAGAAATACCCTCATCTCTCTCTTCCTGCTGCCTAATTTCTTGCTAGTAAAAGGGAGCCTGGTTTACACAGTTCTCAGAGGTGAACCCTACCTCTCCAGAAGCAGGTCAGAAAAGGCCATTGAATAGGCTGGAGATGGGAGAGCCATTGAAGAGAAGCAGCATATTTTTTATTATCCATTTTTCCTATTAGAATATGTTTCATCAAGGAAAGGGAGCATTTTTCCTGATCACAGCTGATTCCCTGGGTGTATCAAGTGCCTGGCACTTTCCAGGTACTCAATAAAATGTGTTGAATAAGTTGAGTTCAGTCATAAACTTGACTGTCCTTGTTTCTGATACTGCAGAGGAAACACCTGAAAGATGGCAAGATAGAGGTGAATGAGAAATGAAACCAGCTTGGTCCTAAGGCCATAGCTTCACTTTGGGGCTAGTCATCGTATAAAGCATGATGCAGATTTCCTAGAGACTGACATGGAGTGCTACTAGAATACTTTTAGAGTCATAACAGCCAATCTGACCTCCCTGGTGATTTTCTGAGCATTATTCTTTCCTCACTGGGTTCCCTGATGATGAGCTTAGATGCCCTGAATTGATTTATCTGTGTTTTCCTTAATGTAGCACCTGTAAGAAGCTGGAATTTATTTTTTTAATTGAGATATAATTCACATATCATAATAGTCTTTTAAAGTGTGAATTCAGTGATTTTTAGCATATTCACATCGCACTAATTCCTGAACATTATCATTAAACCCATATTTGTTAGCAGTCACTTACCATCTCCCTGTCTTCCCAGTCGCTGGCAACCACTAATGTACTTTCTGTCTCTGTGGATTTGCCTACTGTGGACATTATATATAAATGGAATCATGTAATATGTGACCTTTTGTGTCTGGCTTCTTACACTAAGCATGATGTTTTCAAGGTTCATTCATTTGTGGCATATATCAGTGCTTCATTTCTCTTTCATGGCTGAATGTTACTCTTTTGTATGAATATACCATATTTTGTATATCCGTGCATCAGTTGATGCACATTCATTCTGCTTTTCAGTTACTTTGAATAAATAGTGCTATTTATTCACAAAAGTGAACATTTGTGTACAAACTTTTGTGTGGACATATGTTAATTCTCTTGGGTATAAACCTAGGAGCGGAATTGCTGGGTCATATGATACTTCTATGTTTACCGTTTTGAGAAACTGCCAGAGAGTTTTCCAAAGTGGCTGCACCACTATACATTCCTACCAGCAATGTATGAGGGTTCCAGTTTCTTCACGTCCTCTTTAGAGCTTGATAATGGCCATTCTAGTAGGTGTGAAGTGGTACCTCATTGCGGTTTTGATTTGTGTTTCCCTGGGGGCTAATGATGTTGAACATCTTTTTATGTGCTTATTTGCCATTTGTGTATCTTTTTTGAAGAATTATGTATTCAAGTCCTTTGCCCATATTTTAATTGAATTTTTTGTCTTTGTTGTTAAGTTGTAAGACTTCTTTATATATTCTAGATACAAGTCCCCTATTAGATATATGATTTGCAAGTACTTTCTCTCATTTTGTACATTGTCTTTTTCACTTAAAAAAAAAATATTTAGGGACTTCCCTGGTGACGCAGTGGTTAAGAATCCGCCTGCCAATGCAGGGGACATGGGTTCGAGCCCTAGTCCGGGGAAGATCCCACATGCTATGGAGCAACTAAGCCCGTGTGCCACAACTACTGAGCCTGCGCTCTAGAGTCTGCGAGCCACAACTAAGGAGCCCATGTGCCACAACTACTGAAGCCCACGTGCCTAGAGCTCATGCTCCACAACAAGAAAAGCCACCGCAATGAGAAGCCTGCGCACCACAATGAAAGAGTAGCCCCCGCACGACGCAACTAGAGAAAGTCCACGCGCAGCAATGAAGACCCAACACAACCAAAAATAAATAAATTAAAATAAAACAAAATTTAAAAATTTTTTAAAAAAATTATTTATTTATTTATTTATAATAATGATTTAAGACCAGTCAATTGAGTCTTTTTTTTTTTAACTTTATTTTTGGCTGTGTTGGGTCTTCATTGCTGCATGCAGGCTATCTCTAGTTGCGGCGAGCAGGGACTACTCTTCGTTGTGGAGCATGGGCCCTAGGCCCACGGGCTTCAGTAGTTGCAGCATGCGGGCTCAGTAGTTGTGGCTCGCGGGCCCTAGAGCACGCGGGCTTCAGTAGTTGTGGCGTGTGGGCTCAGTAGTTGCGGCGCAGGGGCTCTAGGGTGTGCAGGCTTCCGTAGTTGTGGCTCATGGGCTCTAGAGCACAGGCTCAGTAGTTGTGGCTCATGGGCTTAGTTGCTCCGTGGCATATGGGATCTTCCTGGACCAGGGATTGAACCCATGTCCCCTGCATTGGCAGGCGGATTCTTAACCACTGCGCCACCAGGGAAGTCCGTATTTATTTATTTAGGCTGCACTGAGTCTTAGTTGCGGCACGTGGGATCTTCGTTGAGGCACGCGGGATCTTCGCTGAGGCATGTGGGATCTTTAGTTGTGGCATGCAGGGTCTTTTAGTTGTGGCATGTGGACTTCTTAGTTTTGGCATGCAGACTTCTTAGTTTTGTCATGCAGACTCTTAGCTGCAGCATGCAAACTCTTCAGTTGTGGCATGCATGTGGGATCTAGTTCCCTGACCAGGGATTGAACCCGGGCCCCCTGCATTGGGAGCTCAGAGTCTTACCCATTGGACCACCAGAGAAGTCCCTCACTTTCTTGATAATGTCCTTTGAAGCACAACATTTTAAAATTTTGATCAAGTCCAATTTATTAATTTTTTTCTTTCATTACTTGTCCTTTTGGTGCTGTACCTAAGTATTGCTTATTCCAAGGTCACAGAGATCTACCTCTATATTTTCTTCTAAGAGTTTTGTAGTTTTAATTCTTAGATTCAGGTCCTTGATCCATTTTGAGTTAATTTTTGTATATGGTGTGAAGTGGGGCCCAATTTCATTCTTTGCGTGTGAATATCCAGTTGTCCCAGCACCATTTGTTGAAAAGATTATTCTTTTCCCAATGAATTATTTTAGTTGATTGATGATAACTCTCAGAAGTTATTCCTAACGTCAATAATAATGACTAGAATTATTGCTGGCTCTTAGTTTCCATGAAGAATTTTTGTCTCCTTCAGTTTGGGTACTTTTGTTTCAGAGGTCATTCCAGGATCTCAGACTTGTATTCTTTCATTTTTTTCCTCCCGTATCTACCTTTTAATTTTTATTTGTTTTATTTATTTATTTTTAATTTATTTATTTTATTTATTTATTTTTGGCTGCATTGGGTCTTCGTTGCTGCGCACGGGCTTTCTCTAGTTGTGGCAAGTGGGGGCTGCTCTTCATTGCAGTTCACTGGCTTCTCATTGCAGTGGCTTCTCTTGTTGCGGAGCACGGGCTCTAGGCACACAGGCTTCAGTAGTTGTGGCATGCGGGCTTCAGTAGTTGTGGCTCATGGGCTGTAGAGCACAGGCTCAGTAGTTGTGGCGCACGGGCTTAGTTGCTCTGTGGCACGTGGAATCTTCCAGGACCAGGGCTCGAACCTGTATCCCCTGCATTGGCAGGCAGATTCTTAAGCACTGCACCACCAGGAAGTCCCAGACTTGTATTCTTGATTAACACAATGCTGAACCCACTAAAGGAGGTGGCTGAGGGAGGACGATGGTGTAAGTCCCAGTCCAAGTTTGAAAGCCCAAGAACCAGGAGTTATAATGTCGAGGGCAGGAGAAGACAGATGTCCCAGCTCACAGGGAGAGAGTGAATTCACCCTTCCTCTACCTTTTTGTTTTATTCAGGCCCTCAACAGATTGGATAATGTCCACCCACATTGAGGAGGGCCATCTGCTCTACTCCTTTCACCAATTCAAATGCTAACCTCTTCTGAAACACCCTCAGAAACATTCCCTGAAGCACTACTTTACCAGCTATCTGGGCATTCCTTAGCCAAGTCAAGTTGATGCATAAAATTAACCATCACAAGGATTAAATGAGTTTTAATCCTGTGAAATGCTTTACAGATATAAAGAAGGCAAATGTCAATGCTTTGGCAAAAGTTGGACTAGGTTGTCCGAAAGCAAGCTTTGCACTTTGATTAATTAACTGGGTGACCTTGCCCAATCACTTAAACTCTCAATTTCCTGTTCTATGAATGCAGGTAATAATGACAAGTTTAAGGACCTTTCTGAGTTATCGTGAGACTGAAACAATGTAGTAGGTATAAAAGTGCTTTGGAAAACTTCTTATTCTGGGTATTGCTTTCATTCTAAAAACTGCCCTTGAATTGTTTATAGTACCGATTTATCCCTGTGCTTGGGGACAGCCCCAACTAATGTTTACAATAATAAAACATTAACACGAGATTTCTTGCAACTTAGCTGGGTAAGGGCCAGGCCCTGGTACTTGCCTCACAGAAAGTAGTTATACGGCGTTTATTAACAACCAAGCTCTCAGGGAACTCTCAATGAATACTTTTGGTGCTGGGGTAAAATGTGACCGAATAATATCAACCATAGTCTTTTATTGATGACTTAGAATATAGAGGAAGTATATTTTAAAAAAAAAGTCTCAGATGACCTTATTTACATTGCGGTGCAGCTGGAAGACCTAAGTCTTCATACCCTCGCCCACGCACCTCCCATCCACCCCAAGTAGTTACGGGAAGGAAGATAGTTTGCTCAAGGGAACCCTATTTGAGGGGAGGGGGACAGTGAACCAAATAAAGGAACCGTAGTAATCCAGAGCACTAACTCCAGTGTTGAGAAAGATACATTTGCAAATTATGAAGCATTTAGGTATGATTCTCTATATCCCTGTGGGTTGGTTTAGATTTAACTGCCTCTGATGATTAATGTTAAGTTTTGGAAGATACAAGTAGGTCCAAAAGTTATTGACAGGCCAAGATAGAAGATCTTTGTCACCTACCATGTCAAGAGAGACACCAAAGAGGACTGGGCACCTGGAGTATCAACAACCCCCTCCCCTACTGCCCACCTCCTCGACAAATTTCTGTCAGACTGAGTAACTCAGAATTTGAGATATTTTCCCTAGGGGAAACACATCCCCTGGTTGGGGAAGAGATATGGCCCTGGGGCAAAAACAGTCCTTGTGAGGAAGGGTGGAATTTTCCAAAGATTAGAGAGGAAGGTGGTGCTTTCATATGAGAATATGAGGGTCCAGAAACAAGGTTAGGATCTGGGGGGATTCCAGGAAGGAAATTCCCTTTATGGAGGGTTTAACCTCTTAGGTGCTTTTCCTTTTAACCACGAAAAGTTATACTTAGTATTTAGTTTTATACTATTTCCCTCATACTCTGTAATGCCTTTGGCTTCTTCCCACCCTTCAGTAAAGTTTGATACACAGCTTCTTGTCAGCTGTGCCTCTATTTTCTTATCTGTAAAATGGAGATAATATCTACCTCTTAGGTGAGGATTAAATTAATTAATACATGTTAATTAATGTGCTAATTAGGGCTTCCCTGGTGGCGCAGTGGTTAAGAAGCCGCCTGCCAATGCAGGGGACACAGGTTCGAGCCCTGGTCTGGGCAGATCCCACATGCTGTGGAGCAACTAAGCCCGTGCGCCACAACTACTGAGCATGCAATCTAGAGCCCGCGAGCCACAACTACTGAGCCCACATGCCACAACTACTAGAGCCTGTGCTCCACAACAAGAGAAGCCACCACAATGAGAAGCCCACACACCGCAACAAAGAGTAGCCCCTGCTCGCCACAACTAGAGAAAGCCCACATGCAGCAGTGAAGACCCAGCACAGCCAAAAAAATAGTAAACAAATAAATTTATTTTTAAAAAAAAGTGCTAATTAATGAGTTAAATTAGGATACCCAGCAGCACTTGGCCCATAAAAATGCTCAGTATATGTTCACTGTTGTGCCTATTGTTACCATACCTTCTCCTCTTCCTCTTCTCAAGGCCTTTCTTTTTTTTTAAATTTGGCCACACCATGTGGCATGTGGGATCTTAGTTGCCCGACCAGGGATCGAACCTGAGGCTCCTGCATCGGAAGCACAGAGTCTTAACCACTGGAGTACCAGGGAAGTCCCTCTCAAGGCCTTTCAGACAGCGAAAGGAGCCAGAGCTACTTCCATTTTTTGAGGCTACCAGTGTATTAAAAAATAAGGAAATTACAAAGTATGATTGCAAAATATTGGTATGCTTTAAACATTTACATATCACAAATTAATGTTTTGCAACACACACACGAGAAATACAAGCAATAAAACTGCGCTCTTTATGGGGTAATTACAATGGTATACAAATTGCGCACTATGGACACTGTAGCTCAGGGATAGGATACAAGCCTAAAGCTGAAAGGCAAGGCAAACATCAGTATCTTCCAGTCCTGTCACCTTATCTTCCTATCTTTATTTATAACCCCACTGAGAAAAATCTTTAAAGGAGAACTTTAATCCTTTCATGAATGGGAGGCCAGACCAAAAGTCCCCTCTGCACCCCTCTACTCCCAATCCTGGTGCTCAAGGCAGATTCATAAAGGGAAGTAAGGGCTCTCTCTCCCCAGATCCCTCCCACCACCTTTGCAGAGAGAGAAGTGGCCAAAGACCAAGTAGCCTGAAGGAGCAGTCAAACAGATGATTCTGGAAGGGAGAAATCATTAACGTCCACTTCCACCTCAACTCTTTCCCTAACATTCATGAGGGAGATAAAAATCTAAGGGGAGAGAGAAGCTGACATTCTAGTAGCTTGAGTAATGGCTGGTTGTATAGAATCACAGGTGAGCCAGGCTTCAGCTTCATGGGCTGATCCTTTCATTGTTATCTGTCTTGATGGAAATCTTTCTAAAATGGAGTCTACTTCCCCACATTATTAAAAAGAGTGTACTGAAAATAAAAAACAGAACCAAAACATAGTCTACAAATGAAAAAGATGGATGACGTTTTATTTGAGATACCGTGTGCTTGTGAATCATGTCTGAAGTGTTTTATTTTGGCAGAGAGGAATACCTAGAAACTCATAGCAGAAGATAAAAAATGCACACATATTTTCCACACTATCTGTTTTCTTTATATTTTCAAGTTGGTGTCATAGCTCTACATATATCATCATGGGGATGAAGAAAAGGCTTGGTATTCATTACTGTAAAAGTGAACCTGCAGAGAAGTGTGACTGCAAGCATTTCTGTTGGATGAGGACCATTTAAAGTGCTTTTTTTTTTTTTTTCTAAAAAAAAACTCTTAAAACTAATTTCCTTAAGAACAAAGAAAGAAAACAAAGTTTTATTTCCAGATTGAGGCCACTCCCTCTTGACTCAAGTTTTGGCCATTATTTCATTCCCTGTTGAACCCCCAAGGTAGAGTGGGATAAGGGAAAGGGGATACACATTGTAGACCAAAGTCTTGGGTGCTGGTTTATCTCAGGTCCTTACCAGTTTATGGTTTCAGGCATCTCTGAATCTTGGATTTTCTATTTGTAAAATGGCCCAGTTTCTCCCCTGCTCCAGGAACATTATAAAGATGAAAAGCAGTAGAGATTTGTGACTATGCCTATAGATGTATGATGTTGCCTAGTGCTTGTCCTGGAATCTAGCTGTTGCTCAACAAAGGGCAGTTGCTATTATGTGTTAGTCACATTTTATTCCCAATTGCTTCCCTTAGTATGTTAATATTCCCTGTTTTCGTCTCAGTTGTTTTGCTATTGCCCAGTGGGATGCATGGTATGACCACCCGTTCGTTCATTCATTTATTGATTTATAAGCTTTTTATTATGGAAAACTTCAAACATACCCAAAAGTAGAGAGCGTGGTATAAGCAAGCCCAATGTACCCATCACCCAGTTGTGAGCATTAACTCATTGCCACTCTTTTTTTCATCTACACCTGTCTACCTCCTTCCCCACTGGATTATTTTTAAATAGATCCCTGACATCATATCACCTATACGTAAATATTTTAGTATGTTATCTCTAAAAGATAAGGACTGTTTTAAAAACACAACCTACATTAGTGCACCTAAAAACAATTCCTTAATAATGTAAAAAATCTCAGAATCAGTTAATGTTCAAATTTCCCAATTGTCTCACAAATATGTCTTTTAAAAAATTGCTTGGCTGCTGATGGTTGCCATCATGTCCTTACAAAATTATTTTCTGTTTTTCTATGGAATGTTCCAACAGCTAGCTATGTGTTATGAAGTGCTGCTGAGTTCATCCATTTATCCTTTAACAAAGGATCCGTAACATTTAGGGAGAGATTTGTGAACTTAAGCAAGAACCTTAATTACCAGCTAATTGTGATAAAACCCATTACCAATTAGAATTAAACTTAATGATTATTTAGCTTTTGTTTAGGGATTTTTCTGTTTTTTTTATGAAAACCTTTTCTAAGTCATTTGTTCCTTTCCCCTTTTTTTTGTCAGTGTTTCAGAAAATAGTGAACTTGATTTCTCTGCTTCTGCTAAATCCAGTTGTGACAAAATCTAATTTGTGAGGTATGATTTAAAGGTTACAGAAATAAAACTAATGAAACGTGAAAAAAAAATTGCTTGATTTCATTAGGATCCATATGAGGCACATAGATAGCATTTGATCCATGTATTTCTTATGTCTCTGATAATCTGCGGGTACCTCTCTCTTTTCTTTTGTCCTTGCAATTTATCTGTTGCAGAAGCAGGTCACTTGGAAGTTTGTAGTTTTCCAGATTCTGAATTTTGCGGACTGCATTCCCATTGTGTTGTTTAACATGTTTCTCACCCCCGCAACACTGCCCCCCCCACCCCAGATTCCCTGTAAACTGGTATTTAATTGTGATCTAATTCAGATTCTAGTTTTTGGCAAGAATATGTCATGGATGTTGTTATGGGCTGAAATGTGTCTCCCCAAAATTTGTATGTTGATGTCATAATCCCCGGTACCTAAGAATGTGAACTGTTCCTGGAGACGGGATCTTTAAAGAGGTAATTTAGCCAAGATTTACAAGCAGCTCATGCAGCTCAATAACAAAAAAAATGAACAACCCAATCCAAAAATGGGCAGAAGACCTAAATAGACATTTCTCCAAAGAAGATACACAGATTGCCAACAGACACATGAAAGAATGCTCAACATCATTAATCATTAGAGAAATGCAAATCAAAACTACAATGAGATATCATCACACAGGTCAGAATGGCCATCATCAAAAAATCTACAAACAATAAACGCTGGAGAGGGTGTGGAGAAAAGGGAACCCTCTTGCACTGTTGGTAGGAATGTAAATTGATACAGCCGCTATGGAGAACAGTATGGAGGTTCCTTAAAAAACTACAAATAGAACTACCATACGACCCAGCAATCCCACTACTGGGCATATACCCTGAGAAAACCACAGTTCAAAAAGAGTCATGTACCAAAATGTTCATTGCAGCTCTATTTACAATAGCCAGGACATGGAAGCAACCTAAGTGTCCATCATCGGATGAATGGATAAAGAAGATGTGGCACATATATACAATGGAATATTACTCAGCCATAAAAAGAAATGAAATGGAGGTATTTGTAATGAGGTGGATGGAGTTAGAGTCTGTCATACAGAGTGAAGTAAGTCAGAAAGAGAAAAACAAATACAGTATGCTAACACATATATATGGAATCTAAGGAAAAAAAAAAAAAAAGGCCATGAAGAACCTAGTGGCAAGACGGGAATAAAGACACAGACCTACTAGAGAATGGACTTGAGGATATGGGGAGGGGGAGGGGTGAGATGTGACAGGGTGAGAGAGTGTCATGGACATATATACACTACGAAATGTAAAATAGATAGCTAGTGGGAAGCAGCCGCATAGCACAGGGAGATCAGCTCGGTGCTTTGTGACCGCCTAGAGGGGTGGGATGGGGAGGGTGGGAGGGAGGGAGATGCAGGAGGGAGGAGATATGGGAACATATGTATATGTGTAACTGATTCACTTTGTTGTAGAGCAGAAACTAACACACCATTGTAAAGCAATTATACTTCAATGAAGATGTTTAAAAAAAAAAAAAAAGAGGTAATTTAGTTAAAATGAGATCATTAGTGTGGGCCCTAATCCAGTATGGCTGGTGCCTAATCCAGTATGGCTGGTGTCCTTATAAGAAGAGGAAATTTGGACACAGACAGTTACAGAGTGAAAACCTAAGAAGATGGACCATCTGCAAGGCAAGGTGAGAGGCCTTAGAAGAAATCAACCCTACTGACACCTTGATTTCAGCCTTTTAGCCTCTGTGAGAAAATGAACTTCTTTTGTTTCAGCCACCCAGGCTAGAAAACGAACACAGGTGGTGTTGGGAATTTCTATCACGAGGCACATAGTGAGGGGTCGTCTCCCTGTATGGCAATATAAGCTGCCATTGAGGATTATTGACTAGATCCATTATTTCGTTCAGGGTTTGCAAAAATGGTCACATTCTAATTCTGTCATTACTTTTTCATTCAACTGGGATTTATTTTTTTTTCTAAAGAGAAATGTTTCCTTCACCAATTGTTTGGAAACTCTGAGAACAGAAATAAATGCTTGATTTTCTCTGTATTCACCAGTATTCAGAATAGTGAGTTGGTTCCCTAGCATCTTTCAGAAATGCTTCTTTTTAAAAATGAACTCATGAAGTTTAGTACATTTGACTTGTTTGAATTTATTACAGTTGTTATTCTATTTAATGTTCAGATTATTCCAACTTTGGTCAAGGGGGACTTTTTCACTATGGCTCCTGAGTCCTTTTGACACAACACCAGACTTCTTTAACTGCTTCCTCGCTTTTTGTTATTACACGATATCCAGACTTGTCTTTTACATTTTCTGCTTAAACCTCAAGTCAACCATTTTTCCAAGGAAATGGTGTTTGGAGGCCATGATCTGAAGATTAGCACTGCTCATTTCTATTGGATTTATTATTGTTTTTATGACATTGCAGTGGAGAGATCTTGGCAATACTTTTTTTATTGTAAAAAGAAAAGACATCATGAGTTCATAATAATACAAATTTATTATTACAGGGTATTATGTAATATCTTTGATTTTCATAGTATTTGTATCTATTTTCTCCTAATCTGAAAATCTTGGTTCCTAACAACATTAACAATTACTTATTTGCTTTATTCTACCATGAATCTAATAGTTTCAGAATAGTAACAGCAATATTATTACTAACAATATGATTACTAAACATAGTTTAAGATAGTTTTGCAGTTCTTTTTCTTTACTAGGGATACATAGCCAAATTACTAAGTTTTAAAATCATGTGAAATAATTCCTTTCAATATACTGTTAGTTTTATTTTTTTTAAACTACTGCATCATTATCCTATATGTGCAACTGCTTCTCTCCCCTTTTTTTTTTTTAAAGTTTACAATTTTTTTAAAAAATTTTATTTATTTATTTATTTATTTATTTTTGGCTGTGTTGGGTCTTCGTTTCTGTGCAAGGGCTTTCTCTAGTTGTGGCAAGTGGGGGCCACTCTTCATCGCGGTGCGCGGACCTCTCACTGTCGCGGCCTCTCTTGTTGCGGAGCGCAGGCTCCAGACGCGCAGGCTCAGTAGTTGTGGCTCACGGACCCAGTTGCTCCGCGGCATGTGGGATCTTCCCAGACCAGGGCTCGAACCCATGTCCCCTGCATTGGCAGGCAGATTCTCAACCACTGTGCCACCAGGGAAGCCCTATACTGTTAGTTTTTGTTTTATTTTGTTTTTATTTCTTAGGAAGTGCCTTTATTTTTATTTTTGTTAGTTAATCATCTAGACATTTAGGTGGTTAAAAGTCAAATCTATAAAACAAATTATATGCAGAGTCTAGTTTCTCATCTTATTCCCTCTATCTTGTTCACTCTCTCCCCAGCAGGTAACATTTTGTTTTAAATATATGTAGTCTCTTTTATATATATGCATATATATATAGATATATAATATGTGTGTGTATATATATATATATATATGTATATATATACCATAGATATCATGTATGTATAAGCATATATGTATTTAAACAGGAGCTTACTGCAGTAACTTTTCTCTGCCTTGTTTTCTCACTCATTGTTATACCTTGGAAATCACTTCATAGCATATTTACAGCTTGGAGAACTCCACTGTGAGCGTGGACTATTATTTATGCAGACAGCTTCCTACCGATGAACACTTAAGTTGTAGCCAGTCTTTTTCTATTCCAAGTAATGCAATTTGCACTTGGCACAGCATACACAGAAATTTTCATATTTTTGTAAGTGTATTTTTGGGATCTAAACTTGGAAATGGAATTTCTGAGTCAAAGAGAAAATGAAAATTTTGTAGATATTGCCAACTAACCTCCATAGAAGTTGTACCATTTTGCCTTCCCACCATAAAGGAATGAAAAGTTCTGTTTCCCCAAAGTAACATCACAGAATATGTGGTCAATCTTTTGGACTTTTTGCCATCTGATAGGTAAGAAGTGGTATCTCAGCATGGTTTTAATTTACATTTCTCTCTCTATGAGCAAGATGGAACATCTTTTCATATGTTTAAGAGTCATTTGCATTTCCTTTTTTTATGAAAGAATTCTGACTCCTCCTTTTCTATGATCTCCCTGTAGTTTCCAGGTTCCTGGTGTTCCCCTGTTCAGTCCTCAGGCCTTTAGGTACAACACTCAGCCTTGGACTTCCTACAGCTGTGCCTGCATCAGTGGTGGGAGAACAGTAAGAAAGAAAAAAGCAATAGGTGTTCTCCCCTCCTTAGGCTCAAAGTCCCTCTCATGAGAGAGAAAGGCTCCCCTCCTCAGAAAGTAGACACCTGTAGGCCCTGGCTGCTGTTATTGTTGCTATCGTTGCTACTGTGGGATTGCCTGAGGGCTGGTGCATGAGAGCACAGAGAAAAGGACAACCCCCAAGAAATTTTCCATTCTCCCTTAGCATTAGCCCAGCTCTAGAAGGCTTCTCCTGGACCTCTCTTTCTCTGCCTCCTGCCAAGCTCTGGATATCAGGATGTCTAGAAACCAGGTTGGGGATACCAGGGAAAAAAGGGGAAATTCACAGCTGGTTTGGTGGTATTTCAAATTCTGATCTTCTCTAATTTGCCTTCTATGGTTTAAGTTAAGAAAACTTCAGGCTTTCTAGCCATATCTACTGGGAGAGAATGTGCTTACATCATCTTACCTGGAACTGGCACTCCTGCCTCAGGGATTTTCCACTTATTTTCTTCGCTGCTTGAAATGCTTTTCACCTAGATATTTGATTGACCAACTCCTACTCATATTTCAGGTTTTAACTCAATTGTCACCTGCTCAGATAAGCCTTTTCTGACTACTCTCTATAAAGTAGCCTCTTCCAATCCTAGACACCCTTTGCCATGGTATTATGTTGTTTTCATAGCATTTATCATGACCTGAACTTATCTTCTTTACTTGCTCCTCGTCTGTATCCCCCTAAATCTATGAAGACAAGGACACATCTTGCTAATTACTTTCTCACCTGCATTTAGAATATCGACATCTAGAAAGTGTTCAGTAAATAGGTGTTGAATGAAAGAATGCAAAGGAATTAAGCAGTATTGGGGTAAAATAAAATTTCTTGGCTGATGGTCTGAGGAAGTGTAATATCATTACACTGAGGCCACAAGCATGGGGTAGTGGCCATGTGGTATGGGAGTAGAAATCAAAATTGTGGCCCTCATCTTGGCTGTGCCACTGATTTGCTCTGTGGTATTAGAAGTTACTTCATCTCTTTAGGCTTTAATTTTCTCATCTGAGAAATGCTAGATTGAGATTTGTTGACCATGAAAGTCCTTCCAACTTCAGCATCTTAAGCTTCTTAAACATTTAAGTCAACAGCATGCCTTTAAAATTTAGTTACATGATCCAAAAGGATCAGTTATACCAGAAGAACCTGTCTCTCCACAGTATGAAATTTTCCTTTGGCAAGAAAGTATGAATGAGATAATGATGGGAAACGAGGTCTCGGTACGTTCTGACACTGAAATGACTGGCTCGCTCCCGGCAGTATACATCTATTTCAATCATTATTTTTTCTTCTCCAATTTCAGGTATCACATCTAGTCCAAATATAAGCTTAGCTCCACTCCCGTACTACAGTGTGGTTTTAACTTTGGGAACTGTTGGGTGTTTGTTTCCTTACCCAGATTCTCCACACACACAACACGCAGAGAAGGAGGGAGTTTCCTGAAACACCTGGCACTACCGACCTACCTCCTCCCCACACATTTTCCCAGCACTGATCCTCCAGTTAAATCTGGGTTAGTAGAGTTGCACCTCCCCTTCCCACTGTAACAGGTGTGGACCCAGAGATCCTATTATTACTAGCTTGCAGCAGACATCCTGGGCCTATCCAATTTGGCTTAAATATTTTGGTTTCCCTCAAGTTCCTTGGGAGTTTGGATTTGAGAAACCTCAGGCCAAATCCAAACACATCGAGGCCCTAGAAGTCTGCACCAGGAATGTGGTGGTATGTAAATGAATCACTTTGCTATTTATATTTCTCTCTAGTGTTGGTGTATGAATCATATCCAAATTATTTGCCACAATGGGATGAACAGCCTTTTTCAGAAAAGTCTGCATAAAGGGCCTATTTTCTCCTTTTCTCTAGTTTCTCTCATGTTTTCATCTATTTACTGGTATTAGATGGATACTCATTCACAAAACATTTGCTATGTTCTAGACACTGTCTAGCCTTTGGGATGAATCTAGATACAAGGAGAGCTTTTATTTTCCTTCATAAATATTTTGACCTTTTATTGCTATTCAGTTCTTCCTTTACTGCATCTCTGAATCTCTGAAGATAGTGCCTGTGGTTTCCTTAATATAAAGCTAATAAAATTGTCACTCAGAGTATTTTTAAATGACATGTACAATTATTAGTCTTGCTGCTGGGCAGTGGGGCATAATTAGGTTTTGCTGTCATAAAGTATTAAAATGAGAAAGTTTATGGACTGTATGTACTGTTTGGAGAGAGTTATTTTTCTTTATTTATGTGGGCCCATGTTTAAGAGTGATTCAGGGATTTCCCTGAATCCAGTGGTAAAGAATCTGCCTTCCAATGCAAGGGACACGGGTTCAATCCCTGGTCCGGGAACTAAGATCCCACACGCCAAGGGGCAGCTAAGCCCGTGCACCACAACCACTGAGCCCATATGCTTCAACTAGAGAGAAGCCTCCATGCCACAACGAAGATTCCGCAACTAAGACCCGACACAGCCAAAAATAAATAAAATTAAATAAATAAATAAATAAAAAAGAGTGATTCAGAGATTCAAAACTGAAGTGCACGATTGTCACACTTTAAGTTCAGAGATGTTCATTACCGTGTTACCATACAAAACACTGGATATGATCTGATTGTTCACTATAGAGAACTGATTAAATAAATTAGAAGACAATTCAGTACAGCCATTACAATTATTGTAGAGTTGTAGTAATATTGGAATGTGTATACAATATATTATTAAATAAAATAATTAGGTTATAGCAGCGTATGACCCAGTTTTATTTTTTAAATTGTAAATAAATGTATTTGTAAAAAATATAAAAATAAGTTAAAAATGTAAAAACTATTAAGATCAGTTACATGTAAATAAATAAATTATAAACAAATAAATATGTTTATCAATATATTATATACACATATGTAAATGCACAGGTATGTGTGTATATTTGTATATGTTTATATATATATATTTTACCAACCTCAAGGAAAATTCTGAATTCTCTGTAAATATTAATAATCAGTGATTATCTCTAAATTATGGGTGATTTATGGTATAACATGGTTAATCTCAAGAATTTTGGAGCTAGACCGCATGAATATAAATCCTGACTCTACCAGCCATGTGACCTTTGTTTGGCAAGTTACATAATCTCTACATGCTTCAATTTTCCCTCTGTAAAATGAGGATGATAAAAACTATACCTGCCTCATGGGATTGTTTTGAGTAATAAGTTATTTAAGATAGGAAAGCTGCTTAGAATAGTGCTTGGGGAACTTCCCTGGTGGCGCAGCGGTTAAAAATCCGCCTGCCAATGCAAGGGCACGCGGTTTCGAGCCCTGGTCCGGGAAGATCCCACATGCCGCGGAGCAACTAAGCCCGTGCGCCACAACTACTGAAGCCTGTGTGCCGCAACTACTGAGCCCACGTGCTGCAACTACTGAAGCCCATGCGCCTAGAGCCCATGCTGCACAACAAGAGAAGCCACTGCAACGAGAAGCCCTCAAGCAGCAACGAAGACCCAGCACAGCCAAAAATAAACCAAAAAAAAAAAAAAAAAAAAAGAATAGTGCTTGGTATATAGTAACACTATGTAAGTGTCATTACAATTTTCAGTATTATCCATATTATTAGCAATGATCATGTAGTCTTCTATACTTAGAAAACAATTCAGTAAATGTTATTTTTAACCAAAAACATATTGCATTATTGATGCAGTCTTTCCAGCAATGTACCCCCCCTTGTATCATAAATATATCAAGTCAGAAGGAAATGACAATGAAAATAATATGCATTAGGGTTTTTGAATACATTATTTAAAAGCCATAAATACATTCACCCTTTTCTGTCCATTTAGTGTCAGATATAAGCGGATGATGAAGAGTTTCTCCTCCAGCCATGATGTCTAACTTTGGCACACATCAGAATTTCCTGGAGGTCTTGTTAAAACCTAGATTGCAGGGACTCACCCCCAGAGATTCTGATTCAAAAGGTCTAGGATGAAGTCTGAGCATTTCTAACAAGTTTCCGCTTGGTGCTGGTGCTGCTGTTTCTCAGAACCACACTTTGAGAACCACTGACCTAGAGTACCTAATGCCATAATCAGGCGCAAGGGCCTTTTTTCAGTCACTCCCAGCTATCTGATGTTCCTCCTTTCTACCCTCCCTTTCTTCCTTCCACAAACGCATGGAGCATCTACCATGGGCCAGGTACTGTGTTAGGTGCTGGGGATAAAAAAATGTCTTGCTTTCTGTGAGCTTATAGTTTAGGGGGAAACTTAAGCAAGTTATTTAATCTGACTTTTTTTTTTTTTTTTTTTAAATAAATTTATTTATTTATTTATTTATTTTTGGCTGTGTTGGGTCTTCGTTTCTGTGCGAGGGCTTTCTCTAGTTGCGGCGAGCGGGGGCCACTCTTCATCGCGGTGCGCAGGCCTCTCACTATCGCGGCCTCTCTTGTTGCGGAGCACAGGCTCCAGACGCGCAGGCTCAGTAGTTGTGGCTCACGGGCCTAGTTGCTCCGCGGCATGTGGGATCCTCCCAGGCCAGGGCTCGAACCCATGCCCCCTGCACTGGCAGGCAGACTCTCAACCACTGCACCACCAGGGAAGTCCCTAAGCTGACTTCTGATATCTTAACCAGAGAATGAAGAGTTTAATCATTAATTCATTTTATTGGCAACTATTGGACATTTACTATGTCCCAGGCTCTACGCAAAGCAAAAACAAAACAAAGCTATTTAATTATATAATGTTTTCAGTATTCATAAATATTCTAATTGATCCTCACACCAACCATTCATGGTAGATAAGGTACGATTCCCCCTGTTCCACAGATGAGCCAACCGAAGCTCAGGGAGGTCACGAGTGCCTGAGCTGGAAAGTAGCTAAGAGGGACTTGAACTCAGCTCCTTGCTTCCCATTCCAGACAGAGTCTTTCATCTATATGCCATTGTGAACTAAATTTTCGCCAAGGTCTCTTTGTGCTCTTTTAGTGACTGTGATAAATACTGGTTGAATTAAATGGTGGTCATTTTTAACATTGTTTCAAAGCTGTGGGTAATACTTTTAGATAAGCATGGGAAACTCACTTAACATTGTTGGAAGTACAAGTCAGCAAATATTTATTGAGTATCTGATACACAATAGGGAATGTATGAAGTGTTGGAGATTAAAAATATATATAAAATACAAATTTATCATAGAATATAACGTTAATGTATATAACAGGACATATGTATATATGTATATATTTATATATATATAAATACCATTTGCCTGATTGATATACAGATACGCTTTAATATTTTGACACAGCTACCTTGTCATTTCATCTGTGCTTTAGTTAACAGTGGGCTCAAGGGACTCATATATTATATATAATATAATATATATTATATAAATTATATATGACTATATATTATATAAAAACATATATTACATAACTCCTGTTTTTGAAGGAGCTCAAAGTCTAGTAGGACAGATAAATAAACAGGAAATATAATACTACAATATGATGTGGTAAGGACAATGACAGAAGAATGCCTAGAGTGCTAGGGGACAACAGAGTGAGGACACAAACCCAGCCTGGGGAAAGTTTCCTGGGGAACTTATGTCTCAGCTGATTTGTGTGAGATGAATGAGCAAAAGCGGTGGGGAGCAGGTGATCCTAGCAGAGTGATCCATAGAAACTGAGGCTCCAAGGTGTAAAACAGCAGGTCGTGTTCAGGGAGTTGTATGTTCTTTGCTGCACCTGAAATGTGTGGCTGTACAAAAGTCTGGAGAGGCGGGCGGGGGCTTAGTAAGCCACGCTTGGGCATATCCTGTATGTGGTAGGGAGACTACGTATCCTAGAGGTTCAAAGCTTGGGCTCTCAAGTCAGACAATGTATCCTTGACCTCACTTCTTGTATGTATTAGCTGGTGGTCATGGGCAATTTAATCTTTCTGAGCTTTGATTTTCACAGCTGGAAAATGGGGATAATAATGCCTGCTTCTATGGGTTGTTCCGAGGATAAAATAAGGTAATGCAAGTATATCTCTTGACATAGTGCTTATTACAAAATAATCTCCCAATAAATGATAATATATGATAATGATAATGATGATGATAATTATTATTAGAAGGGATCATTATACATAACCGCCTAGATGTGCATCATATTGTAATTATACTGAAAAGTAAACAGTTGTTGATGACTCCCTGGGAATTGACTGTCTTAGAGACCACAGTAGCTTGGACAGAGAAAGCATGGACAAGTTGTGTAAGTGACTTTGCATTTCTACGTCTATCAGGAAAGGTTTACTGTTATTTACCAACAGTGGAAAGACAGAGGAATGACCATGGTTCAGCATCAGGGAGGCCGTCATTAATAATTACTTAGTTTATGCTTTGTTTTATTCATTGTGGTGGACTCAGAGCCAAAGAATGAGGAGGTAGATTTTCCATTCACATCTGAGGAAGGGCAGGCAGCCTTGAGTTTCAGGTTCCTGGTCCACGGGTGCATTGACCACCTTGTTTATTTTCCAGATGAGAGGGCTGTGCTGAAGTTCTGTCCTGAAGACGGGGGCGGGATGGGGGTTGTAGACTCCTGTGTAGGGTGTCTGAAATCTGGGCTGCCTCTTGTACAAAACCCTTCAAAAATCACAGGCCCTTGGCCAGCAGGTGGTTGTGTAGCTGCTGTGCTCTTGGGAAGAATGTCTCAGCCCCTGTGGCCTAGGGACTTAGGGAGAGGAAGGCTGAAGGAGCGAGCACACAGAGTGGCTAGTACCAACAAATGGAGGGAGCAGCTCTCAACCCTCACACACATATTAGAAGGCACAGTGGTGATGATAGTGACCAGCAGGGACTGACCAGAGCTCTTACCTCCATTTTTCCCCGAAGTGCACCACACCCATGCTCTGATAGAAACCAAGACAGAGAGGAGAAGCCACAAAAATGACGGATGACAGATGTCATCTTCTCACTGACCTTGTCGTCTGGGACATGAAGGTGGATTTTGTATGGTTTATAAAAATAAAAATATGTGACATTGGAACTTCCCTGGTGGCACAGTGGTTAAGAATCCGCCTGCCAACGCAGGGGGCATGGGTTCAAGCCCTGGTCCGGGAAGATCCCACATGCCGCGGAGCAACTAAGCCCGTGCGCCACAACTACTGAACCTGTGCTCTAGAGCCTGCGAGCCACAACTGCTGAGCCCACGTGCCGCAACTGCTGAAGCCTGCGCACCTAGAGCCTGTGCTCAGCAACGAGAAGCCACCGCAGTGAGAAGCCTGCGCACCGCAACAAAGAGTAGCCCCTGCTCACTGCAACTAGAGAAAGCCCTCATGTAGCAACGAAGATCCAACGCAGCCATAAATAAATAAATAAATAAATTTATTTTTTAAAAAAATGTGACATTGCTCAAATCGGGAGTATTGAGTCACGATTTCTACTCACTAAAATAACTTTCATACAGGCTTCAATTCATTGCAAGTATTGGCAAGCATCAACTCATATGCCAAAGAAAACTGGCATAGGAGTAACCTTCCCCACCTGATTGTGGGGCTTATTGACTTTCTCACTTCCTCCCTTCTCTGTTCTCAGTCCCTAGCACCCACAGCACGCTATATATGGGCACAGCCTCCGCAAATGGAAGAGCGTGCATTGGAGTCTTGGATGGGTGCTTTTGAAAGACCACAGACCCTGGTTGATTGTATTTCCTGCTGGTGGTCAGGAGGTTTTAGCAGGCACTGTATTTTTTTCTATTAATGACTCTCCAGATTTTGGACTGTTATCAGCTCTGCCACTGCTGCTGTCACACAGTCTTGGCAAGAAAATGTCACACTACCCTCACCACTGCCACCACCCACCTCCCACACCCCTTTCTCCTTGTAAACCTCAAAGGACTCCAAGGAAGGAGTAAGTTGCCACCTGCTGCACTGCCCTCCACCAGTTTGACTGGTTTTTCCTGCTACAGCAGCCCAGTCTCTGAGGCCTTGGGGACCCATGGAGACCTATGCAGTTAGCAGCCGTAGGACGAAAATACTCAGGTTTGGCAGGCAAACAGTAAAATTGGTCTTTTAAACTGATTCTGAGAACCTGAAGAGTGACTTTGTTGTAAAACCTGTGATTCTCCTTTTTCCTTTCCAATGAGTTGGATTTTTTGAACTATACTTAGTATTCAGAACTCAAAGTCCTCTCTGTGCTCATTGCTTGAGAACATATTACAAAGTGAACCCTTTCTCTCAGTAAGGGGCAGAGGGTTTCTGAAGAACCCTGCTGTTGTCCTTCAGATGGTAATCATATTTGACACGCTTCAACTGGCCATGATCACACCAGGTTCTTAGTACATTTCTGAACAAGGAAGAGGGAAAAACCATTCTCCTACTCTTAAAAAGAGATGTGCAGAAATTACTAGTTTAATTCAAGCCTTACCTAGATAAGAACTGATTACTATAGAAAATGAGGCAAGAAACTCACATGTACTGGAATACCTACTATGTGCTGGGGACTTAGTACACATTCTCTTGCTTAATCCTCCAGCTGGCTAGCTGGCTAGCTTGGCAGGCTCCCATTAATTAACATGGCAGCAGCTCCAGGAGAGCCACACCAGAAGCTGCAAGGCTAATTGAGTTGCCCAGTGTCACTCATGCCATATTCTGTTGGTTCATGTGAGTGATGAGGCCAAATCAGATTCAAGAGGTGGGGAAACAGATTCCACTTCTTGGTGGGAATTGCTGAAAAAGGGTGTGCAACATAAAGGGTGGGCAGAATTATTGAGACCATCTTTGGAGATCAACTGTCACAATGGACCTGAAAAAAAGAAAGGAATAATGACAGCTGACTCATACCTGTCAAGGTGTAATATTAAGTGAAAGAAGTTTCAAAAACTGATTTAAGCCCCTTGCTAGAAAAGTGCAGTGTATGGGCAATTATCCACTATATATAAACAGAAGTAGTTTCTGTTTGTCACCATGACCTACAAAATCAATTAGGTAGATTTCGTCAGGTTTGGAGGGTATGTTTGCAAAGATCAGACAAAATATGGGCAATATTGATTTGGCATGCATGAGATTCACTTGTGAGGAGCTCTCTCTAAAGAAGCCATTCTTTAGAGCAGTTAAAATTCAACTGAGGCCTGCAGACTGCTGACTGGGAGAGACAGGCCAAAGGACTGAGATGCTGTAGGCATAGAAAAACAAAATGGTTTCAAATATGAGTCCTAAATTGAAAGTCAAAAGGGTGAATGCTCCTAATGACAGGTGTTGATTTGCAACTGAGCTGCTTATCACATAAGCAACTTTGAGAAGCATGCTCCTGGGTAAGCAATAAGCAGGATTTCTTTAACAATGGTTAATGATTTTCCAGGCCACACCAGGTGGACACCCTTTGTTATTAGGGTCTATTGTTATTTCCCTATCTCTAAAGGCTTTCTACCGCTGATAGTTAGCTCTGATAAGCAGGGCTTCATATCTCAATGAGGTTTACTTCTTAGAATGGCCTTGGTGCCTCTGTTTCCTGGTAAGGGATTCAGAAAGCAGCCAAGGAAACACTGTAACTGGTAGGGGAGGGATGGAAAAATCCATGAACTTAATTAAAATACTGTACTCATGGGAAGAATGGCAGTAACATGAGATTGGGATGTAGAAGGCCTGGCTTTAATCTTAGCTCTTCTACTCACCAGCTATAAAACCTTAGGTGCTTCCCTCTTTTCCATGCCCACAACAGGTAGTATCTGTAGTTATCTCTTGAATCTAATCACTGTGCAATCCGTCTCTCCTGCCATGATCCAGGCCTTCATCAACTATCTTTTGGGTTAAAGTAACACCTTTCTAGAGTTCACATCTGAACGTGCTGCTCTTCCCTGTTTCTCCATTGCCTCTCTGAACTCCTGAGTTTGGAAAACAAGACTTTTTATGTCTTGGACCTGTCTATCTTTGCAGGTTTACCTCTTGCCACTGCTCTCCCTCTGTGGCAGGTTGACTTTTTAAAAAATAGATTAAATTCTTCCTCCCTGTATGCACATGCTTTGCAAAAAGATTGTGTAGCTTCTCCCATCAAGAGGTAGAGTCTGTTTTCTCACCTCTTGACTCTGAGTTGTCCTTGTCACTTTGTCTTACTGAATGCACTGGAAGTGGCACTGTGTTATTTCTGAGCCCAGGCATCAGAGGCTTGGAGTGCTTTTGCCCTTTCTTCTGGAATCCTGCCACTGCCATGTGGACAAGGTCAGGCTAGCCTGCAGGGGGATGAGAGACTATTTGGAGGAGAGCCCAGCTGTCACAGCCAGGGCTATCCTAAACCAGTCTATAGCTAGCTAATGCCCAGACATGCGAGAGAGAGACTACCTGCCCAGCTCTCAGCTGTCTGCTGATACATGAATGAGCCAGCCAAGACCAGAAGAACAGCTCAGCTGAACTACAGACTCATGAGCAATAATAATGATGTTATTATTTTAAGCCACTAAGTTTTGGGTGGTTTGTTACACAGCAGCAGCTAATTGATACACCCTTAATTTCATCTCTCTGTATTGTGGGGTCCAGTCAGGCTAAATTTCTTGCAGTTTTCTATATATTGCCATCCTGATTTTTACCTTTTGATCTTTGCACAGGCTGGTTCCTCTGCCTGAAATGTTCTTACCCTTCAGCTTCACCCTTTGCTTGGCTAAAGTCTGTTCATTTTTATGATTAGCGTAGATGGCTCGTCCTCTAGCAAGATTTGCCTAACCCTCATCAAGAGCAGGTTAGATGTCAGTCACGTTCTCCCATAGCATCCTGCCCTTACCTCTTTTGTAGCACTTGTCACACTGTATTGTAATTACCCTCCTCTCATCTGACTTCCCACTGTCCTTTAAGTTCCTGGAGGCAGGCCTGTATCTTGTTTGAAGGAGTATTGTTTAAACTTAGCATGTCTAATATATAGTAGGGCCAAAAGAGAACTTTGTCAGTGAATGAAGTTATTTTACTTCCCTAAGTTTCAGTTCCTTCATCTATAAAATGTAAAGGGTGGAAAGAATCCAATGATTCTTGATGAAAATAGGTTTTGTATTACATGCTGCCTCTGATCCATTGGTCCTGAATATCTGTAGTTCTATACTGAGAAGGATTGTGGGGCTGTGACTAGAGTTATAGGGAAGAATGTCATGATTAATGAACTATGTCTGTTATGGTCAGGAAATAGGAAGTGACAGCAAACCTGCCAAGGATGTGGCAATCTAGGGAAAGATGATTCCTCTGACTACTTTGAATTAGAATCTTGCTCAACCCAACCATAATCTGCACTATATATTGTGCTAATGAAGGGAAAACCAAATGTGAAACTGACTAGATGCTAAAATTAATGTCACTTGCTATGGTAGAGACTAGGTGCTTGCCAATCCGTTTTCTCTTCTGCCTGGGCACATATATTGGACTATGTTTCTCCAGCTCCTTGTATTAAGTCTGGGCCATGTGACTAGTTCCCACCAATGTAATATAAGCTCAAGTAATGTGAGTCACCTCTGGGCTGAGCCGGTTAAGCACAAGGAAGCCTTCTTTGGGCTCTCTCCTTCTCCCTTCTTGACCAGCTCCAAAGAGAGAATTCACTGGAAGGATCTGGGTGCTTGAGGAACTGCATGCCACACTGGACTGTGATGGGAATGAGAAATAAACCTTTATCTCTCAAATCACTGAGATTTGGTGTGGTGGGCGGAGAGTTTTTACCCTACTGTGTCTGCCTACTTTTTTTTCCTCTTTAGTTTTAGGTGTGCAGACATCAGGGAGTTAGATGCCAAATGTTAATGGCATCTATAGAAGTCAAAAAAATTACGTTTGGGGCCTCCCTGGTGGTGCAGTGGTTGAGAATCTGCCTGCCAATGCAGGGGACACGGGTTCGAGCCCTGGTCTGGGAAGATCCCACATGCCGCGGAGCAACTAGGCCCGTGAGCCACAGCTACTGAGCCTGCGCGTCTGGAGCCTGTGCTCCGCAACAAGAGAGGCCGCGATAGTGAGAGGCCCGCGCACCGCGATGAAGAGTGGCCCCCGCTCGCCGCAACTAGAGAAAGCCCTCGCACGGAGACGAAGACCCAACACAGCCAAAAATAAATTAATTAATTAGTTAAAAAAAAAAATTACATTTGATACTTCAAGTGTTTCAGGTCACCTAAAGTAATGACTTTATAAATTGAGATACTTTACAATCTGTGCTATTCTCAGCTGCATTTATTATTGCTTTTTCTACCCTTGGATTCTTTTCCCATATAAAGTGACCCACCACAAGGACATGATAAAAGCCCCACGTGGAGCACCCTCCCCTGCCCCTTTCTTTGCACTGCACGGCATGCAGGTGGGATCTTAGTTCTCTGAACAGGGATATTACCTGCGCCTCCTGCAGTGGAAGCGCGGAGTTCCTCGCTACCCCTTCCTTCCTTCCCTCCTTCCTTCCTTCCTTCCTTCCTCCCTCCCTCCCTTCCTTTCTTTTTAATTTTTTAAAAATTAATTTATTTAATTTTATTTATTTTTGGCTGCATTGGGTCTTTGTTGCAGCACACAGGCTTTCCTCTAGTTGCGGCGAGTGGGGGCTACTCTTCGTTGTGGTGCACAGGCTTATTGCTGTGGCTTCTCTTGTTGCAGAGCACGGGCTCTAGGCGCACGGGCTTCAGTAGTTGTGGCGCACGGGCTCAGTAGTTGTGGCACACGGGCTTAATTGCTCCGTGGCGTGTGGGATCTTCCTGGACCAGGGCTCGAACCCGTGTCTCCTGCATTGGCAGGCGGATTCTTAACCACTGTGCCACCACGGAAGCCCCTCTTTTTAATTTTTATTGGGGTATAGTTGATTTACAATGTTGTGTTAGTTTCAGATGTACAACAAAGTGAATCTGTTATACATATGCATATATCCACTCTTTTTTAGATTCTTTTCCCATATAGGCCATTATAGAGTATTGAGTAGAGTTCCCTGTGCTACCCCTTTCTTTTGATATGAGTTACCCAACAGACCCTGTAGGTGAAAAAGTTTATTGTTCTTTAAGCCCAAGAAGGTAATGACTTCTACCCTCAGATTTCCTGCCTTCCACAATTTGATTGCAAAAGTTTCTCAAGCTCCTGACAGAAACAGAAAATGTAGATTTAAAATATTCATGCCTTTCTGTCTGCAGCAGCATGGGTTCATGAACATGCATATCCAGCCAGTCAGCTGTTGCCTTCTGGTTCAGGGAGGCAGGACTCAGGCTATAGGACAGGAAGTGGGAGAAGTTGACCTTTCCTATATCTCTGCCCTACAGTCTTGGGCCTCTTACCTTCTAAGTTCCTAGATATCAAGCCCTCATTCTTCCCCCAATAATTATGGTCCCCAGAGCTGCCTGTTCTTCATACAGTAAAATGTTTTCCCCAATGATCCCAGCAAAACTTCCCCATCTCTGGCCCAGCTCTCTCAGTCTGCTCTCTTTTCAATGCACTAATCTGATCAATTTTGGTGAACTAATGACTTACTGGGTACCTAGTAAGAGAAGTGGCTTTCCTTCACCTCTCATGTAATAAATGAACATCTCTATAGTAGCTCATGGGTTACTTGATGTTGTCTAAACTAAAAGTTTCACACTGGGCCTTTTAGGCCAGTAAGAAAAAAAGGAAGGCTCTGAGACTGACCACTGGGGGGAGGTCCTTGGACAAGAATGGCCTCCTGACATTCCTCAATCACCCTTTGAAGGTAGTGGTGTGACCTGCCAGTGCCCAGGGCCAGCCCAGTGTGTATGCTGTGATGCTGGAGGAGACTAGAGCGATGGAGACAGCAGGAGTTTTGATGGAATGGGCAGCAGGATTTTAATGTGTGCCAGGGTGCATGTGAAAGGGCTGTTTGAGTGAAGGTCAAAGGGTGGTGTAGATTTCTGTTAAAAACAGGGCAGGAGTAGGGCACTGGGACTGGGTGGGGATAGAGAGTGGTTTTAGAGTGCAACAGGCTAACAAGAAAATGAGGCCACTTGGAGTTTGTTTTTTCCATGATTGATGGATTTTCGTGGGTGTCATAGAGTGGGCCTGAGGCTTAAATTTGCCTATGACTTTGATTGACAGGGGACGCCCACACCACCACCACCACTATACAAGGTCATATTTATTGAGTCCTTGCCATGGGCCCATGGTTCATTTATTGCTCCCTACAACTCTTTGTGGTCTCAGTATCATTATCCCCTATTTATAGATGAGGAAATGGCAGTTAAAAAGTAACTTGTATGAGCTCAGCAAAGTGGCAGAAACTTGAGTCCTGTTCTTAACCACCACACCTTACTGTTAAAAGCATCCCCGAGAGGTAAGGGGGACAGAAGTCTTTGTAGGGCTGGACCTCCTGTTATCAGCCTTGCCTTTTTCTTGATAGGTAGGGGAAAGCCTAAAGGGTGAGGGAGCCAGTGCCGAGCTGTTCAGCCAGAGTCAGTGCTGCCAGCGAGGATTCCACCAGCATCTTTGGCTGGCCACACTCTCTCTGGGCAACTCTTTGCCACCAGTATCCTTTGGCCGATTTGAGAAAGTGAGCTGCCAGCTTGCGTAAGATAAAGCCTCATCAGCGCCAGAGGAAGGGAAACATCAAGGTGAAAACCCTAGAGAGTCTGGGATTGTCATAAACCTCGTTGGTCACGCAGGGTCTCCTGATGGAAGATTCTCCAGCCATTAAATGGTCCTGGAGGAGGCTGACATGCTGCCCTTCGGAGAGTGAGGTGATGACAAAAGACACGCAGACATAACTGCACATATGTGAGTGGAAAATCCATTGTGACAACAGGCTGCAGGATGGACTTGGCCACCTGGCTGGATCTCGATTGCCACGGCACGTCTGGAGAAGTCAGCCGTGGCTCCAGTCCTGGCCGCCAGTGCGCGGGAAGTGGTTCAGCAATCAGGTCTTTCACAATCAATTTAGCTCATGCTCCAAAGTCCGGGCTGTAATTGACAGCAATTTCCTCCCTGGTTTCCTGAACTGTTAGATAAGAGTGCTGAACTGTTTTAAACCTTTTTGAGGCCAGGACTCACCTTCAAGTGGAATGTTAAGAGGCACATGCAATGAGATTTGACTTAATTCTAGACCTTTCCTTCCCTCTAGTATGAATAATTAGCAGAGCAATCCCCACCTTTGGTACCTGGAGTTTACGTATAGTGATCCGAAGAGAGAAATAAAGAAGCCCGTGCCCAGTGGTGGTGGAGTAAAAAGATTTCTACCCACCTTCTGTGTTTTATGAAATGGGGATGACAATAATGAACTCTGCTGGGTGGGTACAGACCAATTAGTCCAAGTTTGTAAAGCTCAGAGTCTTATTACAGTTTTCCTGCTGGAGGAGGGGAGGCAGGACCATCCTGTGACTTTGCATGTGAAACTAATCAGATCCTCCAGCCCTTCAGATCCCTTGACAATCTTGGGCTCTTTGCCTCTCAAGGTTAAAGGAGGCTGTTGCTTTTTGGATACTAATCAGTTGTGAAAACTTTTGATCTCTTGGAAACGAAAACCCGTTGCAATTGCCCTATTCTGAGCGTGGTGAGAGCTGAACAGGGGAGGTGCAGAGAGGCTGGCTTTATAGGAATGAGTAGTGTGTTTAGCAGTTGTGAGCTTTAGTTCTGTCTTCCTTGGGGCTCTGTGGGATCCTGGAGAATCACTTACTATTTCTAAGTATTTTTCCCCCAAATGTGATCTGAATTTTGTCTTATCTCCCCTGGGAGAAATTGGAGAAATTACTGTGATAAAACCGTAGATCATCACAGCTTGTAGATTTAAATTAGAAAAGCTTTGCATACATGTTTTCTGGGTACAAAATATATATATATGCTTATGTATACATATGCATACTGTTTTCCTATGGTGCTATTTTAGCCATACTAGGTACTTTTTAGGGATGAAAATTATTCTTCTACATCATGGCTTCTCAGCAGTGGCAGTGTTGACATCTTGGACCAGATCATCCTCTGCTATGGGGGGGACTGTTTAGCAGCATCCCAGGCCTCTACCTACTAGATGCCAGTAGCGCCCTGTGAAATTAATTAAACAAGGAAGCCATTAAACTGAGGTGGTTCTAATGCCTTACTTAGCAGTCTCTGTAAGCAACCACGACTAAGGATGTAAATGCCCCAAGGTTAAGGTATCAAAACCTAAGGCTAACCAAGCACAAACAGCTAACCTAGGCTTTCCCAAATAGGGCAACCACTTAAGCCATAGCCAATCAAATACTTTCCTTGCATTGCTTCTGTGGTCTCATCTCTAAAAGTCTTGCCCCTAGCTCCTGTTGGAGGAGGTTCCTAATCACTTCCCATTTGGTACTGCCCAATACGAATTGATTTTTGCTCAAATAAACTCTTAAGAATTTTAATATGCCTCTGTTTATCTTTTAACAACCCCTAAGTCATGACAATCAAAAATGCCTCCAGACATTGCCACGTGTCCTCTGGGTAGGATTGCCGGATTTAGCAAATAAAAATGCAGGGTGCATAGTTAAGTTTGAATTTCAGAGAAACAATGAATAAATTTTAGAATGTGTAAATTTAACTGGATATACTATATTTAATGTGGTAACCTACCTGGGGGGACAGTCTCCCCCTAGTTAAGAGCCACTCTTCTAGATAAAGATTTGCATTTATCAGTGAACTCACATTACCAGCAGCCTCATCCTCCTCTTATTCCTGCCCCACTTTTCTTTCTTTCTCATCTCTCTCCCTTATTGCAGCCCTTATGATACACGATAACATAAATTACATTGTGGGTCTCACGACAAATTGTTGCTAGCCTTAGGCATGAGAGCAAATAGAAACAAATTACTACTGTATGTGTAGTATTATGATAAAATGGGAGTCAGTCAAAAAACAAAACCAGTGTAGGCAATTCAAAATCATTCCTCTCCAAGCAGAACCCCTCCACAAATGGCACAGGACCCAGTCAGGTCTTTGAGGAAATGGAACTCTGTGTGCTTCCAAAGTCTCCACAGACCCTTTGAAAGTCAAGCCCAGGAGTCACTGTGAATTTTCCTTTTTGCCACTTAATCAACAGACATTTTTTGAGCGCTGACTGTGTCAACCAGGTGCTGCATGGCATACAAATAAGGAAAAGGCACAGTTTGTGCCTGATAGAGAAGAAGAAGCAGGTTGTCCCTCCATAGAGGGGTACTTGCTGATAACAAGTGGGGCATTCCCAGGGCCTAATCAGGATGCAGATGATAAGCAAAAGGAGAAATGGATAACCGTGGGCAGGGTGGGAATCAGGAAAGCTTTTGTAGAGTAGTTAAGATGCAAGGATGGGTAGAGTTTGGGGGCGGGGGTATACAGAGTTAGCTGGAGACCTGGGACTGCCTCCTGAGGATCAGTGATTTGGTGCTCAGAGCAGACCAATAATGTGGTGATCCTTTAAATTGACAGTCCTTAAATATTTGTTCAGGATCAGTTTAGAGGTGAAGTGGAACATGCATGGGGGAGGGACAGAGAGGAGGCTAGCTTCTGTTAGCCTTTAGTCTCTCCTTGATTGTCCCCAACAATTTATTATTGCTCCACTTTGCAAAACAAAAGTTAATTACACCACTAGTTTATTTATTTATTTTAATATTTACTTATTTATTTGGCTGCACGGGGTCTTAATTGTGGCCCGCGGCATCTTCGTTGCGGCATGCAGGATGGGCATGCGGGGTCTTCAGTTGTGGCATTTGAACTCTTAGTTGCAGCATGTGGGATCTAGTTCTAGGGAGGGCACCTGGGCCCCCTACATTGGGAGCGCGGAGTCTTAGCCACGGGACCATCAGGGAAGTCCCTAGAGCAATAGTTTAGAGACGATCTTTTGGTACTGAGCTTGCTCTTTGATGGGACCCTTGCTCCCTATGCCCTCTGCAAGCAACTTATCCTCAGTGTTTCATCCAATTCCATGTGGAGCTTTTAGTGAGACAAGGTCTCCACTTTCTTTGATTTGTCATTGTATTTCAGTGCCTCTTATAGGTTATTAATTGCCCAACTTAGTCCCCTGTTAACCCAGCTCTAAAGCTATCAGGATACTATTGACACATATGCTGTGATTAACCATTTATGTAGTATTCATTCTTTGAAAAGGTCTTCACCAAATGCTCCATGAAGGGCTTTCGCTAGT
Organism: Eschrichtius robustus; assembly: GCF_028021215.1. Classification (NCBI taxonomy): domain Eukaryota; kingdom Metazoa; phylum Chordata; class Mammalia; order Artiodactyla; family Eschrichtiidae; genus Eschrichtius; species Eschrichtius robustus. The sequence continues at coordinate 133,746,825 of NC_090825.1, forward strand.
GGTGGCAAGATACAACGGTCCCATGGAAGGAGTGTTAGATTGGGAGGCAGAAGGCTAGCTTTGAGCTCTGGCTTTGCAACTAACTTGCTGAATGTTCTTGTGTAAGTCACATCCCTGCCTTGGACTCTCATTTATTCCTCTAAAAATGGGAGGTTAGATTAGAAACAGAGTGGCAAAACAGATTTTATCTGACTGATTGGTAACAGCTCCCTTGAATGCTTCATAGAGAAAGCTTTTTAGAACACATCTGGGCTCCGAAAGAAAGAATAATCAATTAGCACTGTCTACCATGGGTGAAAAAAGGGGTCGGTGGTGGTGATAATAGCACGGGTGCCTCATTTTTAATATCCCTTGGTCGAATAAGCTCTAAGAAATTCCAATTGGAGTTCTGAAACCTAATGCGATTATTTGTTAAATATTCAAAGAGATTTTCTGTATTCAGAATTAGGATTCTGTGAACTTTCTCAAAATTACAGTTGGGTTGTTTAGAGCAGAGGAATAGCTATAATTCTTTGCTTCATTTAGGACAGCTTTGCTTCTAACCTGCCATCAATTGGATCTATACATCTGTGGTTTTTCTTGAAGTGGGGAATTTTTACACTGATAGAGTCATATTTTCACGAAGCCCACAAGCACACATTGACATTTTTCATTATTAAGTGATAGGATCCTAACCAAAACAAAATAAAACAAAAAGTCAAACAGTATAAACCAAATTAAAATGTAAACTACAGGCTGAGTGAAAATATTTGTAAATATTTACCTAAAATATATTAAAAGATAAAGAACTCCTAAAATCAACAAGAAAAAGTTAACTCTGTATAAAAAGAGCAAAGACTATAATCATAACTCAAAGAAGAAATATAAATCTCTTGACATATGAAAGATATAAAGATATAAAAAAGCAAGATGTCATTTTTCTCTATCATATTGGCAAATGATATTCAGTGTGGACAAGGAAAGAAGGCAGAAAAGGGTATAAATTGACATAACCATTTTGGAGGACAATTTGGACTCATCTATAAACACTTGAAATGCATATGTCCTTTGACCCAGCAATTTTAATTCTAGGAATTTATCTAAAAATTACTGGTTAAAAAAAAAAATGTATATATATATATATATACTCAAGGATATTTATTGGAGCACTTTTAAACAGCTAATAGAGTCAACTTAAGTACATGTAATCAATAAAGGAACAAAGAAAGCATGATACGCCTATGTTGTAGTATACTATACGTGCTAGATTATGCTGGGTCAGCTTGGTTTAACTGGGAATCATTTCCCAGAGTTCCCTTCCCTGTATGGTTCTGTGTTAAGAGTTGGCCAAAAGAGGAGCTTTTGTGAGATTGGGCAGGTGGAAGTGAAGAAATGGCCATTACTCTCAGAGGGTTGTTGTGGTCAGTTGTGGTGACAGACAGGTGCTGGGAGGGTTCCAGTTTGTCCTTGGTGCTCTCAGGTCTTCCTAACTGTGGGTCCCAGACCGAGCACTAGATGCTTGGCTGTGGACCCACAGAGGCAGTAGTAACACAGAAGCAACAGCTTTCCATAGACCTTTCCACAAGCTCCTTATTTGTGGTTATACTTCAGAGGCTGATTGCTCTTGGCTTCTCAGATTAACAGGTTAGTGGTTCTTCTGACCATCTGGTTTTCCCTACTTGACCTTTATTTCTTTCACAGTTTCTTTCACAATTGTGTAAGATCCGATTTCTATATTAAAGTATTTATTTTATAAAGTATTTACTTTATATACTCAAGAATGATTTTGCTTCCCTGACTGAACCCTCTCTTTCACAATTGTGTAAGATCCGATTTCTATATTAAAGTATTTATTTTATAAAGTATTTATTTTATATACTCAGAGTGATTTTGCTTCCCTGACCGAACCCTCTCTGATACAGTTATTGGTACTGGAATGGTTCCAGGAAATCAGACCATAAATATTGGAATCTGGAATTAGCTGTTTGATCGGATTTGATTTTATGGCATAAATGAGCCTGTTGCCACTGGTAAATGGGACACTGATAGTATATGGTATATAGTGGCAAATCACTTACTTAACTGATCACCTGTAGTCACCTGGAGCCAAGTGCCTATGGAAGGCAAGATAACCAAGTAGCTGCTACCATAAAACACTGTAGTGGAAGTAAAAATTTAAGGACTGGAGTTGATTAACTACTTCAAGGGCACCAGAGAATTTGGAGAAAGAAAATAATAAGCTCAGGGATTTTTAATTCTTAGCTCAAGGGCCAAGTAAGGAAACACAAAGCTTCTATGACTTATCTGCAAAAAAAAAAAAAAGGCTTATCTTTTGTAGCCATGGGGTTAGGTTTTTGAAAATCAGACCCGAAGTCTAATCCTGTGAGTGGCTGAATTACAACACAAATGGAGTTCACAAGTCTCACAAGGTCTCGTATGTTAAATTTATGCTTCGTGTAGGCAGGAGTGGGATCCTGAAAATTAAGATGGGGATATATGGGCAGATTCCAGTAAAGCTCAGCACTTTGAACCTCCAAAAATTTTTTTTATATTGGTACAATACTATTCTTAAAATACAATTTTAAAGGTTACACTCTACTTACAGTTATTACAAAACATTGGCTATATTCCGTGTTGTACAATACAGCCTTGAGCCTATCTTACACCCAATAGTTTTTACCTCCCACTCCCCCATCCCCATAGTACCCCTTCCTCCCTCCCCACTGTAACCACTAGTTTGTTCTCTATATCTGTAAATCTCCTTCTTTTTTGTTATACTCATTAGTTTGTCATATTTTTTAGATTCGACATATAAGTGACATCATACAGTATTTGTCTTTCTCTGTCTGACTTTCACTTAGCATTATGCCCGCTAAGTCCGTCCATGTTGCTGCAAATGGCAAAATTTAATTTTTAAAAAAATTTTTTGAAGTATGGTTGATTTACAATGTTGTGCTGCTTTCTGGTGTACAGCAAAGTGATTCAGTTATATGTAGATATACATATATGTATTCTTTTTCATTTTATTTTCCATTATGATTTATTACAGGATATTGAATATAGTTCCCTGTGCTATACAGTAGGACCTTGTTGTTTATCAATTCTATATATAATAGTTTGCATTTGCTAATCCCAAACTCCCAATCCTTCCTTCACCCACCCCTCCTCCCCCTTGACAACCACAAGTCTGTTCTCTATGAGTCTGTTTCTGTTTCATAGATAAGTTCGTTTGTGTCATATTTTAGATTCCACATATAAGTGATATCATATGGTGGTTGTCTTTTCTCTTTCTGACTTACTTCACTTAGTATGAAAATCTCTAGTTCCATCCATGTTGCTGCAAACGGCATTATTTCATTCTTCTTTATGGCTGAGTAGTATTCTGTTGTATATATATACCACATCTTCTTTATCGGTTCCTCTGTGGATGGGCACTTAGGTATTTCCCTATCTTGGCAATTGTAAATAATGCTGCTATGAAAATTGGGGTGCATGTATCTTTTCGAATTAGCACTTTTGTTTTTTTTGGATATATACCCAGGAGTGGAATTGTTGGGTCATATGGTAGTTCTATTTTCAGTTTTTTTGAGAAACTTCCATATTGTTTTCCACAATTTACATTCCCACTGACGATGTATGAAGGTTCCCTATTCTCCATATCCTTGCCAACATTTGTTATTTGTTGAACTTCCAAATTTTGCTGAACATTTTTGGTCAGTAGCAGTGACCTCCCATATTGGAGAAGTCTAGTTTCCCTTGACTGAAGAACCTGTAACAGCCTCTCTTGAAGTGGTAGCTTTACAGTAGAATACTGATCCTCCTCAATACCTACCTCCCACCACTCTCATTGCCCGTAGACTTAACCCAGACTTAGTTTTGGCAGGCACCAGGAGGTCAGGTACAAAGTGTAACTCATGGGGAAGGATCATAAGTGCCAAAAATTGTGGAAGATTTTGTCTCTCTATATTTTTTATATATGGAAATCCAGGGAATATGTTAGGGAATGAATCTGGATGGGTGAGGGTGAAAGGAATATTATGCCAGATCCAGTCACATTTATAAGTTTGGGTGCACAAGAAATTTTGTATTTAACATGGCGTGGAATCAGGGAACCACTGGACTCACTGTGAGATGGACCTGAGTCATAAGTCCCTTTTCTAACTGGTAGAATCATGCATCATGCATTTCCAAGAATTAGTGTTAGTTCAGTAATCTCTAAAACTACATGATCTAACTTCCCACAGAAGTGGGAAAAAAATCTATATATGTGTATGTACACACACACACACACACACACACACACACAGAGTTCATGTTAATTCATTCATTAAAAAAAGTCTGGAAAGCCTCACACCACATTGTTAATGGTGGTTAATTTGGGATTGGGATTTGATGTTGGTAGTCAGAGTGATGAATAGATTTTTGCCTTTTAAACTCCTTTATTGTTTAACTTTGTTATAATGAGCAAATATAAAGGTATATTTGAGGGAAAAAACCTTCAAAAATAATAAATATTAGAATTTTGGAAAATACAAATAGGGCAAAGGAAAATGTATAGTGTCTGTACTTCTGTAATCAAATATAATTTCTTAAACATTTTATTTAAATTTCTAGTCTTTTCTCATGCTTTTAAAAACAACTTGTTTAGTATAATTGCCATAAAATAAATTGCACATATATAAAGTGTTCAATTTGATGAGTTTGACATATGCCTACACCTGTGAAACCATCACTGAAATCAATGTAATGAACATATTCATACTTCTCAGAAGTTTCTTTATGTCCCCTACTATAATCCCCAGCAGCCACTGATCTGCTTTCTTTTACTATAGTTTATTTTGCATTTTCTAGAATTTTGTATAAATGGAATCATACAGTATTAGTCTTTTTTGTCTGATTTCTTTCACTCAGTTTAATTATTTTGAGGTCCATCCATGTTGTCATGTGTATCAACAGTTTGTTCATTTCTGTTGTTGAGTAGTATTCCATTGTATGGAATTCCAATTTGTTTATCCATTCACATATTGGTAGACATTTGAGTTGTTTCCAGTTGCCTATTACAAATAAAGCTGCTGTGAACATTTGCATATAAGTCTTTCTTTGGATATATACTTTCTTTTCTCTTGGGTATATACCTAGGAGAGAGAAATGTCTGAATTTTATGGTAGGTATATATTTGACTTTTTAAAAAAACTGTCCAATTTTTTTCAAAGTTGTCCTACCATTATGCATTTCTACCAGCAATGTATGCAAGTTTCAGTTACATCTTTATCAACACTTGGTAGTGTCAGTCTTTTTAATTTTAGCCATTTTAAGAATTGTGTAATGATATCCCATTGTGGTTTAAATTGCATTTCCCTAATTACTAATAATGATGAGCACCTTTTTGTGTGCTTATTTGATATCTGTATGTCTTTTATTTTGGTGAAATGACTGTTCAAATATTTGCATATGTTATCATTTTTAAGCTATTATTACTGAGTTCTGAGTGTTTTTTATATTTTTTAGTTACAGTCCTTCATCAGGTAACTATTTTGCTGATATTTTCTCCCAGTCTGGGACTTTCCTTTTCATTTTCTTAATAATTTTTTTTTTTTTTATAGAGTAAAAGTTTTTCATTTTGATTGTGTTCATGGGTCTGAGTTAAGAAATGTATTCATGGGTCTGAATTAAGAAATGTTTACTCCAAAGTCTCCTATGTTTTCTTCTTGAAGTTTTATAGTTTTGGTTCTTACATTTAGCTGTAAGATTCCTTTTGAGTTATTATTTGTGTATGGTATAAAGGAAGGATGAGGTTTATTCACTTGTATCATTTGTTGAAAAGATTATCCTTTCCTGTTTGAATTGCCTTGACATTTTTGTTATCAGTTAATTGAGTTTGTATGTGTGGATCTCTTTTTGGAGTCTCTGTTTTGTTCAATTTATCTGTAAGTATGTCTTTTTATTAATACCACATTTTCTTTTTAAGATAGCTTTATAATAACTCCTGAAATCAGGTAGTGTGTGTTCCCTTACTTTGGTTTTTTTTTTTCAAAATTATTTTGCTTATCCTTTGCATTTCCGTTTAGATTTAAAAATCAACTTCTGTCAATTTCTGTAAAGAAACTGGGATTTATGACTGAGATTGCACTGAATCTATAGGTTAATTTGGGGAGAATTTACATCTAAATACCAACAGTGCGTTTCATTTTGATTTGGTTTTTACATAACTGAATAGCGTAGTTATAAGTAAATATGTGACTTTGAAGAGGGATGAAATTAGGAATTGCTCACTAGAGCAAAGTTGTCTTGCCCACAGGGACCGAACTCATGGCTTTGACATTAGAAGTATGGTATTGTTAGCAGTTATTCCTTAGCTTAATTCAAATAAAACATGTTTGGTCAAAATTAAATCTACTTTTTTGCATTGTACCGAAAGAAAATGTTGATGTTTGTTGAGTATGATTAGTAGAATACGTCTAAAAACTATCTGACCACCCAGATGGCAAATATGTGAAATAATCCTGTTATTACCTTGTGTCTTCCTCCCCACCATGGCAGAAATCATTCATCAATCACGGCATTCTTTCTCAAAGAATGTGCAGCACACAGGTGCTGATTTTTGGTTAGCGGTTGTCCTCAATGAATTCAGTTTGTCTTTTCTGCAGTATAGGGAATTCCTCCACCAGTGATGGGGGTTGAGTTGACTTCTTATGCTAAAGTCTTATGCAATCTCTGCATTCCTTTCACCTGGATCCATTAGGCCAAGGATGTTCCATTTGTTTTTGCAACTCAAATGCTTTGGGCAACTTTTGAAGAAAGTGTATTTGGTTAAAGGTTTTCCTGATTGACTCTAGCCCATCCCTGCATGGGGATTGAAGTGGAATCAGTACAATGGGAGCTTTAAATAGTGTATAATGACTTAATTGCAAGGATTTGAACATTCTTGTAGGAGCCCTTGATCCCACCTTCTACACTGAAGCCTTTAGACCTTTTGCTGACCCTTAGGTGCAGCTGAAAATGTTTCCATTGTACTTACAGCCCTGATTTCTAGGGCACCGTACTTCAGACTCTCCCAATCTGACTGTCATCCTGTGAGATCAATACTCCTACCGATAGTTTGCCCCTTTGGTTTCTTTCTTGTGACTTCTCTGATAGAATAGATGCCAGGAATGCAAGCTAGTTTGGGAGGGTGAGGCACATGGATAGATTCCATTTTAGGGTCGTTGAGTTGAGATGAGGTGGTAATGGGATGTCCAGGTAGAAAAGAGATGCAGATTTGGAGTTTAGGAGAAAGGTCCATGTTAGAGATTATAGATTTAGGAGGCATTTACACATAGGTGACTGTTTAAGAGGCTATGGTAGATTGAAATCACCATCACAGGTGGAAATGTACACAGAGAGAGGCCTACAGCTGGACCTTGGAGCACTCACATTTGAGGGATAGAGGAAAAATAGAGGAGGTTGAGAAGAAACGATGCATTGGTTAGCGAAAAAGCAATCCAGCATCCAGAAAAGCAGCATCGCCACATTGGGACCCTTCCCAATTCCTGCTTGGCCATCAAAACTTTGCACACACAGCCCTTAGAATAGTGACTGGTACATAATTGGTACTTAACAAACTTCTGTTGAATGACGCAATGAGTAGAATCCAAAAGGGATTTTCTAGGAGAAACCTAGGGTTGACAGTCTCCAATGTTGAAGCAAGGCTGGAATGAATGAGGAAAGGCTTCACTGAGAAAAGGATTTTAGTTTTGGGGATTAGACAATTACTAGTGACTTTACAGTATGCAGATTATAAACTCTTATCATCTCACACTTAGATTAGGAACCTGTAAAGTGCAGATGATAAGACGTAATTCCTTGGATTAATGTGGGAATTCAGTGATATAACCTGTAAACCATGTTAAGTACTTAGCTCAGCCCCTCATTAATTCATTAAACTAATATTTAATGAGTGTTTACTAGGGCCAGGTGTAGTTGTATTATCTGCGGAAAGACCAATGAATAAAAGAGTTTGTGCTTTCCTGGACCCGATAGTCAACCTGGAGTGGAGACAGATAATAACAAACAAAAACATCTGAGAGTGACAGATGCTGTGCAGAAAGTAAAGGATGATGATCTTATAGAGAGTGATGGGATGGCTACTTTAGGTAGGTTGGACAGGTAGATTGGACTCGAGGAACTGATATAAACTGAGAGCTGAAAGGTGAGCCGATATTGATGATGATGATGATGATGATGATGATGATGATGATGATATGATTCTCGTCTTCCTCTTTTTATTTCCGTTTCTCTCTTTCCACTTCAACAACAGTGCTCTAGTGCTATATAGGTGTGTGAGGCAGGTGACCACACCTGCCTCACGCACCATCCTGTCTTATCACATCACTTTTAAGCCTGAAACCCTTCCATGCCTCCTGAGTGACTTTGCAACTTGTTATCTGGACTCAGCCATCAGAGAAAAGTGCTGCTCCCACATTACAAGCTTGCTAGCGGCTCCACATGGTGCTTTAGAAAAGGCAGCCTTGCCCCAGGCAAAGGCATTTACACCTTCCAGGGACACATATGATTAGAGACTGACAGAGGAGATGCAGACACAGACACAGAGGAGGGGGTGGATAGGAGGCTAACAGGAACTTAATCTGTTAGAAGAGGAAAGGCCTTTGAAAAGTGAATTAATGATATTTATAGCTGCATCAGGTAAGTAGCTGGAAAGAGCTCGCTGATAATGAAGGCAAGGTTGAATTCCCATATGGACCAGAGAGCTTCATGTGGAGAAACTATGCTATTCATTCTCTGGCTATGAGACTTAGGCAAACACTCAGAATCTCAGTTCCCCAGTCTAAAAGGGGACATGCATCTCACCTGCCTGTCCCATATGTCATGAGGAACAAATGAGAATGGATAAAGTGCTTTTTAAAATCATAAATTTTAAATATGACCTATTATTATTACTGATTACATGATTGTTTTCATGGCCATAGATACCCTCCTCCCCCACTTCTTCTGCAGTGTATCAGCTGGCTGTTTCTCATAGTGGAGATTCAACCACGCTGTGAATGCTCCTTATAAATCAATCAATATTAGCCCTTCAGTAGGCCCCTTATATTGACAGTGACAGTCAGGAAGATTATTTTCACAGAAAGAATACAACATATATTCTCAAGTGCTGGTGCTTGGGTCTATTCTACACTTGTTTTGGTTAAATCTTTTTCTTATTTTAATGTTATACTCAATTACAGTGCTCCTAACCACTAATTACTAGTGTGGAATTCAATCATGTTTCCTCCTCATGATTGAATGCTAGGCCGAGTCACCCCTGATCTTTCTTTTTATTTCCTGATCTTCAGAGAACTAGTAATTAGGCCATTTGGTGTCCACTACCCGGTGATGACAACTATATGGCACTAGTGCCTCCCCTCCAATTCCCTGCTCATTGTGGATGCTTCTAATTGATTATTGCACCTTCTCCTATTGATGTGGCTTCACAGCCCTGTCTAATTTGGTAAACACTGGTCACATGCAGCCATCAAACATTTGAAATGTGGCTAGTCCAAATAGACATATGTTTTTATAGGTAAAATTCATACCAGATCATGAAGACCTAGCACAAAAGAAAAAATATAAAATATCTCAATAATTTTTATATTGATTACAAGTTGGAATGATGATATTTTGCATGTATTGGGTTAAACAAAATATGTTATTAAAATTAATTTTACCTGTTTCTTTAAACTTTAAAAAAAAATTTTTTTTTTAAGTACATTTAAAAAAAAATTAATTAATTAATTTATTTATTTTTGGCTGTGTTGGGTCTTCGCTTCTCTGCGAGGGCTTTCTCTAGTTGTGGTAAGTGGGGGCCACTCTTCATCGCGGTGCGCGGGCCTCTCACTATCGCGGCCTCTCGTTGCGGAGCACAGGCTCCAGACGCGCAGGCTCAGTAGTTGTGGCTCACAGGCCCAGTCGCTCTGCGGCATGTGGGATCTTCCCAGACCAGGGCTCGAACCCGTGTCCCCTGCATTGGCAGGCGGATTCTCAACCACTGCGCCACCAGGGAAGCCCCTCTTTTAACTTTTTTAAAGTGGCCACTAGAAAATGTAAAATTGTATGTGGTATTCACACTTGTGGCTCGTGTTTTATTACTACCGTATGGTCCTGCCTTCAAATCATTCTTAAGACAGTTCTTTAGGCAGTCAATTACCAATAAACCAGAAATAAAAGCAGTCATGTTTTATGGAAGTGGGAAAGAGATCAACACATTTTGAGTTTTTAGTTTTAGAATGAAAAAAAGAACCTTCAAATGTATCTAGTTTAGTGGTTCCCAAACATGTCTGTGCTTTAGAAAATCCCGGGATCTTAAATTGTAAAATGATAGATTTCTTGGTTCTGCCCCTGAAGATTCTGGTTTAGTAGGTCTGGCTTGGAACCCCAGATTGTGTATTTTCAATAAGCAGCCCTGGAGATCCTGATGTGCAGCTCAGGGTTTGAGAACCCCTGAGCTAGGACTTTTTTACATTTCAATGAAGGGACTTTCCTGGGGTGACAAATTGTTATTGGCAGAGCTAGGACCAGAGCACATGTTCCTCATGGATTATATTCTGTACTACAGATCCCTAGAGTATTTTGTACTACTGCGACCTATGAGTCTTCTCAGAACTCAGGTTAGAATGAGGAAGTCAGGCTGCATCTCAGCAGGCAAGCATACTTCTTTCGCTTCCTTATTTGGAGAAAGCCCGGTTTGGCTAAGCAGCCCCCTCTGCTGTCCAAAATCCCTAGCGCAGCTTGGCACAGCTGACTTTGGGGAAGGGAGCCCCGAGGGGAGTTAACAACGAAGGATGTAGCAGAAAGGACAATACAATCAGGGAACTTACTTGCAGTCAGGCGGTGGTCAAGAGGAAATGTCGCAGTTTAAGACCCATAGAGCCAAACCAGCCTGTAGAGGTTTTTTACCTGACCGCCTCCTGATCTGGAGGAGGGTATTTGGACAAATCATTTCACTTCTCTGGGCCTCAGTTTCCTCCTCTGAACAGGGGGTAGAATGACATGCTCTGCTTCCCCTCCCTCACTGGAGACTATTTTAAGAGTCTAATAGAATAATGGGAATGTTGTTACTAATGTTTTGGTTCACCGACACACCACTGGTTAGAGATGGAGCCAGACTTTGAACCTTGGTCTCCCAGTTAGTTAATTGAGGTGTATTATACAATTTCAGCTAACAAAGGAGAGATGTGTTCAGCTGCTTGCAGGGGATGGGGCAGGAAAAACTTACAAGGGAGGTTGAGGCTGGCCTCATGCCTAGATGAATTAAAGCCCGGTAGCTACCCTCTTATTTATACATTCATTCATTATTTATTCAGCTTATATTTATTGAGCACCTCTTATGTGATTGAAACCATGCAAGGCATGGTGATGCTAAGTCAAATTAGATATGGTCCTTGTTATATCTATGGTTCTCTCTATGTAACCCTGAATATTTCCTTTGTCTGAAATATTCTCGACTAGCTGTCGCAGTACACAAGTAACATGGCTGGGTGAAATAATAATAGCTGCCATTTACTGGGAGTTATGTGCCAGGCACAGTGCTAGGCACTTCCCACAAACTACCTCAGAGCGCAGGAGAAGAAATAGATCTAGAAACATTTAGTAAATTTCCCAAGGTAACAGTGGAGTAGGTGCAGGAGTTGGGCTCATGTGCACTCTTTAAACCACAATGCTGTACTGACCTAAAAAAACACTTCCTTTGGTAAAAGCATTAGGTAGCTGTCAGGCCCCGGGGAAAATGTATATTTACTTGTGTATGTTCATCCAAGTGTTATAACCTAAAATATTTCAAATATGTTTAAATAAATGATAATACAATACTTTTGCAAAATATTTAATCATCTGGAAAAGGGCCATTGATAAAACGCTACTTCATAATAGGAAGATATAAATCTGTTTGATACTAGTTTTGTGAAACACCCACCCACACCTGTAAATATAGAAAAAAATGTTGGAAAGCAGTTCACTGTTGTTTTCCATATTGCTGTTGGGCAGTAGTGTTTTGGAAGATTCTCATTTTCTTTGAACTTTTTGAATTTTCCATACTTTCTACAATTTTTTTAACTTTTCTCCCTAACATTTTATTATAACGTTTCAAAATCTACAGAAAATTTGGAAAACTTTTACAATGAATATTCATATACTCACCATCTAGATTCTACAATCAACATTTTACTACATGTGCTTTATCACATATGTATCCAGTCTTTTATTTAATTCATCTTATTTTTTGATGCACTTCACAATAAGTTGTTGACATCAGTACACTTCTTCCCAAGTACTTCATCATACATATTGTTAAGATTCAATATTTGTTTGTGTACTTTTTTCTTATGAGATTCACTTACAATGAAATACACAAATCCTATGTAGCATTCAGTGGGTGGGTTCTGACATATGCATCCACTTGACAAATCCTTATCAAGATACAAAACATTGTCATCACCCCAGAAAGTTCCCTCATTCCTAGTCAATTCCTGTCCCCAAATCAACTTCTGTTCTAATTCTTTCCAGCATAGATTAATTTTGCTTGCTATAGAATTTCATGTAAATGGAATCATATAGTATATAGTCTTATGTAAGGCTTCTTTTATTCAACATAATGTTATTGAGATTTGCCCAGTCTGTTGCATGTATCAGTAGTTTGTTTCTGTTGCTGGGGATGGTATGACTACACCACTGTTTGTATTTCCAGTCTCCTATTGATGGACACCTGGGCTATTTCCAGTTTTTGGCTGTTATAAATAAAGATGTTATAGTTATTCTTTTTTGTGGAGATGTTTTTCTTTTGGGTAAATACCTGGGTGTAGGATTTCTGGGTCATAGGGTAGGTGTATGTTTAGTTTTGTAAGAAACTGCTAGACAGGGACTTTCCTGGTGGTGCAGTGGTTAAGAATCTGCCTGATAATGCAGGGGACACAGGTTCGATCCTGGGTCCGGGATCCCACATGCCGTGGAGCAACTAAGCCCGTGCACACAAGTAGTGACCCTGTGCTCTAGAGCCCGCGAGCCACATCTACTGAGCCCTTGAGCCACAACCTCTGAAGCCCTCATGCCCTAGAGCCCGTGCGGCACAACTACTGATCCCATGCACCACAACTAATGAAACCTGCGTGCTCTGGGGCCCGTGTGCCGCAAGAACTGAGCCTATGCGCTGCAACTACTGAAGCTCGCATGCCTAGAGCCTGTGCTCCACAACAAGAGAAGCCACTGCAATGAGAAGCCCACGCACTGCAATGAAGAGTAGCCCCCGTTCGCCGCAACTAAAGAAAGCCTGCACGCAGCAACGGAAGACCCAACGCAACCAAAAAAATTTACAAAAAAAAAGGTCCTCCCCAAACCCATCTCTCTTTCAAAAGAAAAAAAAAAAAGAAACTGCCAGACATTTTCCTAAAGTGGCTGTACTATTTTTGTACTCTTGCCGACGATGTAAGCAAGTTCTTGTCGCTCCATATCCTTGCCAATATTTGACAGTGTCAGTCTTTTAAAAAATTTTAGCCATTCTGATGGGTATGTAGTGGTATCTCATTGTGGACTACGTATTTATCATCATAAAATAATAGATTTTATTTAAAAATAAATAAAACTGAAATGATGCCAAGGACAAGAAAAAGAAAAAGTACTGGAAGTAAATTTGATAAAATTAGTAATGCTCTTCTCTGGGTGAATTATGAATGTATTTCTTTCTTGTCCTATTTTGCTTTAGTTTCAAAATTGTCCAAAATAAACTCATATTCTTTTTATTAAGAAGAAAACATATCTTTTTGTTAAAAGAAAATATCCCTGAGAGTTAATACATTAAGAGAATTCAGTGATATTTTAGTTGTCAATGATTTTATGTGATAGCTTAAAAAGAGGTGGATTTTCTACCTAGGGAGACAAAAGACCTGAGTGCAGAAAACTATAAGACACTGATGAAAGAAATTAAAGATGATACCAACAGATGGAGAGACATACCATGTTCCTGGATTGGAAGAATCAATATTGTGAAAATGACTATACTACCCAAAGCAATCTACAGATTCAATGCAATCCCTATCAAATTACCAATGGCATTTTTTACGGAACTAGAACAAATCATCTTAAAATTTGTATGGAGACACAAAAGACCCCGAATAGCCAAAGCAGTCTTGAGGGAAAAAAACGGAGCTGGAGGAATCAGACTCCTTGACTTCAGACTATACTACAAAGCTACAGTAATCAAGACAATATGGTACTGGCACAAAAACAGAAACATAGATCAATGGAACAAGATAGAAAGCCCAGAGATAAACCCATGCACCTATGGTCAACTAATCTATGACAAAGGAGGCAAAAATATACATTGGAGAAAAGACAGTCTCTTCAATAAGTGGGCTGGGAAAACTGGACAGCTACATGTAAAAGAATGAAATTAGAATACTCCCTAACACCATACACAAAAATAAACTCAAAATGGATTAAAGACCTAAATGTAAGACCGGACACTATAAAACTCTTAGAGGAAAACATAGGAAGAACACTCTTTGACATAAATCACAGCAAGATCTTTTTTGACCCACCACTTAGAGAAATGGCAATAAAAACAAAAATAAACAAATGGGACCTAATTAAACTTCAAAGCTTTTGCACAGCAAAGGAAACCATAAACAAGACGAAAAGACAACCCTCAGAATGGGAGAAAATATTTGCAAACGAATCAATGGACAAAGGATTAATCTCCAAAATATATAAACAGCTCATTCAGCTCAATATTAAAGAAACAAACAACCCAATCCAAAAATGGGCAGAAGACCTAAATAGACATTTCTCCAAAGAACACATACAGATGGCCAAGAAGCACATGAAAAGCTGCTCAACATCACTAATTATTAGAAAAATGCAAATCAAAACTACAATGAGGTATCACCTCACACCAGTTAGAATGGGCATCATCAGGAAATCTACAAACAGCAAATGCTGGAGAGGGTGTGGAGAAAAGGGAACCCTCTTGCACTGTTGGTGGGAATGTAAATTGATACAGCCACTATGGAGAACAATATGGAGGTTCCTTAAAAAACTAAAAATAGAATTACCATATGATCCAGCAATCCCACTACTGGGCATATACCCAGAGAAAACCGTAATTCGAAAAGACACATGCACCCCAATGTTCATTGCAGCACTATTTACAATAGCCAGGTCATGGAAGCAACCTAAATGCCCATCGACAGACGAATGGATAAAGAAGATGTGGTACATATATACAATGGAATATTACTCAGCCATAAAAAGGGATGAAATTGAGTCATTTGTTGAGACGTGGGTGGATCTAGAGACTGTCATACAGAGTGAAGTAAGTCAGAAAGAGAAGAACAAATATCGTATATTAACGCATGTATGTGGAACCTAGAAAAATGGTACAGATGAACCGGTTTGCAGGGCAGAAGTTGAGACACAGATGTAGAGAACAAACATATGGACACCAAAGGGGGAAAACCACGGTGGGGTGGGGATGGTGGTGTGCTGAATTGGGCGATTGGGATTGACATGTATACACTGATGTGTATAAAATTGATGACTGATAAGAACCTGCAGTACAAACAAGCAAACAAACAAAAAAACAACTAATACCAAAAAAAACAAAAACAAAAACAAAAAGGAATGAAATACTGACACACACTACAGCATGGCTGAACCTTGAAAGCATGGTCTCACTGAAAGAAGCCAGACACGACAGGCCACATATTGAATGATTCCATTTCTATGAAATGACCCAAAGAGGTAAATCCGTGGAGACAGAAAGCAGAGCAGTGGTGACCAGCGACTGGGGTGACAGGATGAGGAATGACTGCTTATGGGGGGGTGGTATTATCTCTTGTGTTGATGAAAATGTTCTAAAATTGGTTCTGGTGTTGGTTGCACAAGTCTGTGAATATACTAAAAACCACTGAATTGTGTACTTTAAATGGGAGAATTGTGTGATATATTATCTCAATAAAGTGGTTTATAAAAAAAAAAGAGGTGGGTTTTGATGGGCTATATTTGGGCCTTACCTGTAAATACTCTGTGAGATTGTGCAAGCTGCCCCCTCTGTCTTTGTTTTTTTCCTTTTTTTTATAAGTGGATTGGAATAGGTGCTAAGTCCTCTGTCAGTTAGGAAGAAAATGCAATAGTGATAGGCATTGGAGGAAATGAGAGCTAGGACAAGTAAACTTTGATGGAGAACAAAGGCTCGCTACTTAGGGGTTTCAAGCTGAGTAAAAGAGCCATTTGCCACGGGATTCATAGAAGAGATCCAGGCCCACAGGGAGACTGCACGGTGTAGCGACAATGTGAGTTTAAGAGTCAGATTGTCCTGGATTCAAATCCAGACACAGAGCTCTTCTTGATCTTTGATCTTAGGCAAGTGCTTTAATCTCTCTGAATCTCAGTTTCTGCATCTACTAAATGAAGGTACTAATCTTTATCCTTTTGACTGTGTGTGTGTGTGTGTGTGTGTATGTGTGTGTGTATTTTAAATTGGATAATAGTTACAGACATTGTCATTTACAGAAGTGCCTGCAACAGGCTTTTGCCTTGGAATGTGTAGGCAAGTGACAAAACTGGGGGAGAGGGAATTGAAATAGAGGGAAATAAAAGGGGACCAGAGATAAATTTAAAAACCTAGATTGTGAAGGTTTAAAGGAATGCTAGAGATGATCTAATCAAACCCTCATTTTGCAGAGGAGAAAATTAAGGTGTAGAATTGATTTCTCCGTGGAGGTGGTGGCAGGAAACCCATGTGGTTTATTTTCTAGACTTACCGTAACGCTTTGGCTAACTTCACAACTTGACCCTAGCCTGGTGTCAGTTAGATGAAGTGGAATTTTCCTTGCACATCCCATTAGGACCACTCAACGTGGGGGATTTCAAATGCTGTAACCAGCAGGGGAACAGAAACAAGCTCTCCAGGAGACTTGCCACTGGAAGACTGAACTCTTCAACTCTTTAAATTTTACAAGTTCAAGCAAAAGCCATGTTGTTGATCAGCTTAGCCCTGTCCTGGAGCTGTTCGTTGCTTTTGACTCTGCTTCTTTCTAAGCTCAGGCACCAACTTCCCTGGAAAGTATGTACTGCCCACCACGGGATTTTCTGTATATTAATTTCACCCATGAGAAGTTTCCTCCCTTGTCCTGTGTTGTAGGCTAGAGACTTACTACTATCTGACAACTGTATGGTTTTCTGTCCCTTTCAAAGGAGAAGAAATATCCCTGCCACACTGATTTGCCCCAGTTTCTTTCAAGGTTTTTAGCACTGTTTGTGTGGCATTACCTTGCTTCTCTGCTTAATTTCAGAGAAAAAGATTTCTTTTCAGAAAGCTAAAAATTAAGAGCGTAGAATCCCTCCTTTCAAACTTCAATCTTTTGGTCTGTAGAAGGATTTCAGCAATGTCTTGGGTGGTTTTACTGGCTGAGAAAAAAAAAAAAAAAGAAAAGAAGAAAAATCAAGATCCAGCTTGAATTTTCTTTTGCTCCTTGACCTGAGTCTCTATAAAAAGTCTTTTCTCCCTGCACTCCACATCCCTCCCTGACTTTGCAAAGGGGTGCTCTCTGCCCTGGAGATCTTGCGACAGGAAAAAACATTAAGCTGTCCAAGGGAAGGCTGTTTTCACAAGAGGATTTTTACTCCACGCTCATTCAAAAACTAATGAACCTCTTGTGAGCAAATCTCTTAGGAACCATATAGCCTAATTTTCTAAGATGTTGGATGGTGATTAGAGGAGTGAGAGGGCCCTGGGACGCTATGAAGACTGACTTTGGATTTGTCTTTCCTTCCGTATCTCTTAGCATCAGGGTTAGCTTTACCCTGGAAGGAACAATTTCTAACAAGCTCCTTCAACCCAAGGCATAGAAAACACAGAAGAAATATTGATGCATTCTTGTGCTTTCCAACACAAATGTATTTCATAGAGTCCTTGCTGCTATAAAGAAATTCTTTGAAAGCAAAATGTAAGAGAGCATTGTTTGTAGAAAAGTCCTTTCTTCCCTTGGCTAAGGGCTCCTTGTTCTTTTGCTATCCCCACTGCCTCTCTGCCCTGCTTTGTTTATATGATAAAGTCAATATTGTACTCCGCTTACTGACATTCACTAAGGTAGGGAAGATGCAGTCATGGCCCCAAAGGCCTGGAACTCAGTCTGGTGTCATAAATTCAGGCTTTGGTTTTGCTAATGACTTCTCAGTCTTCAGCCTCATCCAATCATGTCTGAGAAAAAGATTTTACACGTCATAATGCACGTGAGACATTTGACACAGGTCCAGGCAACAGAGTAAGCACCCAGTAAATTCTAGCTGTAGTTGGCATGAAAGTTTGTTCCCCATAATGCTTTCTTCCTTAATAGGGGTGTGTGGTGGGTGGACTCCCTTAAGAGCATGAGAGACATGGCTGCTGAAAGGGGGGCAGGGGACAGGAAGAACTGCTCAATATTTGTTAAAGACAAATACTGGCTAGTTCTTTTCCTGAGGGCTGCCTCTATAGCTGTGGGTCCGTGTGTGATGAAACTAGAAACGTGGTAGACTTTAAGACAGATTTGGGCTCTGGGTTCTATTCTACTGATCTTAGTTGTGTAATATTGTGTACGTTACTTAAAAATATCTCACTTCTAGGTTTAGTAGAGTGACCCAAGTTTTCTGTGCTCTTTCCCATCTTCTACATTTGATGCTGGGAGAACTAGACTAGAGCAGTGGAAATGACTCCATTCTCTGTGTGAAACCAGCCCTGAAGAAGCAATTAAGGCAGCCTGAAGGTTGTTGGCAGAAGCCTAATAAACCTTATGGGAGTGTTATTTGGGGCTGCTAACCTTCCTCACAATTGGACTCTTCTATTCACAGGTTAGCACCAATAATAAGCTCCATTGAAGAGAATGGCTCTAATTGGTTCCTAGTTGTTGCTTTGGGTTAAAAGTTGACCATCTATTCTGAGAATGATCTGTTTGAGTCTGTGTCTACAGTTTGCCCAAATGAACTGATAAGTAAGTGAAAGATTCACTCCACATCCTGATTGTTGAGTCTGTGGAAAGCCTGCCCAAGCAGTCTGGCTGGATTTCATCTATGAACCCAGAGAGTATTTTGGCACCATGTGGGTGCTGACTTTGTATGCAGGTGTGTGCATGTGTGCATGTATGTGTGTTAGAATGTGTTTTAGAGAGAGTTTAAAACCATGATGCAGACAAATGAGGACACTTAGAAAAATAAACCAGCCAAAGGCCCAAGTAGACATCTGCTTGCTTGACTGATCTCTCCTGCATTAGTGTAACTTAAAAAGCATAATGAAAACACTTTGGCTTAATGAACATAACCTGTGATAAATTCTAATGCTTTAGGAGGCAAATAAAATAATGAGAAGAGGATTCAGCCCGAAGACTGAGGATATTCCATACCTTCTCGTCTGGGAATTATTATTAGAAGGATATTTATTTAAGTCAGGTGTTATGGTTCTGCTCAAGGGCCATTGTATAACTTTTTTCTTGACTTATATACTCTTTGAATTAGTCCTTTATATTCTTTTATTGTGGTAAAAAATATGTATATTATGTAACATTTACAATTTTTAAATGCACGGTTGATTGGTATTAAGTACATTCACATTGTTGTGCAACCATCACCATCATCCATCGCCAGAACTTTTTCATCTTCCCAAACTGAAACTTGGTACCCATTCAATCCTTCATTTGTAAGAGACAGCAAATTACATATTTTGAAACCATCCATACCTTATTCACATGAGGAGTTATTGCAGAAATAGCACATCATTTATATTTTCTTGTTCATTTACTCAGTTATTCAACAGGTAGTGACTGAGTACTGATGGTGAGCCAGTACTATGCTGGGGATGATGTTGAATAAATCATATGAAATCTGGCCCTCAGATCTTATCGTCTGTTTTCTTCTTATTGTGGGAGGCAGAATAACGGCCCCCCAAAGATGTCCATGTCCTAATCCCTGGAACCTGTGACTGTGTTACCCTGCATGGCAGAATGGGGCTTTGTGGCTTCATTAAGTTAAGGATCTTGACGTGGGAGGATTATCTTGGATTATTTGGGTGGGCCCAATGTCATTACAAGCATTCTTATAAGGGAAAGAGGGAGGCAGGAGAGTCAGAAAAAGAGATGATACAACAGAACAGAGTGATGGGAAGGGGACATGAGCCAGGGAATGTGGGCAGCCTCTAGAAGCTGGAAAAGGCAAGGATTGGATGCTCCCCTAGGGTCTCCAGAAGGAACACAGCCTTCTTGACACCTTGACTTTAGCCTGTAAGACTCATTTTGGATTTCTGATCTCTAGAACTGTAAGATACTAAATTTGGGTAGTTTTAAGCCATTAAGTTTGTGGTAATTTGTTATAGCAGCAATAGAAAACTAACACACTTATCTTTTTGCTTCGTCAGTTTTAAGTTAAGGGGTTTCTTTACTGTGAGTTTTGCCTGGTTGGTTCAGGAAAGTGTGAAGTTTTTTCAGAACACAGAATTGTGTTTGCTCTAGAAGCCCTGCCTGCCCCATGTCATCAGGCCTGTGCCGGGACTTAAACAGACTGTAACTTGTATTTAACTCATCATAATTAATCCATCATATTTCATTCATTAATTCATCATGATTTAAACCATCATAATTCATTCATTAATTCTCACCCCCTGGCACCATGCTGGGTATACTTAATGCCTAGCACTCAATCTAGGAGACCTCCTATACTTGGCTTGGGTCCTTTCTGAAACAGGGCAACTTTTAGACATGATGGTCATTCCATTACTTAGTAAATTTGCATATGTGTAACCACTTCGTCTATAGTAAAAATGGTCACTACCAAATGCTGGTAGTGTAGTCACATGTGCTCATTACTAAACTATAAGATATGTGATTTTTCTGAGACTTGGAGAAAAGGCATAAATGTTCCACACAGGAATCTTTCTTACATTAAAAAGAATATCTTTGACAATTCTGAACTCTCAATGTTTACCTCCTCTGGTGCTTGTTAGAAACAGTAATCCTTATCCTTTTTGCTGGATAATTCTCTCTTGAGAATGAACAATGATATTTTTCACTCTGTGCCCTCCCTCTCCAATCTGCCTGGCAGAGAGGTCAGGACTAAGTGGGTAAAGGAGTAAATAGCTACCGGTCTTCGGAAGAAAAACACTTGAGCATGAGAATGGGCACTCCATGTTCTCTGTCTTCTTGATGTAAGACCAGGGAAGAACTGATTCTCTCATTATTCTAGATCTTCATAAAAGTGAATCTCTTAAAAACATTTCTGAGGCTAGTTGAACATGTCTCTTTTGTGTTAAAAATAAAATCTAGGGAATAGAAAGGTGAACCTCTTTAAAATGGCTTATAAAGCCCTCCATGACCTGACTGACCCTTTTCCCTACCTGTCCAGCCTTATCTCTCATCATTTTACCTCCTAATATTTCAACCACTCCGAATGTTTTTAGTTCCTCTAACATTCTGTCTCTCTAGCGTCTTAGCGGTACCTGACTCAGCCTGAACCATGTTTTCTTCTTCCCCATGTTCCCTCCACGTTGGCTTTACTGACTCCTACACAACCTTCAGCTTAGAGGCTGCATCCCTGGGTTAGCTTTCCCTGATCCCACAGTGTTCTGAAACACAGCTCTTAGGCATTGTGTTACTGATGCCCATTTACGTGTCTTTCTCCCCTAATAGACTGTGAGCTCCAAGAAGGCATGCATGTTGCATGGGGGCCCGTGTCTTTTTTATTCACTGTCTCCCCCACTCTGCCTGGCAGTTTCTTCTAACAGGCTGGCACTCTGCCCACAGGCCAGATCTACCTCAGGCAGCCTTTTATGTGCCACCATTTGTTTTAATTGCACAGTTGTACATGACCGAGCAAACGATGGACGGGTACCTGTAATCAAACAGTCCGGAGATTTTAAGCACTTTCGTTCACTCCTGGAGCAGTCACTGAGCCTTGGCAATAGGCAATTTAAATTCTGGACAACAAGTTTTCAAGCCGCTTCAATGACTACATTTTGAGAATAGCGGAAAAACTCCAACACTTTGATAATTAGACTGAATCAGTTTTCATAATTCTACTTTATGCACCAGGATAGTTAGCAAGCTTCATTATCAGCAGCCTGATGAGAAAGCTTTTAGCTTCTAATATAGATCTTGTAATTTCGATTTGCAACCAAACTATGGCCACTCTGAACAGCAATGTTTCTTAGACAAGATGACAGTATAGTTTCATTACAAATAATTTCAAAGTAGGTGCAGAACAAAGCATACAATTAGCATCTTGTCTGTGTGTGTTCGATCCAGAGAAAGGACAGCTGACTGCCACAGTTGAAAGCAGCCACCAAAAACCCCTGTAACCCAGAGAAGCCTGGGTTTGCTGAACCTGTAAATTTATATCTTTTCTTTTGCTCTGTATGTCTGGAACAGAGCCAGAATCTAAAAGACTCTTACTAATTAAGGGGAATGTATCTTTAAGAAATTCCCAGAAAAGACATTTGACTTATTATCTGACAAAGCATCCTGGGCTTCCCCTTTTGTAACACTCATGAATTACTCCTTCATTGTCTCTCTTAACCCACAGTAGCCTGAATGCTCCATCAGGGCAGAGATCATTTCTGTCTTTACTACTGAATCCCCAGCACACAAAGTAGACGCTTCATAAATATTCCTTGGATGGATAGATGAATGACGTGGATGAATAAACTTCCATAGTGCTGTACTGGTATATGTGCATTTTTATCTTTGGCAGCTCTACCTAACTGTTCTGAGTTAGAACTCCATAGCTTATTTGGAAAATTGCTTTGTATCCTATTTCAGTTACTATGGCTACACAATAAACAACCCCCAAACTTATGACTTTACCCCTCAACAACATCTAACTTGCTCACAAATCTGCAGTCTGAACAGGGCTTGTTGGAAAAAGCTCATTTCTTCTCTACTTGGTGTGGGCTGGGGCAGCTTGGAGGCTGGAGAGGGGATTCATCTGAAAGCTGCTCCTAGCCTAGGCTAGGAGTCTTAAACAGCTGAGGGCTGGTCAACCAGTGCTCATCAGATACCTTTCTCTAGCTCTTTGTGGTCTCTCTATATAACCTCTTCAGCATGGTACCTTCAGGGTAATTGGACTTTGTATATGACGGCTCAGATCTGGCTCCAGATGTGCATGTTCTAAGGACAGAAGAAACGCCAAGTAGACAGTGCATTGCTTTTTATGACCTGGCCACATGAGTCTCATGGTGTCATGTCTACTGCATTCTATCCCTTTGAAGAAGTCACCAAGGCCAGCCTATCTATAATTAAGGAGAGGTTGAGTTAGATTCCACATTTCCTGGGAGAAGTGTCAACGAACTTGCAAACATGTTTCAAAACCATCACTCACCCAGTCACTTTTCTGGAAGTTTTGTGACATCAATAAAGTCCAGACTTAACACTTACTCTGAGTGAGACA
Source organism: Eschrichtius robustus (assembly GCF_028021215.1). Classification (NCBI taxonomy): domain Eukaryota; kingdom Metazoa; phylum Chordata; class Mammalia; order Artiodactyla; family Eschrichtiidae; genus Eschrichtius; species Eschrichtius robustus. The sequence goes on from NC_090825.1 coordinate 133,770,234, forward strand.
GAAACTCCTGCAGAGAAGTAAAACTTGAATATCATCATCACTTCTTACATAAAGGGATAAAGATGAGTTTGAATGTGGACCCTTCTCACTCCAATGTAAGGTAAAGGGTTGTAACTCCTCCAAAGGGTAGAATTTTGGGGTGCATTTCTGTTCCTTGAATGGGTGCAAGTGGGACTTTTTTAAAGGGAGAGGGAGAGGAGGTGTAGCAGTCAATTTCAATGTAGACATTAGTAGACACAAGTTTTTCTGTACCCTCATGGCTTCCTTACTCTTTTCCAGCTTGTCCCCTCAGGCCAGGCTTCAAGGAAGGCTGGTTAGTGACTTTCCCCTGGCCCTCCAGTTGCCCTTTCCAGACCTTTTCTTCCCCCGCATCTCCCACAATTGTGCAAAATATCATTTCTATAATAAACTTAATAAATTTTATATTCCATAATACTGATAGTGGTTCTGTTACCTAATTGAATTCTGACTGGTAGAGAAGAAACCAACATCATATTATTTTATAAAAAATTCTTTTTTTTTAAAATGGTATAATTCAGTTTGCCTATTTTTTAAAATTTATTTTATTTATTTATGTTTGGCTGCGTTGGGTCATTGTTGCTGTGTGTGGGCTTTCTCTAGTTGTTGCGAGTGGGGGCTACTCTTCATTGCAGTGCGCGGGCTTCTCATTGCGGTGGGTTCTCTCATTGCGGAGCACGGGCTCTAGGCACGCAGGCTTCAGTAGTTGTGGTGCAAGGGCTCAGTAGTTGTGGTTCGTGGGCTCTAGAGCGCGGGCTCAGTAGTTGTGGCACACGGGCTTAGTTGCTTCGCGGCATGTGGGATCTTCCCGGACCAGGGATCGAACCTGTGTCCCCTGCATTGTCAGGCAGGTTCTTAACCACTGCGCCTCCAGGGAAGTCCCCCAAAATTCTTTTTGACTAAATATAGCTTGAATAGTTTATTATTTGCAATATGAAGCCTCAACTTCATATAGATGGCAGCTATAAACCATGTATATGGGACCATTTAAAATCTAATGGTGCTCCCCAGAGCACTTTGCATTGACCTCTATTTACAGCATCACCCAAAGATGGATAGAGTACTGGTTAATAATATGCAGTACAACATATATTTTTTTTCTGCTAGACCAAGGGTTGGCAAACTTTTTCTGAATGAGACCAGGTAGTAAACATTCTAGGCTTTGAGAGTCCCTATTGCAAAGACTCAAATGTGCTGATAAGGTGCAAAAACAGCCACAGATAATACATGATTGAATGGGAGTGGCTGTATCCCAATGAAACTTTATTTACAAACACAGACTATGGGCAGGATTTGGCCTGTGGGTCTTAGTTTGCCAATCAGTGCTCAGAAGCTAGTTGACATTCTGTAAATGGTCTGATAAAGGAAAAATGCTATATAATGGAAATGATTTTCTGGAGGACCAGAGGGGATGAAACAAGCAAATGTGTAAAAGAAACAAGAAGTGACTTGCCTCAAGTATCGCCTATGCAACAGGAACAATATCAGAGAACCAAGGGGAGGAAAGAGAGGAAAAGGTTAATGTTAAAGAAATTGAGATTAAAGTAAATTTATTTTCCCTGTGTGCTGATAGGAAATGTGTTGTGGGAAGTATATTTGTTTCATGAAGTGGGGCGCAAGCAATGCCGTGTTTTTACGTATCCTAAAAATATTAAGCCTCGCTCAGGCCCCCACTTGTCAAGGTTGACTAGGCAGACAGTACCAGTCATTTGTGTGTATATGTGGGTTTGGGGGTAGCAGCGGCTCCCTTTCCTAGCCTGGTCGGAGATTCATGGCTTATGCAGTCCAGGAAAAAGGCGAAGGTTTCTGACCCTCAATTCAAAGTGGTCACCATGGTGCCAAGCCCTACTATGGGATTGTGGCTGAGGTTCCCAAGGTCACAGCACTGGGGACTCAGACCAGTGCCTTAGAGACCGTGAGTGTGAGGAGGGCCAGTTCTTCCTCATCCCCCAGCCACAGGCCTGAGGAATCTCACCTCAGATTACCCTCAAATGCACCAAAACGTCAAGTGACTATTCCTCTTCACTCTGGAACAACCTAATTAGTTGCAAACTAGTTGCCCCTAGAATGTTTTGCCCAAATCCCCCTCTGGCCAACTGGCTGAGTATTTACGGCCCTACTAGAAAAAGTCTGTCTCTCCTGAAGGCCTGACCCTGGGTAGAGCCTTCAGAACTGACAAATATGATTTGGGTTGTAATTAGGGTCCTCCCACCCCCATCCCTTTTAGACAGCTTTCCTTTTTGGCCCTGGAAGAAAGGCCTTCTGGGAAGGAGTAAATACCATTCATTCCTTCCTGATAGATAAGAAGAAATAGACACAGAGAAATATCTCAGTAGATTATCATTCTACAGTAAATTCTCAATAAATTATCATGCTGCATATGTGAAATACCTTTTGCTGTTAAAAGAAACTCATGAGAATCAAATGAAATAGTGTGTGGGAAATTTTGCTTTCTTGTTTTTCTTCATTGTTTGTAGGGCATGGAGGTGAAAAGTACATTTCCTGGATGGGGGTGAGGTTCACAGTTAAAACTAGGAGAGAGCAAAAGGGTTTGCAGGATGAGAGGAGTTACAGAAGAAATACTTCTCTCTTGCAGATCTGTGAGGTTTTTTTTTTCCCCTCTCTGAACTCTAAATATGGTGTGTGTCTTCTGAGTTCCTGAAAATGGGCCAGCTGTTTGCAGAGTATTTAAAGAACTCAAGGGAATATTTCTAAGTTATGATGATCTCCAAAAGGGAGGCAGGGAAGAGTAAGGAGCTGCTGAGTTTACATCACGGGTGCATGACTCACTGACCCTTTTTCTTAAAATACCTGATAAGGTAGAGCCTAGAAGAGCTGAGAATACATGACTGGACGAGACCCTGCTGCAATCTGCACATTCTTCAAATGTGGGGGTGAAGAATAGGATTTTGTTTAAGAACGTTGGTATTAGAGGAAGTTTTCCTTGTAGCTCTTCTCTTTATTAACTGTGTGGACTTTGTGCCAGGGACTCCCTAAGCCTCAGGCTCCCTGTCTTTAAAATGGTAATAGCAGCATCTACCTCATAGGACTGAGGATAGTGTAGAGTAGTGGTTAAGAGTATGGATGCCAAGTTGGACTCTCCAGGCTCCATCAATTATTAGCTGTAGGTGAGCTTGGGCAAGTCCTTTACCTTTCCAGGCCCACTTTCCCCATATGGAGAATGGAGATACCAGGACCTATCGCTTAGTGTTGTTGTAATATTGGGTTCGCCAGAAAGTTCGTTCAGGTTTTTCTGTAAGATGTTATGGAAAAACCTGAACAAACTTTTTGGCCAACCCAATACTTTAGTAAGTTAAGAGAAGTAAACTATTTAGGGTGGTGCCTGTCACCTATTAGAGCTCAGGAAATGTTAGTTCTTCATGATGTTGTTAGAAACAGGAAAGAAACTGGGGGAGCCAATGTCAAAAAGCCTATGTGAGCCTCTAGTAGATACCCAGCATCATGGTGGATCCAAAGGAGATGCAAGGTGTAGGACTATCTTACATGCATAAGTTCTTTGCCCAGAAAGGTTCTTTGGACAGATATCTATACTTCACTTATAGACTGATGCTCAGAATCCAATCATTAATGAATAAATTCATTAGCCTAAGACAGTGTATTTTGGTTTCTACTGCTACATGGAAACTACCCCTAAAATTAGTGACTTAAAATAATAGCAACCATTTATTATTTTTCCTGATCCTTTGGGTTGACTGGGCAGTTTTGCTTCACATGGTGTTGGGAGAGGCTACAGTCATCTGGAGAACTCAATTGGGTGGGACATCCAAGATGGCTCACTCACCTGGCACACAGTCAGTGTTGGCTGGGAGCTGAGCTGGGGATGCCAAACAGAGCACCTCACTTCTCCTCCATATATCCTTTCCATGTGGCTTTGGCTGCTCATAGCATGTGTCTGGGTTCCAAGCAGTAGGAAGTAGAAGTTGCTAGTTCTCTTAAGAATTGGGCTCAGAAGTTGCAGAATGTCACTTCTGCAGCCTTCTATTACTCAAGCCAATCACAGGGCCAGACCAGATTTAAATGGAGGAGAAATAAATTCCATCTCTTGTTATGAGAAGCAGTTATCAGGGACAGGAAGGGGCAGTCTTTGTAGAGTAGCTATCTGTAATTTATTGCTGTGTAACAAATTATCTCAAAACATAGCAGGTTAAAACAATGAACATCTGGGAATTCCCTGGTGGTCCAGTGGTTAGTTCTCAGCGCTTTCACTGCCATGGCCGGGTTCAACCCCTGGTTGGAGAACTAAGATCCCGCAAGCTTTGCGGTGCGGCCAAAAATAAAAATAAAAAAGTAAAACAATGAACATTTATTATCCCACGATTTCTGAGGGTCAGGGATCTAGGAATGGCTGAGCTGAGTGGTTCTGATTTCAGAGTCTCTTATGATGTTGCAGTTGAGCTGCAGTTTCTGAAGGCGCTGGAGTATCCACTTCTAAGCTCGCTCATGTAGCTCTTGGCAGGAGGCTTCAGTTTCTTGCCACAGAGTTCTCTCCATAAGGCTGCTCATCATATGGTTTCCCCCAGTATGAGTGATCTAAGAAAAGATAGACAGCAGGATAGGGAAAGGGAGAAGGACGGGGAGAAGCAAAGTGAGAAAGAGAGGGGGCGGGTTCAGGGGAGAGAATCTCAAGGCATGAACTGCGATCCTTTTATAACCTAATATTGGAAGTGACATACTGTCACTTCTGCTATATGCTATTGGTCATACAGACCAAACCTGGTACAGTGTGGGAGGGGCCTACAAAAATGGTGTAGCTTGGAGATTTCCGGGGGTCACTTTAGAGGCTGCTTACCCCAGTAGTTCATAGTGGTGCTGTGCATGAGAAGTTTCTCACGAGCTTGTTAAGTATGCAGATTTCTTGGCTAAGATTCCATTGTGAACCACACTTTGGGAAACCTTGACCCTATACCAAGGCTTTAATATTGTTGACTGTGTGATGTCCAAAGGGCAGTTAATTGTCTGCTGTAAGCACACATTTACACTTCAGTGTGAATAGATGTGGGTTTCTCTTCTGCCTCCCAGAGGTTTTAATGCTTACTAAACATGCAGACCACAGACTTTTAGGTTATTTGGAGCAGATGCCACTGACAGATACATGGTTTTTTGGTTTGGGGTTCTTCAGTGAACTCTGCTTATTTTTTATTTTTCCTGAGCTTCAGATCCCTGCTATTGATTGACATACACGTTCTTTGAAGGTGTCTATATCAGTGGCTACTTACCTGTAGATACTCAACACATGCCTATGTACGATGATGTCACTACCACTGGATTTCATGAGCATCCCCAGTAAGACACTAAGTTCCTAATCTTCTAGTTTGACTCTTATCACCATGAGGAAGCCCTCCAAATGTATTTGGATTTATCCCCCCTCCTTCCCTCCCTTCTTCCTTCTTTCCCTCCCTCCGTTCTAGTCAACAGAATGTCTGTATAGGTGTCACCTTTTGGGCTGTCTCTTAGCTCACAATGATTCTCCCTTCTCTTTTGCTTCCTTTGCATTGTCCCCACTAGTTGAATTTGAACCACATAGCCCTGACCATCTAAACTTAGCAAGATGGGTCACTGTGGACGCCTGATTCCAGTCAGGCAATCTGATTCCTCCCCTGGAATTTGGAATTGGGACCAAAGCAGAGACAACAAGGGATTCTTTTTACGTGGCTGGACTCTTGCCCTGTAGGTACAAAAACTGTGGTGGAACTGAGTCCCTTCACCACCACCCTGCCCTTTTGTCGTGTAGGCTGATAACAGAAAAGTCAGTCTTAGTGATTAAAGAGCAAAGCAGATGTAGGGGCGAATGGGTGATGAAATGTGGGAGAGAGTGACCTTTGGATTCCAGATGGCTTTCCATTTCTTATATCTGTCTCTTCCTGAGTCTTGGCTTGGATTCCATGAGCTTCCCATGTATGCTTTTAATATGCACCCCGTCTCCCCACCCTTTTAAATTTAAGCTAGCTCCTATAGATTTCTGTTACTTCATTGTTAACAGAATCCATCTATGTAGGCACTGTGCCTATACCTATAACCTGGTGAGTTCAGACACTGAAAGAGAAGATTCTTGCTGAAGGCCACCTGTAGAACAAAAGTTGCATGGATATAAGGTGGTGGGAACACCCAGTAGGGATTTCTAACTCCACCTGGGAGTACTGGCAAAAGTTTCACAGCAGGTGAAATTTGAGCTGGGCTTTGAAGGATGATAGGAGTTTACTGGGAATGACAAGGGTTTAAGTCCGATGTGGCCAAGCTGGTATGTAAAGGAATAAGGGAGAGCACAGAAACTGGAGATGTCATTTGATGCCAGAAAAGTCAAGGGTTTCTTATGCCATGCTAAAATTAACAAGGCGTATTTTCAAAAGAGAAATGAAGATAATCTAAAGCATAATTTGGAAACAATTGTTCTGGAATATCTCCTCATTATGGATTCATTTGCTATGCACTGTAATAGAGCTGGTCCTTTTAAATGCATTTGGAATTCAAATGACTCTCACATATACCTTCTATAAGGTTTGGCCTGTATTTTAGAGGAGGCTATTGGAAAGCATCTGTAATCTTTCATTCTGATGTAATATATTTCTGTGGCATGGCAGAGGCATTAAAAAAGAAGACTTTCACACATCACGTTGGCTTAGGCCGACGTTAATTAGAAACAAAAGCAATTTGTGTTTAATTTAATGGTAGTGGGAGATTCATTATAATGTTCTTTGGTCAGACACAGTGCAATGAAGGTAGATTTCTGTGTTATTTTTCTCTCTCTTTCTATTTTCTTTGTCTTTCAAAGCTATGGTTTAATGTATTTCCTGGGAATTCCGACTCTATTCTTTTCATTTTCTCTCCCATTTGATTTTTTTCTATGTTGTCACTATTAAATTCAAAATTCAATTCTTTTCTACTTCTAAGCTTACATTTGTTTGTTTCTGCATCCTGTAACTACACATTTCTAATCTTCTTTATGGTGGGCAAAGTCAACTGTGGATTATTCAGGGATTAGTAGCCGGGTTACTAGGTCACCTTCTTCGTCCTGTTTATGATTTTATAACCTTTCACTAACACATTCATTGATAATTACCCAGGGATGAAGGAGGAAAAAGAACTCGAACAATTAAAATTTGGTGATTTTGGGGCAAATTTGATGAAAGGTTGATTGGGGAAGGATTTGAAACTCCTGGCTAAAAGCAAGAACTTTGATTGTCAGTAGAGCTGATATTCCTGGACATACTGACTTTCCTGGATTAGAATAATAGGTTGTGGAGGGAAAGGCTAACAGTATTCTGAGACTAACCCAGTTTTTTATAATACCTGTTTTTTGGAGGTAACTATAAGAGTTCAGGGCCCTCAGGCTCCTTTCTGAAGTTTTAGCAAGCTGGATGAAAAGGTTTTCTTTTAAGAAGATAGGTCCTCTAGCCTACTCCTTCTTGGGATAATTTGCTTCTCATGTGGGAGAGCAGAACAGCCAGAACCCCCACTCACTTTATTGAAAGGTGGATGTAGATGGTGCGGCTTTCAGGCCCACGGATGTGCATTCTGGTCCTTGCTTTGCTGTAATCTAGCTAGGTGATAACAACAGAAGCAGTACAAATAATAAACATATCCTTATGGTTTATTGCAATATTGTTTTATGTCAGACATTTCTTATACTTCGTTCTTGCAAAAACCTTATGAAATAGGAAAGATTAATATCTCTACTTCATATACAGGGAAACCGAGGGGGAGAGAGAGAGAGAGAGAGAGAGATTATGCAGTTTGCCCGAGGTTACATGGAAGGAGACTGGCAGGAATCTAACTCCAGAGGCTTTGTTCTTAACTGCTACGTTGTACGTTCTTCCAACACTCAATTGCCTAGTCTCTCTGTTTGTTCTTACAAAAGGGAAATTCATGATTGCTCTGACACCCTCTTCCTATGGGGAGGATCAAATGAGAGTGTGAAAGGGAAAATGTTTTGAAGACTATAAAGCAGCAGAAAAACGCAAACAATTATTAAGATGGACAGGCTGAAAGAGAGAAAGAGAGAAGGAAGGCTCCCTGGAGTGAGAATTAGAGTTCGACCTTCAGCAAAAGGGCTGCCGTCACTTAGTGACAGCCCAAGCTGGGAGCCTGGGTCCCTTCTTCCACAGCTGTCAGAATGGCAGGGGCAAGGGACAGATGCCAGGCCTGGGCATCCAGGCGTGATTGGCAAGGCCCTCTTCACCAGAGGCTCTGGGCAGATTCACTCAGAGCTTGACCTTTTGAATGTAAAACACTTGTCAGGTTGCCAACTGCCAACCAGCCAGGGGGTGGATTCAGCCAGGAGAAGAATATTCCTGTGGCTGTTCCAGGGATGCTCTCTCTCTGGACCCTGTAACCACAGGGTCTCTTTTGAAGAGAAATGGCCTCTACAGAGCTCAGGGTATACTTGGAAATTGGAATCTCTTTAGTATCAGGTTGGTGTTTCTCAAATTTAAAAACCATGCCTCCGTTTTATAAATGTGATACGTTCTGTAGTTTGTATTATAAAAATTAGTTATACATATTTTTCATTTTCTAGCTATAGAATTGTGTGGTTTATTTGAGTGTTTTCACCTCAAGTCTGGTAAGTCTCTCTAAGCAAGGTTCAAGGGGAAGGAATGCTTGTTCTCTTGGTAATCATTGATATAAATAGTTTATAGAAATGTCTCAGTTGACCCATTTGGATAAGAGATTGGCATAAGAGACCTTGTGAAAAGCAAAATCATGGATTGTTCTATAAACTTGTTATTGGTGGAAAAGCTTTCCTTTAGGAATAAAAAACCAGAGAAGTCTAACATGAGAAGTTAGTAATTTATGTATTTGCAGTCACTGACTACCTAGAATATGCATTTACATCATGTTGTTTAAATGTTTACAGTTAGGTAGATTGTAAAATTGCTGCAAATTCCTCCCACTCCAGACTGCATTCCCTTTTGCCATGTGACTTTTCTCATCCTTCCATCAAGAGATGATAGAGTCTGTTTCTCTACCTCTTGAATCTGGGCTTGTCCATATGACCTCTTTTGGTCAAAGGAACATTAAGAAATGTGATGCAAGCAGAGGCCTGAAAACTGCTTATGCTTTGGGCTTGCCCTTTCTTGCTGCTAGGAGTCTTTTTGCCACCACTGACAAAATCCAGATCAGCCTCCTGGGAAGATGAAAACACATGGTGGAAAAGACAAGGGGCCCAGAGGAGGCCCCTATCCTGACTGTTCTGCCAACCACCAGGCATGTAAGTGAACCACCCTGTCTTAGTCTGTTTGGGCTGCTATAGTGAAATACCAGAGACTGAGTGGCTTATAAACAAACAGACATTTATTTCTCACGTTCCTAAAGGCTGAGAAGTCTAAGATCAAGGTGCCAACAGATTCAGCATCTGGTGAGGGCCTGGTTCATAGATGGCCGTCTTCTGGCTATGTCCTCACGTGGTAGAAGGAACAAGGGAGCTCTCTTGTGGTCTTGTGATCTGTAACAAATATATAGTCGATTTTCATCCTGTTCCTGGCACAGAGCTCCTAAGACCCTTGAAATTTCCTAAGAAATGTGAGCACGCTTTTCAACCACACCTGAATTTATGTTATTGAGGTCACTTTTGGATAGCCCTTAAGGTTGGGGGCCGGTTGCCAAGGGAACCATTAAAGCATTAGAGGATTAGAACTTTCTGCCTCCCCTCCCACCCCTCTACCTCTGGGGAAGGGAGAGAGGCTGGAGATTGAGTTCGATCACCAATCATCAATGATTTAATCAATCATGCCTATGTAACAAAGCCTCCATAAAAATCTAAAAGGATGAGGCTCGGAGATTTTCCAGGTTGGTGAACAGGAATGTACCCATGTGCCCAGAGGGCAGTGTACCCCACACTCTATGGAGACAAACTCCTGTGCTTGGGACGCTTCTGGCCTTCACCCTATGTATCTCTTCATCTGGCTCTTCATTCGCATCCTTAATATTCTTTGTAGTAAACCAGTAATGTATCAATAGTAAGAAAACTGTTTTCCTGAGTTCTGTGAGCCACTCTAGCAAATTAATCAAACTTGAGGAGGGGGTCGTGGGAACTTCCGATTTACAGCCATTCTGTCAGAAGTACAGGTAACAACCTGAATTTGAGCTTAGCAACCAAATGAAGTTGGGGGTGGGCAGGGGGCAGTTTTGTGGGACTGAGCCCTTTAACACAGAGGATCTGATGCTTACTCCAGGGAGATGGTATCAGAATCAAAGTAAATTGTAGGGCACCAGGCTGGTGTCACAGAATTGCTTGGTGTGGGGAAAAGCCCCACACATCTGGTGTTAGATGTGAAGGCAAATGAAGTGTAGGTGTGAGAGAAGAGGAGATACGCAGGAGAGTTTTTTCCCTAAAGAGGTTTCTTTTTCTTTCTTTCTTTTTTTTTTTTTTTTGTTATTCAGTGTTTATTAAGTAGATTCAGTCTTACATATTATATACAGATTCAAAAGAAAAAGGATTCCACATACTTATGAAATCAGTGCATTTAGCAAGTAGTACCATGGAGATAACAGCTTGATTAGCAGCTCATTGGTCTTTTGTTAAGTGAAGAGAGGGAGTTGGCCTGTGCTCGTCATTCCACAAACAAAACAGAATTTAGTTGCATCACATAGAGAAGACACATTCTTTTATTTTATTTTTATAAATTTATTTATTTATTTTTGTTTATTTTGGCTGTGTTGGGCCTTTGTTGCTGCGCACGTGCTTTCTCTGGTTGAGGCGAGCGGGGGCTACTCTTCCTTGCGGTGTGTGGGCTTCTCGTTGTGGTGGCTTCTCTTGTTGTGGAGCACAGGCACACGGGCTTCAGTAGTTGCAGCACGTGGACTCAGTAGTTGTGGCTCACGGTCTCTAGAGCGCAGGCTCAGTAGTTGTGGCGCATGGGCTTCGTTGCTCCATGGCATATGGGATCTTCCTGGACCAGAGCTCGAACCCCTGTCCCCTGCGTTGGCGGGTGGATTCTTAGCCATTGTGCCACCAGGGAAGCTCCGAGAAGACACATTCTAAGAATTAAAATATTAAGCCACATTTACTGGAAAAACTCACTATATAGAACACAAATAATTTTTATAGAGCATTGAGGAGGAAGTCCTCACCTGCTTAGAAGAGCCACGTTAAGTTGCATAGGTGCATATCTGTAAAAATATAATTTAGAGGTGAAGCCATTGATTAAGTAGTAAAGAGTCATCTTTAAAAGTTGGTGCCATCTGCTGTTTGTCTTAAGTGCCATATGCTTACTGTCTGGAGCCCCCTGCCCCTCACCAGAGGTGATGCCTCATGAATGAGCTGCCTCCAGGGGACCCTGAAGAAATGCTTATACCGTCTCCATTGGAAAGTCTTAAAAGTCATCTCAGGTAGGGAACTTGCGCTCTTCCCCAAACGTGTCTAAATTATGCCAGGGGATTGGAAACCTCTTGGGTTGTCCCTAAATCTTCGTTGGCTTGACCCTGAAGCTCCCATGAGTCGACGTGACCTTCCCATTCCCAGGCTGTCGGGAGAAGAGCTATATCCACCTCCGGCTCTGCAGCCAAGTCCTGCTTTCACTTTCCATGAGTCCACGCAGTTTCCCACCTGCAGCCAATAGGAAGTCTCCCTCCTGAGCCCTGCTCCTAAATGGACCACATGACAGAGGCATATAGGCCATCTGCCACACGGAGATTTTTCTGAGATAAGAAAAGTATTTTTCAGCAAACCTGAGTTCTGTGTGGTGTAGGTTTTTTGTTTTTGTTTTTAGGTGGAAACATAGGTAAAAAGTGAGAGGTTTTTGTTTTGTGGCTTTGCTAAGCAGATGAGCTTTGAGGTGCACATTCAAGAGGTTTCTTTTTGAAGGGCATTAATCCCATTCATGAGGGTCTATGCTCAAGACCTAGTCACCTCTCAAAGACCTCACCCCCAATTACCATCACACTGGGGATTAGGTTTCAACATATGAATTCTGAGGGAGCACAAACCTTCAGTCTATAATACAGCCTAAAACCTCCGGTCCCAGCCAAGCTGCCAGTTGATAACAGAGGTTTGACAAGCTGGCCTAGACCAGAACAACTGCCCAGTTGATCCACAGGATCATGAGAAATAATATTTACTGTTTTAAGCCACCAAGTTTTGGAGTATTTTATCATGTAGCAAAGATGATACAAACTCAAATTTCAACCCCAATCCTTATGAGAAAGATTGGCAAACTAAGGCCATGGGGCTGGCCCCCCATTTTGTAATTAAAGTTTTATTGGAGCACTGTTAATTTGCAATGCATTTTTTTCCAGCTTCATTGCGATATAATTGATATACAACATTGTGTAAGTTTAAGGTGTACAATGTGATAATTTGATACATGTATATATTGCAAAATTATTACAGTAGGGTAAGTTCACATCATCTCTATCACCTCATCTAATATACAGAATGGTGACTGTTAACAATATTGTATTATAAACCTGAAAGTTGCTGAGAGAGTAAATCTTAAATTTTTTCACCACACCAAAAAAAAAAAGTAATTATGTTATGTATTTTCTATGGCTGCTTTTGAAAAATAATGGCTGAGTAGTTGTGACAGAGGCCAGATAGTCCTCAAAGACTAAAGTATTTACAATCTGATCCTTTAAGAAAAAGTGTGCTGACCCCTACAATGAATTGTTTGTACTTTTCTAATTGCTGTAAAGGAGGTTTTCTTGATGCTGATTCTTTGTTAGTTGCATGTACTGGGAATATTTGCTCCAAGTTTGTAACTTATTTCACATACTTTAAGGTGTCTTTTGATAACTAATAAGTTCTTAATTTTAAACAGTCAAATTGATAAATCTTTTTTTTTCATAGTCAATGCTTTTTATGTCCTGATTAGAAATCATTCCCTACCTCAAGGTTTAAAAATATCCACTTAATGTTTTCTATTTAAAAATAAAAGTTTTGTTAATTCCATACTCCTAATTTGTCCCTCCTCCTCCTCTGGAATTAACAGATTGTATCTGGGATTAATAGATACAAACAACTATACGTAAAATAGATAAGCAACAAGGATTTACTGTATAGCACAGGGTGTTATATTCATTATCTTGTAATAGCCTATAGTGGAATATAATCTGCAAAAAAAACCCACAAACCTGAATCACTGTGCTGTACACCTAAAACTAACATAATACTGTAAATCAACTATACTTCAATAAAAAATAATAAAAATAAAAGTTTTGTTTTCATATTTATGCCCTTAATACAATAGAATTGATTTTGGGTTATAATGTGAGGCAGGGATCCAATTTCTTCCTTTTCTACATGGATTGCAATTTTTTTTTACAGCTGTATTTAATGAACAGTTACTCCTTTCCCTACTGATGTGTCCCCTCTGTCATCTATCAATATTACATAAGTGTGTGGGTTTGTTTCTGAGCATTCTATCCTATTCTATTCTATCTCTTCTATTCTATTCTATTCTATTCTATCCTATCCTATCCTATCCTATCCTATCCTATCCTATCCTATCCTTTTCCATATTTGTAACTCTTTTTCCATGGAGAAACCTGGTTTTCATTATCCTTGATGTATTTAACTATTTGCTCAATTCCCTCTGTATGTAACCAAATTTTTTCTGTGTAGGCCAAAATATAAGAGGGGGAGGAGGAGGGACAAGGAAAGGAAGAAAGAGGAAAGAGGAAGGAGGAAGGAAGAGTGTTGTTTTTTATCTTTATTTTAGAGAACAATCTGCCCTCTCTCACAAACAAGGAAGAAAAGACCCAGAAGGGCAGGGAAGGGGATAAGTGCCCCAGGGGAAACAGACCAGTCCAGTCACTGCCTTTGGGGTGGGGCTAGGTGGCAGGCTGGCAGATGGAGCCAGCTGGCCCGTCCTTCTGTCTCCTAGGTGGTTCCTGGCAGCCTTTTAAAAAAAGACTTTTTTTTTTTAAAGAACAGTTTTAGGTTCACAGGAAAATTAAGAGGAACATAGAGATTTAATATACTCCCTGTCCCCACACATGCATAGCCTCTCCCACTGTCAACATCCCCCACCAGGTTGGTACATTTGTTATAACTGATGAACCTTACATTGACATGTCATTATTACCCAAGGTCCATAGTCTACATTAGGATTTACTCCTGGTGTTGTACATTCTATGTTTCTGGACAGATGAATGTACAAGGATATGAATCTATGGTTAAGAGTATCATATAGAGTAGTTTCACTGCCCTAAAAATCTGGCAGCCTTTTAAAGCTTAAGCTCCTTGGTTATTTTAGAGGCAATGCTTTTGAGGGCCATGGAGGTGCTGGCTGTGTGTCTAAATGACCCTGTTGAGGGACCATTGTGGGAGTTTGCACACCTCCGCCTCCCACTGCAGGAAGCCTTCTTGGCCCTGGGGTGCCGTGCATGCACAGTAGCACCATTTCTTATTTAGCTCATACTGGCAGCTTTTTGTGTCGAGCACCTTGCTGAATTTTCATGGCATGTTAAAGGACTCCATGGAGTTTGTGATCTTCATACTCCATGTAAAGTGCAGTGTGTGGCTTGGCCTCCCTAGCTTTGAGTATCTCCATATGCTGTTTGCTTGCAGGTTTATGCAGGTTCCTTCTGGCACACCTGAAATAAGCATACCTTCATATAAACTTGAGGGAGAATTTGCTGAAGAAGCCGTCAGTGGCCCAGGGCTAGCTGTGGTTATTGCCCGAGAGAGAGGCTGGGATCACATTGGGGCAAAAATCTGCTGATCCCAAATGTACTGCCCAGTGTGTAGGGAATTTCCTTTGGATAAACTGTGGAGGAAATTTGTTCCATCTGGGGTCCCAGCATTGCTGCGAAAGTTTTGGGTGGAGGAGGACGCCGCAGGGACACACTGGAGGTTGTGCTGGGCTGCAGTGTTTTGCAATTAACCTAAGTGAGTCGTAGGATCCCTTTCTGTGTGTAACCTATGGATGCAACAGCTCAGTCTGCAGGGTCCTGTAGTTAGAGAGTGGCTCTACATAAAGCTTTAGCTTCTCATCTTCATGACCCACATTCGTTCATGAATCCTCCATGATTTACTCTAAAGTATCTCTCTTGCTGGGATTGAAAATGAAAGATTTCTTGAGCAGGTTTTCATATTCCATGCACAAGTCTAAGAGAATATGGTATATTTTGCCCAGTACTCCCTCTCATATCTCCTTGAAGTTCTGCCCATCAAAGGCAGGGATCCACTGACCAGTATAAAGGATGACTCCTAAGCTCCACACAGCAATGGAGGGTCCATCATACTTTTGGCCCTGGGAGAGTTCCAGGGCAGCATAACAGGGGACTGCCACAGAGGGTATCCAGCTTATTGCTAAAGGTGAATTTGATGCAGAAGCCAAGGTCTGCAATCTTGGTGGTCATGTCAGCATCCAGGATAATAAACTTCTGGTGCTGGTACTTTATAGCAGACCCTATCTGGCAGAATTTGACTTGGATCACTTTTTCTTGCAAACTGCCAAGAGCCACTAGGTACTCTCTTCCAGTAGCATATTCCATGACAAGGAGTCTTGTCCTCAGCCTCCATCACTTCAAATAACCTCACTGTATTGGGATGATTCAAAGCCTTCATGAATTTTACTTTGTGGGATAGTCCTGGAGACTGGAGGAATCCTGTTGAGTCTTGTCAATGATTTTCACAGCTACCTCCTTCCCAGTCAGGATGTGTCAGGCCAACTTCACCTTGGCAAAGGTACCCTTGCTGTTGGTCTTGAGGAGCTGGTTGTTGCCAGCATGGGTCTCGTCCTCAGCAGAGATGGTGGAAAGCCCTGCAGCATGTTAGATTCGCTGTGGGGGTTGAAGGCAAGGTGTCCCAAGATCAGCTTAAACCTGGGAAAAGCTGGTGAGATTGGTCCAGGTCACCTCAAAAGAAAATCACTTTTCACACTACCTGATGAACTGATCTTTATAATGGAATCAAAACACAATGGCAGGGGCTTCCCTGGTGGTGCAGTAGTTAAGAATCTGCCTGCCAATGCAGGGAACACGGGTTCGAGCCCTGGTCCAGGAAGATCCCACATGCCATGGAGCAGCTAAGCCCTTGCGCCACAACTACTGAGCCTGTGCTCTAGAGTCTGCAAGCCACAACTACTGAAGCCTATGCGCCTACAGCCCATGCTCTGCAACAAGAGAAGCCACCGCAATGAGAAGCCTGCGCACTGCAACGAAGAATAACCCCCACTCGCCGCAACTAGAGAAAGCCTGTGTGCAGCAACGAAGGCCCAATGCAGCCAAAAAAAAAAAAAAACAACCACAATGACAGACTAAAATAAAAATACACTAAGTAAAAAAAGAAATGAGAAAAAAATAAGTAAAAAAGAAAAAAATGAGGGAAAGAAAAAAGAGAAAAATATTAAGTAAAAAAAAAAAGAAAAAAAAGGAAAACAGTGAGAAAAATTAAAAAGAGAAAAAAGAGAAAAAAATAAAATGAAAAAGTAAGAAAAAAGAAAACCAAAAAAAAAATTAATAACAAATGGAATATACAGACAGCCTGCAATGTAAAGGAGAAAACAAGCTAACTTTGGTCAAAGTCCCTCAGGTCACTGAAAACCAGCTTCCCAAGCTAGAAGGACCACAAATCTAGGCCAACCAGGAACTTGTATAGGTTCTTAGAATTCCATAACAATGGCTCCTTATGAGGACATAGCAAGAAAGGGACCTATTATGGTTAGTGATACTCCACAGTGGTTTCCTCATTTTTTTTTTTTTTTTGTCTGATGAACCATTTTAGACTTAAAAAAATTATTGAAAATCCCAAACAGCTTTTCATGTATATGGATATAGCTATCAATATTTACATTATTAAAAATTAAAACCTGTATGATGTTTCAATGGCTTTTTTATTTCTAGTTTGAAAAGTTGTAATAATTTTTGGCTCAATGTATTTTCAAATGTCCAAATATGTGGGGATTTTTAATTTGTCTCTTTATTAACTTCTTTTTTCATTTTATTCATTTTTTAGTTTGTATCTATAAAATAAAAATACTCTCTATAAGAAATATAACTTAAATGCCATTCTAAAAATAATGATTCCTCAATACCATCATCTAGTCAGTGTTAAAATTTAATTGTCTTATGCATTTTGAAAATTTTGGTTTTTCAGATTATCTGCTTGAATTAGGATCCAAAAATCATTTATATTTTGTGATTGGTTCATATGAATTTAAACCTCTTTCAGTCTGTCACTTTCTACTCCATCTCCTTCCTTCCCCCTCTTGTTATTTATTTTTGACGAATTCATGTTGTTAATTTCCTACTGTTTGGATTTTCCTGACTGTATTCCTGTGGTGTACATTAACAAGTTCCTCTGTACTTCCTGTAAATTGATAGTTAAAATTGCAAGACTGATGGGATTTAGATGTGATCTTTTTGGTGAGACTCCTTCATGCATGGTGGTGTGTTCTTTTATCAGGAGGCTGATGGTCTTTCTTTTTGTGAGGTTAGTGGGCTTCCATGCTCATTGCTGAGATCCATTAAATCATGACAAGTAGCAAAATACTAAATCTATCATCCCTTCATTTATTAGCTTGAATACTTCTGCAAGAGAAATGTCTCCCAATTAGCTCAATTACCTTGTGGTCATTGATGATGGTCTTTATGATTCCTTTTCCTGAAATTTGTTGGAGGCTTTTTTATTGGGCTAATACACATACTTTTTTTCAATTGTTTTTCATATAGGGCTTCCAGGTGAAATTTCACTTGAGCAAATGTTTCTGCAGCAAAAAAGTTAGTTTGAAAGGTTCTGAACGAAGCCAAAGTAATATTGGCCAAGTGAGGAATTTTGGCATCAGAAACATCATTTTGGATATTTGAGGTCCTGCCTGAGAATATTTGAGATCTTGTTAGGGCTGAAAAAACTATAAAGTCAACCATCTACAGCGCTACCCACAGCCCTTACCAATGTGCCCAACATGCAATATATGGTCAATATATGGTAGCCATTGCTAATATAGCATAATCTAACCATCTCATTTTATATGTGGGAAACGGGGGCTCATTCATTAGTTTGTTCATTCATCAAATGTTTCCTGGGCCCTTATGCTCTGAGGAGGCACTATTCTGGGTGCTGGATAAACTTCAGAAGAAAGTCCCTGAGTTTCCTGTGCTTTGTTGTGGGGTGGGGAAAACAACAAGTTAACAAATTAACAGCCATATTGAGAGGGTGATGAACGATATGAAGGAAATAAACATGGTGATGTGTTGGTGCTACTGGGTGGGACATTACTTTAGACGGGTACTAACATTTCATATGAAATTTCCTTGACAGGAAGGGACAAGATCTAGGAAAAGGACTCTCTGAGCAGAGGGTACCACAAGGCAAAAGGCTCTGAGGAAACAAGCTTGGTATGATTGAATTGCAGAAAGTCAATCAGTGTGGCTGACATAGTGAGCAGGCAGAAATGTGGTGGAAGGAGAGTCGAGAGAGGCAGGCGGTGGCAGAGACCAGAATCTAGCTTTTCTGGTCGATTCTGTCCTGATACATTTCGTGTTTCATTTTGCATGATTCTGGGGCACTGTAGCTGTGTTTCTTCAGCATAACATGTGCAGCTGCAGAATAGAATGTTTTAGAAATCACTTCTCTCTCCCTGTCTGCCCCTGCTCCCGTCTAGACCTGTCCCTTAGGTAGCCAATTCTGAAGGAAATCTGGTCCCTTGCTGCAGCCTGGGTTTTGTTTCTGGTGACTGCAGTCTCAGTGTTCCCAGGGACTGAGGTGTGAGCTGCTGATTTGAGCAGGGTTGAAGAGCCAGCTCCTGGACCATTCCTGCTTTGTGCTCCGCCCTGACCTCTGGTGGACTCAGCCTGCTAAGACACTGACCACGCTAGAAGCTGGAAGCCTCTGCCTTCTATCCCTACCTGCCTGAATTTGGTTCGGAGTGTGCACTCTATTATGAAGGCTTTGTGAAGAGGCAGAATTTCAGACACTGCCATGGGGTGGCCAGATGGCTTTTGACCATCGAACACCTCTTACGCAGGTATGACAACCATTCTTTAGAGTTTGAATGGCATCTATCCTGCCAGTCCCCCAGGCACAATGCGTGGGCATAGGATCCAGCCTGACCAATGGGAGCACTCATTCCTTTGGCCTGAAGGATTGGTTCAGAAAGAGCACATGGTCCAAATTGGGCGAATCAGGTCTTCTTTTAAGGGTTTGATACAGGGACCTTGGGACAGAGGGCATCTCTGTTTCCCTTGGATCTAGAATTTTATAGATCCTTGTATACCTGGATTGCCAGTAACCATCTCTTTGGCCCCATTGAGAGAGGCTGCCTGAGAAATTAACACTGAGGAGGAAAGTGGGGTCTGGAAATTCAAAGGGATTTATCATTTAAGCTTCTGCTTCTGGGTGTGCCTAGGGTGAACCAATAAATTCCTTTTTTCTCTTAAGCTACTTTCAGTTGGGTTTCTGTCACAACTGGAAATCTCCTAATTAATACCACAACCAGTGTTAGTCAAAGTTATTACTAGTAGTAGATAATCAAAAGTAAATTTGAAGTATATACGGTGTGACACCTTCCTTTATGACACCACATTTGTAATTATGTAGTGATCTGGGTAACTATTTTTTTTTAAATATATTTATTTATTTATTTTTATATTTAAAAAAATGTTCAAAATTAAAATTAGGAAAAGAGAAAAGATTGCCCTTATCTGAATGGGCACTCATGTTTGCATTGCCTTTAAGAAACTTCCAATTCCCTAATTATAGGACAAATACACCAGAGAAGGACCATTTGCATTACAAAATAATTTTTAATTTTCCAGGGGGGAAACAAAATCCCCTCAAGTCTTATTCAAATAATAGCGATTAAAATGATCCAATGGGGGTTTCCCTGGTGGCGCAGTGGTTAAGAATCTGCCTGCCAATGCAGGGGACACGGGGTTGAGACCTGGTCCGGGAAGATCCCACATGCTGCAGAGCAACTAAGCCTGTGCACCACAACTACTGAGCCTGTGCTCTAGAGCCCGCGAGCCACAACTATTGAGCCCGCTTGCCACAACTACTGAAGCCTGCGCGCCTAGAGTCCGTGCTCCGCAACAAGAGAAGCCACCGCAATGAGAAGCCCGTGCAATGCAACGAAGAGTAGCCCCCGCTCGCCGCAACTAGAGAAAGCCCACGTGCAGCAACGAAGACCCAATGCAGCCAAAAATAAATAGATAAAATAAGTAAATTTATAAAAAAAAATGATCCAATGAAGAGTTCAGCTGCAGGGGAAATTGGAATTAGCCCTAGAGGGCAAATCTTCCCTCCCTCCCTCCCTTCTCTCCTCCTTTCTTTCCTCCCTCTCTTTATCCCTTCCTCCCTTCCTTCTTTCCTTCCTTCTCTCTGTTATTTTGCTAAAATAAAAAAAGTTCTTTTTTTTTTTTTTTCCAGACTATGAAGTTACTGTAAAAAAGGAAGTTCGGACAATAAGGAAAGGTGTAAAGGAGACAGCAAAAATTACCCATGATGTTACTACCTAAAAAATAATAGTAAAAGCAGTGTAAGGCATTGTTCTAAGCATTTTACATATATTAACATGTTTAAACTTCACTAATAACCAGAGGAGGTAGTTCCTACTGTCATTCACATTTTACAGAAGGGAAGTTGAGGAAGAGTGTGTTAAGTTTCTCAAGATCAAATTCTATGTGGCCTTGTTGAGAAAGAGGCACTCTGGACCCTTTGGTAAATAGTCTTTGGTACATATGTGTGCACAGTTGCTCACATTCATGTGTGTGTACAAATGTGCACACACCATAATCACCCACATGCACACAGACTTGCGCACACATATGCCACTATTACATGTATGAGCACACAGACGTTTTACAAAACAATCATTTTATCATGGTACCTTATGACTTGATTTAAAAATATATACAATAGTAGGCAGAAGAGTATAATAAACCCCACGTGCTCATCACTCAGATTCAACAGTGGTCAATTTGTGGCCAATTTTCTTTCATCTCTACTCCCAGTACTTTCCCTTCTCTATAGATTAAAAAAACAAACAACTAACTTTGAGATAATTTTAAACTTAAGGAAAATTGCTAGTATAGAGAATACCCAAATACTCTTTACCCAAATTCACTGATTTTTGACATTTTGCCACATTTGCTTTATCATTCTCTCTCTTGTTTTCTCTGTATGTGTGTGTGTATGTGTACACATATACATAAAATTTTTAATTTTTTGGACCATATGACAGGAGGCCGCGTGGCTGAGTCCCCTTTATTTCATCATACCTCAGTGCCCGTTTCCTAAGAACGAAGATATTTTCTTACATAGCCGCAGTACAGTTATTAAATTTAGAAGTTAATTAATACAGTACTTTTATCTATGGTTCATATTCCAGTTTTGTCAATTGTCCCAGTAATGTTTTTTATAATATTTTTTTTTGCCTCTAGCCCAAAATCTAGTCCAGGATCACATATAGCATTGAGTGGTCATGTCTCTTTGGTCTCCTTTAATCTGGAACTGTGTGTTTAGCCTTTCTTTGCCTTTCATGACTGACATTTTGGAATAAAGGCCATTTATTTTATAGAATGTTCCTCAGTTTGGGTTTATTTGTTGCTTTTTTTTTTTTTTTTTAAAGTTCCCCAGGTGATTTTAACATGCAACCAGGGCTGAGAACTTATACATTTTTTTTTTTTTTTAAGAAGTTTTATTTATTTATTTATTTATTTATATTTGGCTGTGTTGGGTCTTCGTTTCTGTGCGAGGGCTTTCTCCAGTTGCGGCGAGCAGGGGCCACTCCTCATCGCGGTGCGCGGGCCTCTCACTGCCGTGGCCTCTCTCATTGTGGAGCACAGGCTCCAGACGTGCAGGCTCAGTAGTTGTGGCTCACGGGCCTAGTTGCTCCGTGGCATGTGGGATCCTCCCAGACCAGGGCTCAAACCCGTTTCCCCTGCATTGGCAGGCAGACTCCCAACCACTGCGCCACCAGGGAAGCCCAGTTGCTTCTTTTGACTATGCTCAGATTATGTATTCCTGGTCAGAATTCTACTTGGTGATGTCATATCTGTCTTAGCATATCACATCTGGAGGTACACAATGACCATTGGTAATGCTAATTTTCATCATTGGGTCAGTGTATTGTCGTTTCTCTATTGTATGACCTACTTAAAAAAAATTTAGCTACATATACTAGTTTTATTTATGAAGCAAGAAAAGATAGACCCACAGCATTATTTTTCATGGTGGTGGCATCACCACCACCATCATCATCACCATCACTTGAAGACTTGTTATTATGTCAGGTGCTATGCTAAATGCTTTACCTGCTTTAATTCTCACAACCACTCTCTGAATAAAAGTAAAGCGTGGCTGAGAGAGTTTAACTTGTCAAAGGCTGAGTGGAGCTTCAGACCTGGCCGGCTGACTCCAGAGCCTGTGTTCTTAGTCATGTACTACTCTTTATTTATCCAGTTCTCTAACTTTGTGTGTTTTAATTATTTCTCAGTCTTAACTTTTTAAAAACAATGCTGCCATGAATATCTCAGAATAAACATTTTTATGAGTCCTCAAAATCTCAGCGCTTAGACCCCTAGATTTATTTCTTTACTCACAAGGCAGATATTAAATAAACTAGAAAATATACTCAGCAGTACGTCTTCCCGTAAAACTATGTCAGCTGAGAGTTGGAAGGGAGTCTTTTGACTGATTTTTCTGTTCTGGGCAAGAATCTTCTCTAACAATGACCTAGTAACAGACGTGATTAGTAATACCACCCCCTGAACACCTCGCTATATTTCAACTACTGGGTCACACCTTTTTCCTTTGTGATTTTCTTAGTCTTTACAATAACCTTGTAAGGTAGGTGTTATCCCTCTATGTTCAGATAAGAGCAAACACCCTGTGGCATCCCTGACAGATGGGTACAGCCTCTGTTTACACATATCTGTCAATGGGGAACTCTGTTTTGCAAAGCAGACCAGACCATTTATGGATCCCTGTAATTGCTTACTTACTACTGGAAGTAAGAATTCACTTAAAATCACTGTAGAATTCACTAAATCTCTTTTCACACAATAGAGCTTGTTTAAATAATTACAATGAACATAGCTGCCATTTGTTGGGCACTTGCAAGGGACCAGCATTTGTTCTCAGTGTACTTCTCACAGGTATTACCTCACTTATGCACAGTGACCTTGTGAGGGGGTATGTTACTGCTTCCACTTTATATATGAGGTGACTGAGGCCTGTGGCTATTAAGTAGTGAGGCCAAGACCGTTCCATCTCACCTGAATGTACTTACCTGGTGGCTTTAGAACCTGACCTCCCTAGAAAGCTGCCCAAGGGCAGGAAAGTAAAGCTGGTTACTGGGGCCAGCACAGAAGAATGTCAATTTAGAAAGACAGAAAACAGCTGGCCAAGTTCCTTCCCAAAACTTTCCAAAGTTTTCAGAGTTTCATACAGTATGCATGTGGGTTGCAACAAGGAAAATTTAGATGGAAGTCTAGCAAACATTAATTATCACATCAACAAACATATCTATAACATCTGTTGATATTATAAGGGCTTACTATGAAACCTAATGGTGGACACCTTGCTGTGTGCAAATTTACTTTAGAATCTATTTTGCTTATTCCTCTATTATGGGTTGAATTGTGTGCACCGAAAAGATAAGTTTTAACTCTAGGTATATGTGAATGTGACCTTATTTGGAAGTAGGACCTTTGCAGATATAATCAAGTTAAGATGTAATTATTAGAGTGGGCCTTAATCCAATATGACTAGTGTCCTTATAAGAAAAGGAAAGTGCCATGTGAAGACAGAGACACACAGGGAGAATGTCACATGACAACAGAAGCAGAGATTTGAGTGATGCAGCTGCAGGATGTTGGCCTAAAACAAATAGACTGCCAGTTATTTCTCCAGCAAAAACGAGTTTATTCAGGATCAGGAAAGAATTGCAGTTTTGGGTCTACAACCATGGCAAGTCATGTGCAAGTCCCAGCACAGCAAGGGAAGGACAGCTTTTTTATAGAGGGGAAAAGGAAGTTTGGAGGGCTATAGTAAACAAAGAGTCCAGAAAAACAAAGAGCTTTTCATTGGCTGAGTTGTTGCCAGGAGAGAAGAGGAGGTCTTTCTTCCTCCTCTTGGGCTCTGCTATCATCCCAGGGCACGAGAGCTCCCCCTTCTGGTCTCCTGACTCTATTTAATTGAGGTTTCTGTTTATTAATTTTTTACAAGGCCAAGGAACACCAAGGATTGATGCCACTATAAGAAACTAGGAAAATGCAAGGAAGGAGTCCATCCAAAGTCTCAGAGAGAGTGTGGTCTTGCTGACATATTGATTTCAGATGTCTAGCATCTGCATAGAATTGTGGGGGTAATACATTTCTGTAAAACAACAGCCCTCTAGTCTGTGGTATTTTGTTACAACAGCCCTAGGAAACTAATACAGACTCCCATTCACTTCTTGAGTTGATAAATTATCCTAAAGATTTGAAGCCCGTTCAGTTGCATAGATACTTTCCTTTTGTTTGTTCCCTCTGAGGTTTTCAAACTTCAGTGTGTACAAACAAAAGTATATGTGTATATATATATATATTATATATATGTATTCTATAGGTGGTTTAGAGGATTTTTTAAAATTGAAGTATAGTTGACTTACAATATTGTGTTCATTTCAGGTGTACAGCAAAGTGATTCAGTTACATTGCAATACATATATATATGTATACATCTATATTCTTTTTTTTTTATTCTTTTCCATTGTAGTTTATTATAAGATATTGAATATAGTTCCCTGTGCTATACAGTAAATTATTGTTGTTTGTGAGGATTTTTTCAATAGATAATTTTCACTGTAATTTTTTTCATTTCTTATTTGTTCATTTAGAATGTGACCCCTAAGCTTCTTTGTATTGTATTTCTCTTTGCTTTCTCTCCACTAGGCAATATCCCTCCAGTTTTTGTTGGAATATTTTCCTAGACCATTTGCCAACCAAATGTGTTCTCCTTTGAATATATTATAGTAGATCAGTGTCTCTCTTAAAATGTGATACTCGGAACAGTGATTGTAGTGGGACTGTTATCTTCCTTTCTTTGGATATGGGCACAGTACTTCTATCAGTGAAATCTAACTTTGCTTCTTTTTTTAAGCAGCCACACAGCAGTTCTTTAATTGAAACCCCACATCTTTTTTTTTTTTTTTAATGTATAGCTCCTAAGTCCTAAATAATAGGGTGTCACATTGCTCCTATTAATTTTTTATTGTGTGCAACTAATAGATAAGTAAGTCCTGGAGACCTAATATACAGTAGAGTGATTATAGACACAAAACTCTATTATAAACTAAAAAAAAAATTAAAGTTGCCAAGAGATGAGATCTCAATTGTTCCCAACACTAGGAGAGATGATAATTATGAGACTGGGTAGAGGTGTTAGCTAACGCTACATTGGTAATTATAATGCAATATAAATATATCAAATCAATATGTTGTACTTTAAACTTACAAAACGTTGTATGTCAAATATATCTCAATAAGAAAAAATTGAAAAAATGTATTTTCTCTTAATCTCTCTCTCTCTCTTTTTCTCCTCCAGCTTGTTGGTCCCATGAGAGTGGTCTCCCCATTTACAGGTATCATCTCCAGATTCAATAAGTAAGTTTGCCTTTTAAAAATATTCATGAATATCGACTTTCTTCCTTTAGGTCTGTGTCATGTTTTTGCATTTAAGTTTGACTGGGTATTCCGTCTTCCATCTATTTGTGTGGCTCTTGCGGGAGTTTTGCATGTTATTAAGTACATTGCTTTCTTTAGATGCTGCCTTCTCTTTCTGTCTCTTGAGGAGAATCTGTGAATTTTTTTTTTTTAGTCAGAATATTATTAAGACAGACTTAATGCCTCTGGATTGTACCAATCTTTTAAGAATAACAATGTAATAATAATATTACATTTATATGAAGGGAGCTGGTAATAAAATTTCCTAATAATTATTGGGTTTCTTCCTATGTACTAGGCATTCTCATTTATGAAAAATAATTTATTGAGATGGAAGTCATATATCATAAAATTAACCATTTTAAAGCAAACAATTCAGTGACAGCAAGTACATTCATAATGTTGTGCCACTGCCACCTCTGTCTAGTTAAACATTTTCATCACTCTGAAGTAAAACTGGCGACCCATTGAGCATTTTCTCCCTCTCCTCCTTCCCCTCACCCCCTGGCAACCATCAATCTGTGTTTTGTCTCTATGGCTTTATCTATTCTGGATATTTCATATAAATGAGATCATACAGTATGTGACTTTTGTCTGGCTTCTTTCTCTCAGCATGGTTTGGAGGATCATGTTGTAGCATGTTTCAGTACTTTATTCCTTTTTACAACTGCATAATGTTCCACCGTGTGTTTGTCCATTCATTTGTTGATGGTCATTTGTGCTGTTTTCACCTTTTGGCTGCTGTGAATAGTGCTGTGAATAGTGAATAGGTATGAATGAACATACCTGTGTATGTACTTGTCTTAGCATTATCTTATAAACTGTGCCTTTTAGGATTTGGAAAACACGATCACTCTTTTTCTAGAAAACCTTTATTTGGGTGACTGTATAATTCGTAAATAGAATGATACCACCACAGAAGTTTCTTGCATTTTGTAGGGCTTGCTCTCCCCTGGATTATGTTCACATTTCTGGGACATATTTCAAGCTGAGTGAGTACATCACCATCATCATCTCCCTCCTGATGTTGGTGATGGTAGCTATCATTTGAGAGCCTATCATATAATAGATACCATTATTATCCCTATTTCACAGATAGAGAAATGGAGGCTTATGAAACTTAAGCACCTTTCCCAAGTGATAGACGAGTGATAGAGCTAGGACTAAGACCCAGGTCTTTGTGACTCTAAAACTTGAGGTATGTGACAATTATGTTCCTGAGTTTCCTATCTTTCATGAAGTTGACTTTTTCCCCCTAATTATCGTGGATAGCTACTGACCATCAATAATAATAAACTTTCAATCAGTCAGTCCTGAAATCAATTTAGTGGGTCAAAAACCTCATTAAAAATGGAAATAGATGGAATAAGATGGAAAATATCATGTAGTAAGGGTATTATTTTATGAAACTTTCATTTGTCATGTGTGTGTGGCACGTATATGTGTGTCTGCATGGGGTCATGACATAAAATGTACCTCTTATTGTGGGTTGCAGTCAAAAAAGTTTGAAAAAATGCTCTAAGCCACTCAGGTTCATTTCCCCCCTGAACATTTGAACTTTTATGTACCTAAGCAGTTTTTGCTGTTTTCTTCACTCTCAAACATCCTCTTATCCTCCAAGTTCACAGATTACTGAAATATGACATTTTTTTGCCCCTTCATAGCCATCACTGACTGATCCTACATGTAATTTTACAAAATTGCAGCGTGCATGCCTTTGAAGTTCCGTTCCCCTTTGTAATTAAATAACACACATGTAAAAAAGTGCACATTTAATAAGCGCTTTAATAAGTGATAGCCCACATCGATCCCATTCAACACAAACAGACCATTTGTGCTCGTTTGTCACTTACTGGTGCCCACATCAGACGGGCAAGACACAGAAGAAGACATCTTCCCTGCTGTTCGTCACATAGTGTAAATGCAATTCAGGGGCGCTGGTCCCCAGAGAGCCTCCGGGAAGGGCTCCTGTGGATATACAGATGATAATTCCACATGGTAAATGTTTGGTTTTCTTCACGTCAGTAGCAATTCATAGCAGTTCTCTGGGGACCCTTTCAAAAGCCAGTTTGAAAATTTGTTCCTTAAAAGAACAGTTTTTAAAAAAATTAATAATGAGAACATATTAAAAATGCCACGTTGTTGGTGGGAAAGCCCCAAAGCAGTCTTTTAATAAATTGGAGTGAATTATAACTTAAATCCTACAAAATAGAATTAGGGTTTTACATTTTTATTTGTTTCAATGCAAGAATTCAGTCTCTCATTGAAATGTAAAAAAAAGTCATGCAGAAAGTTCAAGGGATTCTTGATCAGGTAGGGACGGTTGTGGAGAATGATCACTGAGTATATGTTGTTGAAACACCCTTTGCGTGTAAAACACCGTACCGAGTGTTGAGAAAAGGGAAAAATTATGATATAGCAAGCTACTTCAGGAAGCTAGCCAACAGAAAACTCCTATGTGTGTTCGTAGGATGCATTTAAAGGAAGTTCATCAAGATCTTGCATGTAATTAATGGTAGAAAAGTAGAACCGTAATGTCTGTTAAAAAAGGAATAGTTAAATGCATTTTGGCAGAATCATGTAATGGATAGCAGAAAGCTATTAATAAGAAAGAGGTAGATCTTTAAGAAGGCTGAGAAGAAAACGTTATTGTGAAGAGACCATGCTTCTGAAGAACCTGTTTCATTTACTTGTTTTTCCAGCTCTTAGAACAGTCCCTGGCATATAGTAAGTGTTTGGTAAATATTTATTGAATGAATGAATGATAATATGATAGCATTTTAATAAAAATAAATGAGGGGTATCCACATACATGGGTAGACATCAAACTATCAAGAGTGGTTAACCTGAGGAGTGGGCTTGGGGTCAGGGAAAGGCAAGTTTTGGGAGAGCAGAGATCATATCTCATTTGGGTCCCAGTACCTTTAAGAGCACCTAGCATGTTATTTGCTTACCATGGAGAATAGACAAATAGTAGTAATAGCTAACACTGACTATTTACTTACTGAGTGCTATACTCCATGCTGAGCGCTTTATGTATGTCTCCTCATTTTATGCTCACAGCAATCCTTTAAGGTCAGTATTATTATTACCCCCTTTTTACAGTTGAGGAAGCTGAAGCTGCAAGGTTTGTAAGTGACTCATCTACTGACAAACAGCTAGTCAGTAAAGGAACCAGGCTGAACTGTGGCAGTCTGGATCCAGTATCTGTGTACCTAACCACTGGGCTCATAACCTGTAGTTGCCTAACTCATTTTTATATTCTAAACAGGGAATAGAAGGATGCCTTGAACATGGTGCTTGTATCAAACACTGTTAGCTGCTTACATAGCAGCTGTTTCTTACTTCTTCCTAAGTTTACAGACTCCCCCACCCCCAATTTTGTTCAGGCTACAACATACTCTGGAAATAATGAACCACTCCAGAGTCCAGGGTCTAAACCTACTTTGGAAATTCCTATTTGCTAGGGAGGTTTAGGTGTGGCCATGTGACCAAGCTGTGGCTAATTAGGTATAAGGAGAAGTCTCCTGGGACGGCTTTTGCTTCTGAATAAAAAGAGATGGTAAGGAGATTAGCTTCTTTCCTCTGGTCTTAAATTTGGTTGTGTGAAGATGTGATGTGTGCAGCTAAATCAGCCATATTGCTTGAAAAAAAGAAGGCCAAATAAAAGATAATATGGTAAGGACCGCAGATCAGAAAGGTAGAGAGAGTCTGGGTACCGGTTGATAATGGTAAACCTCTGCGTCAGTCCTGAAATTGCCAGAAACAGAATTAAATTGTGAAATTGTGCAAGCCATATCCATTGTTATTTGTGGCTGAAAGCAATTCTATACAGTGCTCTAAAAAAGCCTTGTTGAATTGAAAGTATTGATGAATTCAAGGAGGTGACATAAGCTATATTCAGAAAAGCTAACTAACAATGCAAGACTTTGTGTGCTGAGTGTCGAGTGAATAACATAGCCTGGTGGGCCTATCAAGAAGGTCTTCGTGGAAGAGAGAAAATGTGAAGTGAACCTTGAAGGCTAGTAATAGTAAAGGTGTGGAGTTAATAGTTAGTTGTGCAAAAAAAGTCACTTTAGGTTTTGATCCCATTTGTCTCATTTTTGAGACTATTCTTGATAGCAGAAAACACAATATTAGTTCATTCTAGCTGTACTAAGTCAAGTCAGGATTTTCTGCTTTCCTTCCTTATCTCTAGGACATCCAAGTTCTGAAGGGCTCATGTGGTATCATGGACTTATCTGGTGTTTGTGCATGACAGACAGACAGCCTGTCTGTCTGTCTATCATCCCCTCATTTTTGGACTGCACAGGAAGGGGCCAAATGCAGGGCTCCTTCGCAGAGATGGGGAAAATGAGACCTATAAAACTTAATGCCTCCCCTAAGTCATACACCAATAAGCGATAGAACTGGAAGTAAAAGCTCTTTGGAAGTGTTCACATCTTTTGCATCCCTTTTAACTCTTCTCCTTGCCCAGTGCCCAGAGAAGTTTTTTTTTCTTCTCATTGTGTCAATAAAAAAGTACCTAAACAGTTGTTTCCGACAAAACATTTATGTTAGGACTTTTGCTTTTGGAAACTTAAGGTTGACCTTTATCTTTCTTTGTGTTTCTTCTGTGTCCACCTTTCCCAGAGAGGAAGAAGACCAAGATCTTGTTTAAACAGAACAGTGATGAAGGGGAGAACATCACGCTCTGACAAAGAGAAACAAAAGTAAAATATTTTACTGATTAAATCTCCAAAATTTAATTTTGCCATAGAGGAACAAATAGAATGATTTGTTTTGCTTGGTCAGATCTTGGTTCTCCTCTACCTCACTGGTTGCTCCTTCTCATTCTCTTTTGGGGGTTCTCCCTCTTCTCCCTGACCTCTTATTGGAGTGCTTCGGGCACAGTCTTAGCAATCTCTACTCCTCTTCTAGAGGTGCTTGTCCAATCTCATGGCTTTAAGCAGCTGCATGTGCTGTCAGTGTGCAAATTTATATCCTTTGCTCAGTACCCCATCTTTGAGCTCCTGTGTCTGGGATCCTCACCTGGCTGTCTAATAGACATCTCAAACCCAACCTGTGCAAAAGAAACTCTTGATCTTCCTCCCACAAACTTGCCGTATTCACATCTTTCCCAATCTTCCAATTGCTTAGACCATAAACTTTTATCATCCTTGATTTCCTTCATTATCTCATACCCACATCCAAAGCATCAGCAAATCTTGGAGGTACTATCTTCAAAAGATATCTAGAATCTAACCACTTCTCACCACTTCTGCTATTACCACCTTAGTCCAACCTTCTATCATCTCTGATGTGTGTGATTGTGGAAACCTACCTACTGGTCTCTGTGCTTCCATTCTTGCTTATCCCCATAGTCTATTCTCAAACAGCAGCCAGAGTCATACTGTTAAAACATATAAGTTAGATCACGCTACTCTTCTGCTCAAAAAGCTCCATTGACCTCCCATCTGACTCAGAGTAAAAGCTAAAGTTTTTATTTAACTTTAATTTTATTTAAAGTAAAAGGCTTTACTTAATTCATACCCTTATTACCCGGCTGACTTTATTTCCTTTTACTTTTCTACTTGATCATTCTGCTCCATAAATTTCCTCTCTTTTCCTCAAAATGCCAGTCATACCTGGAATGCTCCTCTCTCAGAAATCTGCATGTCTCACTCCCTGCTTAGCTACAAGTCTTTCTCAATTAAGGCTTACCTTGACCTTCCCACTTAAAATTGCAAACCCTTCCCTATTGCCCCCAATGCTCCTCTCTGTTCTGTTATTCTCCATAGCACTTATCAGCATCTAACATACTATATGACTTACTATTATGTTTATTGATTATTGTCTGTCTCCCCTGAGAAGAATGCAAACTCCATGAAAGCAGGTAGTTTTGTCTGTTTTGTTCACTGATGTACCTATGGCACTTAGAACCCTGCTTAGCACACAGAAGATGGTCAATGACTATTGTAGAATGAATAAATGAATTAAAAGAATCTATATTTCTCATTGTTCTTCTCTGATGCTGCCATTATTATTATTATTATTATTATTATTATTATTATTATTATTATTAACTGTTTTTGCCTGGTAGGGGGAAATATAGTTTCAAAATGCGGATTTTCCTGGAGACTCAAAGCAAACAGTGTGTAAAGGAGATATGTGTGAACTCTTCCAGGTGTCCTCACATCAGAACAGGTACACACATGCCTACCATGCTTACTTTTGACATCTGTGTGAAAGGAAGGTGGTCCTGCTTGTGTATGACAGAGAGAAAGGGAACTCTCTTACCCATGCTTTGTTTCATGACTGCAGTTCTCACTCTCCAGACACTCCTTGGTCTGTGACACTAACTAGAATATAGGAATAGGTGATATCAAAAGTATTTAAGTCAGAAAGAGAAAAACAAATACCGTATGCTAACACATATATATGGAATCTAAAAAAGAAATGGTTATGAAGAACCTAGGGGCAGGACAGGAATAAAGACGCAGACCTACTAGAGAATGGACTTGAGGACACGGGGAGGGGGAAGGGTAAGCTGGGACGAAGTGAGAGAGTGGCATGGACTTATATATACACTACCAAATGTAAAATAGATAGCTAGTGGGAAGCAGCCGCATAGCACAGGGAGATCAGCTCAGTGCTTTGTGACCGCCTAGAGGGTGGGATAGGGAGGGTGGGAGGGAGACTCAAGAGGAAGGAGATATGGGGATATATGTATATGTACAGCTGATTCACTTTGTTATACAGCAGAAACTAACACACCATTGTAAAGCAATTATACTCTAATAAAGATGTTAAAAAAAAAAAGTATTTAACAACTGGTACCATAGGCACTGACCAATCAGATGGGCCACCAGCTGTAAGCAACTGGTGTGGTTCTATGCTTATCACTGAGCATCAGCCCTGAACATAAGTATTAGATAGTAACTTCTCTGCTCACTGTCTTATCAATTTTTCTTACAAGGAAGTGGGGAGAGGGTTTCATGACAAAGGCAGTATTTCTGAACATCACACATTGGTCCTTAAAGGAACAAGAAGATCCACCAATTCTACATGAGCTTTTGAGGTATTTTTGAAGAATTTCCTCATTTTCATGATTTCAACTTTGAGAAATCTATTCTAAGTTTCAGTCTTAATATCTAATGATTGAAATTACAATAGATGTGGATACAATGGCCTAGATTTCACAGTAGAACTTAAAATATCATGTAAAAGGACAAAGTCACTAATAAAATACACATCTTTATGTCATGTTGCAACTTGCATGTACTTACACTGTAAGACAAGGCATGTTCAGAGTACAAGCAGAAAGTGACATTAAAAATAATTTGTCAAGTGAGAGAGTGGCATGGACATATATACACTACCAAACGTAAAACAGATAGCTAGTGGGAAGCAGCCACATAGCACAGGGAGATCAGCTCGGTGCTTTGTGACCACCTAGAGGGGTGGGATAGGGAGGATGGGAGGGAGAGGCAAGAGGGAGGAGATATGGGGACATATGTATATGTATAGCTGATTCACTTTGTTATAAAGCAGAAACTAACACACCATTGTAAAGCAATTATACTCCAATAAAGATGTTAAAAAAATAATAATAATTTGTCAGAGTCAACACATTGTCTAGTTGACTCTGTCTCAGAATTTATGGGCAAGAGGCCCTGTAACACATTGAAAAAAATTAAAACATTACTTCCTTTCTTAACCTTCTCTGCTAGGTTCATCCTAGCCAAATCGTAGGAACTGGCCCTCCATCATTAGGAAGCTTCTGTTTTCTCATACCCCGGCGAACTAGAGCAGAGCTTCTCAGACTTTAATGTGCATGCATATCACCTGCGTGTTTGTTAAAATGAAGAATCTGATTCATTAGGTCTAAGTAAGGCCTGAGAACCTGCATTCTATCAAGCTCTCAGACGATGCCATTCCTGCTACTCTGTGGACCACACTGAGTAACAAGGCGAGGACTTTGTTTAAAATCTCTGTCTTGGGCTTTTTCTTCTCAGTTTCCTTAGAAGCCGGGCTTGAATGGGGAGGACTCCCACCATCAGTCATATCCACTGCATCAAACTTTGGGATAATTTTCTATTGTCTTTTTCTTCTCATTTTATATATGGCTTATGTTTTTGGTTTTTTCTTTTCTCCTGTTGTTTCTCTGGCTGTCATGAGCTGGGAATGTGCCACTGAAAAAAGGTGGCACATGTAATTCATTGTGATAGTGCACTCTTTCATTGTAATGCGATTAGCAGTGGACATGTCTGATTTTACTCTGGGACAGCAGCATGGAGGGAGCTATTTAAATTAGTGAAAAAGTATTAACGGTGAAAAATGTAATTAATACAAGGCTGCTGTGTTGAATAAAATCCCATTGTGTGTGGCACATGTGTGCTTGTGTGTGTTATGCCAGACAATGGTAACTGTAAAAACTGTTCCCAGTGTTGATTTGCTGGCTGTCCCCTGTGCTGATTTCTGTCTGCTAGTGACGTGGGTGTGAGAGGAGGA
This sequence comes from Eschrichtius robustus, assembly GCF_028021215.1. Taxonomy (NCBI): domain Eukaryota; kingdom Metazoa; phylum Chordata; class Mammalia; order Artiodactyla; family Eschrichtiidae; genus Eschrichtius; species Eschrichtius robustus. The sequence goes on from NC_090825.1 coordinate 133,804,350, forward strand.
GTAATGAGAATCATGATATTCCTCAAAGATCCATTTTTCTATAGTGCAGAGAAAGGTCTTAGACGTCCAAGCAGCGATAGCAGCTAAACATAGTAGCTAGGGACCTTGAGTTGATCATCGGAGCTCCCATTAGTGCAAGAGGTGGAACTTTTCTTAATAGAAATTACTGTAAATGGATATAGGAGTCATGGGGGTAATCGACTAACCAAGGCTTAAACATGTTTGCAGAAAGCAAAAGCCACAAAACAGTATGCCTTCCCCCATTATCCCCTAAACAGAAGTGAGTGACAATTGCTGGCAATCCATCTCGGATGAAGAAAAGAGCTCTTTAGGATGTCAAGTTGCATTGAAATTGTAATGAGGATACTGATGTTCATTGAATCTGGTGGATTATGTCTTTTATATGAGTTGGGTTATTTTCCAAGAAATCGTATTTTACCTATTTTAAACCTTCTGTAGTTGAGCTGTATTGATGCTACACCTTGGTAGGATGCTGTCTTCTAGAGCTTCTTGGAGAAAGCTCTGCTATTCTTTCTGCTTCTGGGTTTGAAATGTGGCTTTGCTTTACTATCTGAAATTTTAAAGTGTAAGCAATAGTGCCACCCAATGGTGTCTCAGCAGCCTTTTGATGGAGAAGAAAATGGAATTTACTTTTAGGAGGTCAATTTCATGAAGCTCTATGTTCGAATGTGGCTCCCAGGACCCATGGATGATGTCTGTCTCTCAGTGGAGATCCAGGTTCTCTAATTCTTGTCTTCATTGGGAAAAGTGACCTTGGTGGAATTCTCTAGTCTTGTCAATCCAGAGTCACATGCCTCCTGAAAATGGGGAAATTATGCCTGCTATGTTCTCCTAACTATGAGGATTAGACACTTTCATTTTTGAAAAGTATAAACCTTGTTTTGAATAAAAAGCACTGATTTGGTATTGCCCCATCAAAGCACTGTAGTTTGAGTACATTCACCACCATTAAAAATCTCATCTCCACGACAGACAAGGGCTTAATCTCCAAAATATACAAACAGCTCATACAACTCAACAACAAAAAAACAAACGACCCAATTGAAAAATGGGGAGAAGACCTTAATAGACATTTCTCCAAAGAAGACATACAGATGGCCAGTAGGCACATGAAAAGATGCTCAACATCACTAATTATTAGAGAAATGCAGATAAAAACTACAATGAGGTACCACCTCACACCTATCAGAATGGCCATCATTAAAAAGTCTACAAATAACAAATGCTGGAGAGGGTGTGAGAAAAAGGAACCCTGCCACACTGTTGGTGGGAATGTAAGTTGGTGCAGCCACTATGAAAAACAGTGTGGAGGTTCCTCAGAAAACTAAAAACAGAATTACCATATGATCCAGTGATCCCACTCCTGGGCATATACCTGGATAAAACTATAATTCAAAAAGACACATGCACCCCTGTGTTCATAGCAGCACTATTTACAATAGCCAAGTCATGGAAACAACCTAAATGTCCATCAACAGATGAATGGATAAAGAAGATGTGGTACAGATATACAATGGAATACTATTCAGCCATAAAAAAGAACAAAATAATGCCATTCACAGCAACATGGATGCAAATAGAGATTATCATACTAAGTGAAGTAAGTCAGAAAGAGAAAGACAACTACCATATGATATCACTTATATGTGGAATCTAAAATATGACACAAATGAACTTATCTTTGAAACAGAAACAGACTCACAAACATAGAGAACAGACTTGTAGTTGCCAAGGGGGAGGAGGAGTGGGGGAGGGAAGGATAGGGAGTGTGGGATTAGCAGATGTAAACTATCATATATAGAATGGATAAACAACAAGGTCCTACTATATAGCACAGGGAACTATTTTCAATATCCTGTGATAAACCATAAAGGAAAAGAATATATAAAAAAAGAATGTCTATATGTGTATAACTGAGTCACTTTGTTGTACAGCAGAGATTGGCACATTGTAAATCAACTATATTTCAATAAAAGAAATAAAATAAAAAAAAATGCCATCTCCAAACCTAATGCTGCATTATGCAGCAGGCTCCCTGCATTGGGCCTTGTACAACTCCAGTTCTTTTTTTTTTTAAATTTTATTTAATTAATTTATTTTTGGCTGTGTCGGGTCTTTGTTGCTGCATGCAGGCTTTCTCTAGTTGTGGTGAGCAGGGGCTACTCTTTGTTGCGGTGCGTGGGCTTCTCATTGCAGTGGCTTCTCTTGTTGTGGAGCACGGGCTCTAGGTGCACAGGCTTCAGTAGCTGTGGCTTGCGGGCTCTAGAGCACAGGCTCAGGAGTTGTGGCGCATGGGCTTAGTTGCTCCGCGGCATGTGGGATCTTCCCGGACCAGGGCTCGAACCCGTGTGCCCTGCATTGGCAGGTGGATTCTTAACCACTGCGCCACCAGGGAAGCCCCAACTCCAGTTCTTTAAGTATTTATAATTGGAAGTGAGGTGTGGTAGACTGCTGTGGATGACTGGTGCTCATGCTATTCCCTAGGGTCTTTGGTGAACCCCCAGTAACAGGACACATTAAGAAAAATGGACTTTTACTGAAGATTTCATGAGGAAATAGGGAAGATGATTTGCATCGGAGGCCACACATTAGAGAACTAATAAAACCCTCATCCCTATTCTGTCCTCTGCCAGTGACATTGTCATTCCCCCCTCTTACTCCAAACAGCCTCTGAAGACTCTTTTATTATCCAGCCTACTCAGCTTGTGTCCCCAATTTATAGACCCTTGTCAGCAAAACCAAACCCTGGAATTAGCCCCGGAGTGATCATCAAGCACCTCCTGGAGGCCTCCTTCCTCATCAAAGCTTCTAATTTAGTTATTCATCCAAGTAAACAATGTTGGTGGTGGGTGGGTTCTCCTGGTAAGTAGATTTTTCTCTATATTGTTACATAGGGTATACCACACCTACTTCCAAAAATGATTGTGAACCATTAAGAGGTTCAGATATATCTGGAAATATACATGAGTAGCTGATTACATAGTCCAATAGCAGACATCATTCAGTTTGTCACTGACTGTCCTGTTGCCTTCTGGTCCCTCCTTCAAGAATGTCCTTCAGTCTCTCCAAGTGGAAGTATGTGATCAGTTCACCTTTCTTCAATCTCTTGGCAACCCCCTTCCCATATTCCTGCTGAGGCCACCAGTTAGGCCTTTCTTCCTGGAAGCACTCTTAGGTTCTCTCCCTCTCCAGGATTTCTTAGACTTCCCAGTTGCTGTTACACTTGAAAGGTGATAATGAATGACAATGATGTAATGTGTCATGGCTGCAGGGATATTTGCATCTAAATGGGGACTCTAACATTTACACAAGTCTGTGTATTTTTAATTAATTGATCAATTAGTTAATTAATTTATTTTTGGCTGTGCTGCGAGGCTTGTGGGATCTTAGTTCCCCGACCAGGGAGTGAACCTGTGCCCCCAGCAGTGGAAGCCTGGAGTCCTAACCACTGGATCACCAGGGAATTCCCCACATTTACACAAGTCTGAGCCCTAAGGGATGACTTCTTGAGGAGAATTTCAGTCTTGGGGGAGGACCAATGAGGCGAGCGCTTGGCTGCACATAACCAACATTGTACGTGGATGCCCCGACTCCTGGGTGAGGGCTAGATGCACTTCTCAGGATGGCTGGGTGAGTGAGAACGCAAGTGTGAGCTGAAAAAAACACATGTGACATTACAAAATCTATATTTGATGCTTGCATGAACCACAACAAGGGTTACAAATGTAGTCACATCTCTTTGACTACCTTGTTCACTGTCGTATCCCTAGGGTTTTTTGAAACCACTTTATTGAAGTGTGATCGTTATACGGAAAGCTGTACATATTTAATGTATACAACTTGATGAGTTTGGAGATAAATATACACCTGTGAAACCATTCCCACAATCAATGTCATAAACATATCCATCACTTCCAAGCGTTTCCTCCCACCCTCTTTACTTACTTATTTATTTTTGTGATAAAAACACTTAACATAAGAGCTACCCTTTTGGCACATTTTGAAGTGTGCAATACATTGTTGTTAACTATAGGCCAGCAGTCCACAACCTTTTTGGCACCAGGGACTGGTTTTGTGGAAGACTTTTTCCACGGCCTGGGGGTGAGAATGGGGATGGGGATGGTTCAGGTGGTAATGCGAGCGATGGGGAGCAATGGGGAGCGGCAGATGAAGCTTCGCTGGCTCTCCCACCGCTGACCTCCTGCTGTGCGGCCTGGTTCCCAACAGGCCTCGGCCCGGTATGGGTCTGCGGCCCGGGGGTTGGGTACCCCTGCTATAGGCACTGTGGCGTACAGTTGATCTCTAGGACTTGTTCATCTTGCGTAACTGAAACTTGGTACCCTTGACCAGTACTTCCCTGCTTCTCCCTCCTCCCCTAGATTTTGAACAGGGCCTGGCATATAGTAAGTCCTCAATAATTATTTGTAAAATGAATGGATGGATGCATAGGTGGATGAATCCTTTTTCTAATATTGCTTAAACTCTTCCTCATATGCAGGGACTCCAAATATCTTTCTCTTGAGACTTCCGTAACTTGAAAATGTCTATAAATTCCAGGATTTTTTCTTAGTTTCAAAAGACAGGTGGGGCAGCCAGTCCTCTCTTGACACTGCGGTGGGGGTGGGGGAAACCATCCCTACATTGTTTCAGCTGTTTCTTTCTTGTTGCCTGAGTGTGTCATTGGAGAAGCTGAGTTCTGCGCAGGCTCAAGAGGTTGGTTCACCCGAGAGGGCCACAGAGGTTCTCTAGGGAGGACACCCCACTCCTTCAGGACCAGGGTGAGTGCATGTGCAGAGCTCTGCAGAACTGAGCCTCCCCTTGTGTTCATGGACATAACCACAAAAGCAAAAGCAAAAGCAAAACCAAAAAAATCCCTTCAACCCTACTGAAGTGCAGCATGAATATATCTATTCTTAAATCCTCCTTAGAGAAAATGCTGGAAAAGTATTCCAGGCCCAGCCCGTTCTTCAAATCAAAATCTAATTCTTCCTCCTATGTCTGTAATCTGAGGTTGGTTTAGAAAAGAGTCAAGTCTTTGGGGACAAAATTTGATGACTTCTTTCTCCTGAAGGGTAGGGGCACTTAGGAGAAAAGTCTTGAAGAGCACCTTCAAATTTTTGCCTTCTGAAGGACCAGTGAGATAGCCCTAAACAGCAAAAGTGTATGGTGCTTCTCAGCCTATAAAAATAGTGTCCCTTTTAGGAAAGCAAAAAAAAAAAAAAAAAAAAAAAAATCCCACCACCAGTTTTGTCTCAGTGATACTGATATGCTTTGGGGAATCATATCCCTTTTAAGAGGCGCTTCATTTTCTCTGGATCTTCCTCAACCAAGGTGATTGTCTTGAGCTTTACTGTCAGGAATTTGCCTTAGGAAAGTAGTAAGTTTCCTTTCATTTTCTAAATTCAGTGAATTAACACTAGTGATAAAACTTGGATCGGTTGCTTGTTTTTTCTAAGAAGAATCCCCATAAGGTTGTAAAGAATAAGGTATAAAGAGTTTTGCTCAGTGCTTGGCTCATAGAAAGCATTCAGTAAGTATCAACTAGTATTATTATTGTTGTTATTGCTGCTACAACTACGATTATTATTAGAGGTGGTGGTCCCTGCCCTGGCATCCAATCCTAGCTGTGGGTATTTACTATGGGAAGGAAATGGAGTTTAGTGACATATAATGCATGTAAAGTGCTTAGTATAGTCTCTGGTACAAAGTAAGCATATAGTAAATTTAAGCAAATTTATAAAATATGAACATATTAATGTAGATTTGGCTGCTGAAATAGAGAACAAAATTTAATGGCTCAAAGAAACATAAATTCATTTTTCACTCATGTTACTGTACCAGGTGAGTGTTCCAAGTGTTAAAGAAAAGTTTTCAGACAATTTAGCTGTGAGCATGTATCAAAATTTTATTACTATCAGGCACAGCAGGGAAATGGACCCTAGAAGGCCACTTCCCAAATTTACTTTTGGCAGGGACATTTGATAGGAAAAGAGTTCAGTTAGATAATCATTGTTAGACTAGACACAGAAAGAAAAAGTCTGGTAAAGGTCACTAGACCCTTGATTGACAGTTGGCAACTGAGTATGTGGGTAATTGGGCATGTGGGTAATTGGTTTCCTAGAGCAAACCTTAATCCCATTAAAGTTCACAGAAAATTGCTTAAGCATTTTATCAGGAATGCTAACTTCTCAGAAAGAGGTTGTGAAGCAAAAAGTTCTGCCCCTCAGATCATGTTTGGAACAATTTCTCTTATGTGTGGGACCATGGGCCAGCTCTGTCCCCTCTAGTCATTCAGGCAGTCTGGTTGAAGGCAGCTCTGCCAGTTTCAATATTTTCAGTGTATGGCTTTAATACCATTCTGGTTATTGCCAGCAGCCAGTGAGAAAGGGGAAAAGAACAGAGATTTCTTTTTAAGAAATCTTGCCTAAGCAAATGAGCCAGAGGTAGAAACAGAGCTTTTGCTCCCACATCATTGAGAGCTTAGTTAACCTGGCCATCCAGCTCCCAGTAGGGCTGAGAAATGCCGTCACTGACTGGGCATTCCAAGTCCTGCCTGCACATCTTTTACTATGGGGAAGAAATGGAGTTTGAGGACAGTAGTGGTCTCTGCCACAATGAAGGTGTGCCCAGCTTTTCTGCACCTACTGACTTCTGGAGCAGGAGTTGGCAAACTATGGGCTGCAGGCTAAATCCTACCCACAGCTGTTTGTATAAATAAAGTTTTATTGGAAAGCCATGCTCATTCATTTATGCAATGTGAATGGCCGATTTCACACTACACCAACAAGGTTGAGTAGTTGAGACAGAGACCACATGGCCCAAAGCTTAAAATATTTACTTTTGGGCCTTTTTAGAAAAAAAAAATTGCTGACCCCTATTCTAGAGAGGGTTCTGAACTGCCCACAAAAGGGGACTTGCTGGATCAAAGGAAACGTGCATTGAAAATTTCAGTAGATGCTTCCCTTCATACTTGCACTAGCAGTGAATGAGATTGCCTGCTCCCCAGTATCCCCACCAACACAGAGTAATATCACACTTTTCCATGTGGCCAATTTGAAGGTGAAAATGGTATTTCACTATAGTTTTAATTGTCCTTACCTTATTAGTAGTAAGATTTAGTATTAGAGAATAGGTATAATAAAATATATATTTGGTCTTTGTCCCTCATTCCTGGCATAGAACTTCTAAAACCAGTGGAATTTCCAGAGTGATAGGAGTGTCTTTTGATATTCATAACAAAAACCTTTCAACCACACCTGAGTTTGTGTTAATTAGGTGACCTTTGGAAAGCCTCTAAGGAAGGGGCTGGTTGGCAGGGGAACCAACCAGAATTAGAGGATTAGAACTTTCAGTCTCTTCCACCCTCCCCCTACCCCCTTGGAGGGGAGAGGGCATTGAGGTTGAATCAATTAATCATGCCTAGAGAATGAAGCTTCAGTAAAATTGAAAGAATGGGGTTTGGAGAGCTTCTGGATTGGTGAACACAGGGAGGTGCTGGGTGGGACAGCGTGGAGGCTTTGCACCCCTTTCCCCATACCTTGCCCTACGCATCTCTTCCATGTGGCTGTTCCTGAGTTAGATCCTTTTATAATAAACTGGTAATCTAGTAAGTAAACAGTTTTGCTGAATTCTGTGAGCTGCTGTAGTAAATTAATAGAACCCAAGGAGGGGCTCTTGGGACTCTCTGATTTTATAGCCAGTGGGTCAGAAGTACAGGCGACATTGGCATCAGAAATGATGAAGTGGTGTCTGAAGTCTTGTAGGACTCAGACCTTAACCTGTGGGATTTGACACTATCTCTAGGTAGATAGTGTCAGAATTGAGTCTATGTTGTAAGACACTCACCTGGGGTGGAAGAATTGCTTAATGTTTGGAAAACACACACATTTGGTGTCAGAAGTGAGGTATAGTAGAGTCGTGTGAGAGTCATATAGGAGTGTGTTTTTCCTTTAGACTTATTGTGATTGAAACTAATCATATTTTAAGAATATTTGTACTTTTTTCCTGTGAACTATCTACTTGTCCTTTGCACATCTGTTGGTAAATATTGAGTTGCTGATTTTGTATAATAATTTTTAGGGGCTTTTTATATGCTAGGGAACAAAGCCATTTATGATATGAATTGCACAAATCTACCCCATTTTTTTTTTCTACCCCATTTTTAAATGTATTCTTTTTACTTTGCTTATGGAGGTTTCTGCTGTGCAAATTAAAAAAAATTTTTGTGTAGTCAAATTGAGCAGTCTTCTGATTCACAGATTTACATATTATGCTTAGGGGGCCTTTCCACTCCAAGACTATACAAAAATTTCTTCTATTTTTTCCTAATAATTTTGTGGTTTTCAGTTTTTGTATTTAAATGTTCGCTCCATCTGTAATATATTTTGTTTTAAGGTTAGAGGAATGCATTCAATTTTTTTAGCTAAATGGCTATCCATTCGGTGAACACCATTACTTTAATAATACATCTTTATCATATATTAATTTCCTGTATTGTTTTGGGTCTATTACTTGAATATTCCATGTTTATTTATGGGCCAGTATTATGTTGCTTTAATTAATGTACCTTTATATCATATTTTAATATCTGGCAGGGCTAATTTGTCCTCATTATTTTTTTAACATAAGTCCTTTTTTAATAGGACTTTTCTGGCTAGTTTTACTTGTTTATTTTTCCGTATGAAAATAGTTCAAAAATACTGCTGATAATTTTTATTTGGATTGTATTAAATTTATATATTGACTTGGCAGAACTGATATCTTTATGATGTCAATGTTGAGTTCTAAAGCATGGGCATAGTGTACCTCTCCATTTGAAGAACTTGTGTTGTTTTTAAGTTACCTTTTTGGTTATTGACTGAGGTTTCCTGACTGTGACAGATTTCTGAGACTGACCACCTGGTTCATTTCTTAAACTGGCTTAAATTATTGTTTTTATTCCTGGAATAAGACCTGTTGCACAGGTACAGAAGGTCTAGGAGTTAACCACTTACTTGTGTTATGATATTCACAGAGCAAACACACCTTACTGTAGGGAATGATAAATCTGTGAATTTTGTCACTGCCTTGCCATCCTTAAGTGTTTGTGGTGATTGCTTTGTAGAATAGGACAAGGAGACTATGACACAGAGGGAGCATAGATCTGAAGAAAGTGTTGGTTCAAACTCTTAAATCTGGAATATTCTTTTCTTAGGTTGAGTTTTTAAGAAGCACGCCCTGAACTAGGATGTGTGAGTCTCAGAGGCACGGGCACTAGAGTGGAGAAGTGAGACAAGGAAGGGGGGAAGCCAGTACAGACTGTTGTTACTGAGCGGCTTATCTCTGTGGGTGACCGTGGCTGTCATACTCTGGACCTCTGGGATAAAGGGTAGAACATGCCTCAGGCTTATCCCACCTAAGGGCCAGAGCATCTGGGGTATTTACCAAATCCCACTTGTTGTTGACTGAATGCTGCTTCTGGTGCCATCAACTCCCAGGCACCTCTGGCTTGCCTTGAGCATGCATCTATGACTGCAAAAGCCCAACCAGAGAGTCATAGATGCTGGTGCATGGGAGTGGTCAGCCTTCACAGGAACAGTGAGGCAGAGGCTCTGATAAAACTGTCGTAGAAAGATTTAAATTTCTGCATCCTTAGCCACCAGCTGCCTGCCCCTGTTGGGAGAGGATTAGGGCAGTTAATATGTTGGGTTGTTTGTACCATCTACACTGCTTTCTTAGGAAATTCTGCCTTCACCTTCTCCCCAATGGGCAGGTCTATGCTTTAACTTGGAACTCACTCCTTCCATTCTCATTCCTACCACGCTATTGGACCAGAGTCAATCAAAGTGTGCATTGTTTTTGGGCTTGCCAATTACCTATGACTTGTTGTTAGAGTTTGTCCCAATTCAAACAAGCAGGGCAGATCCAATTCCTCTTCTGGGGATATGGAACTGAGAAACAAAGAGCCACTTGCCAGTTAGCAGTAGGAGCTAGAATTAAAATATTAATGTAGGAAGAGAGAAGCATGATAGCTATGTTCAAGCAGAAACCATGCACAAGCTGGTTGCTAGAGAGGGGAATATGGAGAAAGAAGAAGAGAGAGAGAGAGAAAGAGAGACGGGGAGAGAGAGAGAGAGAGAGAATAGGGAGCACATGTTAAGAGGTCAAACCCCCCCAAAGCTACCTTATTTCTCGCCTTTCCTGATTCCTGGTTGTTCACATTCTCCTGCCTTCCCGTGACACATTTCTTTATCCTTACAGTAACTACCTCCACTCTTTACTAGTGTTATTATGAGTCAGTTACTATTAATTGTCTTGACCAAAAACACACTGGCAGAAAATTGGAGGATGGTCCCCTAAAAGTGACTCATGCTCTCCATTTCTGCTGTTCCTTCCCCCTCCACTGTGTCTGGAGGCAGCTAACCTGCCAGTCCTCTCCCTATGGCTATTGCCAGCTGCTGTGAAAGGCTCCGAGAAAATAAAAGCTAGAGAAAATGCCAGTCATTAGGTGGAGTACGCTTGTCCTTCCCGGAACAGGCAGTGATAACATCATACAGCTTACTCTATACAGAAGCTAAATTTTTATCCTCTCAGGAAAAAAGGAAACCTGATTAACTTCTTTATAGTAGAAACCCTGTGCTTTATAAATGGGTCCTGACAGTAAAGAGGTTAGAGGGAGGAAGTTCTAGCAAATTTCCTTTAATGAAACTGGATCAGATCCTCTCACCTGAGTTTTTGCTGACTTAAGCTTCTTTGAGGAGTAGCTTCACCTACCATCAAGAGAAGAAGCTCAGTTGACCAAGTAAAAACAGGCAAAAACAAACCAGGAGGCCTAACTCAATCCATTCATACTAAGCAAATATGACCCACAATCAAGTTGCATTAAATATAACTTCAGCAACACACATAACAGATATTCACTGGACATCTTCTGTGTTCAGGCTTTGTGCTAAGGGCTGGCAGCATGGAAGTGAGTAAGACATACATGTTCCTGCACTTACAATGTAGAGTCTGTGGGGAAGATGGACATGGAATACATGTTTATAAGCAAGAGTGTTACCAAGGGCAAGGGCACAAGAGTCAGGGAAGGCCTCCCTATCACACTTTCTTTTTTGTTTTAAAGCTGAGTCCTGAAGAATGAGCAGGGGGAGAGCCCTCTAGGAATAAGATTACTGTTTGAGGAAGGGGGCAGCCTCCTGCTTGCTGTGTTTCGTATGATTTCCTTGTGCCTCTAAAACTCCACCTCCAACTCTGCACGGGGCTTTTTCAAGAGTAAGTCACTCCAGGGTAAGAGAGTGTCAGGGACATATATACACTACCAAATGTAAAATAGATAACTAGTGGGAAGCAGCCGCATAGCACAGGGAGATCAGCTCGGTGCTTTGTGACCACCTAGAGGGGTGGGATGGGGAGGGTGGGAGGGAGGGAGATGCAAGAGGGAAGAGAAATGGGAACATATTGTATATGTATAACTGATTCACTTTGTTATAAAGCAGAAGCTAACGCACCATTGTAAGGCAATTATACTTCAATAAAGATGTTTAAAAAAAAAAAAGAGTAAGTCACTCATTTTTTGGAGTTGTGGTGGCTTTTGGTCACCTATTTGTTCTCTGCAGCATATGCTTTTGATGGTGGTACATCAGCCTGCTGTGGGACACCTGCAGGCAGTTGCCTTACAGGCTGTGTGACCTTGGGCAGGAAACTTCCATTCTCTGTGCCTCAGTTTCCTTAACTATAAAGTGGCGAGTTGGGACTAAGTGGTCTTCTTCAGAGTCAGCATTCTTGGTGCTCTCTGAATATATTTCATTGAGTTCATGGTGGGGAAGCTCTGCTCCGAAGGCCTCCTTCCAGGTCAGCCAGGGGCAGGCGAAGGAAGGAAAAGTAGGATGGGCTTTCATTTATTCATCAAATAGTTATTGAAGCGTGCCGGGTGCCAGATGCTGTTCCAGGCGATGAGGATAGAGGTGAACAAGGCAGAGTGTCAGCTGCCCACTCTGATTCAATCAAAAGGACCTTGAGTGAAGAGAGGGTTTGGGGGTTAAAAAAAGGAGAAAACAAGTCTCCTCCTCACTTCGTTATCCAGTTGGCACCTATTGATATATGAAAGCAGGGTTTTTCATTTGTTTGTTTGTTTGTTTTAAAATTAGATTATCCATTTGCTCTCTAGCAAGAAACAGAGCCCTGTGGGAAAATGATATTCAGGAAAGGGATATTTTAATGAGAAAAACTTGGGACTAAGGGTGCGCTCTGGAGAGTGAGAATAGGATGGGTAATTAGCAGGGCCCTAGGGCAGTCCAAGGATGTGAATGCCTGGCTGTGGACAGGAAGAAGGGTCAGTTCAGAGGTGGAGGAAGGGCCCGCCCAACTTGAGTCTCCCAGTTTTGCCAATGGCTCGTCCTAAAGTTACCAATTAGGTCACAATGCTTTTTCTATAAATGGGGGATGGAGGTGGGGAGGGGATGAAAATAGAAATAATTTATCGTCCTAAAGCAACAAATCTGGGCATAGGCCCAGTGCTACTGAAAGGGTCTTTTTAATGATGCGTGGGCAACTCTCTTTGCTTCCTAAGTCATCAGAGAGGTGATTGGAATGACTTTTAAACATGGACTCCATCAAGTGATGCAAATCTCCCATGATTTACAACCCAAAGAAGTTTATCTTGCTCTGGGAAAAAAGAAGACCTTGGAACCAAAGCCTCACATTTAGAAGCCAACACAAACATCTTAAAATAACGCCCCCTCCTCCCTCCTGCTCCATAATGAGAAATGAGAGATTAAGCAAGAGGTGGAGGGCTGTGGGTAGGACCATCTCAATCACCAGTGATTGAGCTTCAAGGTCCAAGGCCTTTGTTGTGGGCACTGGAACCCTAATGATTTATAATTAACTCCAACAAGAAAAACCAAATGCCATGCACTTTCCTAACAGAGCTACAAAAATAACCACATTCACAGTGTTTGTAAAATTGGAAACAAATGTCCCAAGGAACATAAGAGCTCCGTGCTGTCCTACCCAAGCTTTGGAGGAAGAAAAATATTGGCACTCAGTCACGACCACAAATGATGAGCCAATATCGTTTGTCATGGGAAATTCATCTAGGCAAAATTGAATTGCACCATTAGCCCTCAGTGACTCTGAGAAATAACCATACTGAAATGCCTCAAATTAAAATCAGTCAAGGGCTGGGTCTAACATTCTCTCTCCTCCTAGCTGCTGAGTTTAGTTTCTTTATCCTCTCTCTTTACATGGAAGAGCTGAGAAGGGGAAAATAATGCCTAATTGTACTCTTGTTCCTGAAATGGCTTAGACCCATGTGGTTCTTTTTTTAAAGTGGGTATGGATAAGGGTAATGACCATGAAAAGTACGAGGGGTGGGCTACGAGGTAGTACAGAATGGCATGGTGACCTTAGTTTACTGTTGAAGGATGATGGGGAGGAGGCGCTGGTGATTGGCAACTGGATTAATAACCTGTAAGCTTAGTTTGCAAAAAAAAAAATTTTTTTAGGGTATATGAATTCTACTCCGTAAATAATCTTAGTTCTTGTGCTGATGTGGAACATGAAAAGTTTGGTTATGGAAGTTTACTAAAGAGAAATTTTCTGTTTGTAAGGACCCCTTTGATGCTATTAAACATCAAAATCATCAGCAAAGGATAGAGATATTGATTCTAAAACAATAATGAACTAAGTCTAGGCCTTACAGTGAACACTTTACAGGCATCTTCTTTAATTTGTACAACCCTATGAGCCAGTCTTTAACATAATTCCCATTTTACAGGTGGGAAAATAAAGCATCTGAAAGGTTCAATAACTTGCCAGATTTCCATTAGCAAAAAGCAGAGCTGGGATAAGGACCCATTACTATTTGACTCCAAAGCCCACACTCTAACTCACCCTTAGAGGGTTTCTGTGCATTTCCCCCCTTTAGGTCACTGTTTTCCAAACTGTCGTTCGTCAGCTCTGATGGGCCAAAGGAAAATTTCAGATGACCTTGCCGCTATGTCCCTAATTCTGTATGTCAGAGAGGTAGAGAACAAAACCTTTTCAACTCTACCATCTCATAATCTTACCTCTGAATCTGTGAATTAAGTAATGTGCCTCCTGTCTGGGGACCCAAGACAGTAATGTTAGCTGAGTGAAAAGAATATAGATGAACTTTCCAACTGACTAACTTGAAGGTAGCAGGAATAAAATGTCAACTTGAACAGTGCCTGAGAATCATCTGTACAGACGTGGTCAGTTTATGTAAACTTTGTGCAGTGAATATGCAAATGTCCTACATACTTTTGTGCTTATACACTTCTAACAGACCTGGATGTGGCCTCTTGGGAGAATGCTGGTTTAAGCCTTTCTGCAAAAGTCACCTATGAAACTGAGAATTTCCACTGTCTCTGTCCAAAACATGGGATTAATTGAAGAAATTCTCACTCCTTGTTTTATTTTGCTTCAGAGAAGTTAATTCTTCCTATGGGAAATTTTTTTAATGCCCTAAACCGATCTGAACTTCAGGAACTTGAACCTTGCATTGTAGCTGCCTTCTGCCTCTATGGAATATAATCTATTCAAGCTGTTAAACTGTTGTGAACACCAATAATAGGACATTTTTATAGTGTTCAGGATATGAAGCTAAAGCATATTTGACTGCTGTGTGTATGTATATTTGCCCACATTTAAAAACTAGCTAAACATTTCAAACCTCTTTTGATTTATACAGGGTTATTTATTACAAGGCTCCTGAACTTTCTAGAGGCAGCAATCTTCCGGTGATCTTTATCAAGCTGTTCTCTGTCCTCCTACTTGGCTGCTTGTTTGGTTCTTTCTTTTTTTCCCTCTCTCTCCTCCTCTCTCTTTTCTCTTGAGCTTAGTCTTAACAGGGAAATAAAATGTCAAATACATCAGGAAAAAAAAATCCAATGGTAAAATTTGCAAATGGGAATACAATTTGAAGGCAGCACCAAAGTTAAGCAGCCAGGTTTTATTGTTTTTTTCTCTCTGCTAATTAGGCTGCACATTTTAAATCTTAAACATGTGCAGAGTTGTGAGGGATATTGCGTGTAGAGAGAGGCTTAATTCCAGCAGCTCTTGATAGCTGGGTGTTCAGTGTTTCAATGCTCACAATAGACGCCATCAACAACTCACATTTTTGGGTGCCTTCTGCACAAATGGTGGTATAGAAGGAAGAATCAGAGAAATTTAGAGCTTGCCTGAATTCCCAGTGGTTTCCAATTATTTTTTTTAGGCCAGAAAACAAAGATGATCTTACCTTGAAGCCTGATATGTAAAGCAGATAACCTTGAGCGGCTGTGCATGTGAATGTGGGTGCATGTGTGCCTCACATTCATTCCTCTGTTAGGACAGAACATTTGTCAGCTGGGAGCAGGTACACAAAACTCTTAGGATCATAGTTTGAAAGTTACAGATCTTGGACCATCTCTGAATTTATTATACATTCTTTTACTTCACATTGTCATGTCTATTTTAACAAATAAGTCCACAGTTGCCTTCCTGTTAGTTTCTTTGGAAACCACACATTTCAGTTTAATTATATTTTCTTCTCATTCTAAGGAAGGGCTGCAAGGGTACTGTTTGTGTGCTTGCATGATTGTCTGCTTTTTCAGTTTTATTGAGATTTAATTGACATATAACTGCCCTTTCTTTTTCCATGTAGTATTTCACGGAATGCGGAGAAATTATCCATGTTTGCTAGTGAGGAATCCAATGAGATATATGTATAAAAATAAAGTTAGTGTATTTGTGAGGATAAGGTTGGATACTTTGTAAAGGCTCATTAACATGATCATTAAAACTATGTATATTGCTGTTGAACTTGGAGTGTAAGAGATAGCTGCAAAAGATTGGTGTAACGATGTTGTAAAAACCAAGAAGGATTCTTTGTAAATGTATTTAAGGTCTCATCAGTCTTTAAGGAAACCTAAACTGGAGATTGTAGACATCACATTATGAGTTTAGTTTATGCAAAAAAAGAAAATGACCAATTTCAACCAACAGACCTATTCTCAATGAATGAGAATGTATGAATGAATGAACGAATGTACACTTACATGTCTAAAGTTAAAAAAATTGTTGTTATCGAAATACTATTATTTGCAATTATTTATTATTAACTGACATAAAAAACTGGTCAACTACCAGTCTCAATCATATGAAAATGAGTACCTTTTTCTTTACCATAACCCTGCTATATGCCCGTATTCAGTGATACCAATGTAAATTTTCTGGACATTTGAATTATAATTTTCTCAAAGTTAATAGCATATTAGTGAAAACCCAGAATATGTACTTTCCTACTGGATTCTTGTATATAATATGCTGTATTTATAAAACAAAACAATATTTTCCTCTGTAATTACAATTTAGAGTTACTTTTAACTCCTATGTGATAATATAATTAAAAATTTTTCCCTTGGAGAATCTCTATCCAAAATATCCAAAGTATCTCTGCAACTTCTGTGCCAGCAAATACAGTAGCTTCTGCCTTCATGGATCTCACTATTGAAAAATCACTTCTTATATTATCACCGTTTGGTTGGAATTTTGTGTTTTCTTTGTCAAGAAGAAACATTTATCATGTGGATATATGGGTGGTTTTGGAGTTGTCCTGGGTTTTCTGCCAAGCGACTACCTGAGGTTTGAGCAGGTTCCAGTCCAGTAGGGGATGGAGTAGGCAGGGAGTATAGGTAGCCCAGAATTCAAGAAATCAAGTTGTTGGCAAGAGCAGCACAGTGGAGATCTGTACTCTGCCCTATTTAGTCCCTTTTGCTGAGGTGATGGTGGGGGTCTTATTTCTTTAGGCAGAAAGGAATCAACAAGTGATGCTAGGCTGGGCAGGTCCTTCTCATGATTCAGCCAGGGGCCGAGATGCGAGGATTTCCTTACTACCGCCAACCTAAGTCATCTTTGCAATGGACTGACCAATACTGTAAAGCCAAAGCATTCATTCGTAGGTAGGATTTGGTTCCTTTTCTTACGTTGTCCTTTTTCTTCTTCTTCTTTTTTTTGGAGCTAGGGGAACAGTGAGAAACTAGGCTTCAGAGCTTGGGTGGTCCAATTACCAATCCTTTGTTGAAAGTACTGCAGCGTGCTAGCAATAGCCAAGAAGTCCCAGCAATCACGCACACCTCGCCAGGCCTTTGAGAACATGTAGATTTCAGTACGCATGTCCAAAGCCACACACTTTTTCCACTTCCTCTGTTACCCTTGCAAAATAAGGATGAAAGTTCATCCTAGACAAAATGAATTGGTAGGGTGTGGCCTTTGAGCATTTGATAGGTTCGAAGAAGCTGCTCCCTCCACACTAACAGTAAATACCACTCTTTTCGTCTGTCATCTCAGACCTATATTTTTGCTATTCAAGACTCATTGCCTCTCTGATTCTAAAAAGAAAAAAAGCATTTGGTTTTCTTCAGATATGGAGAAATCATGCTTTAACTGGATTACCACCTTCATGGGAGTTACCTCATTTCTTTGATTCTAAGATGCATTCTCTCCCACGCTTAAACATTTCTGAAATGCTGAATTAGTGTACGATGTACGTGCTTAACGTGACGTTCCGTTTTTATTTCTTGGAAGGTTATTGTCAAATTGATGATTCATGTAAAAGGGATGACATCGTAGGATCAGGAGAATACCGCAGCTTTTTAAGTTAATTTCTAGTTTTGACTCTGAAATTGTGTAATCACAAGATCGTGGTGGTGGTGACTGAAGAGGAGGAAATGTGAAGAGATGGGGGACAGATTCTTGAATTGGGAGAAGGACTGTGCTAGAGAAAATTTGCTATCATTTTTACTTGGGATTATGACCTCCATTCAGCTGCCTTTAACTGGGCATTTCCCCCACTGACTAGAGTGAGAAAATTTGGATCTGCTTCATCATTACTATCAAGAGCCATTTATTTACTGTTTGCTATATAAAATTACAAACAGATACAAAGCACAGCCTTTGAACCTCAGGATGTGTTGATTATGGGAAATTGAGAGGTTTTTGTGACTTCACTGGTGGGGAAAGCCTTCCATTAAATGTTATTTTTTGGTAGCATCTTTATTATAATATAACTCACATACCACACAATTCACCCATTTAAAGTGTATAATTCAATGGAGTTTAGTACAGCCACACGGTTGGGCAAACATCACCA